>NC_064921.1:611539839-612164839 GCF_023897955.1 Schistocerca gregaria | reverse complement strand
GTCCCCGCATGTCCTGACTTTGCCCCACACCTGTTGAGGCTGTTGTCCTTTCTGTACTTGCCCGAGGCCATCTAACCTAAAAAACCACCCCACACAACCCCTGCTACCCGTGTAGCCGCTTGTTGCGTGTAGTGGACTCCTGGCCTATCCAGCAGAACCCGAAACCCCACCTCCCTATGGCGCAAGTCGAGGAATCTGCAGCCCACATGGTCGCAGAACCGTCTCAGCCACTGATTCAGACCCTCCACTCGGCTCTGTACCAAAGGTCCGCAGTCAGTCCTGTCGACGATGCTGCAGATGGTGAGCTCTGCTTTCATCCTGCTAGTGAGACTGGCAGTCTTCACCAAATCAGATAGCCGCCGGAAGCCAGAGAGGATTTCCTCCGATCCATAGCTACACACATCATTGGTGCCGACATGAGCGACCACTTGCAGATGGGTGCACCCTATACCCTTCATGGCATCCAGAAGGACCCTTTCCACATCTGGAATGACTCCCCCCGGTATGCACACGGATTGCACATTGGTTTTCTTCCCCTCTCTTGCTGCCATATCCCTAAGGGGTCCCATTACGCGCCTGACGTTGGAGCTCCCAACTACCAGTAAGCCCACCCTCTGCGACTGCCCGGATCTTGCAGACTGAGGGGCAACCTCTGGAATAGCACAAGCAGCCATGTCAGGCCGAAGATCAGTATCAGCCTGAGACAGAACCTGAAACCGGTTCATCAGACAAACTGGAGAGGCCTTCCGTTCAGCCCTCCGGAATGTCTTTCGCCCCCTGCCACACCTTGAGACGACCTCCCACTTTACCACAGGTGAGGGATCAGCCTCAATGTGGGCAGTATCCCGGGCAACCACAGTCTTAATCCGATCGGGGGATGCGTGGGACGAGCTGGCCGTCCCCGACAAACCCCCATCCGGACCCCCACAGTGATGGCCATTGGCAACAGCCTCAAGCTGTGTGACCGAAGCCAACACTGCCTGAAGCTGGGAGCGAAGGGATGCCAACTCAGCCTGCATCCGAACACAGCAGTTGCAGTATCTGTAGCCTAAGAAAACTCTAAGCGTTCCTTCGTACTTCCGTATCCCACTTCTTTGCACATTGATTCTTCCTGACTAGTCTCTTAAACTTCTGCCTATTCTTCATAACTACTAAATTGTGGTCTGAGTCTATATCTCCTCCTGACCGTGAAGTAATGTAACAGAAATCTTCCCGTATCACCCAGCCTTTTCCAAGTATACCTCCTCCTCCTGTGATTCTCGAACATAGTATTCGATAGTACCAGTTGAACTTTATTACAGAGACCGATTAGTCTTTCTCCTCTTTCATTCCTTGTCCCAAGCCCTTATTCTCCTGTAGCCGCTTCTGATGCTCCTTCCCTTACAACTGCATTCCTATCCTCCACGACTTTTACATTTTCATCTCCCTTTACGTACCGTATTACACTTTCAATATCCCCATATACTTTCTGGGTCTCTTCACCCTTTGGCTTGTGATGTCAATCTGAATACCTATCGTTGTCGGTGATGGTTTGTTGTCGATTCCAAGGAGAACTACTGTATCACTGAACTGTTCACAGTAACTCACTCCTCTTCCTACCTTCCTACTCATAACTAATACTACTCCTTGAAAAGTGAATTGTTATAGGACAACTATCCAAGGAGTTTCACCCAATAATATCCAAACAGCAGACTCTGTACACCATTTATTAATTTACCAATACTAAACTACATTAAATAACAAGAAATTCATATAACTTACAAAACTTAACAAATGGTTTAAGAGTGAGCTTTAAAAAACAATAACGGCAGCTTGGCACCATAAAATCAGGAACATTTTACAGTATTGCAATTTAAAATGATTTATATAAAAAACTTTAAGATAATGGCGCTTGGCACAATAAAATGAAAGAAGCGCAACACACAACCAATAATTAAAATAATTTGATACAACCAAAGGGCGCGGGCAACTCCAAACGCAATCACAGAAGAGCGAGCTCTCAACACTTCAGGGCCTTCCCATTAGAAACGGTCCCCGAAATAAACCTCTGAGAGCTCCCCGACATGCTTCCCACAACTGCCCATCACTTACGCACCTTGGTTATGTTCTGTAACATACGACAGATAATATAAACATAAGATAAAATTCAAAATACAGTATAACGTTCCGACAACACATTATAACCACAGCGCCGTTAACTCGGGCGCTCTTAAGTACCGGAAGCCAACACACAAATCTCAAACAATTCTCGCTTCCTAAAACGAAACAATAAAAGCCAAGTGCACATGAATAGCCAAACCACGGTCTTATATGTGCCTTAACGACACCAAATGCGACTATTCCACCAATTTAATAATGACACAATTAAAAAATACAGAACATACCACTAAATGCTGTTACACAACCAAATTGACTAGATCGTGTTGTTCAGGTCCCAGAAGACCACAAATACCAAAAAATGGCTGTGAGCACTATGGGACTCAACTGCTGTGGTCATCAGTCCCATAAAACTTAGAACTACTTAAACCTAACTAACCTAAGGACATCACACACATCCATGCCCGAGGCAGGATTCGAACCTGCGACCGTAGCAGTCGAACGGTTCCGGACTGCGCGCCTAGAACCGTGAGACCACCGCGGCCGGCCACATATACCAAGCAGCAGTAATTCACTATGTATATACTGTACAAAACCGCCCTTCTTAGGCTGACTTTACCTAACACATCGACTGCCAAATGTACCATACATGAACGCAACTCCGAGCAGGACTCCAGTTGGGCAAATAAATTAGTACCAACAAATATCGTAACGAGCCACACACACAGCAAAAGGTTCCAACAACATCGTCACACATCAGAAAAGTTCAGAAATCGCTCTTGGAGCTTCCATGGGAAAATCTGAAGAGCCAACCGAACCCACACCCTAACCTGGCAGACGACTCCAAAATTCTTCAACTAGTCGTCTCTGGGCCAGAGTATCACAGGACCCCAACGGACCTCCACATCAGACAGGCAGAAAGAAGAAGTAAGCCGACTCTAATTAATCACCATCGGAAGGCCAGCACAGCGGCGAGTCGCGTCCGCCCCAGACCACTCTGCTCATATTGCGAGGCAGAGAGGTCAGGCAGAGCGAACTTCACGTTCCGTGCAATACCCGGAAAAACACACTACCCTCTCGCTTTCGCCGGGCACCGCAAACACACGCCAGCGACGTCATAGCAAATCACCACCGGAGCGCCACCCGCACCAGGACAACGAACTACACTCCTGGAAATTGAAATAAGAACACCGTGAATTCATTGTCCCAGGAAAAGGAAACTTTATTGACACATTCCTGGGGTCAGATACATCACATGATCACACTGACAGAATCACAGGCACATAGACACAGGCAACAGAGCATTCACAATGTCGGCACTAGTACAGTGTATATCCACCTTTCGCAGCAATTCAGGCTGCTATTCTCCCATGGAGACGATCGTAGAGATGCTGGATGTAGTCCTGTGGAACGGCTTGGCATGCCATTTCCACCTGACGCCTCAGTTGGACCAGCGTTCGTGCTGAACGTGCAGACCGCGTGAGACGACGCTTCATCCAGTCCCAAACATGCTCAATGGGGAACAGATCTGGAGATCTTGCTGGCCAGGGTACTTGACTTACACCTTCTAGAGCACGTTGGGTGGCACGGGATACATGCGGACGTGCATTGTCCTGTTGGAACAGCAAGTTCCCTTGCCGGTCTAGGAATGGTAGAACGATGGGTTCGATGACGGTTTGGATGTACCGTGCACTATTCAGTGTCCCCTCGACGATCACCAGAGGTGTACGGCCAGTGTAGGAGATCGCTCCCCACACTATGATGCCGGGTGTTGGCCCTCTGTGCCTCGGTCGTATGCAGTCCTGATTGTGGCGCTCACCTGCACGGCGCCAAACACGCATACGACCATCATTGGCACCAAGGCAGGAGCGACTCTCATCGCTGAAGACGACACGTCTCCATTCGTCCCTCCATTCACGCCTGTCGCGACACCACTGGAGGCGGGCTGCACGATGTTGGAGCGTGAGCGGAAGACGACCTAACGGTGTGCGGGACCGTAGCCCAGCTTCATGGAGAAGGTTGCGAATGGTCCTCGCCGATACCCCAGGAGCAACAGTGTCCCTAATTTGCTGGGAAGTGGCGGTGCGGTGCCCTACGGCACTGCGTAGGATCCTACGGTCTTGGCGTGCATCTGTGCGTCGCTGCGGTCCGGTCCAGGTCGACGGGCGCGTGCACCTTCCGCCGACCACTGGCGACAACATCGATGTACTGTGGAGACCTCACGCCCCACGTGTTGAGCAATTCGGCGGTACGTCCACCCGGCCTCCCGCATGCGCACTATACGCCCTAGCTCAAAGTCCGTCAACTGCACATACGGTTCACGTCCACGCTGTCGCGGCATGCTACCAGTGTTAAAGACTGCGATGGAGCTCCGTATGCCACGGCAAACTGGCTGACACTGACGGCGGCTTTGCACAAATGCTGCGCAGCTAGCGCCATTCGACGGCCAACACCGCGGTTCCTGGTGTGTCCGCTGTGCCGTGCGTGTGATCATTGCTTGTCCCCCATTGAGCATGTTTGGGACTGGATGAAGCGTCGTCTCACGCGGTCTGCACGTCCAGCACGAACGCTGGTCCAACTGAGGCGCCAGGTGGAAATGGCATGGCAGGCCGTTCCGCAGGACTACATCCAGCATCTCTACGATCGTCTCTATGGGAGAATAGCAGCCTGCATTGCTTCGAAAGGTGGATATACACTGTACTAGTGCCGACATTGTGCATGCTCTGTTGCCTGTGTCTATGTGCCTCTGGTTCTGTCAGTGTGATCATGTGATGTATCTGACCCCAGGAATGTGTCAATAAAGTTTCCCCTTCCAGGGACAATGAATTCACGATGTTCTTATTTCAATTTCCAGGAGTGTATTTTAAATTTAACAATAAACAGATGGTCTGAAAATGGGCTCGAATGGTTCCGGATTGCTAGCTGAAATATTTATAAGTAAATTAGAAGACAAAATACTGAATTCCAATCACCACCCCTTCAAAAATATCATCTACTACAACAGATATGTAGATGATACCATCTTTTTAATCAGAGGCACTAAAGATGACATCAGTGAGTAGAACCAGTTATTCAACAACTCCCACGAAAACATAAAATTCACAGTTGAACACCAAACAGATGACAGTATAAACTTCTTACACTTTCCGATTAGAATAAAGAATACAGTCATGAGTTTGAAATTTATTGGAAGCCTACCACAACACATAGCACAATCCACAACTCCTCTTTCACACCACAGCCCACAAAATGGCAGCATTCCGGTACATGATCATCATAGCTATCCAACTACCACACTCTAAAGACAAATGTGATCAAGAAATTGAAATAATAAAGCAAACAGCTATTTAAAATGGTTATAACAGCTCCATAGTGGACATCCCAAAGCAGTCCCTAATGGCAAGGCAATCGTCACACAGTTCGGCTGCCTCTGTCGCTATGGGGCTCGACCTGCACGCCGTGGACATTTCTTGCAGTGCATCACTCAACAAAAAAATAAAAAAGGCTCTGAGCACTATGGGACTTAACGTCTACGGTCATCAGTCCTCTAGAACGTAGAACTACTTAAACCTAACTAACCTAAGGACAGCACACAACTCCCAGTCATCACGAGGCACAGAAAATCCCTGACCCCGCCGGAAATGGAACCCGGGAACCCTGTCGAGGGAAGCGAGAACGCTACCGCACGAGCACGAAGTGCGGACTCACTCAACAAAAGTTATACCATTTTAAACTACGCAGTGCTGTATATTGAGCAAGCAGTGAAGGAAACAAGAGAACAATTCGGAGTAGGTATTAAAATCCATGGAGAAGAAATAAAAACTTTGAGGTTCGCCGATGACACTAATTCTGTTAGAGACAGCAAAGGACTTGGAAGAGCAGTTGAATGGAATGGACAGTGTCTTGAGAGGAGTATTTAAGATGAACATCAACAAAAGCAAAACGAGGATAATGGAATGTAGTCGAATTAACTCTGGTGATGCTGAGGGAATTAGATTAGGAAATGAGACACTTAAAGTAGTAAAGGAGTTTTGCTATTTGGGGAGCAACATAACTGATGATGGTCGAAGTACAGAGGACATAAAATGTAGACTGGCAATGTCAAGGAAAGCGTTTCTGAAGAAGAGAAATTTGTTAACATCGAGTATAGATTTAAGTGTCAGGAAGTCTTTTCTGAAAGTATTTGTATGGAGTCTAGCCATGTATGGAAGTGAAACATGGACGATAAATAGTTTGGACAAGAAGAAAATAGAAGCTTTCGAAACGTGGTGCTACAGAAGAATGCTGAAGATTAGATGGGTAGATCACATAACTAACGTGGAGGTATTGAATAGAGAAGTTTGTGGCACAACATGACCAGAAGAAGGGATCGGTTGGTAGGACATGTTCTGAGGCATCCAGGGATCACCAATTTAGTATTGGAGGGCAGCGTGGAGGGTAAAAATCGTAGAGGGATACCAAGAGATTAATACACTAAGCAGATTCAGAAGGATGTAGGTTGCAGTAAATACTGGGAGATGAAGATGCTTGCACAGGATAGAGTAGCATGGAGAGCTGCATCAAACCAGTCTCAGGACTGAAGACAACAACAACAACTACTACCCAGTGAGTGGTAACTGAAGCTTTCGACAAAGGGCGAGGAAGCGCGGCGCTGCCACTGGGTGGCAGCAAGTGGGCTCGAAGTGATTTGGCACACATTGCGTTCAAAGGCAGCCGTGGAATCTTTACCAAAAATGTTGTTGGGCGGAAATCTTGCTACTCTCGTGTCAGAAGGGAGCTGCTATTACTGTTGTGTCAGAAAGTGAAATACATTGTAGCTGAGCCACTATTGCCCTCAGGACTTCAACATTCAGATGAAAGGCTCTATAAAACTTTAGGCAAAGAGCGGTTTCGACCGCCAGACGTTGCATTCAGACAACGAGCGGATTACTGCTTTTATTTTACGTTTTTTGGAGAAGATTATCCAGGTTTATTTATTTTATTAACAAAAGACCCTACTACCAACAACGCGAGTCTCCAAGTCGTCTTCTCGCCTTTTGGCAGGGCGTTCCTGCTATTCAGTCCTAGGGGATCATTGTGCGCCAAGACCCTCCTGCAGTAACAGCGTCTCATCCCGGACGCCTCAATGAACCTAAATAATTAGCGAAATGGTTCCTGAAGTTAGGGTGGCGGCTGAAATCAGCATGTGTCGTCATCAGTAGGGACCAAAAGCCGAGTGTGAATTTGTGCACATCACGAAATGTGCAGTAAAGAGCGATGCCTTCCAGCCAATTAACAGCATTCGTTCTGGTTGGTGGAAAACATACTTTCTCGGGGTGCTATACGTACATCGCCAGAGGAGATAGACTCCGGCAATTGCAGCAAGAGTAATGCCAGCATGGTTTGCGTAAGCAGCCAGCAGTCGCCGCTCAAGTCACAAGTCAGGCAGTGCGCTTCCGAATCAACGAATGAGGATCTCGGACGCAAGGAAGATCGTCAGACAGATGAATTGAATGTAGCCGCTGACGAATAGCTAACTTCCGGTTCGCGGCCACGTACAACTAACGCACCGTTGTTAGAAGAGGAGGCTTGCCTACTGCTCACCACACTGTGTTCCAGTCAACTTCGGGGTGCTAGTGTGCGGCTATTTTGACAGGTTGTCGCTGTTGGTAAGGCCTATAATAGTCTCTCGTGCTGGACATGGGTTTCGACGGAAGGATCGCTCGTAAGTAGATGAGATCGACCAAGAACTCTCTGACGCGGGCGAGTGACAGTGGAATGTGTCCCACGGAAACCGATGATTGTAGAGAGCGTCGCGCCACTTCAGCTATCAGGGTGCCCATCAGATTGGCGTGGGCAGAGGTCCATTTGCGCCGCATAGGGTTGAGATGAGCGACTGCGAAAGGTTAAAGACATGAATTAAATCGATACCGCCTGCGCAGTGCGGCAGTGTTAGCATTGCGCTTCGGACTTTACAATCGAGAATGGCGCTCACGAAATGTCCAAATGCTGCTTGAAATCTGACGGCCATCGCAGTCGTCAAGAGAAGGAAGTGCACGCAATAGTTCAGTTTTGAGCCAGGATGGGTGCTGACACAACGCGTTGGCAGGAGTATGTCCATTCGACGCAATGTTTTGCTCTGCATCAGAGCGCGGGTCTGGTGTAGCACTCGGCAGTACACGGATGCCGCCGTGCTGGAGAACAGCATCCCCGAACATTTGAGTGTGAGCACCTAGGAAAAAGCCCCTCTCTTGTTTGGGGAAGCCCCCTCCAAGATTCATGCACGGCCCTAGCTTGTTGTATTTCATTCCCTGGTCTGGCCAGGAACACCACATCATCGGCGAATGCCCAACGGTAGGTCACGTCCCGTATGCTGATCGCCGCCGTAGACCATGCAAAGGTGGTGCGAGTGCCGCCGCAAGTAATATGCCTGACTAGACTAGTAGCCAGTCACCATCAAGTGGGATCGTGCCTCGTGGACAACCCGTGCAGACTCCGGAGGGAGCCCACGTACTTCAAAAGTGCGCGTAGGAATCCGTGGTCGACTCGGTCGAATGCGTGGTCGAAATTGACGGCGACATGGGCGCGCCATATTGTGCAGGTCACCGTCAATGCTATTATGTCGACGTATGCTCCCTAACGCGGTATGAATGTTGCTGCCACCACATAAACAGGACTGATCAGTGTAGATTGCTTTCCAAAGAGCGATATTTAGATACCCGCGAAGGATGCAGGCGAAGATCTAGTCGCTGTTGAGGAGGATGAGTGGGCTAAAAAATGGTTCCAATGGCTCTGAGCACTATGGGACTTATCTTCTGAGGTCATCAGTCCCCTAGAACTTAGAACTACTTACACGTAACTAACCGAAGGACATCACACACATCCATGCCCGAGAGTGGGCTGAAGTCTGCCACCAACAGTCGCCATTCGGTTTCAGTACCGGAATCTGGGTGTCGTCTGTGAATTCCGTGGGGACAACGAAATGAGGGCGGATCAGTTCTTGAAACATCTGGAGCCACTCGTCGCCCATAAGGTTATAAAATGTGTGGTAGAATACCTGCAGATATGTTCGGTGCATCGCATGGCAAGGCTGATGTCAGCTCGTCGAATGCGATGGACAACAGCAGATCGCCATCAGGTACCACGTGCCTAGGGGCGGGAAACACCTCTTCGTAATCACGTACGTCCTGCGGATCTTCCATGTACAAGGCCCCTAGTACGGGGCGAGCCTGTGCGCTATGTCCGTCTCTGTCACGGCGCATTTTACGCTCTCGCACGCACGTAGACGCCAAATATCCACATTTTTATTAGAAAGCAAACAATACCGCCCTGGCCGTAGAATTTTTTTTAATGAAAACCGGTTTCACGCCAATTTGCGCACATCCTCAGTTGATATAAATTGTGTCTAAAATATTACTGCAAGCCGAAGTGGCCGTGCGGTTCTAGGCGCTGCAGTCTGCCTCGGGCATGTGTGTGTGTGATGTCCTTAGGTTAGTTAGGTTTAACTAGTTCTAAGTTCTAGGGGACTAATGACCTCAGAAGTTGAGTCCCATAGTGCTCAGAGCCATTTGAACCATTTATTTTTAAACATTACTTCACACTGAAACTTCCTGGCAGATTAAAACTGTGTGCCCGACCGAGAGTCGAACTCGGGACCTTTGCCTTTCGCGGGCAAGTGCTCTACCATCTGAGCTACCAAAGCACGACTCGAGTCTCTGTCGGGCACACAGTTTTAATCTGCCAGGAAGTTTCATATCAGCGCACACTCCGCTGCAGAGTGAAAATCTCATTCTGATTACTTCACACTGTTCTGAAACCTCTCCCCATCCGTCAGGTCGCTGATAAATTAAAATCCGCTAGAAGCCTTTGTCAAACTGATAAAGATCGGGAAGGGGGTGTCTCATATTGTTAACTAGGGGTGATACGCGCACGGCCATAAGCGGCTGCAGGACAGCATAAAATAATGTTGTAGACACAAGTTGTATCACTTCAGGGTGCGAGTAAATTGGCATGAAATCTGTTGTGCTTTTAATTTAAAAACTGTCTACAGCTGGAGCGGTATTGTTTTCCATCTAATAAAAATGTCTTTATTAGGCTGCGGTTTCGTTTCTTGACATTCGCCATCCCATTAGTATACTGTTCTTATACGAAATCTCTTTATGTGTCACGGCAGTTATTTAATATTTGCAAGTGTTCCTTTACGAGTGACTGCCTTCTCTTATACCTCAGTTATTTAATTACGTTTAATTTTAACGTAATCCTTGAAGCATATAAGTTATGCTTGCTTGGGATTATTGCACGGCCACTAGACCACTAGACACTCCTTCTATTAGAGTTCAAAGCACGGCGCCGTTAAGCCCTCGTTCGCTTTACTGTCAGAGCTATCATAGAGTGGGTGAAGCCATCGTAGTTGCTGAGCTCCCTGGGACAGCCACTGGCCCCGGTATTTGGCAGCAGCTCCCCGGGCACCGCTGCTGCCCGCCAGCTCAGCACAGTGTAATGAAGTCAGCGGCGGCCTGCGGATTTCCCTGAGCACCGTCCCTTGTCTCCGTTCCTCTGTGCTGTAGCAATTTTGTGAGCTGGGGCAGGTATCCGTAGCCAACGGAACGCAGCATTTTCTCCAGACACTAATATTTGCAATTCTTGCAAATAATCTACGCCCCTCGCTTCTGAAAAAGTAAACTTGGGTATCTTGTACAGTAGCCCACATCTATGAATATGGATATTTATTTTGTCGAACACGTGTGTTATACTCATGCATTACTTGATGAAAAAGAGCTGATGTTTCTGCTCGAAAGTGGCAACTATGTGTAGAGAAATAAAGGACTCTAAATTGCGTTCATCGCTGATCCGATGTTGTTTACCTCTAACTTCACTCAGTTTAGAGAACCTGCTGTTATTCCTGTAATATGTGTTGGTCCATATGCAGCACACGTGCATAATAATAATGATGATTATGATGATGATGGCATGACTTGTCTTAAGTGCTCGGCATCTACTTTCTTAAAGTCCATATTAAAAATAGATTGCGACAAATGAGGCTACAAACAGTAAAAATAATACTGTTTAATTAATAATGAAAAATAACTCCCCATAGCACACGCGCGCATATACACACACACGCACAGACACTCACACTCAAACACACACTCCTCTCTCTCTCTCTCTCTCTCTCTCACTCACTCACTCACACACACACACACACACACACACACACACACACACACACACACACACATACAAGCACGCAATAAAACCCTGAACGATATACATTCATCATCGCAGACGCGGTAATTTCACCTGCGCCGAGAAAAGTATGTACCTCCGGCCGTAATTACCGTTAAGAACCTAATTTTGAGATGTTTAGAAGTCCTAATTATTTCAGAATTTTTACATGATTTTGGTAGTAGATAGAGATTTTAAACATCATACTTGTAACGAGTGAAATCTTGACTAGAAGAACCTTATACATTGTTGTTGTTGTTGTTGTGGTCTTCAGTCCTGAGACTGGTTTGATACAGCTCTCCATGCTACTCTATCCTGTGCAAGCTTCTTCATCTCCCAGTACCTACTGCGACCTACATCCTTCTGAATCTGCTTAGTGTATTCATCTCTTGGTCTCCCTCTACGATTTTTACCCTCCACGCTGCCCTCCAATGCTAAATTAGTGATCCCTTGATGCCTCAGAACATATCCTATCTACCGATCCCTTCTTCTTGTCAAGTTGTGCCACAAACTCCCCCCCCCCCCCCCCCCCATTTCTATTCAGTACCTCCTCATTAGTTATGTTACCTACCCATCTATTCTTCAGCATTCTTCTTTAGCAGCACATTTCGAAAACTTCTGTTCTCTTCTTGTCCAAATTATTTATCGTCCATGTTTCACTTCCATACAAATACTTTCAGAAACGTCTTCCTGACACTTAAATCTCTTCTTGATGTTAACAAATTTCTCTTCCTAAGAAACGCATTCCTTGCTATTGCCAGTCTACATTGTATATCCTCTCTACTTCGACCGTCATCAGTTATTTTGCTCCCCAAATAGCAAAACTCCTTTACTACTTTAAGTGTCTTATTTCCTAATTTAATTCCCACAGCATCACCTGAGTTAATTCGACTACATTTCATTATCCTCGTTTTGCTTTTGTTGATGTTCATCTTATATCCTCCTTTCAAGACACTGTCCATTCCGTTCAACTGTTCTTCCAAGTCCTTTGCTGTCTCTGTCAGAATTACAATGTCATCGGCGAACCTTACAGTTTTTATTTCTTCTCCATGGAATATAATAAAACCTACTCCGAAGTTTTCTTTTGTTTCCTCTACTGTTTGCTCAATATACAGATTGAATAACATCGCGGAGAGGCTACAACCCTGTCTCACTCCCTTCCCAACTACTGCTTCCATTTCATGCCCCTCAACTCTTAATAACTGCCATCTGGTTTCCATACAAATTGTAAGCAGCCTTCCGCTCCCTGTATTTTACCCCCGCCACCTTTAGAATTTGAGAGTATCCCAGTCAGCATTGTCAAAAGCTTTCCAAGTCTACAAATGCTAGAAACGTAGGTTTGCCTTTCCTTATTCTTTCTTCTAAGATAAGTCGTAAGGTCAAATGGTTCAAATGGCTCTGAGCACTATGGGACTTAACTGCTGAGGTCATCAGTCCCCTACAACTTAGAAGTACTTAAATCTAACTAACGTAAGGACATCACACACATCCATGCCCGAGGCAGGATTCGAACCTGTGACCGTATCAGTCGCGCGGATCAGACTGTAGCGCCTAGACCCGCTCGGGCACCCCGGCCGGCAGTTGTAAGGTCAGTATTGCCTCACGTGTTCCAGCATTTCTACGGAATCCAATCTGATCTTTCCCGAGGTCTTGTTCTACCAGTTTTTCCATTCGTCTGTAAAGAATTCGCGTTAGTATTTTGCAGTTATGACTTATTAAACTGATAGTTGTCTAATTTTTACATCTGTCAACACCTGCTTTCTTTGGGATTGGAATTTTCTAGAAGTCTGAGGGCATTTCGCCTGTCTCATACATCTTGCTCACCAGATGGCAGAGTTTTTTCAGAACTGGCCCTGCCAAGGTCGTCAGTAGTTCTAATGGAATGTTGTCTACTGCCGTGGCCTTGTTTCGACCCAGGTCTTTCAGTGCTCTGTCAAACTCTTCACGCAGTATCGTATCTCGCATTTCATCTTCATCTACATTCTCTTAACAAACGCAATGTAATCTATCACTTTAGAAGGTACCACTACTGTTCGAGGTATTTTGGTAAGCAAAAACAAAATAATATTTCCTTGATATTAATAGTTTTTAAGATCAGGTGCTGTAAGTTTAAAGTTGTTTTCCAGATGGTAAAATGTCACTTGTTTTACAACAATTAACAAAATTTGGCGTTAATTAATAGTAAGGGCAGGTTTTTGATACGCTTAGAGACCTTGGAGGAGTCTGTATGTGAATTTCGAGGTTTACATGATTCTTGTGAAAAATGGTTGCTTTCACGCAGTTTGAAGAGCGGAGCGCCGCGGCTGCTGCCTGTAGGCAGTAGCTTATTCGTCGTGCCAGCGTCACAACTTTGCAGACAAAACGTCAGATGGCAACTGATTTAAATCAGACTATAAAATTTCCAACCCATGTGCTGTTTCTGTCCTCCAGACAAACATTTTTTTTTACGATATCTGCGCATTTTTTCTGCAGCCACTTCGCTTTCGCTTCCCTCCCATTTAATTCCTAAATGACATTATGTTGTACTCTTTCCTTTCCCTTAACTTTTTTATTTTTGTACTTCGTTATTTTGTCGATCGGTGGAAATATTTCCTCGTTATCCAAGATTTCTTGATAGTTACCTTCCTTTACGATAGTTACCTTCCTTTACGACCCATAAACTTCACTGTTCTCTTCATCATTACCATACTGTGATCGGATTCTATATCTGAGTGCGCCTTACAATTCAGAATCTAATTCCCGAATCTGTGTCCAGCTATGGTGTAATTAATGATGATGATAATTGGTTTGTGGGGCGCTCAACTGAGCGGTCACCAGCGCCCATACCATGTCCCAATTTTTTTCACACTCCAGTTTTTTACATAGTCCAATCTAGCCACTGGCACAAATGATGATGATAAAATGATTAGGGCAACACAAACACCCACCCCCCAGGCAGAGAAAATCCCCAACCCGGCCGGGATTCGAACCCGGGACCCCGTGATCAAGCTGTCCACTAGACCACAAGCTGCGGACACGATGTAATTAAGTTGCAATCTTCCCGTGTGTATACCTCATCCTTTTGTGACGTTAGCCGAAATATATTGCAGAACTCAATTAACTTTTCTGCTCTCCAGTACCTACTACCGAGCCAACATCCTTCCGCAACTCCGATTGCTATTCATTCCACTGTTACGATGTTCCAATCCCCCATGATTATCAGCTTATCATTTCCCTTTACATATTGAATAACCTGTTGAGTATCCTCATATAGCATATTTTCTCCATCTTTTCTTCCCCCTTATAACGTTGACATATACACCTGAAATATTGTTGACAGCGTTGATTTGCTGACAATTCTGATGAGAACGATCCTGTCACTTATCTGTTCACACTAGCCCACTCCCTGCCCTACATTCCTATTCATTACTAACCCAACTCACATTATACCATTTTCTACCGCTGTTTGTATTACCCTATATTCGAATGACCTGTTTAACGTCATTGGCGGCCGTTGTATATATATATATATATATATATATATATATATATATATATATATATATACTGACCTTTTGCCTTTTTGTGAGCTATTTATTTACACCATTATACAGAAGCAAGTCAAACGTAATTGAGAAATGAGAGAATATTTCCCAACAGGTTATCAGAAGATTTAAAGCACAGGGTAAACACATTTGGCAATTGAATTAGATTCGCTGATGTGAAATGAATGGATGATGTGGATTAAATAAATGAAAATGCAATGGCGTGTAACGAAATTAGTGAAAACCGGGCCAATGATACTGTACGCGGAATATAAATTAATTTTGTGAGTAACGAAAACCCGTGCCAGCCCGGGACTTTAACTCGGACTGCTTGCTTGTCACAGGCAGGCGCCTTCAACACCTGGGCTGTCTTTCTTCTTCCTTCAGCCTTAGATCGTGACTAAGTAACTGGACTTATGTAGAAAATTTATTTCATTGTTCTTCGCAATTGTGATCCTTTTACAACAGTAAAGGAAGTCTTCTAGGCAACCAAAACATTTTAAGTACTATAAATCTTTTTGGAGGCGCAGACATAACGTTTTGATAAAGTACAGTTTTTATTCCATAAGGAATGCTTATCTGCCATGTTTGTTCCTACAAGTAAATGGGTGCTGACTCATGATTACAGAGGCGTTAAATGCACCGGTTCTGTCTCACCACCGAAGTCAAGCAACGCTGGGCGTGACTGGTACTTCGATCAGTAACGGCCTGGGTACGGCACATGCTGTTGGCAGCTTTCCCTTACCCTTATGGCAAAGGGGAGGAAGGTGGTGGGGAAAACCCCTCGATCGTGCCAATGTCCTGGATTCAATTTCAAACCTGTCCGCATATGTCTCATGAAGTGGTTGCATGTGCCACTAATGACGGTGATCTCTCCATCGGATGGGAGCGTTAAGCTCAATGGTGACCTTTGTTCTGTTTGCAAGAGGTAGGCTATGTGTCGACACCGGGTTTCACCTTCCCTCTCCTTTGATCACCACACTACACAAACTTGACACCACAATGCACACCAACACCTGTCACAGGCACTAACATTTACTAGATACACTTGAACACACAATTACAACACTTCACAGAGATGGGCAGGAAAAATATTTCCAGTTAGGTGGCTGAACGTGACTCTTGGGCTCTCCCGGCTAACCATGACATATGACTTCGTTTTATGGTTACAGCTTCCAGCACAACTCTAATCTCCACGCTTTCATCACATGGAACATGCTATCTTGAACATAGCAACTGAATGCTACTATTAATTTAGTACAATCATCCACATTAGGAGGTGTGTGTTATGTTTGACTGAAGTTAGCCATTGCACGATTGCTACAGAGATGGTGCAACACATTAAGAAATAGCAGATAACATGTTTTAAGAGCATGTTACAAATGATATTCAACTCTGGTACAGCTTGATGCGAGGCACGTGACGTCTTCCTAAAACTTATGCAAATACGTATAAATAACTTTGCAGTCTCTTGGAAGTATAGTCTGTGCGATTTAGCTGCCCCTACCGGTGTCGTTTTGTGGAGTCCACAATGTTATATCGGGCCTTCAAAACCCAAGCGCAAGATTTTCGTATTCTCTCCCAAACTATTATTCCTACAGAAAAAAAACAAATACGAACTTTTTGCAGAAAATTTAATGTAATTAAATTTTGTACTGGGATATGGTTTCGCTACAAGCCGGAGGTTTCGAGTTATTCAAAAAGAACTTACAAAGTGAGATTTAAACACATTCCCACTCCCAAACTCAGTATTTCTAGTACGTTCTTCATGGCACTTCCTCCTAGCACTGTACGAAACTTTGCGACTGTGCAAATTATTCCCCACATTCGATTTTTTTTTTTCGTCTTCATTTACTAGCACTATTGCGCCACCAGCTTAGTCGAGCACTTACAGATTATAAATTTGACGTTTGTGTAAATTTTACCCAACATTTCCGTGAATTTTAACAGCATAGAATAAACGATTAGATTATTGAAGGCGTCAGCCCTCCTGATTTCAAAACTACTGTGCTTGTCTGGGTTCAGTATGGATCCGATTGTTAACATAATTAGTGTTAGTGTAACACTTACAAAAGTCATTTTACTTTGATTACCCTCAGGATAATCCTGTAAAACATCAAATCTCCGACGTCGCTGCTGCCGGAGAAAGGTCCTGCAAAAACAGGACCAACGACGACTCAAGAGAATCGTTCAACGTGACAGATGTGCAACTCTTCCGCAAATTGCTGCAGATTTCAATGTGGGGCCATCATCAAGTGTCAGTGTGGGAACCATTCAACGGAACATCATCGATATGGGCTTTCGGAGCCGAAGCCCATTCGTGTACCCCTGATGACTGCGCAACACAAAGCCTTACGCCTCGCCAGACCCTTCAACACTGACATTGGACTGTTGATGATTGGAAACATGTTACCTGATCGGACGAGTCACGTTTCAGATTGAATCGAGCGGATGGACTTGTACGGGTATGGAGACAACCTCGTGAATCGATTGACCTTGCATGTCAGCAGGGGACCTTTCAAGCAGAGGATGACACGCGTAAAGCTGAAATACTAAATTCCTTTTTCCAAAGCTGTTTCACAGAGGAAGACCGCACTGCAGTTCCTTCTCTTAATTCTCGCACAAACGAAAAAATTCCTGACGTCGAAATAAGTGTCCAAGGAATAGAAAAGCAACGGGAATCACTCAACAGAGGAAAGTCCACTAGACCTGACGGGATACCAATTCGATTCCACACAGAGTACGGGAAAGAACTTGTCCCCCTTCTAACAGCCGTGTACCGCAGGTCTCTAGAGGAACGGAAGATTCCAAATGATTGGAAAAGAGCACAGGTAGTCCCAGTCTTCAAGAAGGGTCGTCGAGCAGATGCGCAAAACTATAGACCTTTATCTCTTACGTCGATCTGTTGTAGAATTTTAGAACATGTTTTTTTTTTTGCTCGAGTATCATGTCGTTTTTGGAAACCCAGAATCTACTCTGTAGGAATCAACATGGATTACGGAGCGATCGTGTGAGATCCAACTCGCTTTATTTGTGCATGAGACCCAGAAAATATTAGATACAGGCTCCCAGGTAGATGCAATTTTCCTTGACTTCCGGAAGGCGTTCGATACAGTTCCGCACTGTCGCCTGATAAACAAAGTAAGAGCCTAGGCAATATCAGGCCAGCTGTGTGGCTGGATTGAAGAGTTTTTAGCAAACAGAACACAGCATGTTGTTATCAATGGAGAGACGTCTACAGACGTTAAAGTAACTTCTGGTGTGCCACAGGGGAGTGTTATGGGACCATTGCTTTTCACGATATATATAAATGACCTAGTAGATAGTGTCGGAAGTTCCATGCGGCTTTTCGCGGATGATGCTGCAGTATACAGAGATGTTGCAGCATTAGAAAATTGTAGCGAAATGCAGGAAGATCTGCAACGGATAGGCACTTGGTGCAGGGAGTGGCAACTGACCCTTAACATAGACAAATGTAATGTATTGCGAATAGATAGAAAGAAGGATCCTTTATTGTATGATTATCTGATAGCGGAACAAACACTGGTAGTAGTTACTTCTGTAAAATATCTGGGAGTATGCGTGCGGAACGATTTGAAGTGGAATGATCATATAAAATGAATTGTTGGTAAGGCGGGTACCAGGTTGAGATTCATTGGGAGAGTCCTTATTAGAAAATGTAGTCCATCGACAAAGGAGGTGGCTTACAAAACACTCTTTCGACCTATACTTGAGTATTGCTCATCAGTGTGGGATCCGTACCAGATCGGGTTGACGGAGGAGATAGAGAAGATTCTAAGAAGAGCGGCGCGTTTCGTCACAGGGTTATATGGTAACCGTGATAGCGTTACGGAGATGTTTAACAAACTCAAGTGGCAAACTCTGCAAGAGAGGCGCTCTGCATCGCGGTGTAGCTTGCTCGCCAGGTTTCGAGAGGGGTGCGTTTCTGGATGAGGTATCGAATATATTGCTTCCCCCTACTTATACCTCCAGAGAAGATCACGAAAGTAAAATTAGAGAGATTAGAGCGCGCACGGAGACTTTCAGACAGTCGTTCTTCCCGCGAACCATACGAGACTGGAACAGGAAAGAGAGGTAATGACAGTGGCACGTAAAGGGCCCTCCGCCACACACCGTTGGGTGGCTTGCGGATTATAAATGTAGATGTAGATGTAGATGTAGAAGCTGGTGGAGGCTCTGTAATGATGTGAGTCGTGTGCAGGTGTAGTGATATGGGACCCCTGATACGTCTAGATACGACTCAGACTTGTGACAAGTACGTAAGCAGCCTGTCTGATTACCGGCATCGATTCATGTCCATTGTGGATTCAGACGGAATTGGGCAGTTCGAGCAGTACTATGCAACACCCCACACATCCAGAATTGCTACAGAGCTTCTGAGCTTGAACACTTCCTCTGGCCACCAAACTCCCCAGACGTGAACGTTATTGCGCATATCTGGGGTGCTTTGAACGTGCTGTTCAGAAGAAATCTCCAACCCCTCATACTCCTAAAGATTTATGGACAGCCGAACAGAATTCATGCTGTCAGTTCCCTCCAGTACTACGTCAGACTTTAGTTGAGTCCATGTCACGTCGTGTTGCGGTACTTCTGCTTGCCTCACATGATATTAGACAGGTGTAGCAGTTTCTTTCGCTCTTCAGTGCATAACCCTGTGGGTTCCATACGTCAACATCTGTTGGGGCAGCTGAATCACCCTGTGTATTGTCACAACAACTGAATGTAATGCGCAAATGCTCTGTAATGATCATAGTTCTCTCGAAATAGCGACTTCTAAGTCGGAAGGCAGTCTCCTGAGCACTGTACTGAGTGGGCTGCAGCCGCTGAGCCAGTCTAATTGCTGCTGTGGACCTGTATGAGGGTCCGCAGCGCTTCGTGTTTTGGTGCCGGTCGGTGAAAGGATTTGCATGTCCGCCAATACAAGGCGTAAACGAAGTAGTCCCAGGATGACAGCACTTCATATGCTGGCTACCCACACTACCAGCAAACGTGTAGATCGCATTGCAGAAAGTGGCACGGAAACAAGTGGTGGTGATAAGTTCCTATGGGACCAAATTGCTGAGGTCATCTGTCCCTAGGCTTATACACTACTTAATCTAACTTATGTTAAGAACAACACACACACACACACATGCCCGAGGGAGAACTCGAACCTCCAACGAGGGGAGCCGCGCGGACGGTGGCAAGGCGCCTAGACAGCGAGGATACCCCGCGCGGCGGAAAACAGGAGAAGGTCCGCCATGTGGACACTGGAAGCTGTTGCATGGAACACGAGACACAAAGCGACTGGTGGCGGCCTCTTGCAGTATTTGTTGTGTGCCTCTTGTGTGGTACACAACACAGAGGCCTATAATTCCGTTACACTTATAGTGCTGGATGGTCCACAGCATACTGCAGATTTAAAATTATGTATCATTTACATCCTACGTTTGATGTACACCTTGCGAAAAATTGTGAAGTTCTAGCCGAGGTATCACAAATTACTTCTTTTAATCATCAGTTCAGTTAAAGAAACAGAATGAGATTATAGCAGCGTATAAAAGCCAAAGTAAATTTATGAAAAAGTATGAGCTAATAGATGGAATTCAGGAGAAAAATTTGCATAATTTCAAACTGTATTGTCTTTTAAGGCAATTTTGGCAAAACTAATGACACAAAAAATTTAACAATAAGTTAAAATTATTGTATTCACAGAACAACAGTGAAATCTCTAGACATCAATTTTCTTTTCTTTTTCAGTTAACTTTAAAAAATATGAATTCATTCACCATTGAAGGATGATCAAGCTGAACTATGTTACTGGAGCTACTTTTACTTATCTCCTGTTTTAAAATTTCTCAGGTTCTATTGATATGATATGCCATACAGGATGAATACAAGACATAAGGCGATTAGTGGTCCAGTCATGTGCTGTGTCTTTAGCATATAAGATATACCGGTTAGTAATACAATAGCGTAAATCTATTTTGGCTCTAAATGTAGGTGAAATAAAGGCATTTAGCTATACTGAAGCTTCCATACAACGCAGCTGGATCTTGGTGGATTAATGGTACTCATGCAGAATTGATCTCCCATAAATGGCAAACGCTCCG
This sequence comes from Schistocerca gregaria, assembly GCF_023897955.1. NCBI lineage: Eukaryota > Metazoa > Arthropoda > Insecta > Orthoptera > Acrididae > Schistocerca > Schistocerca gregaria. Next base: position 612,143,901 of record NC_064921.1, on the reverse strand, counting down.
GCTACAACTACTTCTAAATCTAGTCTATGATCGCTCACACGACGCACTCTGACTAAAACAGGCACATGAGTGCTGCCCAAGGTGTGGTCAGTGCCAAGATGAGGTGTTATCAAACGAGATTCTCTTCGGTCTGTTCTGCAACGGTAGCCACAAGCGAAGAAACTACGGTAGTACTGCGATCTGGCAGTCTGAAATGAAGACAAACTCCAAGTACGACTGTTTGTAATGCCGTTTCAACCACTATGTATTGAAGGCAATCGCAAAAGGAACTGGTATCTCAGAGACGTTTAGAGTCCACGTTACTACGCTAATCCAGGATAATATTGTAGGCTAGACTAGATTATGTAAAGTTCGAGACAAAAGTTTATTTCTAATACGCACATGGACATGTGACAGTCGATCTTACAAAGATGAAATTTACAAATTATTTTATCAATATTTAAAACAGCAGTGCAACATGTAGTTAAGTAGTGCTTAGAAAGCATTTACGGAGAACAACATGCACGAAACATGTACATACAGTCGCACATTAAATAACGAAGAACTATAGAAAAATCCTAAAGTTCGCCATCGTGAAATTTCATTAACATTTACAGCAAAACCTAAAGTTCATTGATCATCAGTGCTTTCGCGACAACCACATTACAATCTTATCTCCTCTTTTGAAATAATCAAATGCAACGAAAGTAGTAAAGTACACAAACCGCGTGTTCGCAAAAGAAACAATCTTTGAAAGGGACAAAATTCAAAGCCCACGGATAATTCCCACGACACTATTCTATGTTGTTAAGAGTCCAGCTCGCAACGACCAAAGTGTTTTCTGTCCCATGAACACTTTTAGAGAGCACGGCACTCTGAGCATACCACCTGGTCGAACACCAACCAAAACACTATGAGCTCGGTCCTGCATGCTTCTTTATGCGCTCAGTCACATGATCACTACCTACTCAATACCTCTGTATACAAAACGACCACCATTTGAATTTTTAAACATTAATTTCACATATATACAGGCTGAAACATGGAGTAAATACTCGTGGTCAGTTTGTGACCTCATAATGGAACACTGGTACATTATGTCAGTCATATGGTATTTCAGTCCATATCAGGAAAACATCACCACATCTGACATTGAAATGTGTTTCTGTACGAATTGTAGCCGGCCGGAGTGGCCGTGCGGTTCTAGGCGCTACAGTCTGGAGCCGAGCGACCGCTACAGTCGCAGGTTCTAATCCTGCCACGGGCATGAATGTGTGTGATGTCCTTAGGTTAGTTAGGTTTAATTTGTTCTAAGTTCTAGAGGACTGATGACCTCAGAAGTTAAGTAGCATAGTGCTCAGATCCATTTGAGCCATTTGTACAAATTGCGAAGTACAAATGCACTTTGTATACATCGAATTACTATTAAAAACAGGGATTGTTGGTTAAATAACTTGGATTCGTATGATAATTTCTTATTGTGTTTTTATGCTAATTTCTTATTGTGTTTTCATGCAGAGAAATTGTAATTATGGCACCCTTATGATACAACTAAATATTTGGTTCAAATGGCTCTGAGCACTATGCTACTTAACTTCTGAGGTCACCAGGCGCCTAGAACTTAGAACTAATTAAACCTAACTAACCTAAGACATCACACATATCCATTCCCGAGGCAGGATTCGAACCTGCGACCGTAGCGGCGGCTCGGTTGCAGACTGTAGCGCCTAGAACCGCACGGCCACTCCGGCCGGCAAACTAAATATTTGGTTTATAATTATTTGTAACTTTGTTTGCTTATAAAAGCTACTTTTCTCTTAAGTCCTGGCAACATTAGCTTTCATATGAGGTATCAACAATAAAAATTGTTTGTTGAGTTCATTTGTTATAAATTTTATAGTCTATAATAACTAGAAATGTTAATAACTTTTAAGTAATGTGTTTACAACCATGATTTAATTTGATTCACATTACGTATTTGGTTTTCTCTTAGCATGTCCGTAAGTCTTGTTATGTATTTTTTGCAGAATATTCCACTTTATTTCCATATTTAAGGTCAATGGATCCTCCGTCTTATCTGTCAGTCAGCAAACGCATCTCCTTGTTCCCGCACTTGAGGTTTTTCTCCCTGAGCTCAGCTCAATCCTTGTCCAAACGCTGGCTTACGTTCAGGACCTTGCTTTATAATGACCGCTCTCCAGATATTACAGTATCAGCCAAAGTCTCCGTCACAACATTCAGCGCTACGAGATATTTTGTGAGTCAACCGCTCCCAGCAAGCGCGCTTCCTTGTTCTCGCCCTTGGGATTTTCCCTCTGAACGCTCGCTTTCTGCCTGAGCAGAGCTGAAGTCCTGTCCAGCCGATCACTTAAACACAGGACCTGAACGTATTAGCACCTCTCGCCAGCTGTTATAGTGTCAGTCAGCAGCTTCGTCAAAATATTCAGGGGTGTCGAATTTTTTGTGCGGCAGCTGTGCCCAGTAAGCATGTATCCGATTTTATGCGCTTGTGATTTTCGACCTGAACGCTCACTTCCCGCCTGACCTCAGTTCAGCCCCTGTTCATACGCCCACTTACACGCCGTACCTTGCCTTACTGTCGCTGCCCACCAGCTATTAATGAGGCAAACAGTCACTCCATCAAAATGTCAAGAGCTACCAGAATTTTTGGGTGCCAACCATTATCACCAAGCACGCCGGCGCATGTGGTTTTCCTGCGGAGTGCTCTTTTGCAGTCTGAGCACAACTCACCCCACGTTCACATTATCATTTACATTATCCTTTACTTTCATGGTCTTGCCTTATTACTGCTTTTCACCAGTATTATAGCTCCAATCAGCCGCTCCCTCAGAATGTTCAGCACTAATAGATTTTGTGTGAGTCACCATGCCAGCAAACACGCCTCCTTGTTCCTCTGGTTGTGATTTTCTCGCTGAACGGTTACTTCCTATCTGAATCTAGCTCAGCCTCTGTTGACTCACTCTTTTACACTCACGACCTTGCCTTATTATTGCCGTTCGCCAGATATGGTGGTGTCACCGCCAGACACCACACTTGCTAGGTGGTAGCCTTTAAGTCGGCCGCGGTCCGTTAGTATACGTCGGACCTGCGTGTCGCCGCTGTCAGTGATTGCAGACCGAGCTCCGCCACACGGCAGGTCTAGTCTAGAGAGACTCCGTAGCACTCGCCCCATTTGTACAGCCGACTTTGCTAGCGATGGTTCACTGTCTACATACACTCTCATTTGCCGAGGCGACAGTTTAGCATAGCCTTCAGCTACGTCATTTGCTGCGACCTATCAAGGCGCCATATTCAGTTATTATAATTACTATCTTCAAGAATGTATTCTGAACAAGCCTGTACAAGTCTGTGTGTTGTTTTGCCCTTTACCCCAACCACTCACACTCAGTTAACAATGAGCTCTTGAAGTGTACAGTGTAACAATGGAGCCTCAGTCTTCTATTGGTGTTCTTATTAATGAATCTTGCCATAATAGTGTGTATGGAGTGTTTCCTAAAGACATTACTTTAATTGAGGCTTACAATGACGAAGATAAAGCGTTGTTTTACTTAAGAGCTTGCTCAGAGGTTAACTCAATTTGCAAGTACCCTGAAATTAAATACCTAAAGAAATTTCATCATCTTTTTGACCAGTCTTGCTTGGACCATTTTAGGAAACGCAAAAAGCCTACAACAAGAGGTCAGCTTTCAGTCAGCCTTAGAACGAAGCACAGCGCTTGTACACTGCACCTTTTCATCTTCATCAGGTGGGGGAGATTCTCACGACTTCAAGGGGTGGCTTAACTGGAAACCTTCTGTCCGGATTGGAGGGCCGCGTAGTGTTACACTACCCGTGGTGGTAATACTCTTCCACTGCGTATGACGTCAGCCGAGAAAATTATTTGCTTTCTAGGTAACACAGCGTAATGTATCTTACATTAAATGCACATAACAATCAACTTTCAACGTTCTACAACCCGACATGAACGTCAAAAGTTGTAAACTCCGTCGTCGATACGTGTATTGCTTGTCAAGGTGTTGACCGCCATTGTCGACACGGGAGGATTTTTTTGTTGTTGTTATTAACTGCAAGCAGTTTATCAACTGATGTCTCACACACAAGACCTCGTGTGGCCTAAAATGTTCATTTCTTAGTAATGGATCTCTATCTGAGAATACTGAGTTTGTGACCCTCTACCGTCTGTAAAATTTCTGCAGTTTCGGTCCTAAGGGTTTAGGAGGCATCGCACTTGTCGCTATGCTGAAGCAGATGATACTGTCATCTGTGACACACATCAGAAAGGCAGCTGACATTTCTGTATGGATGATACCATTCTGCAGTGGCGCCTTGTGTTCCTTCTCTCTGATGTTTTGTGGGATACCTTAGAAGCAAGACTTAAAGGAAATGACAAACATCAATAAAATACTGAAATTTGTTATATTTGTTCTCCTTACTAGAGTTCCGCCATTTATTCGCAAGTCCGTCGTCAGTAAATTTATGCAAATATTAATCATGTAGCCTTGTTCACTTTATACAAACGTATTGCAGTAAGAGAGTACTATTGCTGAACTCTTTGAAAATACGGTTAAGAGCTATTCTGATCAAGGGCAGAAAGTTATTTGATAAATTCGTCAGATAACGCCTGGAAAAGCAAAAGTACATTCACAAAACTGAAATGTAAAATAAGAAGAAATAGTAATGTTTCTATACCAAATGCTACAGTTCAAAGCTGGACGTTTTGCACAGAGTAGCTTGTAATGCGTGACCTGACGAAATCTTAAGTTGTATCAAATAAAGAGAAGTTTTGGAATGGTACACTGGCTTACGCGAGCGTGATTCCAGGCAGTTTTCGACCGCCATTTGGTAACGAATGCCACCCTGGCTCCTCATCCCCGATTCAAAAACCCTCTAGGCAGAGAGTGAAACATGAAACCCCACGGAACATTGTTTATCTCATTCACAGAAAGCGTAGTTATAACGTCAAGAGGAGTTTACGTCCAAAGAACTTTAGTCTATATTCGTGATAAGCGAAAAGAAAAGGGTAGTAAAAAAGTGCCAACATTCTATGTCGCTGTGCACTTTAATCTCAAAAGTACTCATTTTGCATAAGCGTTTAATGTGCAGAAATGTATCTAGTAAGCCACAAGCAAAACTTCTTTTTTTCTTCTTTTTTTCTCAGAGTAATCTAGAATACCATCACCATCCACTGTAAGTCTGACTGATTATTCTCGCTCTCTGTCTCTTACATAACTAAGAAAGGTTATAGTCGAGACTGTGCAAATGAGATCCGCAACTCGATCGACGAAGGAGTTCTACGATGCACAAATAACAGTTTATGATGCTGCTCTTTCTTTCGGCGAATCAGGCGACGACAAACTGCCATCCGTCATCTCTTCCGCAGCGCCTGGGTATGGCAGCGGCCTACTTGCTGAAAACTTAAGCTTAACATCAATCTTTGCCTGTTGGGTAGTAAACAAGGAACGCCGGGGGCTGAAAGACGTTCAGTCATCTGCAGCGACAGCAGACGACCGATATTTCCCACTGTAGCCACCTCACGAGGTAAAACTGAAATACTTATTCTTCTTACGTCACGCCTCCACGTGTCTCCTAGTCGGGCAGCATGATCAGAGACATGTTAAGAACGATTGACGCAGAGGTACAGCACGTGTGTTTGTTCAAGATTGGTTGGTTAAGGGGGAGGGGACTAAACAGCGAGGTCCTCGGCTCCATCGGATTTGGGAAGGGATGGGGAAGAAAGTCGGTCATTCGCTTTCAAAGGAACCATCCAGGCATTTGCCTGAAGCAATTTAGAGAAATCACGGAAAATCTAAGTCAGGATGACTGCACGCAGGTTTGAACCGTCGTCCTCCCGAACAAGTCTCCAGTGTGCTAACCACTGCGCCACCTAACGCGGTCGCGTGTTATTCAAGTTAACCATCATGTCTACATCAAGGTCGGTACAAGCAAGGACTACGACGCACATGTAATCGCTTAGTTTTGGACATCCTGAAGGAATCACGTTGAAATTCGTGGGCAGGGTTGGGTTGGGTTGATTTGGGGAGAAGATGGTTCAAATGGCTCTGAGCACTATGGGACTTAACATCTATGGCCATCAATCCCCAAGAACTTAGAACTACTCAAACCTAACTAACCTAAGGACAGCACACAACACCCAGCCATCACGAGGCAGAGAAAAATCCCTGACCCCGCCGGGAATCGAACCCGGGAACCCGGGCGTGGGAAGCGAGAACGCTACCGCACGACCACGAGATGCGGACTGGGGAGAAGAGACCAAACAGTGAGGTCATCGGTCTCATCGGGTTAGGAAAGGATTGAGAAGGAAGTCGGCCGTGCCCTGTAAATGAATCATCCCAGCATTTGCCTGAAGCGATTTAGGGAAATCACGGAAAACCCAAATCAGGATGGAGGGACGGGGGATTGAACCTTCATCCTCCCGAATGCGAGTCGAGTGTGCTAACCACTGCGCCACCTCGGTCGATTAAATTCGTGGTTAGTTATGTACTGTGTTTAAAGAAAAGCGTCCTGCATTCTGTTGCTATATAGTACTGTTCAAAACTAGGATAATACACCGTGTAAACAATACTCTGGATATAAATACTTGTTGCGGTGCGGGCCATACGGTCCTAAATTAACCGTCAGCCCAATTACATAAAGTGTGCAACGTGGCTACTAAGCACTCTTCAGACCTCTCAAAGAAACACGAGCCGGCCAGAGTGGCCGAGCGGTTCTAGGCGCTTCAGTCTGGAACTGCGTGACAGCTACGGTCGCAGGTTCGAATCCTGCCTCGGGCATGGCTCTGTGTGATGTCCTTAGGTTAGTTAGGTTTAAGTAGGTCTAAGTTCTAGGGGACTGATGACCTCAGAAGTTAAGTCCCATAGTGCTCAGAACCAAAGAAACACGAGCTCTCCTGGCTGGCCACGGATTTGGTAACATGCATGGGGTACCCGCTCCGTCTAACGTATGCACGTTGTCAGTGAGTGTGGAATGTGCCAAGGCCTTTAATTGCCTCCATACCAGAAATGCGAGAGATTAATCCCTGATCAACACTAACTCCATGTTGCTGGACCCTTGTAGAGTCATATGTAGCGTAGATAATGGAATTCCCCCTGTGTGTACAACACATCAGTTGTGCAGCACGATCCCTTGCCCTTGTTACGATGAATCCTGGGTTTGCAAGCCTCTGTAAAATATGCTGAATTTTTTTCCGGATGGTTAGGTGGAATGTGGCTTTGAGTTTCCGTCATTTAAATGAACCTTTTCCTGAAGCTGCCGCAACACATCTGCTACTTGCCAAACCTGAACATGAGGAGGAGAAGGGGGGAAGGAGAGAAAGGGTACAATATCTTTGACAACAGCGAACCAGATAAAATTTCAGATTCATTGTCTAAAAACTCTCCTCAACTAACACTGAGTTCAAGTTTTTCAAATAGCTCAGAATATGCATCATGAACTGTAACGAAAGGTTTACGCCTGTCAAAAGCAGTTTTGTACATGATTTGTAGAACTGCATAACCTTATCAAATTGTTGAAAGTGAAGGCTTTTTAAATGTTCATAAAATCATTGCATCTTTGTGGGAAGTGCCATAGAGACGGAGGGTGCTGGAAACCCAGGTTTAAGTTGCTCATAACTAATTCAAAAAACAAAATTCATAATGTGAACAAGTTCAAATTCACGACGGATATGTGGACTAACAGAAGGCACAGTAGAAGTTTTCTGGGAATTACCGTTGATTATTTCCTTGGCGATTAAATGGAGATGACTATTCTTGATATCTATGACGTGTGAGGATCACACACAGGTGAATATACACTCCTGGAAATGGAAAAAAGAACACATTGACACCGGTGTGTCAGACCCACCATACTTGCTTCAGACACTGCGAGAGGGCTGTACCCAGGAACCGCGGTGTTGGCCGTCGAATGGCGCTAGCTGCGCAGCATTTGTGCACCGCCGCCGTCAGTGTCAGCCAGTTTGCCGTGGCATACGGAGCTCCATCGCAGTCTTTAACACTGGTAGCATGCCGCGACAGCGTGGACGTGAACCGTATGTGCAGTTGACGGACTTTGAGCGAGGGCTTATAGTGGGCATGCGGGAGGCCGGGTGGACGTACCGCCAAATTGCTCAACACGTGGGGCGTGAGGTCTCCACAGTACATCGATGTTGTCGCCAGTGGTCGGCGGAAGGTGCACGTGCCCGTCGACCTGGGACCGGACCGCAGCGACGCACGGATGCACGCCAAGACCGTAGGATCCTACGCAGTGCCGTAGGGGACCGCACCGCCACTTCCCAGCAAATTAGGGACACTGTTGCTCCTGGGGTATCGGCGACGACCATTCGCAACCGTCTCCATGAAGCTGGGCTACGGTCCCGCACACCGTTAGGCCGTCTTCCGCTCACGCCCCAACATCGTGCAGCCCGCCTCCAGTGGTGTCGCGACAGGCGTGAATGGAGGGGCGAATGGAGACGTGTCGTCTTCAGCGATGAGAGTCGCTTCTGCCTTGGTGCCAATGATGGTCGTATGCGTGTTTGGCGCCGTGCAGGTGAGCGCCACAATCAGGACTGCATACGACCGAGGCACACAGGGCCAACACCCGGCATCATGGTGTGGGGAGCGATCTCCTACACTGGCCGTACACCTCTGGTGATCGTCGAGGGGACACTGAATAGTGCACGGTACATCCAAACCGTCATCGAACCCATCGTTCTACCATTCCTAGACCGGCAAGGGAACTTGCTGTTCCAACAGGACAATGCACGTCCGCGTGTATCCCGTGCCACCCAACGTGCTCTAGAAGGTGTAAGTCAACTACCCTGGCCAGCAAGATCTCCGGATCTGTCCCCCATTGAGCATGTTTGGGACTGGATGAAGCGTCGTCTCACGCGGTCTGCACGTCCAGCACGAACGCTGGTCCAACTGAGGCGCCAGGTGGAAATGGCATGGCAGGCCGTTCCACAGGACTACATCCAGCATCTCTACGATCGTCTCTATGGGAGAATAGCAGCCTGCATTGCTTCGAAAGGTGGATATACACTGTACTAGTGCCGACATTGTGCATGCTCTGTTGCCTGTGTCTATGTGCCTGTGATTCTGTCAGTGTGATCATGTGATGTATCTGACCCCAGGAATGTGTCAATAAAGTTTCCCCTTCCTGGGACAATGAATTCACGGTGTTCTTATTTCAATTTCCAGGAGTGTATTTCGGGAACCTTGTTAAAGACTTGTAACGAATGGGGAATGAGGACTTCCAAAATACTTGCAGTGAAGACTTATGCAGAAGGAAACATTAAAAGAGTAGAATTAGCATTCAGAAGAAGTCATACATCGTGTTTTACCGGCAAGGCAGTGCAGTAGACCTGGCAGATGTTTGTGACATTCTGCGGCCTGTAGAAGCGGCTACTCGTGAAGAACACTGCAGCATTTTGAATATTACAACATCTGGTATTCAATGGAGAAACGTGGCATTTTTTGTAAGGTGGGCTGAGAATTACGAATTTCTAAAAAAATAAATATCTTAAAACAAAAACTTGCAAAATAGAAACGCTGCAAAAGTAACTTTGTTACATATTTCTGTTAAGATAGAAACTGTCATAAATAAATACATAAAAATATTAAACATCTACGCATTAACAAAAATGTGACCCATCGTAATTCACGATTACATCTGTTTGTAAATTAATTCTATCCGCCTGTACTTTTTTTTGGGTGTAAACATCGATAACACGAGATATGAACTGCCGTCATTTGGTTAAAGATTTTACAGTTCCCTTGTCTATAGCCAAATTTGATAGTGTGTTATTTTTCACTGTGTTGCGAAAGTAGGTTTTAACGCGTTTTTATGTACTCATGCTAGGTACGGTAGTTTCTGGAATTGCAAGAACCAATGACAGAAATTTCACACATTCAGACAAGACGTTTTTTAATCCATTGTTTATAAGGATTTAAGGAGGTCCTGAGACTTTAAACGTTTGTTCTCACTGCTGTAAATAGATTGAAACTTCTACGTTTTTACTTAAACTTCTGAAATAACTGAACATTACTGAATGCTGCTGAGTGCAACTGAAATTACTGTCTCTTTGCTTGATTTTATCATTTCAATGACCTACAGAATTTTCACTGACAACTACAGCTCAAACTTATGCAATTGTTACCCACAATATACAAACGCAACGCAGTCTGACTGCAAATAGTTAACACTAAAGAACGGCCCTGAATTAGAAGAAACCTAACAATAACCCTTAAGTTTTGTAAGTCACTTACATCACAGAAAGTCTTCATGACACGATCTACAGCAAATACATCAAGCAGTAACTACAGCCAGCTAAATAAAAGGATTCTAACTACTGCAGGCTCTAACTACTAATAGGCATGTGGTTAGCAAAGGAAAGATTTTGTTGCAGAGCAAACTATAAATTTAGCAGAGTTTAACTTAATCAAGTGACGTCCAGTTCCAAAAATTATATAATCATCAATAATTCCATTATCCAAACATTAGCAAATACAGAAGTCATCATTTTACAATCCATGTCAAACCAATACTAAATCTCAATGGCAGGCACACGTGCAGACGGTCCTCTCGCTCACTGCCGATCTTCATCATGCTAACTGTTAACTGACAACTGCGAGTCCGTCCAACCACAGAATCTCTTAGCAAGGGCGCAGAGCGCTGTCGGTGATATTCATGCAGTCTATAGCGTTGCTAACCTACAAACATATAAAAGTTGTACGGGTGCAGTAGAAAAAGAAAAGTTTGATCATGCAGTATACTATTTAGCTCATTGTTTGACGTAAGAAATTATCATTCCACCCTTCATTGTTTATCACATCATTAAATGCTGCTCTCAGGTCTGTACAGTAAATATCAATGATTTGTACAGCGCATTCCACCATGTTTTACAGGGACTTGTCAGTTTAAATTCCCTTTACCTCTGAAGTTCCCTTCTTTTACTGAAACGGTTAAGAAATGGGTAAAATTCTGATAGATTTGCTACAGAAATTCTTACTTGTGTAATTTTTTACAGGCATAGAGGAGTGCGTAACAGTGGTTAAAGAAAGCATGAGGATATGCCTGTTTCACAATAGAATGGACACCACAATTCTTCTCTGTTATTGCATTGCAGCCGCCGTATGTCTGCGATACTAATCCATATACTAATACATCAATATTCCAACTGCTCAGCAGTTGCAACAAAACAGTGGCTATGCCTTGTGCACTCCGGTCTTTGGGTACGCCATAAAACCCAACGAATCCGTCGTGTACTTCTTCTAATTCGTTATCTGCAAAACGAAAAATTACACTCATTTGACTTCTAGATGAGACATCCGTTGTTTCGTCGGCTGGTACTGATAGATCAGGACTATTTTAACTTCACTTGTTTCTTTACAACATCGGAAAACAAGCTATTAATTCATTCTGTGTGTCGGAGGAAGTGCCTTTAAATATTCCATCGGATGCTGAACGGACTTTCATGTATTGTTCTTCTTCTGCCAAGAAATCCGGAAGTTCTAAATAATTCCCTTCATTTATTGACACGTCAGAGTCGTCATAACCTTGAGGAGCTAACTCTTGCCGTGCTAAAAAGCAGATAGTCAAAATAAGTCTCTTCAATATACCTATGGTCTGATAAATATTCTCGTTAGGTTTCAAAGATTCCAAGCGTGTTGCTTCTGAAAGAACATGGTCATATCATACTGTAACTACCTGACTGCATTTGACAACTACTGTGGTATGTGAAACGGGACAGTCATACGTTTTAGTTTTCGGAAGGCAATTTTGAAAACTCTCCTCGCGTGCTACCTACTTACGCATTCAAAACCGTCATTACAAGTTCACACAGTACACAGTAAAAACAAAAACGTTTGTTCCTTACATTGCCGCCACTTAACCACGGTTTTGAATTCCACCACTGTTTTTGGAAACGTCTCACAAATTTTCCATAAGAGGTTTATTTTTTTTTTTGGCAGGCAGGTTTGACGTCGGATTGAGTTTTTTCATCAGGAGTTTATCTTCTAAAGAAAGATTAGAGGAGACTGCAAAGTTTCCAGTTAAAAAATTCAGCGATTCTTGTGATGAAACAAATGGGTCCATGGCATTTTGAGGTAGTCAGCAATACCATATGTTACAAGATTATGATTTAAGTACTAGACAACTTAGAATTTTTCTTTCGAGAGCACAATGACAATAAAAACTGACGAAGACACCTCATACGTGACAGGTCACGCCGAAATATACTTCACTAATTATTTAATCACTGTCACTGCTTACAAAATTTGGACTACAAAATTCATGCTCTAAGTTTCGCCATCAGCATGTCTAGTACTGTTGACAAGAAAACCAACAGACACGACATGGTACTACAAACGTTTGAAATAAATAAGGCTACTGAATTTCAGTCCGAGGAACAAGTGAAAGTGCATAGGCTGTTTCCTACCATCTTCCAAAAAGATCCAATGATGCATTCACGTTTATTTTCTATGAATTATGAATGTCTTCATGTTCTTTGTGTTTTTAATAAATAATTAAATTAAAAGTTTAATGGTATGTCATTCTGCCTGGTTTGCTGCTGGCGGGCTGGACGATGTGAAGTAGCGTTTCTGTCTGGAAACTGCTGAATGTACTCATCTACTGGCGAAAAATAGAAATAAATCAAATACCACCTTTTAAAAGCTGTGACCACGCTCTAGACACAACAGTCCGCTACGTGAAAGAAATGAGCTTATGACGCATGCTCGTAAAGAGCACGCAGTTTCCGAGCTGCTATTGGTTGCAAAGCTAGGCGACTGATGCAATAGACCGGCGGGTGCATATACGAAGATCAAATGCAAAATATTTGAAAACGTTTACGACAGTACGTGATCAGATCTTGTAAAACTCAGTTTGGACGAATCAGTATGGATTTTTTGGGTAGGCTCAGTCTTAGAGCCTTAATGGACGTCTCGCCACAGCTGTCAAGCAACCAATATAGATTATTGGGGAGAATCCGAAGGGTAACAATGTAGCATAAATCAAAAAGAGTTAACTAACAACTAAATGTATTAGCCATATGAACGTTACTTGATTCTAGATTCAACAACATACACTTACAAGATGCTTTATCAAGGTTGAAGGCAATAAAAACCATCAAGCGTATGTTTGGAGCTGTTGAAACGACTGTCACTGACGATGAGCACCACGTTGATATATTATAGGAAAACAGTGAAATCAAATTAGACATTATGAAATAGCACAAGAAAAGTATTATTTGAAAACTGGGACAGAAACAGATCCTCCATCACATTTCAATTATTATCTGAAAGTTCGTTTTCTATATCTTAAACGAGATCATTTAAAAGTACGAAATCACATCACAGGTGCTATCTATACAAAATCATAAAAACCGAACATAAATGCTTGAGCTGTATAAACTCTTCGCCTATTTCTGGAACACTGTTCTCAAAAGGAAGATACGCTCCCTGTTAACAAAGCAATACACTGAAGGATAAATGTCGCTCATAAAAGTTATTATCACAGACCGTAGACGAAAGGTAGTGGAATATGTAGTGTTTATGATGGCTGTATTTATTCATTAATTAATAAATATGAAATCAGATGTTTTTGTATGTTACTTTTTCCGTCTTTCTATAAATTCACCACTTAACATCAGTGTTAAAAAAACATCAATGTTTTCGACTATTATTGCTCATCAAAGTTTAGACCTCGATAAAGAAACAGATTATCAGCATCCATGATTTGTCAATATCATACAATCATAGTGTCGGATTACGCCGTTGTCTAAACTATAGCAGAATATACTCAGGTGACAAAAGTCATGGGATAGCGACATAAATATGTTACACAAATGGCGGCAATATCGCGAACAAAAGGTATAAAGGGACGGTCCATTAGCAGAGCTGTCCTTTGTACTCAGGTGATTCATGAGAAAACGTTTTCGACGTGATTACGGTCGCTCGACGGGGTTAACAGATTTTGAACACCAAATGGTAGCTGGAGCTAGACGCAGAGGACATTCCATTTCGAAAATCGTTACGGATTTGAGTATTCCGAGATCCACAGTATCAAGGGTGTGCCGATAATACCAAATTTCAGACATTACCTTTCAGTACGGATAATGCAATGGTCGCCGGCCTTCACTTAACGATGGAAAGCAGCGGTGTTTGTGTAGAATTCTCGGTGCTAAGGGACAAGCAGCACTGCCTGAAATAACCACATAAATCAGTGTGAGACATACGACCAACGTATCCGTCAGGACAGTGCACCTAAATTTGGCATTAATAGGCCATGGCAGGAGACGACGATGCGAGTGCGTTTGCTTACAACAGCATGACATGGGCTGCAGCACCTCTCCTGGGCCTGTGACCAAAACGGTGGACACTAGACTACGGGTAAACCGTGGCCTCGTCTGATGAGTCCCGATTTCAGCTGGTGAGAGTTGACGGTAGGGTTCGGGTGTGGTGCAGACCTCACGAAGCCATGGACCCAAGTTGTCAACATGGCACTGTGCAAGCTGTTGGTGGCTCCTTAATGGTGGAGGCCGTGTTGAGATGGAACGAATTTGGACCTCTGGTCCAAAATCAAATGTTTCAAATGGCTCTGAGCACTATCGGACTTGACATCTGAGGTTATCAGTCCGCTGGAACATAGAACTACTTAAGCGTAACTAATCTAAGGACATCACACACATCCATGCCCGAGGCCGGATTCGAACCTGCGACCGTAGGAGTCGCGCGGTTCTGGACTGAAGCGCCAAGAACCGCTCAGTCACAGCGGCCGGCACCTCTGGTCCAATAGAACCGATTATAGACTGGAAATTGTTATGTACCGGTACTTGAAGACCATGTGCAGCCATTAATGGACTTCATGTTCCAAAACAACAATGGCATTTTTATATATGGATGACAATGTGCTCTGTCAACAGGTCACAAGTATTCGCGATTGGTTTGAAGAACATTCTGGACAATTTAAGCTAATTATCTGGCCACACATCGAACATTTATGGGATATAATCGAGATCACTTCGTGCAGAACATCCTCCACCGGCAATGTTCGTACTTCCGCAGTTACGGACAGCTTTAAAGGCAGTATGTCTCAACATTTCTGCAACGGACTTCCAACGACTTGTTGAGTCAATGCCATGACGAGTTGCTGCTCTACGACGGGGAAAAGGAGGTCCGAAGCTGTGTTAATACGTATCCTATGACTTTTGTCACCTGTCTGAACTATGTCTGCCATTATCGGCTTTTGCAAAGAGGTGAACTAGACGTGTGTATTGCCTAGTGGTTGCAAAATTAATCCTAGTTTTCGTTTTTGCGTAAGTCTTGTAAATATCCCTAAGTAGGGCGACTTCCTAGTGTAAATTTTCCCGTCGCCAGAAACTCTGTCACTCCAGTAAGTTTTTATTTTGTGCTAGTAGACAGCGTACAGTTTGGATCAAAAAATGGTTCAAATGGCTCTAAGCACTATCGGACTTGACATCTCAGGTGATCAGTCCCCTAGTCTTAGAACTACTTAAACCTAACTAACCTAAGTACATCACACACAGCCATGGCCGGGGCACGATTCGAACCTGCGACCGTAGCATCAGCCCGGTTCCAGACTGAAGCGCCTAGAGCCGCTCAGTCACAGCGGCCGGCGTTTAGATCAGAGCATTCTAGTTTGAATACTTATCTCGTGCACTAACTTTTCGATAAACAGGATTTCTAATAACAGGTATCTGTAAATGCATCAACTTCAGTAGAGAAATTTATTTCTGTTTAGTAGCTTGCAGTCTCAGAGTACAGTGAGAAATCTGCACAGCAATTTTTAGTGTTACTTTCTTCTGCTTTGGTATATTTTGTATACACATCAGACTCAGCAGCTCCATTTGAGACCTTATATCTATTTTAGACACAACACGATATGGCTAGGGACTGTGCTTGATGTGAGCGGGCACAAGGAGATTTGGCTGCTCTTCGTAAACAGCTGGAAGCTGCGTTGGTTACCTTTGGTGCCACTAGAATCCTGTAGTGACCCGGACGTCGCTGCGGCTTCTGACACTCAACATCTGACCGGTCCGTCCTCACAACAGAGTGGGTGGCAGACTGTGCTGGGTTCGCATGTCACTGGGCGGAAGGAGAAAGAGAGACCAGGCGTTCGGCTGGCTCCCTACGTCTTAGCAGCACGTAAGACGTACATCCCAGTGTTGATGATAACTTTGAGCCAGCACGGGATGCTTCTCCTGGTGCGCCAGCGGTCGATTTTCCTGCCCAGTGCGGACAAGTACAGAGGGTGGGTATGCTCATTATTGGGAGCTCCAGTGTTAGGGGGGAGACGGAAACCCTCGGGGAGATAGCAGGCAAGGCGGAAAAGAATTCCAGTGTGCGATCGGTATGTTTGCCGGAAGGTCTCATCCGTGATGTGGAGGAGGCCCTTCCGGCGAGTATCGCGATCACTGGGTGCAGCCGACTGCATGTAGTGGCACATGTCAGAACGAATGACACCTGCCGCTTGACTTCTGAAGCCGTCCTCGGCTCCTTTCAGCCGCTGGCTGGTTTGGTGCAGAATTGTGCACTTCCCTCAATAGGTCAGGCGTACACTACACGTAGGAAGCGGCTACTTGGGCAGTGGAGTATGTGTGGCATGCACAAGGGGCTTTTTTATGTTAGAGGACACCTCCCTTGGGAGCAAACACGATTTGCATATTAAATCAGCCACAGCGACTTCAAAGAATATTGGTCCTCGCAGATCAGAGACAGAAAAGATTAATATGGTTTTAGTAAACTGCAGGAGCATCCAAGGAAAGGTCCCAAAATTAGTATCGTTTACTGAAGGTCATAATGCTCAGATATTATTTGGAACAGAAAGCTGGTTGAAGCCAGACGTCAGTGACAACGAAATCCTAAGGTCAGACTGGAATGTTTATCGCCAATGGTGGCGGCGTGTTTGTGGCAGTAAAAAATCCGATAAAAACTAGCAAGGTTATCACAGATTTCGAATTGGAATTAATCTGGGGGAAACTGAATATCAAAGAACGGTCAAAAGGGCCGATCGGATGTTTCTAGAGACCACCTGGGTCAGTATCTGTAGCTGTAGAAAACTTCACACAGAGCTTGCAGAATATCATTAGTAATTTTCCTGATCATGCCATTGTAATAGGGGGTGACTTTAACTTGCCAGGTATATATTGGGAGTGTTACGCCATCAAAACTGGTGCCAGAGATAGGGAATCGTGTGCCATTGTTCTGGATATCATGTCCGAAAATTACCTTGAGCAGATAGTTAGAGAACCAACTCGTGAGGGTAACGTCTTACACCTTCTGGCAACAATCAGATCTGAACTTCTCGAATCAGTTAACGCAGTGGAAGGTATCAGTGATCATAAGGGTGTGACAGTATCTATGACGACGGATCCTACAAGGAATGTTAAGAAAGGTAGTAAGAAGTATTTGCTCAGCAAAGGTGAAAGGATACAAATTTCAGAATTTCTCAGCAGTCAGCATCAAATATGCGGTGATGAGGACGAAGATGTGGAGAACGAATGGAAAAAATTCAAAGGCTTCGTTTAACATGCCCTCGACAAGTATGTTCCGAGTAAAGTTTTAAGGGATGGGAAAGATCGACTGCGATTTAATACCTGTGTTACGAAAGCGCTACATAAACAATGAGCACTTCATCTCAGATTCAAGAGAAGTAAAAACCTAGCTGACAAACAAAAGCTGAATAACAAGAGCAATGAGAGAAGCGTTCAGTGATTTTGAAAGTGTGAAGTTGTCAACCGACCTGAATATAAACCCTAAGAGATTTTGGTCGTATGTAAAAACAGTAAGTGGGTAAAAATCATCTGTTCATTCTCTCAGCGACCACACCGCGACCGAAACGGAAGATAACAGAGAGAATGCCGAAATACTGAATTCGGACTTCCGAACTTGTTTCACCGCCGAAGATCGTAACACTGTGCCTCCTTTCAATCGTCGTAAGATCGTCGAAATGGCATTTATTGAGATAACCGATCGCGGAACTGAAAAGCAGCTACAATCGCTTAACAGTGGAAAGGCGTCAGGACCAGATGAGATACCTATAAGATTCTATAAATATTTTGCGAAAGAGCTTGCTCCCATTCTAGCAGTAATTTGTCGTAGATCGCTTGAGCTGATGACTGGAAAACAGTGTAGGTCACTCCCGTTTTTAAGAAAGGACGTAAGACATGTACCACACGATTATAGACATATATCGTTAACGTCAATCTGTTGTAGAATTATGGAACACGTTTTATCCTCAAGAATTATGACGTTTTTGGAAAGTGAACATCTTCTCTATAAAAATCAACATGGATTTCGCAAAGCGAAAGATCCTACGAAACTCAGTTCGTTCTGTTCCTCCATGAGATCCACAGCGCAATGGACAACGGCGCACAGGTTGATGCCGTGTTCCTTGATTTTCAGTAAGGCATTTGACACCGTCCCACTTTGTGGTTTAATGAAAAGAATACGAGCTTACAGAGTATCGAAGCACA
This sequence comes from Schistocerca gregaria, assembly GCF_023897955.1. Lineage (NCBI taxonomy): Eukaryota > Metazoa > Arthropoda > Insecta > Orthoptera > Acrididae > Schistocerca > Schistocerca gregaria. Next base: position 612,125,414 of record NC_064921.1, on the reverse strand, counting down.
CTTGCGATTGGATTCATGACTTCCTTGCACATAGAACTCTTAACGGTGTAAGTAGGCTGTTTAGGTTTTCTTATTGGTAACGCCACATGGCGCTCTGTATGAAAAATCACTGGCTGTGCTGTGCGCAGTCTGTGGCTAGTTTGCATTGTTGTCTGCCATTGTAGTGTTGGCTGATAGATGTTAACTGCGCGTAGCGTTGCGCAGTTGGAGGTGAGCCGCCAGCAGTAGTGGATGTGGGGAGAGAAATGGCGGAGTTTTGAAATTTTTAAGACTGGATGTCATGAACTGCTTTATATATTATGACTTTTGATGAATATTAAGGTGAATACATTGTTTGTTCTCTATTAAAATCTTTCATTTGCTAACTATGCCTATTAGTAGTTAGTGCCTTCAGTAGTTTGAATCTTTTAGTTAGCTGGCAGTAGTGGCGCTTGCTTTATTGCAGTAGTTCGAGTAACCAAGATTTTTATGAGGTAAGTGATTTGTGAAACCTATAAGTTAATGTTAGTCAGAGCCATTCTTTGTAGCGATTACTGAAAGTCAGATTGCGTTGCCCTAAAAATATTGTGTGTCAGTTTAAGCAGAGTCATGTATAATTGTTCAAAGGGGACGTTTCATATGTCGACCCTTAGCCGAGGATACCTCACTGGAATCTTCTGATTTTTTGTTGTAGTTTCTGTAATTAGTGTAGCTTTTGTTTATTGCTAGCGCGCAATTATAGAGAGAATTTCCTTTGTGGTTGTAGTTTTTCATTGTTGTACAGAAAAACAGTTGTGGCATGCATGTAGATTTGCACCAAGTATTTCGCAGCTGCGCTTGCAATTAACTAGATATTATTTTCAGTGCTATGTTAATGTGTTCTCTTATTTTTGCTCTTCAAATTATGTTTTTCTGCGTTGTCGTGTGAAATATTGTGACAATAATGGCGTGTGAAAAACGTAATACTAGGCTCCAAAGTAAACAGAAATGACAGTGAGACGAAAGCAGTGTGTTAGCGCCACCATGTAATGAATTAACTAATGTTCAAAGTAGTAATTTGGTAATTGTGCATAGGGAAATGGAGCGTGCTGCAAATAATGGTGTAGGCAGTGAAACAATTAGTGAACAGGGAAGCATTATCGATCGATCGGTCGGCAACAGCTCGCCTCAGGAATCCGAAATGACAGGACACAATCTTCAATCTTGCAAATACTCTACATTCAGGTTTTGAGTCCTCACCGTTTTCTCAAATAAGTCAAGACACATTTGCTGCTCGTCAAAATGTGAATGTTGCCGGTGAAAATGCACTGCCAAAAAGCATAGTGAAACAGATTCCAGACACTAATACATTATTATTGCAATTAATGCAGCAAATGAAACAAAATCAGAGACAAACACAGCAACAGTTAGACACAATGGAACAAAATCTTCAAAAGTTAGACACAATGGAACAAAATCTTCAAAAGTTAGACATAATGGAACAACACCAGAGACAAACACAGCAACAGTTAGACGTAATGGAACAAAAGCTTCAAAAGTTAGACTCAGTGGAACATACGCTTGAACAAACATGTGAAGATTTAACTACTGAATTACATAAAATCGAGTCGAAATGTCAAAAATTCTGTAATGACGTAAAAACACAAATTTGTGAGCATTTCCAACCTATTTTTTCGCGGCATGAAAATGCATTACAGAATCACGAAGCAGCCATAAAAGAACTGCAAACTATTGTTCGTGAAAATCACGACACCTTGCAAGCTAAAAGGGACTCAGTTGCATCCACCGATGCAAGAACTCAGGAAAACTTAAAGGACACAGTAGATTCGATTTCAACACTAATAGACACTCTGAAACGTGGTTCAAAAAAACACACTGAGGAAATGTGTTCACTATCGGAGAAAGTAGCTGAACTTTCGGATCAGTTCATTAACTTATCTACAAAGGTAGATGATGATCTGAATTGACACATGACCCGTTGCCTTCACTGACACAGAGGAGAATGAACAAATTAGAAAATTCAAACAAAATCAAAATCAAATCAATACACAGTACAAAAGAGAAATCCGGGAAGTACAAGATCAGTTGGCGCAGGTAATACAAAAATTACATATTTCAGATGACACTCGCGCTCCAAAACGGGAAGAGGGACTTGGAAATACGGAAAAGCCACAAAATAATAACACAGAGCATTTCGGAAATTATGAAAGAAATTGGCAAGGTGCACCGAATTTTGACATGGAACCGCCGACACGACGTAACAATGACCTATATGCGACTCGCCGACACGATGATTTTTGACTATAAGCTGTTCATTACTACACGTAAATTGAAACATTTAAGAATTCTGACAACGACATTCATCCACAAGCATGGCTTCATCAATTCTCTCATTCTTTTCCTCACAACTGCTCATTGGAGCACAGGTTAGAATTTATGTGTGGCTACATGAAGAATGAACCAGCTGTAAGAATGCGATCGGTCATTCACGATTGTCACAGTGAAGGAGAATTTTATCATGCCTTCCTGTCAGCATATTGATCTCAAGCCACACAAGACCGAGTAAAACATAGCATCATAACGGTGAAACATTTCGAACAATCTGAATTTTCCAGTCTTGTGAAATATTTTGAAGACATGTTGCACAAGAATCAGTACCTGTCAAACCCATACAGCCCCTCAGAACTCATCCGCATTTGCTCAGTCAAATTACCTGAACATTTACGACATATTATTTTGGCAGGACGTTGCAAAGACGACATTGAAGCTTTTCAGGGACTCTTACAAGAATTAGAAATTGACACTGACAATCGCGGAACGCGAAAACTGGAGCACAACAATTACAGGTCACATCTGTCACAATTCCGCAATGACAGAAATAATACACGACAAGGCTATTCTTACAACGTAAATCGTGACCAAAACAGACACCACCCGTGTGACAACCGTTGGCAGAGTAGAAATAATTACAGGGGAATGTCGCCTCTCCGCGGTAATGTCTATCACAGAGACAATCGGAGAAACAGACAATAAGGAAACAAAATTAATTATTATCAAGGGAGAAAAAGTAACTTCAGACGCAACGGTCCAGCGCAGTTACGATTCAGGGAGAAATTCTCCACCACGCGACCGACAAGAAATAAACTATGGAATCTACCGACATGACGACAGACGATATGATCGTAACGACAGACCTGAATTGCAGCAGAACTGGCGGGATTCAAACAGAGCAGGGCCCTCTCGACAAGGTGAATTTGTAGGAGTTAGGTCTCCAAATCCCAATAACGACGAGCGCCAACAAAGAGGCAAGAGGCAATGACTCATACCGCTGGCAGCCACAAAACGTACGTATGAAACTGACGACGCAGCTGCCGTAGCTAGTAATTACGTAAAAATGGACGACATTAGGGACATCTTACTCCAGGAACACGACGTAAAACATAACAACATTGCATACCCTGTGATTCACATTACTGTAAATGACGTAAAATTTACAGCAGTACTTGACTCTGGCAGTCCCATTTCAGTAATTAGTGAAACAGCTTTTAGCAAATGCAACAAATCGAACGATTGCCCCACACTTCCGTTACGCAAGATTAAATTACAATGTGCAGTCAATGGAAAAAGTGTAGATGTACGCCAACAAACCAACTTAGAATTCTTTTGTCAAAGCCACAGCTTCTCTATGAACTTTCTTATTGTTCCATTATTGTCGACGGAAATTATACTGGGAGTAGACTTTTTGAATGAATACAAAGCAATCTTAAACTTTCACGATGCTGAAATAAGTTTAGAGAAAGAAGGTAAGTCAATAGCTTTGAAATTTGATGATTGGCTCTCAAACCATGACGAGGAAATTAATCGGCTTTACCTTCTGTTAGACAACAGTTCGGAGTTTTCTACGGAACTAGACACTAACAATCACTCTGCAAGTACTGACAGGGATGATATCGACGGCATATTTGAAACTAATGAGTTAATTCAGAATAAATTTCAAACAATTGAGAATTGTAATGACACTGACAGGCACGACCTTTTTGAGATTTTACAAGCACATTCCACAGTTTTTACTCACAAAACAGGAACAATCAAGGGATTTCAATACCAATTTCGTGTTCGTGAGCATACTAAATTTTGTGTTAGACCATACGTAATTCCAGCACGTTATAGGGACTGTGATAGAACAGAAATACAATCCTTGCTTGACGATGGCATTATTGAGCCTGCAGTAAGCTCATACAACAATCCATTACATGTTGTCGAGAAGAAAAATGGATTGATCAGGCTTGTCTTAGATTCGAGACAAATCAATACTATCATCATACCTGAAATAGACAGGCCGCAAACGTTGGATGAACTTCTTCAAAATTTTAATGGTGTAAAAGTGTTGTCTTCTATTGATCTCAGATCCAGCTTTCATCAGATGGAACTTCATCCAGAATGTAGAAAATACACAGCTTTCCTTTGTTTCGGCGTTTGTTATCAGTTTCGGAAACATCCTTTTCGTTAGAACATTTCTTCGGCAGCATTCATTCGCGGGCTAAATTCCATATTACCTGAGCTCTTAAAACGTCACATCACCTTATATGTGGACGATATTCTGATAGCAGAAGCCTCTTGGGAGCAACGTAATCGCATCCTCAACAGCGTGTTACATATTTTTGCAGAATCTGGAATTACAGTTAACTTGGTAAAGTCTGAATTCGGTAGGACAATGGTGAAGGTTTTGGGACATATTATTTCTTCTGAAGGCATTCAACCGGATCCTGAAAAGTTCGAAGCAATCAGAGCCATTCCAGTTCCATCCATAAAAAACCAAGTCCACAGTTTTCTAGGTCTCGTAAATTTTTACCGTCGTTTTCTGAATATGCAAATTCTAGTTACACCAAAACTTTGTTCTCTCACTGGAAAAAATACTATTTGGAACTGGGACGAACAAGCACAGTTGGAATTCAATTCTTTGAAAGAATCGCTACTTAACGTGCCAATACTAGCTCATCCAGATCTGTCACAAGATTTCTGCCTTAGCACGGATTCTTCTAAAGTCGGTCTTGGTGCCCATTTATTTCAAGAAGCCATAGAAATTGACACTACCGTTCAAAAAACCATTGCTTTTGCTAGCCGAGTGCTAACAAAATCTGGAAAAAATTATTCCGTTACTGAATTAGAAGCTTTAGCTATCGTTTGGGCATTTAACAAATTCCGTTTCTTTCTTTCTGGTTAGCACGTAAAAGTATACAGTGATCATCGTGCATTACAATTTCGTATGTCTTCAAAATTAAATCATGACAGGTTAAAACGTTGGGCATTGTTTCTGCAAGAATTCCACTTCACAATAGTCTACATTCCCGGCAAGGAGAACATTGTTGCGGACGCACTGTCACGCGCACCGGCTGGGCTTGAGAAAAGTAACACAGAAGGCAACCTCGAGAAAAAAATCAGTATTCTTTACATTCAGAAAGTTGCGTTTGAATACTTCATCACCACATCTTTAAAGGACATTGCTCATGAACAAGATAAAGATCCGATTTGGAAAGACATCAAAAGTAAATGGCATGAAAAGCCGCACACTCAGATTCGGCATTATTACCTGGTTAGAAACAACATACTCTTCAAACGCTGCACTGTTGATGACAAGCTATGGGTACTTTGCATTCCAGACGATTTTGTTAATAAACTCATTTGGTACATTCATTTCAGCTACGCATATTTTGGTCCACGAAAATGTTATCATATTCTTCGAACGACTTGTTATTTTAACAATATGGAAAAGAGAATTCGAAGAATCTTGTCTATTTGTAAACTTTGTCAAAAGGCGAAACAATCTACTATCTCACATCGTGCTCCGTTGGTTCCTATCATTCCTTCTAAATTAAAAGAATTTGCTGCTGTTGTTCTCTTCGCACCCGTTGTCAGAACATCGAATGGATTTTCGTACGTTCTAGTCGCTGTTGAACTTACTTCAAAATTTGTTTCTTTCACTCCGTTACGTAAAGCCACTGGACGGTCTGTATCCAACGCCTTTGTAAAAAATTTCTTACGTGAAGTTGAACACGTTAGTAAAGTCATTTCAGATAACGGACCGCAATTCAGATCTGCTGTTTGGTCACGCATGCTTCGTAACCATAAAATCAAATCTGTTTTTATTTCATTGTACTCACCACATTGTAACCTGTCTGAGCGGATTATGAAAGAAATCAATAAGCTTTGCAGACTTTATTGTCACAGAAATCATCAATATTGGGACTGATATTTACACTTATTTCAAACGTGCTGAATGAAATGCCTCATTACTCCACTGCTTTACCACCTATTCTTGTACTGAAGAATAAAGAACCACCGAACAGAATCAGAGAGCTTGTACCTTTTCCGAATACACGTAAACTTCGACACAAAGACATAATTGATTTGACTATTAAAAATATAAATTCTGCTGCAGACAAAAGGAGGAAATTACACGGTAAAGCAAATGCAAAGAAATTCTATATTGGTCAGAAAGTTCTCATTAAAGCTCATTCATTGTCACATAAGAAGAAACACTTGAGTCACAAATTCTTTCTAGTTTACAATGGACCTTACAGAATCCGACGTATACCACATGATAGCTGCGTTGAAGTTGAAACTCTGAGTACTAGGAAGAGTAAATGTTTACACCATATTTCACATGTAAAACCGTTTATTGAAAGATAATCTGCTTTTTAACTTTGTATTTGCCATATAACTTTTCACTTTACATTACTAGTATGCTTTGCCAGACTTATAATCTGTTAACATGCTACAATGGTTGAAGTTAAGTATCCAATTAAGAACCAAGAGAACTTATTTAAACAGAAATTACGAATGCATTGTTACAGTGAACAGACGACACAGTGTTATTGTGGGTGTACATTCTTGGTTGTTAGTGGCACGATTACGTAACGACCATAAGGCTCACATACTTAGAATATTTACCAGTACTGCTAATGAAATATTACTGCTACATGTTGGTTTACTTGAAAATACATTAAGGATTTAAGTGCTTTCTGAGAGATACCAGATGACACAGTGGTTAGTTTCTTTGATAGCTACACGGTTATACCACGACGCTACTAATATGTGACAATTTACACTGTTGCTTTTGCGGTGTATATGTTTTATATCTGCACAGTTTTTCTGTATTATTCTGGAAAGTAAGACATGTTTTAGTAGTAACTTTTGTGGTATAGCTATAATGAGACAGCCTTTTCGGTAGCACAACAATACGTTACATTATAGTACTTTCTTGATCACAGTAAGGTACGTAATAACTACGATATCTATATGCAAAGCATTTCACTTTCGTTTATGATGAGGTATGTACATTGACTTCAGCAGAACTTTGCTTACAGAGGACGATAACTACGACACTTCCACAGAGTTATCTTACAGTAAGACGCACATTTAGCGCTACAGGACACGCATTTGAGTGATTGATTTTGTACTTAAACCATTTATTTTTCAAGATTTTTGAATTACAAAGAAAGTTTTCAGTGATACATTTCATTCCATTGCTGCAATCTGTAACACCTGAGAGTGTAATTACATTAATCCTCAGGGGGGGGGGGGGGTGCACCCTTACTTTGTGTACCATGTGTTTGGCAAGCACAAGGAGCCCTAGCTAATATGGTATTTGCTTATACAACTTTACATATCGGTACCATATTTCTCTAACACATAAATTACACAGCTATCTGATCATCTAACTGGGAGAGACAAACATTTATTTTACTACATCAGTGAGAGATGTTTATGTAATTACGCAGTTAGATAACTTCACACTTATGAAACTGTATTTTGTCTGTACTTTGTGAACTGTTCATATTTTTCGGAACCATTGTGATACTATGAGAGCTTTGAATGATGTATTTGGTATGAGATCATGATTTTTAAAGTACGTTTGTGGTAGATGACAATTTTGACATGAGCAGAGAATTTTTTTAGGTTTTAAATTATTGGAGGAAGCTACAACGTTCTTGAGAATTGACTGGGATATTATGATATTATTACGACGACGATGTGTATTATGCTGTTGAGGTATGTTTATGATCAATAAGATGATGCTACCGTATATGAGGAATTTGATTATGCTACATATCTGTTATGATGAAATATTGAAGAAGTGTCGACGAATATGTATATGTGTAATAAGGTAAGGAATAATGAGTAGTGGTTAGGGACTCTGACTTGTGAAAAAGGATGTTGGAAACCGAAAATCGTACTTTAAGAGTTGTTAAACGTATGTAAATGGGTGAAAGTATTACTATGCTGGCGAAAATTTTTTGGACGCTGTTATATTTACAGGATTTTGTTTCTACAGATTGGAAACGCAAATTTTCGACCTGTGAAATTTTTATATGAGACTGTCACTGTCGTGCAAATTGGTGGCGTAAATGTTTCGGTAAGGAAGCTAAGTGACCACTTGCATGTAATGCGTCGGGGGCACCCAGCTAGGCGACAGTCGCCTGGGAGAAAAGCCATTAGTGTGTGCCTTTCAGAGGCACAGGTGGAGAGAAAAAAAGAGGCCATTATTCTCGCTATTGACATTCCTTTGTAGAAAGCATAGCAAATACGACACGCTCAAACTTGAAAACATATGATTATACTGTAGATCTCTTAATTTATGATATTTACTAAAATGCCTAATGAAATGATGAGAAACATTTTACATCTAATGTCTTTCTAGTTAAGAGATTGCTCATTTTCTTTAATATCTAGTTTCCAGCTGCACTGCAGCATTGGTTAAAATAAAATTTAATAGACGTACTATTATAGATATTTTATGCCTACAGATCCAGTAAACAGTAATTATATGATCTACTTTCAAAAAAATGAGGGAGCACGAAAAGACATTTCCTTTCACAGGAATAGCATACAGAATTTTTGTCAATGACTGGGTAACTTATGTAGTAGTGTAAGTAAAGGTGATGCATCACCCTAGTGTTAAGATGTGACATAGGTATTAAACATGGCCATTTTTACTGTAATATTTTTTCTCCTTGAGCTTTGTCATGTTTAATTATAAGTTATTGCATTTGCTGCTGCTGTGTGCCAGGCATAGTGCTACTGAATTTCACTTTGTATTATTCTGTTAAGCCAGTTTTACTACTGATTTATTTTTCTTGTTGTTGCACATTGGCTCATATTAGTTGTAATATTGCAATTGCTTTGCCAATTTGCATTTTTTTGCCATTGCTGATTGTGTTAATATTCGATAGCCTGAACCGCAAACCACCTAATAGAGATGTACCCATTTTTTAAAAACAACACAAGTGATCGTAGTAGACCACTGGTTTTACAAATTATATCCTTAGACTATCTATGTAAGAACATCCCATAAATTAACACAAGCTAATGTATTAATTAAACCTGAAACTGCAGAAAGTTAACATTATAAACTAGCTCTAAAATAAGAACGGAAGCACGTGGCTCAGCACTCAGCCTAAAACAACGAAGAATTAAATTAAAAATGACTACGCGAATAAAATCAGGGGTCCCGTTGTTCGCAAATCCAGCACAGCGCGAAGCATATGTCACGCACCTTCGAAGCTCGGGAGCGTTGTGAGTAGGGACGAGGAAAAAAACGCTTATGTTATAAACCACAGTGATTGAGAAATAACAGATATCACAATAACAACAGAATCTGGCTGCGATTTCAATCACCACTGGGAGCCGCTAATAGCATTTAACATTCAACGCCGTGAGCCATCTGTTGGCCGAATTTCTTACTTCTAGCTGTGAACCTTACGTCTACCTACGATTTCAGTGACAAGTCGCAAGTAGAACTAAAATATGCAGTTAACATTACATACCGTTTGCCATATGTTGACCTACGTCCATCCTTCGTTCTTAGACCCTTGTGTCTCACTATAAGGAAGACATGAATAAAGAAGCTAATTTTCTTCGAGAAAAATTTCAGACTCCGTTGAGAAATGGTGCAGCCGAGGAATGTGGAAACGTATAGAGGTTGAGCTAATAGATAGACTTATGGCGTAGCCTGGGGTTTGCGTGACATATTTAAACATACTTTGCACCATAAAAGCCAAACTGCAGGATAATTCCAGAAAATAGGTAATGGAAATGGCGCCGATGAGTATTTTGATGTGCATTAGACACTTACGTCGTACATAAACTACTAAAAATGCAATTTGGTGTCTACTATGTAGCTTTTACCAAATGTTTAACAACTGTATTCACAAGACTGATATTTTTTACGACAGTACAATACGCAGTTAATCTTTTGTCCGTATTTTTCAAATATTCCATTCATACTATTCCCAATGTCAACTTCAAACTGTAAGATCAGTACTTTCTACTGTTCACACTTGCTCATCATAAACCTTAAAACACTCAACCTTCCGACCGAACATAGACCATGGGCTACGCTACAGGTCAGTCTGTCATCACAACCAGCATTCAAGGCGGGAGGGATAGGCTGATCAGTAACACACTCCAGCAAGTCTTCATCACTACATCTACATCTACATTTATACTCCAAAAGCCACCCAACGGTGTGTTCCAGCCGCGTATGGTTCGCGGGAAGAACGACTGTCTGAAAGCCTCCGTGCGGGCTAAAATCTCACTAATTTTACATTCGTGATCTCCTCGGGAGGCAGAAGTAGGGGGAAGCAATATATTCGATACCTCATCCAGAAACGCACCCTCTCGAAACCTGGCGAGCAAGCTACACCGCGATGCAGAGCGCCTCTCTTGCAGAGTCTACCACTTGAGTTTGCTAAACATCTCCGTAACGCTATCACGGTTACCAAATAACCCTGTGACGAAACGCGCCGCTCTTCTTTGGATCTTCTCTATCACCTCTGTCAACTCGATCTGGTACGGATCCCACACTGACCAGCAATACTCAAGTATAGGTCGAACGAGTGTTTTGTAAGCCACCTCCTTTGTTGATGGACTACAATTTCTAAGGACTCTCCCAATGAATCTCAACCTGGCACCCGCCTTACCAACAAATAGTTTTATATGATCATTCCACTTCAGATCGTTCCGCACGATTTCTCCCAGATATTTTACAGAAGTAACTGCTACCAGTGTTTGTTCCGCTATCATATAATCATACAATAAAGGATCCTTCTTTCTATGTATTCGCAATACATTACATTTGTCTATGTTAAGGGTCAGTTGCCACTCCCTGCACCAAGTGCCTATCCGCTGCAGATCTTCCTGCATTTCGCTACAATTTTCTAATGCTGCAACTTCTCTGTATACTACAGCATCATCCGCGAAAAGCCGCATGGAACTTCCGACACTATCTACTAGGTCATTTATATATATTGCGAAAAGCAATGGTCCGATAAAACTACCCTGTGGCACGCCAGAGGTTCCTTTAACGTCTGTAGATGTCTCTCAATTGCGAACGACATGCAATGCTCTGTTTGCTAAAACCTCTTCAATCCAGCCACACAGCTGGTCTGATATTCCGTAGGCTCTTACTTTGTTTATCAGGCGACAGTGCGCAACTGTATCGAACGCCTTCCGGAAGTCAAGGAAAATTGCATCTACCTGGAAGCCTGTATCTAATATTTTCTGGGTCTCATGAACAAATAAAGCGAGTTGGGTCTCACACGATCGCCTTTTCCGGAATCCATATTAATTCCTGCAGAGCAGAATCTGGGTTTCCAAAAACGACATGATACTCGAGCAAAAAACATGTTCTGAAATCCTACAACAGATCGACGTCAGAGATATAGGTCTATATTTGTGTTCATCTGCTCGACAACCCTTCTTGAAGACTGGGACTTCCTGTGCTCTTTTCCAATCATTTGGAACCTTCCGTTCCTCTAGAGACTTGCGGTACACGGCTGTTAGAAGGGAGGGCAAGTTCTTTCGCGTACTCTGTCTAGAATCAAATTGGTATCCCGTCAGGTCCAGAGGACTTTCCTCTGTTGAATGATTCCAGTTGCTTTTCTATTCCTTGGACACTTATTTCGATGCCAGCCATTTTTTCGTTTGTGCGAGGATTTAGAGAAGGAACTGCAGTGCGGTCTTCCTCTGTGAAACAGCTTTGGAAAAAGATGTTTAGTATTTCAGCTTTACGCGTGTCATCCTCTGTTTCAATGCCATCATCATCCCGGAGTGTCTGGATTTGCTGTTGCGAGCCACTTACTGATTTTACGTAAGACCAGAACTTCCTAGGATTTTCTGTCAAGTCGGTACATAGAATTTTACTTTCAAATTCACTGAACGCTTCACGCATAGCCATCCTTACGCTAATTTTGACATCGTTTAGCTTCTGTTTGTCTGAGAGGTTTTGGCTGCGTTTAAACTTGCAGTGAAGCTCTCTTTGCTTTCGCAGTAGTTTCCTAACTCTGTTGTTGAACCACGGTGGGTTTTTCCCGTCCCTCATAGTTTTACTCGGCACGTACCTGTCTAAAACGCATTTTACAATTGCTTTAAACTTTTTCCATAAACACTCAACATACGGCAGGAAATTGTAGGTTATGGGGTGAAAGGTGAGAATGGAATTTTCATTTTTCACTCACATTATAGTTCACATTAATATATTATCCCTTTCAAATCATATAATGACTCGTTTTGCACACTTGTGTCATCAATTATGGCTCTTTTGCGCTGCGAAATGTTCAAGAGTAGTTTTGAATCTTCACGATTATCTCTTCTAGATATACATAGAACAGCCTGTAATCGAAGTGGGAGCTGCATTCGGAAAATCACGAGGATAATTAAACCTTTATATAGCTACTAATTACTAGCAATGTAACAACTGCTAATATTTCTGGTAATGCAAGCAGTTGAGGTGGGCGGGGTTCACACTTTACGCGAAAGATGTCCCTTTCATTCATAAACTTAGAAACTAACATTTCCGCTGTCACTGATATTTTGAATTATCGCTACGTCGAGTGACTGACAATGTTGTTCAGATATTTGTGACCGTAACAACGTAGTTAGAATCCATATTATAAACATGAACTCTTATGGTACTGTGTGGTAACTTGTGTAATGATTCTCAACATTACACTATCAATATTTTCACATTTCTTCCGTTAATATAAAACTGAGCCAAAGGGAGAGTATATGTAAAACATAATTAATACTGACTGATTCGTTGTGAGGAAATTTTGTGTGTGTGGGGCAAGCGTATCTTTCGAACATCGTGGGACAAATGAGGAAGAATCTTGGAAATGTTAATATTACCATTTCACGTAACTTTATGTCAGTTGGGTTAGGCCCTGACAAATAATCACCTATAAAGGCGAGACCATATTTCTCGGTTACATTGAACAATGCACTTCTTACTTGCAACTAATGACAGTGTGACATCTACGGTGATAAATTGCAGAAATATCGCAGAGCGCAGAAATCTCAGAAGCCACAGAAATCGCTAAGTCGCATGAATCGCAAGAGTAGCATAAATCGCAGAATTCGCAGAAATAGCGGAGGGATACAAGTTGTGAATTCGTCAATTGAGATTATTATCTGCGACAAATCCTAGTTAAGAATCGCAGTTACCGAAAAGTAGCATTCACAGAAATCACTGATGTCGGAAAGTCGCAGTTTAGCCCACCCCTAGTTGTGAGCTCCCTTCCTTCGTGCGCTTTGTGCGAGGTCGAAATAAAGGAAAGGGGACGGGTATGCATCACAGTAAAATAAATGACTCCACATTTGCGTTCTCGCTTACTCAAGGCTCTGAGTATTCAATAACAAATAAAAGGAAACATAGTTATGAAAGATTCTCAGCGCCACTGATGGATGTACAATACATTATTACACAAACTATAGAGATGTGAGGCGATGAAGCCCGCATTTTAAGTGAAAGTGGATGTAATTGGCCCCCTAAAAATGATTTATTAGCAATGTAACGTTTTCCTCCCTGTAGTACTCTATGGTTAATATCTCGATGCAACCCAGTTATAGTCACTCACTTTTTTTTGTTGTTGTTTTTTTTTCGAGAAGAAGATTGAAAAGTACGACTATGAGACACACTGCAAAATATCTCCTCATTTGCTAATAAGTACTTGTCTATAACACTGTTTCGATATTTTCAACCGATGATGAGTGTGTTCACGTTACGCAGGAAGGAGCGTATCAGATTTTGAAAGACTGTTAATTTATTCATAATATCCGCAGATTAGCCATTTTCAAGTGGAGCACAGCAAAAATATTGGGCCTCATCTGCACTCCACTTGAAAATAGCTAAGCAGTCGAAATTGCACAAGTGGATTTTACGTATAAACTATGTTAACAGTCAAAGGCGACGACGACGTCTTTCAAAAAATTGTTTACTATGATTGGGGACTCTATCTACGAAAAATTAGTTTTCAAGTGAACACGTAAAACGTGTGAGAATAGATATATCTCTTCCTTTGTTTTCTTATGAGAGAATCACAAAAGCATTCCAAAGTGCAGTAACAGGTTTCCACCACCAAGTGAAAGCACATGCTGGAAGCGGCAAGGAAATGTTCCTGTTGCGCTGGCAGAAGTTGGTGTTTTAAGTGGGTGACTAATATTTTTTTTCTGGCCTGTACTGTGCGGTTGTACGTGTAGCAGCTGTAGCCCGGTATAACCAGGCGATTCCCTGTAAGATTTCCGTTCTCTCCCTCTCTCCCTCCTTTTCTTTCTTTTTTTTTTTTTTAATTATGTCAGAGGTCTTCCAAATTCGCAGCATCCAGTCTCAGATATGAAGCAATTTGATCTACTTGCTGATGCAGCATTTCTGCCGTAAATCTAACCCCCTTACATCCTCCTGGGCGTACCAGATCAAAATCCAATTATTCACCTACTGCTCAGCGAAAATTTTGGTTTTAATCTGTTTTTGTTTCATCGTCGTGCCATTTAGTACAAGAGTTCCTACCTAAATGTTACACTGATGTGTCCACGTCTATCGTCACCTTACTATCGAATTTGCTCGAAATGGGCAAAATAGTGGCTGCTCAAATCTTGTTCGTTGCGCATTCATGTACACATATCAAAAAACATTTTGCGTCACCTCGGTTCAGAGAGTTCAGGAACCTGTACAGAAAATTGGAACAGATATCAACATAAATATCATTTCCGCCCTTTTTATTGGTCATGAAAACCACACATTGCATGTTTTACCACCATACAGCGAGACCTTCAGAGGTGTTGGCCCAGATTACTCTACATACAGGTACCTCTAATACTCAGTAGCATGTCCTCTTGCATTGATGCATGCCTGTATTCGTCGTGGCACACTATCCACAAGTTCATCAATGCATTGTTGGTCCGGATACTCTCACTCCCCAAAGGCGATTCGACGTATCGCTTTGGTTCGTTCCGAGACGCCTAGACACTTCCTTTGTTGAGATTATTTCCGGGCACAAAGTAACAATGCGGACGCTATCCGACTGCAGTATCGACCGTCTAGGCATGGTTGAACTACAGACAACACGAGCCGTTGTCTGTGATACAATATCCACAGTCAAAGTCTATCTTCAGGAGGTCTGGGAACGAGGGTGATGCAAAACTTTTTTGACGTGTATGTAAAGCACAAGTATTTGTTACCATTTGGCCTTTAACGTATGCATTTCTATTGTTGTTTATTGTAATATCTATTTATATTGTTGTTGGACTGTTCAAGTGAGATTCAGCTTTCTTTCTCGTTCTGTTTCCCCTGCCAGCCTCTAGACGTAGCTTTCTCACCTATCTTCTTGCGTATCTTAAGAGACCGCAGAGCGTAATGGACCAACTTGCCATGCGTTGACTGTAGAGCTCGCCGATATTCATTGACTTTGGCTTCATCAATCTCCCTTGCAATAGTTGTAAGGGAAGTCACTGCGTGAGTGCATTCGTACGTGCAGCATGTGGCCTCCTTTTCGAGAGAAACAGTCAAACAAAAGAGCACACAAATCGTTGAAATAAGTTGTTCGCTATGTGAATAGCCGGAATTAGTGCGAAAAACACGTAACGCGCATCAAACATGAAAGTAAACCTTCACCGAGTCATCTCGGTAGTCGCTAGTAAGTCTCCTCGACGAACTTCGGTAAATGAGTAACAGAACACTGCCGTATCGACATTACAGCTAAGTTAGAGTGACTATGCGGAGTTAACAACTGCGTTAAAAATGTCGCTCAGACGCAGTGACAGTATGAATGCTGAAAGAAGATAACAGCAAAGTCAAGGCAAAAGCGCATTCGCAGATTAGTGTGAAGTTAGATTTAACAGTGTTCAGATTATTAGCAGAAGCACTCCAAATGGTGTTGTGAGACGCAACGATAGAAGCAACAACAAAGGACGTCTGCGAGAGTGTCAAAGCAGAACCCTGAGACGTCGGAGACAGCAGAGGCGTCAACAACAACAACAACAACGACAGCGACTCTGCTCCGTTAGCAGAATAACTACATATCACCCACTACCAGCTAGGCGCTCCTCAAGTCATCTAACATGAGGCGACGGTAGGTGTGGATACACGTGAGCTCCAAACAAGCCGCGAGATTCCACAACATGGCGAACACAGCCTGCCGGCAGCTTTTACGCATTTTGCCCTCGCAATATGAACTATGGTTGGTGTAAACGGCAAAGCAAAGAGAGCAGCTATGCGCTCCACACAAACAAAAATTTTGGAGCTCTAAGACATTAGTAATGGAAAAGTCAGGCGAATCTGAAACAAAAAATAATAAAATATACTGATGAGGGCTTCGAATTACGGCCAAAATATTACAGTTAAAATACAAACTCACCCACTGGACAACGTAATACGAAAACGACAGCGTGACAGTCACTGCTCCAAATGTTCAAACTGCCGATAAAAAAACCAAATCTGAAACCACATGGGGCACGCTATGTAGCAAGCTATTAATTAGATCTGATGACAAGAAATGCGCAAAGGCTGGCGTGTTTCACGTAGCTAATCAATGAGGAGAAAAAAATTTTCACAATGAAGAAAATGAAGATGGCGAATAATGTACCCATAATCAAAACACAAACGGTAGATGAGACCAAGGAGGAAATCAAAACACGAAACTAAAAACAGGAATCACAAGGTAGCCACACAGAAAATGGAAGCACGAGATATACACTTTGCATAACGAGTAACTGCGAGTTTGACAGTTTCATCACAGCTGCCCCGAATTCTGAAATCTGCTGACGGTTTTCCTTAGACGTTACCATTCACTAATGAAAACTAAATTGTACTCTTCAATAATGAGTTCGGCCTCCACTAGCGACTTCCAGAGGCGCAATTTTTCAGTCGTAAAAATATACCTCATTGTTTCCAATACCAGTGAGCACACTTAGCCTAAACAATCACAGTGATTAAAAAGTTGCAACATGTCCTATTTTCGATGCGACCGAACTGTCGCTTCGCCGAATCGATCACATGACAGGCAACGACATGCGTCCACTTGCGAGCGATTAGTCGCAGTTCTGAAGTCAGCTTATTTGCCTTCTTTCAGAATTTTACCACTCTTGTTGTTGTTGTTGTTGTTTTAAACGTCTGGCAACAAAACTGCTGCATCTGATGAACGCATATTAACAGTGACTGACACAGACTTATAAAGAAACTGAACAGAGACCAGCTCTTTACGACGAACACTTAAAAGAAAATAGTGATCTTAATTTCAAGCAAACATTGTGGGCTGAAATTCGCACACAGGTGATACAAAACTCGAATGAACTCGCAACAAAAGATGAGAAAACTGAAGGTAAGAGTAAGTAAATAAACAAATTTGTTGTTAGAAAAAATGCGTTGTGACCTAAAATAAAGAAAACGTGCATAGTTTCAAAAATTCATACGTTGTTATTAAGAACAATCTCAGTTGACATTAGTTATTTAATTAATAAAGTACCAAGCACTAGTCACATACAGTCGCATTGCCAAGCTCTGAGGCTTGAGGTGAAATGAAGTAATTTGCGAAGTAGTCTTTCACTTCAGTTGCTGTAAAATCAGCCTGTAAACCTAGTCGAGATATTCCTTCCAGGGGACACTCACAGCATTCATCTTCAATGCGTATTCCATCTTTCCTCCTGCAATAAACAACATTATTTTAAAATGTCGTCTGCTAACTTTGTTTGTACATCCAATGGACGGTGAAAGATGGGCCTATTATTGGCAAAAATGGCAGAAATGGATCCACCAACCCTCGAGGACAACTTATTCTCTAGTTGCACACACATTGCTTCGTAGATAGGTTTCTTTTAGGGTAGGATCTCATTACTTGTTTTAATTGAGCAAATGTTTCACCGTCAATGAGGACAACTTATTCTCTAGTTGCACACACATTGCTTCGTAGATAGGTTTCTTTTAGGGTAGGGTCTCATTACTTGTTTTAATTGAGCAAATGTTTCACCATCAATGATGACAAAAGGAATTGCATTCCCAGTTTTTGTTCATAGCGCAGAGCGTGGGCTTCAGGGGTACTTAAATTAGATGCATTTAACTTCTCACTAAATGGTGAATATTTCGGTATGCTTGACTCAGTGTTAGCACTGCAAGACCCCACATCAACTGCTGTGAACAGCAGTCAGCGTCAACTGTAGCGAGCAATACAACTGAAATAAAGTTTTTGTAACTGAAAAACGGATATCCAGAGTTAAACGGCTTCTGAAGTCCGGTATGTTCCCCGTCAATTGCACTAATGCAGTAAGGGAAATCTGTCCGTAGGTAAAAGTCTGATTTCTATGCTCTTCTTTTTCTGGAAGACACAAGAAATGCTTATAATTTTCAAAATTGTGTACAAGTATCTTTCACAATGCTTCCATTAGTACTGGCACCAAGAGGGCATTCAAACATCAGTGCACGAAAACTGTTTCGTTTCGCAAGACACCTGAAAATAGCGCCGCAAATCAACTAACAAAATCAAATGATTTAAATACCAATTAAGTTTGTTTCATAACACCATTTCGTTACGATTAATCTTTTATTACTGTTTCAAGGTGCTCAGGAAAAATGGAAAAAAATTTAAAGGACTGTTTTCTAAGAGCGATGGCAGGTCAACGGATAACAAGTGTCTGAGAGAACAGTAAAAAAACGAAGGAAATAGATTCATTTTGATGAGTTCTTAGTTTTGGTAGCCTTTGTATATGTTAGAGAAAGCAGTAACTACATTTCCCGCAGTGAAATGATGAAGAGCAAGCGCATTCTCAAGATAAATCTAGCACATCATGACAAAAAAATATCGAAACGTCGTATGAAGACTCTTTATTAAATGTATTAATAGTGAAACAAAACGATTAAGACAAAAATTTTGCACTGATGTTCGTTTCAAGATTTAAGTCACGGTCGCTTTTTGCTACTCGAGGTAGAAGAATGCGACGTACTTTAAAACAGCATTCGCAATAAAATGCGACATCACTCTGTCATAGAAACAAACGATCTTTTTATCTCAGCTTTCATTCCCTCTTCGAGAAAAGAGAGCGAGCGCTTGTAGAACTTTGTTCTTTTGAGACTTGCGAAAGCTGGCAGTGGGGCAGGGCGATTCCAATTAGGCTATAAATACAAACAAGCCTTAACAATCTGTCACAGCAACAAACGAAATGTCGCCTTCCCTCCCAGAACGCGACAACAGCCTGCTACAATTCCAGGCTGTCGCGTAATAGTATGTCACTCAAACAGCATGCTGCTTTTCCCACCAGCTAGAGGACCTCATTAGTGATCGGGTCTGCATGGTACACTGTGTACGTTTGTGAATTTTACGAAGTGATGGATATATATGTTTGATGGAGGAAAAAGGAACGAAGTCCTAGTCTCAGAGAAACCAAAACAGGACTTACAAAACAAACAAAAGCTGATACTAAAAGAGTCGTACCAAATCAACAATTAGCAGGAATGTTGAATCTGTTATACATGTTGTGCATTGTGCAGGATTATGGTGAAATTCCATTATTGTGTGTAGTTTACGCGAGAGCACGAAAAAGAAGAACTGTTTGGCGTCTTCACCAGATAAGCTGTAGTATTAATTAACACTTACAACAAACGCAAGAACGTACCAGTTTAAAATACTTTTTTTGATAAATACAGGTCAGTGCAAACGATGAATATAAAATCATTTTTTATATCTGACGCAAACAAGGTCCCCCCCCCCCCCCCCCCCTCCAAAAAAAAAATGCTCCCAGATCAAATTATAAATGTTGACCTAATTGATTTGTTAGTGCAGTGCTAAATTATTCTCACGTCAATAAATAATATGTATTCCATACATTACAAATACAAATAACCTCTAGTTTTAACTTGTATCCTAGATACAAGTGAATATGTGACCACTGAAGGTTTTTTCTTTTACATTCAGATTATCGTGTTGTCAAAGCCGATACATTGAGAAGGAGGCATGAAATCTCGGCAGCCCTGAAGAATGCAGTCGCAGAGACGTTATATGCCTCAAATTTTGTCAAGGCCTTAACTGCTTGCTGTAAAAACGCTGAGGAACGTGTAGCAGCCGTATGAAAATCATTTAAACAATAACGAAGGAAAATATTGCTACAAGAAAGTTTTCTGTTTTTAAAAGAACTGTCTATAGAGTTAGCTTGTCTTTCTTTGAGCAAACTGACTTTCAGTGACAGTCCGGATTATGAAAGTTATGACAGTGTTCACGATACAGAGGATGCAATGTGTAAAATAATTACTGACAGTATTTTATCGATTCACCGCGCGGAATTAGCTGAGCGGACTTAGGCTCTGCAGTCATGGACTGTGCGGCTGGTCCCGGAGGAGGTTCGAGTCCTCCCTCGGGCATGGGTGTGTGTCTTTGTCCTTAGGATAACTTTGGTTAAGTAGTGTGAAAGCTTAGGGACTGATGATCTTAGCAGTTAAGTCCCATAAGATTTCACACACACTTTTGAGTATTGTATCGAAAATAAGTCTGCCAATTGATATTCCGTTGTGATAGACGACTCTAATGAGATTAGTCAAACAGAAACTCTAATTATATATCTGAGAACAGTGTTGAAGTGAATCATGTACACCCACTACTTAACAATATGTCCGCTAGCAGGCTGTACTACAATAGATGTATATTTATGTGTTGCAGGAATTCTGGATACGCATGGCTCTGTTAATAGCAAACGCTCCACAATTGCTACTGATGGTGCATCTGTTATGACGAGAGTTCGATATGGGTGCGATCTCTTCTTTAAAAGAATTACCTCCATATTTTATCTGCGTATTGTGTGGCCCATCATTTAGCTCTAGCAGTCAGCTAAGCAGTTCAATACTGTTTAGAATCTGCGAAGTTTCAAGACACTCTAAACATTATTTATAGCTACTTTGAAAAGTCACAAAAGAAATCCAAAGCATAAAAAGATATGCAAGAAATAATGAACCAGGGAAAAAATTGTTAATAATTTTGACATCTGCCGGCTCTCATTACGAGAGACGGTAAATTTACTGTATGTAAATTGGAATTCTTTGCTATCTTTGCTGAAAAAGGATAAAAGACCATTAGCTGCTAGCTTACTAAAAACGTAAAGTGTCTAAAATTTTTGTCAATATTGTCTTTTATGTAAAATGTCACGTGTCTTGCAAACAAATTGTGTTTAGCTTTTCAAAAGTCAAATTTACATCCCAAGTACATTCAAATTTGCTTGAACTCAAGGACTCGAGGACAATAAATTTAAACCTGGTCCAAATTATAGTTCTCCTCTTTATAAAGTGGCTCCAGAATTTTACGAAGGTGAGTACGAGTTTAGTGGAAACATGTTACAAGATTCATTGCAGTGTAGAAGTGCTATCAAGTACATAATTCTCAAATTCTTAGATAACTTGCTTATAGAATAAAATGAGAGTCTAGGGGACTTAGATAACACAGGAGTATTTTATGTAGTGTAACCTAAAAACTACAGAAATGATTATGATTATGGCAATAAACAAATCACAGAAAAATAGGCCCTAATTAATTCTGCCACATCTATAAATTTAAATGACCTGTTACTGGTTTTGGAATTGCTTAAGAAGGTGTTGAACAGGAGATGCAATGAACCTTATTCATTTATGTTCATGAGACTAGTGAACAATTCTCTCTTATGGATGTAACCATAGAATAGATTCCTATTATTCCCTGCACGAAATTCAATGTGAGTGAGGGTTTAGTTGTATGAACAAAGTAAAAACGTAAATCAGAAATCGTCTTCCTGTATAAAGAGTAAACTTCTGACGATTAATATTGAAAGGACATGTCGTAATAACTTTGATTTTGACAAGGTATTCAGTGTGTGGAGCATGCATCATAACCAATGTGTTCTAACGTAATATGACATAACATAATGCGATATATACAGATCAATACTGACAGTTTACTGTACTGGAGATACGATGTGGAATGTGTGGATCTATACGTGTTAAATGTAGATTTTTAAAAAAAAAAAAAAAACAATAAAATTCCATGTAGCAGATTATTATTGGCTTCTTCTTTTTCTTGCGTTACTGCCTCTGTAGGACCACGGGTAGCCCCTTCGTGGACTGTATTTTCCTCTTCTTCTCTCAGAACCTCTTCAATCTTTCTCTTCTTCTCTGCCGCTCTTCTTCCGAGATCTTCAGTGTCCTTTACTCCTGTCGACTCCACTCTAACTTTTCCTATATTCTTCTCTGTCGTTTATCCCCGGCATATTGGTCGGTGTATATTTGTTTCTCCAATTGTCCTTTTCTTCGACCTTGATCCACAATTCCAACCAGTCGCCTCCGAAGTTCAACAACCCACTTGGTTCCTGTCTTTCCCCTTGTCCTCCCTGTTGTTTCCCACACTCTCTTCTTCATTCTGTCCACACTCTTTCTAACTACATGTCCAGCAAACCTTGCCCTTTTGAGTCTGATTTCCACAGATATTTTTCTCATGATCCGGTACAACTCTTCCCTAGGTCATCGCATCCATCTCTCTAGACCTCTTTTGGGACCTAGTATTTTTCTCTTCTTTCTCTAGTTTTTCTGCCCCATTTCTTCCTAGTGTCATCGTCTCAGCAGCCTATAACACTGCATTCCTCACTGTTGCCTTGTAGTGGCTTATCTTTGCTCTGTTGATATATTCTTTTTATTGTATATTTCTCTCGTCATACAGAAGGCCGACCTCATCTTCTTTATCCTCTCTGTTATTCCCTCCTTGCTCCTGTTCCTTCCTGTTATAAATTCTCCCAGGTGTTTAAATTTGTCCACCATTTGTACAGTGCCTTCCGGCATTTCCCACGCTGCAGTGGTATTTAATGTCTTTGTCTTGTTATAGGCGATCCTCAGTCCCACGTTCCTGGCTAGCTTACTTAAGTTGTCGAGTTGTGTCTTTGCGTCTTCTTCCGTCTCACTTACTATTACTTACATCTACTATTACATACGTTTCACTCACTAATTATTATTGACTTTAATTCAATATACACTTTTAAGGCCCTCATAAATAGTATGGCTTATAAAGCTTTCAACTGCCAGTATTTTGCAAAAACGTAAATTTTGATTTGAAATTTTTTTGCGACATTATTTTATTTTCCAGTTTAAAGCTCGGTTCTAGAGTTAGGAAAATTAAATTAAGAGAAAACATTAGGCTAAAGTTGTAATTTGAAAGGTTTTGCAGGGCACTACATATTTCAACCCTCAACCACAACCAGCTTATGCAGAATCACACCGACATCGCGAACTAGCTCATGGTCGAAATTACTACACGCATCATCAAACTGATATTCAAAAACTGCATTCGCAAAATACTAGACCACTGCAGCGTTTTTACAATGTTTTCTCGGTCAGCTATGTGTCACTGTCTTTCGCCAAGTGGGGAGTGGTACAGCTGATCTGTCATACCAAAAAAATAATTAAACAGTTATTAATGTGTATCAATAAAATAGTAAATTATTAAATTAAATAGGATGCTAATATCTTAACTTATTATGTATCACAACATACTATGTATATAAATGAATGATGTATAATTTATTATACTGTTGTTTACTTATAGTTACTGACAAACGTTCCTCTGGTGATATGGGCTTTCTCCGCTTCTTATCATCATATGTTACTGATGGACCAATTATTCCCAACAATTCCTCAAAACAACGTTTTTTATTCTATAATACTGGAAAAACTTCTCACAGTGCTCACGTAAATCTTGAAATAATTTGTAAAACTGGTTTTCAGTAACCTTTGATTTGTTATTAAATGAATCCAGTAGCGATGTTTGCGTCGTTTACTTCTCGTTCGAAGCAAAAGAGTCATCACACAACAAAGCTTAGTGATATAAGTTGAGAAACAGTTTTAATTTAACGATTTATTTATCGCAGTAAGTATACCTTGCAAATTTTCTGCAACAGCGACTTTTTTGTCGCCGCAGCTAAAAATCTCTAGTAGTGACAGAGCCGAAGAGAATAACTGTGTCTTTCAAACCCTATAAAATAACGGAACTGTGATTATGACAGCAGTGACTTCCTAAATGAAACTTCAAAAATTGAAAATAGTTACATTGTTACCTTAAATGAAACGATTAACTCTATTTCGAACTAAGGAAGTGCGTGTTGGTAAGTCTCACCCTAATGTTTCGTGACCGAATTTTGGGAAAAGTGCTGCTTATATTCCAGCCAATAGAATAATGCTTCTCTAGACAAGTAACAAAGTCGAATTTTTTCGAGAAGCATGTCTTAACAGCAGTACGCGAAGCGCAAGATTGCTAAATGAGTCATACGTTCGCCAGCGGTCGGGCTTTTACGCATGACGTCACTTTTAAACGCGTTCTGCCACACATTTACTTTGTTGGTGTATGTTTTGCCGCCCAGGACAGGCCAAGCACAAAACGTTAAGCCTGAGGCTCAGCAACGGCTGTCAGTGGCCACAAGGCACTCAGCGTGCTAAACTGCCGTTAAGTTACGGGAAGAGCTATGAAACGAATTATGCTTACGACAGAATCATACCTACATACAAGTACATAGTGACTTAATGTTACTACTTCCTACGGCAATGAAACTCAAATCTTCTTTTCCTTCTAATCTTAACTAAAGACTATATCTGCTCTTGACATTCACAGTATGTTCTACAACTCAATATTTTCTAATGGATCGGTTGTGACTTACCGTCCTTCATTTGCCAATAGTACTGCATATGCAAAAACTTATTGAGTTTTCTGTGTAGTAAACACGTTTTGCGCATCACTGTCGGCAATAGTATTTAACATCTTTTTCATGCAGATATGAAATAATAAAACAACGCCGTAATTCCAGTTACCGAGCACACTCAGTGCGGCTGATCCCGGCGGAGGTTTGAGTCCTCACTCGGGCATGGGTGTGTGTGTTTGTCCTTAGGATAATTTAGGTTAAGTAGTGTGTAAGATTAGAGACTCATGACCTTAGCAGTTAAGTCCCTTAAGATTTTACACACATTTGAACATTTTTTGAACACACTCTCAGTTTTACAGTAGCCAGTGGTTAATCCCTACATATAATCGAAAAATGCTGCAATAATACCGAAAAGAATTTCTTTAATGAAAATCCTGGTAATGGTATGCTCATTATGTTTCTTACATAAATATCAGTTTTCCTGCACAAAGAGCGCAAAACAAGGTTTTTTCTTACATCTTCCCGCCTCCAATGGGAATTCTTCTTGTATTTGGCGAAGCTTTAGCCTGTGTGTCTATAAAGAGTTTTTCTGAAATCTAATTTACTTTAGTCATTAGTTTAGCACTGTGTCCAAACTGAAGGATTTTACATTGCTTCCTATGTTCGCATAAAGGAAGAGACAATTGTTTTTTGTTCCCAGTGTATTGTTTTTATTATTAAGAACTGTTTTTTTGCCTTCAGTGGTGTTAGATCTTTCTAAGGTTTCTAAATTTTATCCTCTATTGAGGTTTTTTCCCGTTTCTAAGCTTTGATACTATTTTTCCTCCTTCGGTAACAGTAAACCTAGTGTGTTAAAGACATATTTACGAGTTTCATTAGGATTCCTTCTACCATTTCACTGTGATACCCGTTGGCTAGAGGATGCAACAGTGGCAGAAGTGGGTTTAAAAAGATACTGCAGTTGGCTAAATATTTTATTTCGTGGAAGTTTCAGTAACTGGATTTGGAGATCTTCTAACAAATCGTACTCTTTAATACGTATGTTACTAATAGCAGCAGTTTTAATGTTATCGCCATTATTTCCTCCACAGAGCAGAACCTACCGCTCATGTGTTTCTGCATCTTTGGGAACATTGTGATATACAGGGTGTCCCAGCTATCTTGTCCACCCAAAATATCTCTGGAACAATAACAGCTATTGGAAAACGACTTTCACCGGTATCAATGTAGGGCTGGGGCCCATAATTGTACATATTTGGAAACATTCTAAAACGAAAGCATATGTGTTTTTTAACAGAAACTTATGTTTTTTCAAATGGACCTCCTATATTTTTTCTTCAGCAATACATAGCATGACAAAGCACATACACAATGGCGTTGATTGCATCGCAACATTCCCATTATATCCCGAGATATTAAGACGCGAAGTTGGCGCTTGAAACACCCGACATGCGCTGCTAGCGCACGTCCTGAGCCTCAGGCGTGAACCCCATGCTGCCCGTAATAGCTGTGTGATTGACATGCGTAATCACACTTCCATACTTATCAAGAGGTCCGAAACGAATAATACGGTCTGCTGCCATCCTGCATTAACGTCGTACATTCCAACAGGTGTTTATCCCATAGGCTAGGGGTGATGCGGTACTGCAACATATCTGTGTACCGCAACGTTAACTTAGCTTATCGTTAATCCGTTACTAAAAAGGTAATGCCGTTCAACGTTAAAACTTTACTTTGATGTAGATCTAGCGCAAGTGACAGTTAATAATTCACTCGTAATAGTAAAATTCATGTTGACGGTTTTAGTGAAACGAGCAAGTCGACTAGAAGTTTTACCGTCGTTTAGGTAAAAATGATTTGATTTGAGAAGTTCAGGTAGGACATGGAAGATGAATGTAAACATGTTTAACAATTAGTTTTATTATCACATAATTATCAATGTTATGTTTATCTAGTGCGTTAAGTGACAAATTGTTGCAAACAAATGTTTCTTAACATCACTTGGTAAAATGGCCCTTTGTAGAAACTTCCACTGTGATACCAGTACTAAATACTAAACATAGCGTTCACATCTCATGCTCAAAGTGATGCCCATTGGCTTGCATATATAGGGTCACTCTGCGGATGAAGGATGCCCTACTTCGTGCTACTGTTTCCTCTTTGATGGCTGTACAAGCATCAATAATGCGTTGCTTCATGTCCTCTGGTGTTGTTGGTTCATGTTGGTAAACAGCATCCTCCATTGCTCCCCAAAGAAAATAAACCAGCGGTGTAAGGTCCGGAGATCGGGCAGGCCACCTAACTGGGCCACCTCGTCCAATCCACCTACCAGGGAACTTACGGCTCAGAAGTCGTCGTGCTCGTAAGGCGTTGTGTGCAGGGCATCCGTCATGCTGATACCACATGACCATTCTCCGGTTCAGAGGTACGGTGCCCAAGAGAACAGGAAGATTGTGTCGTATAAATCTGGAGTATTGTCTGCCATTTTGGATGCCATTTATAAAGAAAGGTCCGATAATGGTATCTCCAATAATCCCACACCAAACATTAACTTTCCACGGACGTTGCTGCTCTACCTGACGGAGCCATTTTGGATTGTCTGCGGACCAATAATGCATATTCCTCATACTGACAATTTCTTTTTTTGGAGAATGATGCCTCGTCGGTAAAGAGAACATCTGCAAAAAAATTTGGATTAGTCAGAAGTTTTTACTGAGCCCACCGGCAAAATGTTACCCTATTGCGGAAGTCATTTCCATGAAGATCCTGGTGTAAATGAACATGGTAAGGATGAAATTTATGACGTTTAAGAATACGCTGTGCACTTGATTTCGACACACCAACTTCACGTCCAATTTGATGTGTGCTGATTTGAGGATTAACAGCTATGGTAGCGAGCACAGCAACTTCAACACGTTCATCTGTGCGTGTTCTTGGACGATGTCGAGGTCTTGGATTTAAGCTTCCCGTTTCACGTAGACGAGATGTGAGACGACCAAACATCCGGCGCGAAGGCGATGGCTTGTCAGGGAATCGTCTTCTGTACAGTCGTTCTGCCTGAACAGTTTTTCGTCCACCTACAACAGGGTACAGTACAGGTATGTAGAGTAGGGTAGAAAACAGACACATTAACTTAATAATCATAATGTTCGCTAATAGTACTATCAACAAACAAGCAATCTCATAACGTATTTCCCGTCAACGTACATTCTCCATAGATCAGCTGCATTTCTACCATATCTTCATGTGTGTACATTATACTGTACAGTATAAGTTCCACAACACAACGTTTATTCGCAATGTGTACTACCTCCGTGCCGTCACTAGATTACTCTGATGCACGACTACACTGGCAAGCGGAGTACTGCAAGCCAAAGCAACAACAAATGGGATGCTCGGAGGGTGGTGGAGTACAGGAGTTTGCATGGGTCGCAAATCATAAACAAGGCCAAGTGGTAACTGTGGCAGTAGTGGGAACTACGTTGGACACTTGATGGTTCAAATGGCTCTGAGCACTATGGGACTCAACTGCTGAGGTCACCAGTCCCCTAGAACTTAGAACTAGTTAAACCTAACTAACCTAAGGACATCACACACATCCATGCCCGAGGCAGGATTCGAACCTGCGAACGTAGCAGTCGCGCGGCTCCGGACTGCGCGCCTAGAAGCGCGAGACCACCGCGGCCGGCTGGACACTAGGTAGAGCCAGGCCCTGCGCCACAGGCACAATGGGTCATAAAACGCATTAGATAAACCTTATTTTGGGTGTGCCTGATAAATAAGATAACCTGACGGGTGTACACCGATCGGTACTGGTTCACATTGTGTACGTAGATACGTAAAACGTGCAAGAGGGAAACCATTATGTGCTTATGAGAGTTGATGGCAGCAGACCGTATTATTCGTTTCGGACCTCTTGATGAGTATGGAAGTGTGATTACGCACGTCAATCACATCGCGATTACGGGCAGGCTGAGTCTCAGGACGCGCGCTAGCAGCGATGTCGGGTGTTTCAAGCGTCAACTTCGCGTCTCAATATCTCGGGATGTAATGGGAATATTGCGATGCAATCAACGCCATTGTGTATGTGCTTTGTCATGCTATGTATTGCTGAAGAAAAAATATAGGAGGTCCATTTGAAAAAACATAATTTAGTGTTAAAAACGCATATGCTTTCGTTTTAGAATGTTTTCAAATATGTACACTCATGGGCCCCAGCCCTACATTGATACCGGTGAAAGTCGTTTTCCAATAGTTGTTATTGTTTCAGAGATGTTTTGGGTGGACAAGATAGCTGGGACACCCTATAAACCTTTAGTTTTCTTACAACAGTTTTCACATGCTGCCACTGGACAGTACAATGCTGTTATTGTGAAACAGAACAAACAAACCCGACAGAATAGAAAAACAAACAGTAACAACATGAAACTTACCTCGCTTCGACATGTAAGAAAGTGCGAACTGAGCGAAGCTTCTCGACTGTTAAGTAACTGAGAGCAGAAAATTCTCGGTCCTCCAAACGCATGTAACCCTTCCTCCACCCCTGTCCCCCCTTGCCACCACAAAGCTAACTACAATTGAACAGCAAATGCCACACTAACAGGACTGCTTGTGAATAAATAGGATAGTGTCACACTGGAAACTGCTGCAATATAGAACTTCGCCCCGGAAATTTCGCCTACCGAAACAAGCTCTAAATGATTACCGAAACAATATGGCCCGAATGCAGTAATGAAATTTCTGTAACGTTAATGGCAAAATAATGTGCTTAGCTTACATTATCGCCCGTTGTGGAAATGAAATTTGTGATGAATATTTGCTTTTAACATGTTTCGCTCTTCGTAACCACAAGCAACATCACTTGCCTGAAAGTACATGATATTTGTGAGTAGCTTTCTCTTGTTATTCTACATTAATTGTTGAAAACATATGCACTGTTTTTTAAGTGAAAAACAAGTAGATTATAAGGGAAACTTTCCGTCGTTATTCACGTATGGCTATTAAATGCCTGTTTTGGCGTAGACAATTCGCCTTATTATAGGAGCCACTCGCTGAATATTCTCAGAACACAGCGGAACTAACACTGCACACAAAAACTAAGAAGCACATTTCACACAATGCGCAAAATTTTCCTCTTTATTGTAAAGTTCTGATGGCTGTCACAAAATAATTTTGAAGCATTGTTTATCGCGCTACAGTGTCTCAAACCCGTTTAGCTCATGATAATGAATAGCATAGAAACTTCAGATTTACGACGAAAATAAAAACAACTCGATGTTAGCTAAAATGACTCGAATGTCTGAAATAACTACTTTTAGAGTTTTATGTTGTCGTTGTTGTTATGGTCTTAAGCCCAGAGACTGGTTTGATGCAGCTCTCCATGCTACTCTATCCTGTGCAAGATTCTTCATCGCCCAGTACCTACTGCAACCTACATCCTTCTGAATCTACTTAGTGTATTCATCTCTTGGTCTCCCTCTACGATTTTTACCCTCCACGCTGTCCTCCAATACTAAACTGGTAATCCCTTGATGCCTCAGAACATGTCCTATCAACCGATCCCTTCTTCTAGTCAAGTTGTGGCACAAATTTCTCTTCTCCCCAATTCTATTCAATACCTCCTCATTAGTTATGTGATATACCCATCTAATCTTTACTATTCTTCTGCAGCAACACATTTCGAAAGCTTCTATTCTCTTTTCGTCCAAACTATTCATCGTACATGTTTCACTTCCATACATGGCTACACTCCATACAAATACTTCCAGAAACGACTTCCTGACACTTCAATCTATACTCGATGTTAACAAACTTCTCTTCTTCAGAAACGCTTTCCTTGCCAATGCCAGTCTACATTTTATATCCTCTCTACTTATATCATCATCAGTTATTTTGCTCCCTAAATAGCAAAACTCATTTAGTACTTTAAGTGTCTCATTTCGTAATCTAATTCATACAGCATCACCCTCTGTAATTCGACTACATTCCATTATCCTCGTTTTGCTTTTGTTGATATTCATTTATAACCTCCTTTCAAGACACTGTACATTCCATTCAACTGCTCTTCCAAGTCCTTTGCTGTCTCTGACAGAATCACAATTTCATCTCTGAATCTCGAAGCTTTATTTCTTCTCCATGGATTTTAATACTCCGAATTTTTCTTTTGTTTCCTTTACTGCTTGCTCAGTATACAGATTGAATAACATCGGGGAGAGGCTACAACCCTGTCTCACTCGCTTCCCAATGAGTGCTTCCGTTTCATGCCCCTCGATTCTTGCAACTGCCATCTGGTTTCTGTACAAGTTGTAAATAACCTTTAGCTCCCTGTATTTTACCCCTACCACCTTTAGAATTTGAAATAGTATTCCAGTCAACACTGTCAAAAGCTTCCTCTAAGTCTACAGAGGCTAGAAACGTATGTTTGCCTATCGTTAATCTATTTTCTAAGGTAGGTCGTGGAGTCAGTATTGCCTCACATGTTCCAACATTTCTACGGAATCCAAACTGATCTTCCCCGAGGTTGGCTTCTACCAGTTTTTCCATTCGTCTGCAAAGAATTCGTGTTAGTATTTTGCAGCCGTGGCTTATTAAACTGATAGTTCGGTAATTTCCACATCTGTCAACACCTGCTTTCTTTGGGATTGGAATTATTATATTCTTCTTGAAGTCTGGGGGTATTTCGCCTGTCTCATACGTCTTGGTCAACAGATGGTAGAGTTTTTTCATGGCCGGCTCTCTCACGGATGTCAGTAGTTCTAATGGAATGTTGTCTACTCCTGGGGACTTGTTTCGACTTAGGTATTTCAGTGCTCTGTCAAACACTTCAAGCAGTATCATATATCCTATTTCACCTTCATCTACATCCTCTTTCATTTCCATAATAATGTTCTCAAGTACATCGCAATTGTATAGACCCTCTACATACTCCTTCCACCTTTTTGCTTTCCCGTCTTTGATTAGAAATGGGTTTCCATGTGAGCTCTTGATATTCATTCAAGAGGTTCTCTTTTCTCCAAAGGTCTCTATCTTACCCCTAGTCAGATACGCCGCTACATACTTACATTTTTCCTCTAGCCATCCCTGCTTAGCAATTTTGCACTTCCTATCGATCTCATTTTTGAGACGTTTGTATTCCTTTTTGCCTGCTTCATTTACTGCATTTTTATATTTTCTCCTTTCATCAATTAAATTCAATATGTCTTCTGTTACCCAAGGATTTCTACTGGATCTCGTCTTTTTACCTACTTGACCCTCTGCTGCCTTCACTATTTCATCCCTCAAAGCTACCCATTCTTCTTGCACTGTATTTCTTTCCCCCATTCAGTTCAATCGTTCCCTTATACTCTCCCTGAAACTCTCTACAACCTCTGGTTCTGTCAGTGTATCAAGGTTCCATCTCCTTAAATTCCCACCTTTTTACAGTTTCTTCAGTTTTAATCTACAGTTCAGAATCCACATTGGCCCCTGGAAGTTTCTTACAATTTAAAACCTGGTTCCTAAATCTCTGTCTTACCATTATACAACCTATCTGAAACCTTCCAGTATCTCATCACACATTTCTTCAATCTCTTCGTCATCTGCAGAGCTAGTTGGCATATAAACTTGTACTACTGTAGTAGGCGTGGGCTTCGTGTCTATCTTGGCCACAATAAGGCGTTCACTACGCTGTTTGCCGGTCGGTGTGGCCGTGCGGTTCTAGGCGCTTCAGTCTGGAACCGCGTGACCCCTACGGTCGCAGGTTCGAATCCTGCCTCGGGCATGGATGTATGTGATGTCCTTAGGTTAGTTAGGTTTAAGTAGTTCTAAGTTCTAGGGGACTGATGGCCTCAGATGATAAGTCCCATAGTGCTCAGAGCCATTTGAACCATTTGAACTACGCTGTTTGTAGTAGCTTACCCATACTCCGACTTTATTGTTCATTTTTAAACCTACTCCTACATTACCCCTATTTGATTTTGTATTTATAACCCTGTATTCATCTGACTAGAAGTCTTGCTCCTCCTGCCATCGAACTTCAGTAATTACCACTATATCTAACTTTAACGTATCCATTTCCCTTTTTAAATTTTCAAACCTACCCGCCCCGTAACTAACGTAAGGGCGTCACAAACATCCATTCATCCGAGGCAGTATTCGAACCTGCGACCGTAGGGGTCTCACGGTTCCAGACTGAAGCGCCTAGAATCGCTCGGCCACACCGGCTGGCTAACGCATATGTCTAAAACTATTTTCGCAGCAGGCTGGTCTGGGGTCGCTCAATCTAATGTGCACGTAAAATTCCGCTTTATAAACCAGTTTTTCGGTAACTGGAGACAAACCGACGCTTTCCGTCAGCTACGGGCGTCGCATGAGGGACTTGATGGGCAGTATTTGTTTGGGCTGATCCCAGCTACACATTGGAAAAACGAACTTTGAAATATCTGCAGAAACATGAGAGAAAATGACCCTGGCGGAGCTTAGGAGCGACATCCTGTAGAGGAAATGGTAACACTTCCTTACTGAGAATGTTGAACGAAATATCCCGGTTGTGGTTCATGGTAACATGAATGAGTGGACCTATGTCATGGTACGAAAAACTTTGAAGAACCATCTACGGTCTGAACAATATCCTCCACACAATGTGGATTAGGTGTGTCGTTGGGCCGGCGGTGTATCCGAAGCTTTGCATTATAATTATGAAAAGAAGCAAAATCGCGACTCGGACGGCATTACATGCTGCTGTATCTCTCTCCCTTCTCAGCGATCACCGGCCCTGTAGACCACGCGCTGCATCAACGATCTGCTTCCACCGCCTTCTATTTCTCGCAGCCTCTCTCTCCACCAGGTGCAAATTCCTAATGCTGCAACGTCCTTCTCTGTGTCATCTTTCCACCTTGTACGAGGTCGGCCCAATGGTCTTGTTGCCTGGAGAGTTCCTTCAAAAGCTTTCTTGGTGATTCTGTTGTTTTCCATTCTAGCCACATGTCCAGCCCGTTGCAGTCTCCTACTTTTTAATTTCTGGATCATAGTGGGTTGCTTCATTAGCTGATAAATTTCATTGTTCTTTCGAATTCTCCATACACTATTCTCCAACACAGTTCCCCAGATTTTTCTCATTATTTTTCTTTCGAAAACATTCAGTTTTCTCTTTCATTCTTTGTAAGTGTCCAGCTTTCTGAACCGAACAGTACTACAGAGCAGATGATAGTGTTGTATATCTTGTGGTGATTGACAAAGCTTTACTTTTTAGTGGATTACTTAGTGAGTGCAGACATCTTGACCCTGAGGCTATTCTTTCATTTATATCCATTGTTATGATATTTTTACTGTTAAAACGTGATCCAAGGTATTTAAAATGGAGAACTTTTCTGAATTTAGAATGTTGGTCAATTTCAAAGTAAGGATTTGGGTTTATGACTCGACCTGTTTCCATATGTTGGGTTTTCTCTTGGTTAATCAAAAGCTCCATTTAGCTGGCACTGTGCCTGAGAGATCTGTACATGTCTTTCAGTTCTTCTTCAGTTTCACTCAACAACACTGTATCATCTGCATAAGCCAGGAGTTTTACTTCACTGTGTTCGAATCGGAGACCATTGCATAGGTGTAAATTACTCCCCCGAACCAGTTTCTCTAATAAAAGGTTGAAGAGGACACATGAAAGAGCGTCTCCCTGTCGTAAGCCTCTTTTAATTGGAAAGGTGGGGGATATGGGTCCTCTGAACTTCATTGCTGCCTGGGAGCCACCCAAGCACAGTTGTATCATCCTAATGATTTTACTGAGTGTACCAAATTCTCGTAATGTGTTGTAGAGGCTACTTCTGTGGATGCTGTCGTAGGCTCGGCTCGCTGGAAGTCAATGAAGAGACAGTGGATGTTTTTGTTAAAGTCCCAGTATTTCTCAAACATCTGCAGTATAGTAAACAAATTATCAGTTGTGGAACGGTTTCTTCGAAATCCAGCCTGGTAATCTTAAATTATGTTTTCTGTGTAAGGTTTAAGTTTTTCCAGAATGATCATTGAGAGGGTTTTGTATGTTATGTTCAGTAAACTGATTCCTCTGTAATTTTCACATTCCATTCTGTTTCCTTTCTTCTGTAGTGGAAAATTATTGCAGTTTTCCAATCTTCCGGCAGTGTTTCAGTTTTCCAGATCATTGTGATAAGGTTATAGATTTTTTGTGTAGTTTGCTTGCGCCCTCTTTTAACAGCTCTGCTGATATCTGGTCCTCGCCTGCTGCCTTGTTGTTTTTGAGCTTTTGAATGGTGTGGATCACTTCCTGTTCTGTGATTCTACATTCGTCATTATTAAAGCTGTCGCTCTCAGACATTGCGTATTTGATGTGCGGATCAGTGCAATTTAACATTTCTGCTCTATAGTGTCTTTGATATGTGGTCCACAGAAGACGTGCCGCTGTAAACTAAACAGCCTGGTTGCGTTGCGGAAACGTGACGTGGTAACAGAAGTACGTAAGCGGAGCAGACACGGACGGAGGACCGTCCTAGCGAAAACGTGGACTGCAAATTGGGAAATTCGTTGAGATCAGCGACTCAGTTAAGAGATATTATTGGTTCCTTTCATTTTTACACTGTTTAAGGCTTGTTGACTAAACGCCTCCTGGTCATTTCATTTCTGAAAATGTGAAAAAAAGGGAATAGTTGCATCAGTATTAGTGACCATCCATCATTGCCCTCCGCATGGATCGCAGTATTTCTTTTGAATTATTTCAGCACGTTCCTGGGTGCTATATATTTGCATGGCTGCAGCGGCAAGACGCGGTAAGTTGTCTGTTTCTTGCAGGAGCATTGTAGTTCAGTTTTTACGACACGTTAGAGAATATTTTTAAAAATCACAGCCAGATACTAGAGAATTGATTTTTCATTATTTGTAGGAATAGTTATTAATTTCTGTTTTTATTCTCTATTAGAATACCGTAATGTCGGAATAAGTGTTTTCATAATACAAGTTGAATGGCTGCATCTCAGATTTTCTGATAAAGATAATAAAGTTTCATTAGACTGTCTAGTAATTTTTAGAGAAAAGTATAGGCATTGATATAGATAGAGCTTTACACATTTACATACGTCTTTCACCAGGCTAATTACAATTACAATTGTTAAAAGAACAATTTTCAAGGTTTCAAATACTACTCTGAGACGAGAAGGTATGCATAGGAGAGAAATTCGTGGCGCGCTGTATCAAGATTTGCCTTATCAGTCAGAAGACTGATGACGCAAAAAAATTATTTTTGCTTCAAATTGCTCTCGCATCACTGGTAATTTATTGCAAAAAATACCTCATGCTGTGCACATGCTTGCGTAGTTTATTGTGGGTGTATACGAGAGTATGATGTAAGGACTTGTAGGTTTACGAGCGTGTGTGTGAAAGAGAGCGACACAGAGAGAAAATCGGGAGACAGCTCTGGCAGGTCAGTATTTTTCAGTTATCTGCCGGTGTACAAGAACTATACAGCCCCACATAAATTCAAATTATCTTTGTGTAGCTACGTTGTACTGAGTACGCCAAGAACGTAGGAGAAGTGGCAGTAAAATCAGTTAAGCAGACCTCTTTTCTTTTCCAATTCACTGAAAATGGAAGAATAATCTGATAGACACTGCAACCAATGAGACATTAAGGCACGACAGTAGAAGATCTAAACTCTTCTACTCTGAAGCTGTAATTTGGACCGCGAACCTGAAACACAGCAGGCACAAAGGAAGTTATTCCAGAGCCACGTTCGATGTACAGTTACCTATTCAAGGCGCACAGCAGTATTTAAAAGTCAAGCACAATCCAAATATAATAGTATACATCCCAAGCAGGACATCGTCAGGTATGGTTTTGTCAGACCTCTGAGAACGGTGACCTTTCAAAAGAAAAACAAACTGTATAATCTCTGCCAAAACCTTAAAACAGTGTCTGTGGTTACCCTTGACTGCAATACATGCTTACGAGTCGCGTCCGGTATTCCCTCTGAACCAGTGTCAGAAATTCTTTGCAAAATAAAGTGAATAAATAGATATGTCTAGTTTGTCAAATTAAACGCCGTAAGCAATGCAAAGGCCTTTTCGACCAACCTGAGGTCGTTTACTCAGAGATTGCACTAGTGGCCATTAAATGAACAGTTAAAAGTATTTTAACATAGTTGCTCTCTAACGTGATGCATAACTTAACAACGTTTATGTTAGCACTCTGTCTCGTAGAGACATTTACAGCACACACTACAATGTATTTCACTCTGTACAAGACTAAACATCAAGTTTCCAGGAATCCTATTTTCACTTCTGGGTGTTGCATGTTGTAGGTTTTGAGACCGGATATAGATAAAAAAGGTGACCAATAATTTGGGGTAAAGTGTTAAAAAGGCGTGATTAATTTCTTTCAAGTTATACACAGTAATGACTGATGATATGCCAAATACTTCCGAGGCACTAAATTGTCTCCATTTGCAGGAACAAAACCACAAGCGCAATTGTAAAGTCCGTAGTTTATGCTAAGAGAGGAATTATTCTAATGAGGTGCTGCAATCTCGTGCTTATCTGTCAGTTCCCTACTGTTACAATCAATGAAATGGGATTTATAGCCAGAGATAAGTAAACAACATTTAGTCTCGTACAGATCAATCGAAACTTTTAACGAAACGACAACATAGCGATCGATACCTACGAAATGAGTATGCAGACACGCGTTAACTTCTCCAGGACCAGAGTTATCATCAGGAAGTACACAGCTCACTGATTTTATGTTAAGTATCACTATCTTTTATGCCGTGTGGGATACTGTGAAGCGCGAAAGGAACTGGTATATGCATGCATATTCAAATATGTAAAGAGGCAGAACACATTGCTGCGGCCGGCAACTCCTATGTGAGATAACAAGTGTCTGGCGTAGTTGTTAGATCAGTTACTGCTGTTACGATGGCAAGTTAACAAGATTTAAGTGAGTTTGAATGTGATGTTATAGTCGGCGCACGAGCGATGGGACACAGCATCTCCGAGGTGGCGATGAAGTGGGGATTTTCCCGTAGGATCATTTCGCGAGTGTACCGCTAGTATCAGCAATCTGGTAAAACATCAAATGTGGAGTGAACCGCGAATATCAGCAATCCGGTGAAACATCAAATCTCCGACATCGCTGCGGTCTAAAAAAAACCTGCAAGAACGGGACCAACGACGACTGTAGAGAATCGATCAACGTGACAGAAGTGCTACCTTCCGCAAATTGCTGCATATTTCAATTCTGGGCCATCAACAAGTGTCAGCGTGCGAACCATTCAACGAAACATCATCGATATGAGCTTTCGGAGCCGAAGGCCCACTCGTGTACCCTTGATGACTGCACGACACAAAGCTTTAAGCCTTGCCTGAGCCTGTCAACACCGACATTGGACTGTTGATGACTGGGAACATGTTACCTGGTCGGACGAGTCTCATTTCAGATTGTATCGAGCGGATGGACGTGTGGGGGTATGAAGACAACCTCAAGAACCGCTAGAACTTGCTTGTCAGGAGGAGATTGTACAGGCTAGTGGAGGCTCTGTAATGGCGCAGGGCGTGCGACGGGGCGGTAAATAATAAAGAAGGAAGTGCAATTGCAGAGAGGTCGCACGAATGTGCATATACAAATGATGGTTAAAAATGTTTGGCTCTCACGTTAGTCTCAGCGGATGATTTCCACACTTGGTGCATTAGTACACTTCCACACCCGCGCATTTGTTATAGTTTTTGGATTAATTATTCACTAAGACATAAGTACAGTTTATGCTAGGGAACAAAATTAGGCGATGATTATAGAAAAATCAGTCTTTCACGACACAGTTCAATCACTATTTATTGGCGTTGTCCTTTTCTTTCACACAATGAAATTAGCACTGGTGGAAGGTTTACAGTCTTACTTTAATAATAATTTGACTCCGAGCCGTAAATAGCAGTAATTAAGGCTGCTATAATCTAAAGTTATTCAGTCAATTCGAACAGATCCACAAGTCCCACTGTCCTCTTTGTTTTAACAGTTTTGGCGCGAAATCACAGATCGCCACATGTTCACTTACGGCGATGTTTACCTCGTAAATCGTACTTACACAAATAATCGTAGCACTTCCAGTTCACCAAATATATGCTTGCGCACTTCCACTATTAAACAACACACTTTTTCGAAATAAGTCGGCGCGAAAAAGAATTCTCAAACGACCACATGGGCCACGCCACCATGGGCTCAGACATCAACCCTCTCTTTATGCAAGTACCCGTCTCGCCAGGTATGGTTAGAAACTGTGATACATACATCCCTCGACAGAAATAACTACACCATCGCAATCGCGCTAAAAAGTACATCCTATTTACTATTTTACATTAATTTGTAAGGTTATTCTATGGCCCGTAAATCAATTTTTAGTTTTTGCAAAAATTTCGCCACTTAGTGAAAATTTTCATTGTTGACATCGGTTCTGCAAAGTTTTAACATAGAACTGCATGTAGCACCGTTTTTAGACGTAATCTATAGCGATCCACACATTGCGCTGCTCAAAATCTTCATATCTACAATAATTAATTAATTATGGGCGATAAATGTTAATAATAATTTGCAAACAATGAAAACTATTGCAAGTTAAGTGCATAGTATAACTTAACTAGTTTAAAATACGTGTGATGCCACCCAAACGATTATATAGTGCAGTTCTTTAAGTCCAGAATTTTCTATTGAATTTTATAAACAATTTTTCCTCAAACTTAGTTTATTGCTCTTAACGGGCTTAATTATTTATGAATCTTAACATATGACTACGGCACTCGATCCGCTATGACGGAACGTTTTTAATGAGTGCTCGCTTATCCCTGTAAGTCGGTATTTACTATTTTTATTAATCTTTCAGTATTCGTGATATTAACCGATTTTGACGTTACTATAACTTTTGCGTCTCGTGGCTTGAAATAAAGATCGATCTTTCAGAAGGTGCATATTGCTGACCACAATCCGCTGCCGCATCGCTCTTCACCGTAAGTTACAGAGTTTTCGCGTAATGCGCGAAGAACCAAACAACGCCCCAAGCTGCAGGCCACGTGGTCGCCCGGCCGCGGAGACCGACCGTTGTAAATCTCGTGCGGGAGCGGCTGGCGCTTCCGTGAATCGCGCGCCATGTAGCGCGCTCGCTCTCCACGAAGCAATCCTTGCATACTAAAAACATCCATCTAGTAACGGGGGTTTGTACCGACACAGGCGTGTGCAGTTGGAGTGATATGGGACCCATGATACGTCTAGATACGACTCTGAAAGGTGACACGTACGTAAGCATCCCGTCTGATCAGCTGCATCCATGAATTCCAGCGGACCTGGACAAATCCAGCAGGACAATACGACACCCCACACGTCCAGAATCGCTACAGAGTGGCTCCAGGAACACTATTCTTAGTTTAAACACTTTCGCTGGCCATCAAACTCCTGAGACACGAACATTGACGATTTATGGACAGCCCTGCAGGATTCATGGTGTCAGTTCTCTCCAACACTACTTCAGACCTTAGTCGCGTCCACGCAACGTCGTGTTGCGGTACTTCTGTGGGTTCGCGGGGGCCCTACACTATATGAGGCAGGCGTACCAGTTTTTTTTTGACACTTCAGTGTTTTTAGGTATGGTAAGAACATCTAATAGTTCAGTAACTACGGCGTGGCATACTTAGCCGAGACTGAATCGCTGAGTGTACCTTGGAGTACTGACAATATCCTTCCTCCATACTATCATGAATGGAATGCAAAGAAGTGTAGTACAGGCAGTGACTCAGGTGCAATACACAGTGTATACCCTCTTCCAATCACAGTGAAGTGTCTTGAGAAGTATAGTTTAAACATACTGATCGCCTGATTGTGAGGTTTTTGGTCAGATACATACTCTATGAGAGAATTTTCTTTTCAGCTGGCATACAGCTTGCATAACGTCGAAGAATCAACTATGTTAAATAAAAGTTTTTTGCTACACTATTTACACATATCAGCCGGAACATTGTGATCACCGAACTACTATCGACAGTCTCGCGGGGCTAGCCGAGCGGTCTAGGGTGTTTGTGTTTGTCCTTAAGATAATTTAGGTTAAGTAGTGTGTAAACTTATGTACTGATGACCTTAGCAGTTAAGAAGGATTTCACACACATTTCAACATTTTACTATCGACACAAACACGTTCAGGCCATAGCAGCTTCAACTGGAGAGCAATGACTGTTAGTCAGACAGACGCACGGTGCATGTCGAATCAGTGAGAGTGCTGTCAGTGGGTAGATTGGTGAAGGTGCCCTACCTATTTGAGTTTGAACGAGAACAGATTGTGATGGCCCAGCAGTTAGGTACGAGCATTTCAGAAAATACTCTATTTTTGGGGCTTTCGAGGAGTGCTGTGGCGAGTGTCTTCAACACGTGGCGAAACCAAGGTGAAACAACATCCAGGAGTCGTGAGCTTGGACGGCTACCCTTCATTACAGATGTCAGAGGTGATAGCGTGGGAAAACTTGTAAAACAGGACAGGGGGCGAACTGTGATGGAACTGGAATCAGACTTTAATGATGGACAGTGTACAAGTGTGTCTGAACACACAACGATAGGCCTCCATAGCCGACGACCCGTGCATTTGCCAATGTTAACACCACGACGTCGACAGCTACGACTGAAATGGGAACTCAACCATTGGCACTCGATGTTCGCGCAGTGGCAGAACGTTGTATGGTCTGATGAATCCCGAAACCTTCTTCATCATGCCGATGAGAAGGCGCGAATTCGTCGTCTTCCAGGGGAAAAGCTCCTTGACACCTGTACAGCGGGACGGAGACAAGCTGGCGAGGGCTCCATTATCTACAAGGCCAAGAGTGTGATGGAGTGGTTCGAGGAACACAGTAGTAAGTTCCAATTGATGTGCTGGTCCCCCATCTCGCCAGATCTGGGCGCGATCGAACGCATCTGGGATATGGTTGAACGTGGCGCCAGAGCTCATCGCCCCCCTGCCCAAAATGCATAAGAATTAGGTGACTTGCGTGTGCAGATGTTGTGCCAGCTCCCTCCAGCCATCTACCAACTGTTCATTTCTCCCAAGCCACGCTGTCATCCGCTCAAAGGTGGACATACCGGCTGTTAGATAGGTTGTCATAATGTTCTGGCTGATCAGTGTATTTATTCACACGTAGTGATACAATTTACACGACGTGCTCGTTTCAGCTATTTACTATTATCAAGTGTACGTCTTAGCTGGTATGACATGGTCCATATGGCACCTTGGAGTGGAAACTGCAAATTTGTGGTAAGATCTTATGAGACCAAACTGCTATGGTCATCGGTCCCTAAGCTTACACACTACTTAATCTAACTTAAACTAACTTACGCTAAGGACAACACACACATCCATGCTCGAGGGAGGACTCGAACCTCCGACGGGCGCAGCCACCCGGACCGTTACAAGACGCCTCAGATCGCGCTGCTACCCCGCGCGACTGGAGCGGAAAAGACGGTTGTCTTTTTCTTATAATGCAATCGCGCTGTTTATATGTTTACTTTTTATCTGTGTGATCTTGTAAAATCATTTTTGACAGCTTGACATATAAACAACGTGATCTAATCATTAAAAAAGGCAACCGACATTTACACTCTAAGATGCCATATCGATCACTTCCTACCAACTAAGACGTACACTTGATAATGGCAAATCGCCAAAATGGGCTCATCGCTTAAATTTTGGCACTACGAGTAAATAAATAAATAGTACAGCAAAAAAACTTTTACTTGAAATAAAACATGTCGTGCAATGAAACAAGTTTTTACAAGGCTATCCTCCAACGTGGTCTTCAATGTTACTTGTCCACCTAAGACAGTCCTCAAATCAGGACTACTGAAGAAGTTGAAACATAACCTGAAAAAGTAACGAGAAATAACATTAGAAAGACACACAGCATATTCAAATGAGAAAGTCTACACAAAAGAAGTTTTGAATTTCATGAACGAATACAAGTAAAACACCAAAATCTTGTCCGTCGCCAACATTCTGAAGTGATTATACTCCTCTTGCTCCATTCTGGAGGCGATGTATTATTAAAAGTGCCGTAATAATTATGGTCATTAGGACACGTGCAGAAGAATAAAGCATAGCTGATTCTACTACACAACGCCGTTACATCGAATAGATAGAGGATCAGTCTGAGAGTAAATAATAACTATGTTAAGCATCAGTTCAATGTGTAATGTATATGTAGAATCGACATTGCTTCGCATTTTTCTTCATGCAGTACCCTTTAAATATTTATTAAAACGCATCTGTTGTCGGACTATTTGGTAAAACTTTGTCATACCTGCTAGCTGAGAAGTGCTTGTAAAACGCGTCGATAAGTGGGTCTACGTGAACAGCGATTCGAATAAAATTGCAACGGCCTGTTTAGCGGTAGTTGCAATAAATCGTCCAGCATGAGTCTTGCTGTTGGTAAAATACCCCAATTTGAAATGGGTAATTACGAATTGATTTCTCATCGCAGAAACACACCTCAGAAAACACACACACACACAGCTACTAGCTGGAAATCAAAACAGGCATACTTCATTTAGTTAGCAAGATAATAGGGGAAGCCGAGCTAAAATGATATACCATTTCGTTTTGAAGTCATCAAAGCTTCATAAATCAAAACATCAAATGCGACCATGCCCCATTCACTTGCAGGTTTGGTTATCTTGGTGCAATGTTTTTAAATTAAGATGAACCATACATTTTAGACATTCTTGTAAAAAACGAGTAATTTGAAACCGATGTCACGGTAAAATGACACAGGAGTAAAAAAAAGAAAGAAATTCAGATAAACATTACACATTTGATATATTTAACAGATTTGTATTTAAGTTCAATCGTACAAAAAGTAAAGACTGAAAGGAGAATTGCAAATATTAATCCATGAAACAACGAATTAGTTCCCTTTTTGAAAAAAATAATTCTCACCAATCTCATATGTTTACATACATCACAAATAAAGTTTTATGTTGTGTGGCTTACTCCAGCACATTCAGTGTGTGCCCACAAATTTCACTGCTGACACCTTAACCGGTGG
The DNA here is from genome assembly GCF_023897955.1 of Schistocerca gregaria. Classification (NCBI taxonomy): domain Eukaryota; kingdom Metazoa; phylum Arthropoda; class Insecta; order Orthoptera; family Acrididae; genus Schistocerca; species Schistocerca gregaria. The sequence continues at coordinate 612,081,435 of NC_064921.1, read as the reverse complement.
TCCCAGGGTTTTGAAAGCGATTATAGTTCCAAGGAGTACAAACAATGATAATGTTCGAAAGCGTCTCTGTCGTCACCAAAAAGGTCTTTCACTTACAATATTCTTTTTTCAAAATTTAGTTTGCTCCTTGCTTTTTTCTTTGCAGTGTGTACATCTTTCTCGCGCTTCTCTTCACGTCTCTGTCGAAGTTCTTTTGCGTTGGGGCTGTTGGTGAACACACTATGTGTGTTTTTTGTCGTTTTCTTTGGAATATCTCCTCAAATGAGCTGGAAGGAGCGGGGCTGATGTCCGCCACTGACACTTGAGTGAGAGTCACATTCACTTCCCAGCTTCAAACATCTTTATTTGGTTCCTTGTCTTTGGTTTCACACAGGGAGGTGGCTGACCCAGCAGACACTTTAAATGTCTTTGGGGGTTCACGATCTGGAATATCTATAGTTGCTTCTGGAGTAAAGAGGTGTTCTGGCAATATGTCGCGGTCATGAAGACAGAGTCCAATGTGATTAAAACCGCCAGCAGCATTAGCAAAGGTTGCTGGTTTCCCATAGGCTTTAGTAAATACAGGATACGTTCGATACCGGGAAACTGTTCTTCCTGGATTACACATAAGCTACTTTGTTACTCTTGATCAAAATAAGGTTTTAATGGACCAAAAAATGAGGTATCTAGTGGCTGGAGCCAATAGGTGCAGTGTGAAGGCAGAAAGAGCGTAATGATACCAGTCTCCTTAGCAAAACAGAAGACAGCTTCAACATTCTTATGACTTGTATGTCCATTACTTTATTGTATAGAGAAGGCTTCACAAAAGAACAAAAATGCTTGTGCCACTGCAAAAAAAAAAAAAGAAAAATTCCTCCTGTTATCCAGCCTGTTTCTTGGGCAACTCCAGTAGTTCCTAGCGGAGCTCAGTCAGTTAACTCTTGTTTTCCAGTTTTTTCCAGGGTAGGTCAGCATTGGTAGGACAAAGCCAGAGCCACGCATGCAGCATACTGCAGTAACGTAAACACCTCTTTCATCACTGATTATTGCGGCTACCTGTTTTCTTCCTCTCTGTGAGAATACTTTCAAAGGTTTCTGAACGCTGTTCAGAGCCGATTCATCAACGTTATAAATGTTACATGGTGAAACACCTTCACTGTCCATTACTTATTCAAACACCGAAAAGAAATTTGGGATACAAGATTTGTTCAAACCTACTGCCCTAGCCACAGTGGTTGCCTCAGGTTTACGTAGGCCAATCTCAAAATTTCGCTTTAAGAAGCCAGCTACGCGGTCTCACCTAGCCGTCTTCTTTTCCTTGTTCAGTCTCTGTTCAATACGATTTTTCTCGGCTATTTGGGAAGCAAGTTGTCTCACCTCCTTCATCGTCGTACCAAACATGCACAATTCCAAGTGTTTCAGGTGTTGTACCAGTTCATGCTCCAGCGCAATGCTGAAAGTTGGCTGGAATCTACCCAGTCCTTTCTGAACATCAGAGAAAAGTTTTTTCGTGTTCCTAGTTCGTCTTCTAACCGTAGCCTGGGGCACTCCGAATGCTTTCGACTCCCGCAGCCATCCGACCTCACCTCTGTTAACAGCTGCATCTGGACACATTCCAAGACTGTCTCAACGATTTCCTTACTTTGTTGTCTGCCATCTGAAAGGGAAAATTCATGTACTTATATTTGGGCTACGTAAATTCATTGCATTTGCGTATCATTGCACATTGTTCAATTCACGCTTAATGTTTAGTTTAATTTACTTTATTATAGAATTACCTACTATTCTTGTTGTTATATTTAAACAGATTCATAAAATAAATAGCTTAATTAATACGAAAAATCACACAAAACAGAACTAGAATCCACATCGGGGTAAAATGACTTACTGTGTCCCTTTACCCTGAAGCGCCGTCTTTGATTCATTCGAGAAGCGTTTAGCTACTGTGAGCTCTAGGAGAACCTCCTACCTGTCAAAACATATTTAAAAGTATGCTTTACAAGTTAACGTATACTTATGTCAAACATCTAATTACCTACAATACTAATTAACGAATATATGTGAATAATAATAAAAAGTTGGAGGCATACCTGCAAGTTTTTCATTCACAGCACCAAGACGGAAGCTGGTAGCTCGTCGTTATGTACGTAGGAACAGGGTCGGAAATCCACTTTTCTATACAGCTTAGAGCACGTGACTCAACTCAATTGGTTTCGTCCATAGCCTTTCTATGTCGTTTACCCGAGTATGTCATTACAGCCTAGGAAAAAGTAAAGAAAAGAAAAGTGAATAAAACAGCTCAAATTAGTACCATGGCTGCTAAGGTTTTTCGTTAGCTTCATTATCTGCTCACTATTAACTAAAATATAACTTTCTCTTCACTCTTTTCTGTTATTTCTGTCAAACTTCATACTTTTCCTCCGATGGAGAGGTAAAAGAGAGCTGCCTCACAAGTATTTTCCTTATTTCCTTTGCTCAATATCATTTTTCAGCCACATTCATTGTGTCAGTAGCCTAATATTAGTGAGAGTGATTGTTTAATCTCCCAGATATTAAGCAGCAAATAGTAAATCAGGCTAGAATTCTCCTCCGTAAATCACGACAAAGCGTGTTTTAAGACTACGAACCTCTGCAAAGCCCTAGAATACACGGCAGTGTACTGCGAACGACGTAACTGTGTCACGGTTTGTGTACACATACATCAGATGAAGTCCATTTTCTCTGTTTGTAACGGGCGTGTGTTCGGAATCGTTTCATTGCGGATTCATTGTAATGCCTCGCAGCGTATCTGTAACCGCGAGAAACCCGCTCTACACAATTTCCAACTCAATTCTCTCTGTGAGTTTTATTGCGAAATTTCGGAGCTATGTTTGTACACAAAGCACGACACACAGTTTGCAAAATTGCGGAAATCTAATCGCTAGGAATGAAGTTATTGAACAGAACGGTCGCACGAAGCATCCGCTTAAAACACTTTGCTAGATAGGAGTAACAAATCTCTTTATTCACCACACATTTTGTTTCAAAGCTGCACGTTACCAAATACACTGCGAATTTCATCTGCAGGCAACAATATAGGACGCATTTTTAATGCTACAAATTCTATGTGAAACTGTTCTTTTAAAATCTGTTACGAGATATTTAAGCGTTATGCACACTATCACATCCGTCAATAAATCAGGATGGAGCACAAAGCATTGGCACTTGTGAGCAACATTTCTCGACTATAAACTAGCTCAACGACGGATAGGCCAAAAGGGGCGTAGAAATACTGCATTTCACCACATGTCTGATGTCACGGTATGTGACAAAACAACAGCAGTGAATGCAGCGGCTCCAGACATCCAAGCAAGATTGTGGTATTTATTTAATAAAATTGCAGCCAAATAGCCATATACAGTTACTTTCATTAACATTTTACATTTACATTTTACATTTTTGCATATACATTCATCGATTTCACTCTTTTACTGCACAGTTCCATGTGATATCGTTCACTGGCTTCGTTACACAGTCCACATACACACGTTGTGGTTGGGTCGGGATAAGTTTTGTTTTTGCAGATTAGATGATGAAAGCCGTGAATAGAAAATCTAGTTACGACATGTCGCCGTTCGAAGATTGGTACCGTCCATGAGCGGTTCGTCATTGCTTCGTGCCATAGAACTGCGGCCATATTTTTTCTCGTTTGTCCTCCATGATCTTCAGTTGCTTTCTGGAAGCTTTGGTATGTGCCTTCATATATCGAAGTCTGATGTCTTCAATTACGAATGTCTGTCTCGCTAGCACGTACACTAGTCTAGATCTTGTTGTCTTTGAGAGATCTAGTGCTCTTTTAGATAGGTCGACTTTATCTTATCTAGTGTTTCTAGATTTTTTTCTGTCAGGTGGTCCCATATAACCTCCATCCCACAGGCTAAGATTGGCAAAATTTTTGTGTTGAATAATTTCATGGCTGTTTCTAGACCGAGTAGGCGTATGTTTTTGATGTCCTGTATTGCTATTATTGCTTGGGCTGCACGTTCTGTTGTATGTTTTGTGAAGCATTTGCCTGTTGGTTGCAATGTCACCCCTAGGTATTTAAAGTCTGATAAGATTTTTATTTCTTGTCCTCTGATGTTGATTTCCCCATTCTTGAATGTTTTGCTTCCTTTCCTGAAAATCACCATTTCTGTCTTTGTTATGTTTATGTTTAGTTTGTGTTCACTGCACCATCTGTCTATTTTCTCAATGATTCTCTGCAGCTTCTGTATATCTGTTGAGCCTACAGCTATGTCGTCAGCGTATGCACATACATACACATCTTCTTCAGTTTCTCCAATTTGGAATACTTCTTCAGTGGCAAGAATGTACAGCAAGGGCTTATTGGGTCACCCTGTAAGACTCCGTTCGATTGCAGAATGGGGTTCGAAAAAGAGAGGTTGTCTGATATTGTAATTAAGTTGTATTCGAGGATTGACTTGATTATTCTTGCCCATTTACTATCTTCTCCCATTATGTTTTCCAGTTTTCGGACTATGAGATCTCTTGGATTTGGTAAAGTCAATGAACACTGTGTAGAACATTTGTTTCTTTTGTAGCGCTTCATCAATGTTCTTTAGGAGAAGCCTGACTGCTGTAAGTGTTGATCTTCCAGATCTGAAACCCATTTGTCGTTCTGGGAGGTGACTGTCCACAGAGGCTTGGATTTTTTGTGTTATTATCTTTGAAAACAACTTTTGTTGTCGAGTGTCTCAATTGTGTCGGAAATTCTTCCAAGTTCCAGGCATTTGTTAAACAGTTTGGTCCATATGTGTTGGAGGTCCTCTTTTGCATCTTTTATATGTTCATTATATATACACTCCTGGAAATTGAAATAAGAACACCGTGAATTCATTGTCCCAGGAAGGGGAAACTTTATTGACACATTCCTGGGGTCAGATACATCACATGATCACACTGACAGAACCACAGGCACATAGACATAGGCAACAGAGCATGCACAATGTTGGCAGTAGTACAGTGTATATCCACCTTTCGCAGCAATGCAGGATGCTATTCTCCCATGGAGACGATCGTAGAGATGCTGGATGTAGTCCTGTGGAACGGCTTGCCATGGCATTTCCAGCTGGCGCCTCAGTTGGACTAGCGTTCGTGCTCGACGTGCAGACCGCGTGATACGATGCTTCATCCAGTCCCAAACATGCTCAATGGAGGACAGATCCGGAGATCTTGCTGGCCAGGGTAGTTGACTTACACCTTCTAGAGCATGTTGGGTGGCACGGGATACATGTGGACGTGCACTGTCCTGTTGGAACAGCAAGTTCCCTTGCCGGTCTAGGAATGGTAGAACAATGGGTTCGATGACAGTTTGGATGTACTGTGCACTATTCAGTGTCCCCTCGACGATCACCAGAGGTATACAGCCAGTGTAGGAGATCGCTCCCCACACCATGATGCCGGATGTTAGCCCTGTGTGCCTCGGTCGTATGGTCCTGATTGTGGCGCTCACCTGCACGGCGCCAAACACGCATACGACCATCATTGGCACTAAGGCAGAAGCGACTCTCATCGCTGAAGACGACACGTCTCCATTCGTCCCTCCATTCACGCCTGTCGCGACACCACTGGAGGCGGGCTGCACGATGTTGGGGCGTGAGCGGAAGACGGCCTAACGGTGTGCGGGACCGTAGCCCAGCTTCATGGAGACGGTTGCGAATGGTCCTCGCCGATACCCCAGGAGCAACAGTGTCCCTAATTTGCTGGGAAGTGGCGGTGCGGTCCCCTACGGCACTGCGTAGGATCCTACGGTCTTGGCGTGCATCCGTGCGTCGCTGCGGTCCAGTGCCAGGTCGATGGGCACGTGCACCTTCCGCCGACCACTGGCGACAACATCGATGTACTGTGGAGACCTCACGCCCCACTTGTTGAGCAATTCGGTGGTACGTCCACCCGGCCTCCCGCATGCCCACTATATGCCCTTGCTCAAAGTCCGTCAACTGCACATACGGTTCACGTCCACGCTGTCGCGGCATGCTACCAGTGTTAAAGACTGCGATGGAGCTCCGTATGCCACAGCAAACTGGCTGACACTGACGGCGGCGGTGCACAAATGCTGCGCAGCTAGCGCCATTCGACGGCCAACACCGCTGTTCCTGGTGTGTCCGCTGTGCCGTGCGTGTGATCATTGCTTGTACAGCCCTCTCGCAGTGTCCGGATCAAGTATGGTGGGTCTGACACACCGGTGTCAATGTGTTCTTTTTTCCATTTCCAGGAGTGTATTATCATGTCCTGCTGCTTTCTTTTTCTTCAGTGCTCTTATTACTTCTTTCACGTCTCCGTCATTTAGAGGTTCCCATATATTGTCTTTTTCCTTAGTTTCATGTTGTTTCTCTTTCTTTGGGGGTGTTTTGTGTCCTCGTTTGTTCAGTATGTTACTGAAGTGGTCTTCCCATTCCTTCAGGTCTATATTTGGTGTATAAGCTATTTTTCTTAGCCTTGTTGCTATGTATGGGTCATTGTCTGCTTCGTCTGCTTCTCTTTTTGCCTCTCTTTCGATGTATTCTTTTTTCTTCTCTTCTATTAGTTTTTTGTAGATTCTTCTCTCTTCTGCGTACAGTTTGTAAGTTTCCTCGTCATGCTGGTTTCTTAGTCTGTGGAGGATTTTTAGAACAGTGATCCTTTTGCTGTAGCATTCAGCATGGTACCATCTTTTGGCTGTCCTTGTTTTGGGGATTGTGTGTATCACTCAGTTTTTTAGGAGGTCTTCTATTTGGTCTGTTGCTTTTTCAAGGTCTCCTTCCTCTATGAAAGTTTCTATTTGTGTTCATTGTTCTTGCTGTTTTGTTAATTTTTCTATATCAATTTTTCTTTGTGTGATTTGGTGGGTCTTTCTTGCTGGCGGTGGCGTGACGTTATTCATTTTTGTCTTCATTGGAATGTGCTTTCGTATAGGAGTAATGGAATCATGACATATTGGTTGAATACTTCTTTCTATGTCTCCTTTTGTTAATGCAATCTCAATGGTGCTTTTCCCATTGTGGGATATGTATGTAGGTATCTGTCTATCGTTAAGTAGGGTGAAACCATCTTCTTCTAGGGTTTCAACAACTAGTTTTGTTTTATAGTTTTGTGTCTATTCTGCAGTTGAGATCGCCTGCAATAATGGTGGGTTTGCTGTCGCAATGTGTAATGAGTGTGACAATTTCGTCAATAATTTCTACAGCATTTATGTGCGGTTTAAAATAGGCTGCAATTATATTTATGTTTGCCGCTTCTACTAGCATACTATTTTCTTGTTTTATGATTTTTTTGGTGGGTGTCATCCAGGATTTCAGTAGGATAGATATTCCTGCCATGGGTCGTCCTCTTTCTCCCTTCTTTGCCATTAGGTGATAATTATTGCCACTTGTCTCTCAGGAAGGTGTCTGTTAGAATTGCAAGATCTGAGGTTTTCAGAATGTTTGTTGGTGTTAGGTTAAGGGCACTTTTTACTCCTTCTTTATTCCACAAGACTGCTTTTATTTCTCGCTCTTCTGGTTATCTTCTTAGTTTAGTTGAGCTCTGCTCCCTCTTCCATTGATCGTCTTGGGAAACGAAATCTACGTACTTTTATGATTTATTGCCAGAATTCTGGTTCTTGTGTGATTTGTAGCTTTTCAACGGAATGCCTACTTTGAAAGCTTTTTTGTCGCCCAGTGTGCGCACTTCTTCACATTCTAGTTGTCCCAGTATTCCGTTCTTGTTACGGTATTTCACTACTGTAGCAGTTTTGGTGGTTCTCTTTAAGTTACCAATGTATAGCCACGCTGTTGTTTCTGCTGCTTGCATTTCTTCGTCTTTTTTTGTACCCATTATGGTTTTATAATTACTCTGGTTTCTTCTGTACCAGCTCATCCCTGCCACAGTACTCCAAGTCGGTTCCTCTAGTTCATTAACCTGATTTCGGGTTTTATTATGTTGCTCATGTGCATTGATTTGTACTTGTGGCTGATTTTGTTGCTGGAGCAGAGGATTTCTGTATATTGTCGTTCCCTCTGGTTTAACTTTGTTGTTGTATCTAGTTTGTATGTTGCTTCCATCAGTTTTGGTTTTCTCTGTGTCTAGGTGGCTTTCCTTTCCTAGAGTTTTCTTTATTTGCTCTTGTATTAATATCCCTAGTTGGTTTTTTAGGAAATCAGTTATCTCCTCCCCTTTATGCCTCAGGTCTCCCATATCCGTCTTATTTCCGTATTTCTTTGCTTTTTCCAGAAAGCTACCCACACCGATGTCTCCGTTTAAGTTCTTCTCAGATCCTATAGGTGTCTCTTCCGTCTGTCTCTGTCTGCTATGTGCTGTTTCCTGCGTTTCGCCAATAGATGTCGCTAGGTGACTAGCAGTCCACTGGCCGCTAAGTGCTGTTTCCTGTGTTTCGCCAATAGATGTCCCTAGGTGCCCAGGAGGCCACTGTCCGCTATGTGCTGTTTCCTCAGATTCTCCAATAGATGTCGCTAGTGTTCCACCAGTGCAGCTGTCTTCTCCCTCGCTGGTCTCCTCTTGTTGGATGTTCCTAACCTCCCTTGTAGGATTCCTATTCTCCACCTTCTTTGATTTTGTTTCGTTTTTCAAGATTCTAAGCATTTTCTTATTTCACTCACCGCCTCTAGTAAGTCGCTCTTCATTTCCTTCTTCATATATCCTCCTTCTTCTGCCACTTTTCCGATCATCACAAGAGCGTTCTCAGTACGATGCACTGCACTGTCCGCCATCTTAAGACTGTGGTAGGTAGTGGTGGGCAGGAAATCGCGTATCTGTTAGAAAAAACAGTGATTGAGAAGTCACAGATATCACAGTAACAACTTTACAAAATCTAACTGCGATTTCAGTCACAGTTAGCAGTCGCAAGTAGCATTTCACATAAAACGTTGGACGAATTCCCTACTGCTTTCTGCGATTTCAGTGACAAATCGCAACTAAGAGTCGCAAGTAGCAACTAAAAAGCGCAGTTAACAGTGCCATCTGTTGGCCAAAGTTTGTACAACGCTCATCTCTGCGACACGCTATCGAGTCTAACTGCGATTTCCGTGACAAGTCGCAACTAAGAGTCGCAAGTAGCAACTAAAAAGCGCAGTTAGCAGTGCCATCTGTTGAGCAAAGCTCACACTACGCTATTCGCTACCGAGTCAAACTGCGATTTCCGTGACAAATCGCAACTAAGAGTCACAAGTAGCAACTAAAAAGCGCAGTTAACATTCTTTTCCTAGTGCCATCTTTTGAACGACGTACGTACTTCGTTATGACAGCCTTGTGTCTCACGAGATCGGTGTGCTGTGTGTGCGTATGAAGGACTTATTTCATTAGTGGTACAAGTCTATTTTTGTTCATTTTGAGATACGGAGTCGTAAAGTTAAATGAGCGCTGAAACGTCTACAGTAGAGATACCAGAAATATTCAAGCATATGGCTTCTTGCTAGAAATGAACCTTTATTAATGTTTGTTTGGATCATTAATTTCAGAAGCATTATAGACAGAAAAGTGGAGGTAATGGACTTGTACCACTATTGAAATAAGCCCTTCACATTATATGACGACATGCCCATTCAGCATCAGTTATGACTGGTCAAATACAGCTGTGACTCTGAATGTATTATATTAATAAGAAGCAACATTGCCTTTTTCTCCTGAAAATATCAAGTAACGTAACAAATGTGATTCTGCTTCCAATATGACAATTTTGGATAATACGCCACATGTCTACAGGACTTTGCAATGTTAACACAGCAGAACTCAGATATCTGTATAAGTGTAGTGAAATGAAAACAGCATTATTGAGTCATATGAATGCCTCACTTTTATACTGGCACAGTTCAAGGCTCAGGATAAAAGTTTTGCCCCTGGTGTTCTACATGGCAACTTCACACACACGAACTTTTTGCCGACACTACAACCACCTACATAAGTAAGCTTTTCCTGTGTTACTTTGAAGTACTGCACTTAAGCTATTCCTGATTTAACTGGAAGATCTGCACTTCCCACTTTCATATCAACAGCCTCAAAATGCATATTCTATACCTCGGGCTATGTTACAGGTCAGTGTCACACCAAGATTGTGGTGAAGGGGGGGGGGGGGGGGGGGGCGGCATGTCATTCTTCAACTAGTGTTTACCAGCAAATATGTGGCGGAAAATTACGGGTATAGGAAGGCTTGAATATGTGGAAAATGAGATTTTCATTATTCAATCACTGTATTTAACATTTATTATTCCTTTAAAATCGCATAACAACTTCAATAAAACACAGTTTAATCACTCATCTGCACACTTATTTCACAATTATGTCACTTTTAAACTGCAAATCCTCTAAGAGCTGCCTTGAATCTTTACAAGTCTCTCTCAATAGCCTTGATGTGGATAGATACGTACAGCAACCAGTAATCAAGAATCACAAGGATTATTAAACAATTTTTGCTGTCACTAATTACAAGCAATATAATTGACAGAGTAGAGTGCTAATATTTGCTGTAATGAAAGCCACTCAATGGGGTATATTTCACATTTGCAAGAACGATCTCACTGAAGTAATTAAGTCCATCGAAACACTTAGAAACTAACCTCTCGTCTGACGAAAATGGTCTAAAGACGCAGTGGCCATTTCTCCAGATCTGTTGACAATGATATTTTGAGTTATCAATTTACTGAGTGACTGAAATGTAGTTCGGGTACCTGTGAATATAACAATATGTTAGAATTCATTTTCTAAACACGAACTATTACGCTACTGTATGGCTACTTACATATTAATTACACTATTAATATTTTCACAGTTGTTTTTTTAATACATAATTAAAGCCAACGGAAGAACAAACGTAAAACTTACTTACCAATGACAGATTTGTTGAGATGCAATTTTCTGTGTGGGCAGATGTAACTTTTTCATACGGTGGTAAGTCGCAGAAATCGCAGAAGTCACAGAAATCGAAGAAGTAGCAGAAGTCACAGAAATCGCAGTAGTAGCAGAAATCGCAGAAGTAGCAGAAGTCACAAAAATCGCAGAAGTAGTAGAAGTCATAGAAATCGCGGAAGTAGCAGAAATAGCAGTGGCGGAGGGATACACGACCTACGTTCCTTGCCTGCTACTCTTAACTGCGACAAATCACAGTTAAGAATAGCAGATACTGAAAAGTAGCATTCACAGAAATCATTGATATCGGAAAATCGCAGTTTAGCCCATCACTAGTGGTACGAGCTGTACAGTCACTTGGCTGTTGGAGAGCATATGGAACATTCGCGAAAGCTAAACGAAAATTTCGATCATAAACGTAGTTGTAAACAGTACCCCAAGGCTGTATGTGCAGCAATGTAATACTCTACATAACCGTTCTAGTAACTCGAGGGTTCTTTCGAAAATGAAAACTTTGTAGTCCTATGCATAAGTTAAAATGCACCCCAAGCTTCTGCCTTCGTGTAGCATTCACAGTCTTCTGAAAGCGGGCAGATCTCTATCTAACACCCAATACTTTCTGGCTGATCAGGGTTGCATGAAGAGCCTCGACTCGAACCAGATTTGATTTCGTTTCGCTTACTATTAACGCTTCGCAGGCACGCGCCTCACGTCCATAACGAGAGAGCTTCCGCCCTGCACAGACTCCTCTGTGTATACTAACGGTCTGGGGCTCCCGCAAGAAAGTACTTAGCGGATCAGTGGTTTGGCCACGACCTCGATTTCCTTTCCAAAGGGGAACCTTCATTCTACGGAGGAGTCTGCGGAGCACACTGTATCGAGATTTGACCAGGGGCAGCGGCAGACCACCATTTCCCCACAGTTCAAGTCGCACGGCCGCCCTCATAGCTTTCTTGCAAATAATGGCCATTTTCCGTATTACTGCGTTCGCGTGTGGAGGGAGGGCAAATTAACTGGGCATAAATTGTGTCTCATGACACGCCGTAGCCATGCTGAGAAAGGAGGAAGGGGTGGAGTAACACCTCTTTAAAAACAAAAAACAAAAAGAAGAAGAAGAAGAACCTTGGTTCAACTGGCCCGGACGACAGTATCTCGTGAGGATCCCACACCACAGTGGTGGCGAAGACTGCAACAGCCGACCAGACAACGTGAGACTAGACTCGAAGAATGGAAGCAGCAGCCCTCTCTGCTGGGGTTTAATTAACAGAGAAGAAAAGTGGATATAGATCTCTTAAGTCCTGGTCGGCGTTCTGTCTTGGAAAAGGTATTCTGTTTTAAAAGCCAGTTCCCCAGAGTGGAAGTTGTATAATGGGCTGGTTACCCTTCCATATACAGAGAAACCATAATTCACAAATCTCTAAGAAATAAACCAAATAGTTCTCCAAGCCAACGACAAGACCATGAAACGGAAAACTAGTTGGTGTTACAAATATATTACGTGTATGTGCCAGGAATATAAAAGAGATTTTAATGCAAAGGAATTAAGAGCTTCTAGAAAACTAGAAACAAAGAACTATAAATATTGCTTTCATAACAGAAGTAAAGAGCAACTTGGGAAGAACAAAAAATTTAAATAATTACTCAGTCATTTACAGTGGAGCAGAACAAACGAAACGAGCAGCGAGTGGGATAGGCATTCTTATAAATGAAAGGTGGAAAAGAATGACAGATTTCTATGACTACATACATGAAAGGGTAGTAACTGCTACGTTTATTACTGTAAGTAGACTGTTTAGGTTTTTATATTGGTAACGCCACATGGCGCTCTATACGAAAATCACTGACTGTGCTGTGTGCAGTCTGTGGCTGGTTTGCATTATTGTAATTTGCTATTGTAGTGTTGGGCAGTTGGCTGTTAACAGCGCGTAGCGTTGCGCAGTTGGAGGTGAGCCGCGAGCAAAGGTGGATGTGGGGAGAGAGTAAAAGTGTTGTTAATAAAAATTCTCTATTTAAACTAGACTGAAATGCATGTGACTGCTTTAGTCTTTAATAAAACTTGCATCTGACTGCGTATTTAACTGAACTGAACTTTATCTGACTGCATGAAAATATTGTTGGAAAATTAATACTCAAAATACACATCTGACTGCATGAAAGCTTAGTGGTAGAAATAAATGAAAGTCACCAACCTGCATCTGACTGTGTCTGTGGACTTAGCTCGTGCACTGCTTCCCGTTTAGCCGACAATAAAATATATATTCAACTCAGCCGTAGTGCAATGGCATAAAATTGTCATTCTAGATAACGTTACTCATTTTCGCCCTGTTTGTTACTTACTAAAAATTCTGTCCTGATCTGAATAATTTGCCAACTGTGCAATGGCATATAGATTATTTTGCTCTGATAAATGAAATTATTAGCTTTATTCATAAGAACTTTACTTTAATGTACCTTTTGGTTCAATGCAAGCACAGCATGCAGAGAATGACATAAAGTGTGAGATGAGACTGTAATTTTATCTAAAAAATATCTATTGTTCAAACTTTTAAGGCACATGTAAAAAACTAAAAAAACCTCTATAGCATGGATTTACGAGAAAGTTCCACAAAATGCTTATTGCATCAACAATGGGATTTCTATCTAGCTTTTAGACATTATTTAACCAAAGAAAACCAAAATCTAATTTCACCAGGTATGTGCCGAGTTTCGCTCAATATATAGCTTATTATGTGCGTAGCGCCAATTCTTACTTTGATGCTGTCACTACCCGGCTGCCTCCTGCAGGCATCTAGCTCCGACTCGAAACACGTCTGCTGTCTCTGCGTATCTCCTCACCACTACTCAAACTTTTACCGCGTGCACCTAGCTCTGTTAGCTGTCAAAGATCTTACTACACGAAGATGTACTACTTGTCCAAACTTGCGGTTTGTTAGCTGTCAAAGATCTTACTACACGAAGATGTACTACTTGTCCAAACTTGCGGTTTGGAACTACCGACATTTTTCACTGGCTCTATCCTGATCGAATCTCAGCACATACCTTTGAAGAGATGGCAAAATTTTAAGAGTGGACGATCTGGATGTGTGTCCGCCAGAAAGAGTAAATTTGTAATAATGGATCTCATGAAGTGATTATATATATATATATATATATATATATATATATATATATATATATATAGAGAGAGAGAGAGAGAGAGAGAGAGAGAGAGAGAGAGAGAGAGAGTATATAATACAGGGTGCGTTCCGAAAGTAATGCAATTATTTTTTTCAAAAGTAATTTATTGAACAGATTTGCACAAACACTTAAAATTCTTCAAAGTACTGTCCTTGGGCCTCTACACCTTTTTTCCAGCGACTCTGCCATGACCGGTACGCGCCCTGGAAGGCGTCTTCTGGGACCTCTCGCAAGGTCTTCGTCACGGTGGATTGGATCTCGTCTATGGACGAAAAACGGGTTCCTTTCAGGGCTGACTTAATCCTAGGAAACAAAAAGAAGTCAGATGGGGCGAGGTCAGGACTATAGGGGGGGGGGGGGCAGCGTTGGCACCTGGTGTTTGGCCAGGAACTCGCGGACTCGTAGCGCGTTGTGGCAAGGCGCGTTGTCGTGATGGAGTTGCCAGGTAGCGGAGATGTCCTTTCTCGTCCTGACGACCCTTTTGCAGAGTCTTTCCAGCACATCCACGTAGTAGGCAGCGTTAACTGTCTGTCCTTGAGGAACAAACTCCTTATGGACCACTCCTTTGCTGTCGAAAAAGACAATGAGCATTGTTTTCACTTTTGATTTGCTCATTCTTGCCTATTTGGGCTTAAAGGCCTTTAACCACCTCGAAACTTGTGAGTAGGACAGAGCAGAGTCCCCGTAAGCCTCAGGAATCATTTTGTTAGTCTCCTCAAAAGATTTGTTCAGTTTAGCACAAAACTTAATCGCGTAACGTTGCTCGATCCCATTTTTTCCGTGACACGGTCGGCGCGCAGAGGTTTACAATAACAGACGTCCTGCCGCTTCCACAGCTCGGAGAGCACTGAAACCAGTTTCGCGGCAAAGCTTAGCGTCCCCCCCACCTACTCCATGCGGCCCGCTCCCACTCCGACTACTAGGAGCGGCGCGGGAAATTCAATTGCATTACTTTCGGAACGTACCCTGTATATATATATATATATATATATATATATATATATATATATATATATATATATATAATGACTTTTGAACACTATTAAGGTAAATACATTGTTTGTTCTCTATTAAAATCTTTCATTTGCTAACTACTGATAGGCGCTGTTGACAGCCAACTGCCCAACACTACAACAGCAAATTCCAACAATGCAAACCAGCCACAGGCTGCACACAGCACACTCAGTGATTTCCATATAGAGTGCTACATGGCGTTACCAATATAAAAACCTAAACAGTACTGGTAGAGGACATTCATGTGTCATACGAGTATGTGCACCTGAAGAAGGAAAACGCGAAAATTCTGAAATATTTTATGAACAGTTGCAAAAACAGTAAATAAATGTAATGAAAGTGATCATTTGTTAATCTTAGGAGGCTTAAATGCAAGAAGTCGAAAGGCACCAACAGTAGATATACTAGGCACATTTGGTGAAATAACTTCACGTGGAAAAATGGCAAGACATTAAGAGAATTTGCTTCATTTAATCAATTAAAAATTAGAAATATCTTCTTCAGAAATAAAGACACAAATTAATACACCTGGAATGCAAGAGGTCACACTCAATAATGGACTATGTAACAGCTAATAAAAAAAGCTCTAAAATTCGAGATGCTCCATGTGTGTAGAGGTTCTGATCACTTTCCAGTTATTTCAAAGACTGAAATATGGGTAACATGGAGGAAACAAACAAACATAAAGGAAACCAAAACCCAGAACTTGATATACAAAATTCATCTTCTACACAAAGAAAGCATAGTGGACTTATATCAACAAAGAATCAAGAATTGTAAATGGTTGAAACTAAAGACAATATTTGAGAAGAAAAGGAAAGATTAAAAACAACAATGTTGAAAATAGCCAATGAGATACTAGGGAAAATAAAGTATAAAACAAGAAAAGAGATCTGAAAATATGGAACTCAGAAAGAGCTAACACTATCGTGGAAAAACAAAATGCTCATAACAACTATTTACAAACAAATGAAGTTTGGGAAATAAATAAACAGAAACGAAATAAAACAAATAATTTACTAAAAAGAAACCATAGTGAACTCTGGGAAAGATTGCTAATGTTGAACATGACGTACTTGGAAGACAGATTATAACATTTAAACTTATGAAGCATATAGATAAAATGAACAAAGAGACTGCAAGTATTAATGTAATAACAGAAAATCAATGGATACACCATCACAGAAATTTATGGTATGATGAAGAGAGTGAAGAAAGTTATTCGATAAAAATTGATAACACCTCTGTGTATTAAATGGATATAAGAGAATTAAAAACAGCTATAGTGCACAAAAAATAGAAAACCTACTGGCCTAGATGACATTAATGCTGAATTAACCGAATATGGAGGAAAGATTTTAGAACTTCCTCCATGGTTTAAGTGTGTGTTGGAAGAACTGTTCTGTGCCTGAAGAATGAAACAATGCTGAAGTAACTTCTGTATCCCGAAACGACAATAGGAAGGACACAGGAAATGATAAGAGTAACAAGTTTATTTAATGCATGATATAAAATATGGAGGAAAATTCTTAATCAAAGGCTAAAAACTTCCACTGATGCAGTAATCTCAAAAGATCAGTCAGGCTTCAGACAGGGACATTCGTGCAATGATAATATATTTATAATAAGACAAATTACTGAGAAACGTTGGGAGTTTGGCTTAGAAACGCGTTTAACATTAACTGATTTTGAGTAAGTCTTTGGTAAGGCAAAAAGACTCCTTTTTGTGGAAATTATTGGAACTAAAACGTTTTCCAAAACATCTTATTGAAATAATAAAGAGTCTGCATGTACATAGTTATAGTTACAAGTTTAGGTTGGAAAATGTCAGATGAAATTTTAATACATCAAGGTTTTCGACAATGGTGCAGCCTAAAATCTACTTTATTTGATTTATATATCGACACCATTATACACTCCTGGAAATGGAAAAAAGAACACATTGACACCGGTGTGTCAGATCCACCATACTTGCTCCGGACATTGCGAGAGGACTGTACAAGCAATGATCACACACACGGCACAGGGGACACACCAGGAACAGCGGTGTTGGCCGTCGAATGGCGCTAGCTTCGCAGCATTTGTGCACCGCCGCCGTCAGTGTCAGCCAGTTTGCCGTAGCATACGGAGCTCCATCGCAGTCTTTAACACTGGTAGCATGCCGCGACAGCGTGGACGTGAACCGTATGTGCAGTTGACGGACTTTGAGCGAGGGCGTATAGTGGGCATGCGGGAGGCCGGGTGGACGTACCGCCGAATTGCTCAACACGTGGGGCGTGAGGTCTCCACAGTACATCGATGTTGTCGCCAGTGGTCGGCAGAAGGTGCACGTGCCCGTCGACCTGGGACCGGACCGCAGCGACGCACGGATGCACGCCAAGACCGTAGGATCCTACGCAGTGCCCAGAACTTGATATACAAAATTCATCTTCTACACAAAGAAAGCATAGTGGACTTATATCAACAAAGAATCAAGAATTGTAAATGGTTGAAACTAAAGACAATATTTGAGAAGAAAAGGAAAGATTAAAAACAACAATGTTGAAAATAGCCAATGAGATACTAGGGAAAATAAAGTATAAAACAAGAAAAGAGATCTGAAAATATGGAACTCAGAAAGAGCTAACACTATCGTGGAAAAACAAAATGCTCATAACAACTATTTACAAACAAATGAAGTTTGGGAAATAAATAAACAGAAACGAAATAAAACAAATAATTTACTAAAAAGAAACCATAGTGAACTCTGGGAAAGATTGCTAATGTTGAACATGACATACTTGGAAGACAGATTATAACATTTAAACTTATGAAGCATATAGATAAAATGAACAAAGAGACTGCAAGTATTAATGTAATAACAGAAAATCAATGGATACACCATCACAGAAATTTATGGTATGATGAAGAGAGTGAAGAAAGTTATTCGATAAAAATTGATAACACCTCTGTGTATTAAATGGATATAAGAGAATTAAAAACAGCTATAGTGCACAAAAAATAGAAAACCTACTGGCCTAGATGACATTAATGCTGAATTAACCGAATATGGAGGAAAGATTTTAGAACTTCCTCCATGGTTTAAGTGTGTGTTGGAAGAACTGTTCTGTGCCTGAAGAATGAAACAATGCTGAAGTAACTTCTGTATCCCGAAACGACAATAGGAAGGACACAGGAAATGATAAGAGTAACAAGTTTATTTAATGCATGATATAAAATATGGAGGAAAATTCTTAATCAAAGGCTAAAAACTTCCACTGATGCAGTAATCTCAAAAGATCAGTCAGGCTTCAGACAGGGACATTCGTGCAATGATAATATATTTATAATAAGACAAATTACTGAGAAACGTTGGGAGTTTGGCTTAGAAACGCGTTTAACATTAACTGATTTTGAGTAAGTCTTTGGTAAGGCAAAAAGACTCCTTTTTGTGGAAATTATTGGAACTAAAACGTTTTCCAAAACATCTTATTGAAATAATAAAGAGTCTGCATGTACATAGTTATAGTTACAAGTTTAGGTTGGAAAATGTCAGATGAAATTTTAATACATCAAGGTTTTCGACAATGGTGCAGCCTAAAATCTACTTTATTTGATTTATATATCGACACCATTATACACTCCTGGAAATGGAAAAAAGAACACATTGACACCGGTGTGTCAGATCCACCATACTTGCTCCGGACATTGCGAGAGGACTGTACAAGCAATGATCACACACACGGCACAGGGGACACACCAGGAACAGCGGTGTTGGCCGTCGAATGGCGCTAGCTTCGCAGCATTTGTGCACCGCCGCCGTCAGTGTCAGCCAGTTTGCCGTAGCATACGGAGCTCCATCGCAGTCTTTAACACTGGTAGCATGCCGCGACAGCGTGGACGTGAACCGTATGTGCAGTTGACGGACTTTGAGCGAGGGCGTATAGTGGGCATGCGGGAGGCCGGGTGGACGTACCGCCGAATTGCTCAACACGTGGGGCGTGAGGTCTCCACAGTACATCGATGTTGTCGCCAGTGGTCGGCAGAAGGTGCACGTGCCCGTCGACCTGGGACCGGACCGCAGCGACGCACGGATGCACGCCAAGACCGTAGGATCCTACGCAGTGCCGTAGGGGACCGCACCGCCACTTCCCAGCAAATTAGGGACACTGTTGCTCCTGGGGTATCGGCGAGGACCATTCGCAACCGTCTCCATGAAGCTGGGCTACGGTCCCGCACACCGTTAGGCCGTCTTCCGCTCACGCCCCAACATCGTGCAGCCCGCCTCCAGTGGTGTCGCGACAGGCGTGAATGGGGGGACGAATGGAGACGTGTCGTCTTCAGCGATGAGAGTCGCTTCTGCCTTGGTGCCAATGATGGTCGTATGCGTGTTTGGCGCCGTGCAGGTGAGCGCCACAATCAGGACTGCATACGACCGAGGCACTCAGGGCCAACACCCAGCATCATGGTGTGGGGAGCGATCTCCTACACTGGCCGTACACGTCTGGTGATCGTCAAGGGGACACTGAATAGTGCACGGTACATCCAAACCGTCATCGAACCCATCGTTCTACCATTCCTAGACCGGCAAGGGAACTTGCTGTTCCAATAGGACAATGCACGTCCGCATGTATCCCGTGCCACCCAACGTGCTCTAGAAGGTGTAAGTCAACTACCCTGGCCAGCAAGATCTCCGGATCTGTCCCCCATTGAGCATGTTTGGGACTGGATGAAGCGTCGTCTCACGCGGTGTGCACGTCCAGCACGAACGCTGGTCCAACTGAGGCGCCAGGTGGAAATGGCATGGCAAGCCGTTCCACAGGACTACATCCAGCATCTCTACGATCGTCTCCATGGGAGAATAGCAGCCTGCATTGCTGCGAAAGGTGAATATACACTGTACTAGTGCCGACATTGTGCATGCTCTGTTGCCTGTGTCTATGTGCCTGTGGTTCTGTCAGTGTGATCATGTGATGTATCTGACCCCAGGAATGTGTCAATAAAGTTTCCCCTTCCTGGGACAATGAATTCACGGTGTTCTTATTTCAATTTCCAGGAGTGTATATACACAAAATTTAATTTTTCATTTCGGGACACTCGGACTGCACAACATTTGGAAAGGACCCTGTCTAGGTTATTTGTGAGGATAATTAAAAGATGGGAAAGTTCTGGTAAAATTTAAGTTATTATTGAATATTTCACTCTATGGTCCATACGAATACAGTACTAAAAGTTTCAACCTGCTTGTATCGATGCGGCGGTTGGCAGGCGGCGAGATGACGAGACACAGAGCACACATACAACCACAGCTATGGATCTTGATGTATCGGCACTTTCATTCTTCTTAGCGCCGTAATACTTTTCCATTTAGTGCCTATGGAATTTTGCCATGCTGTGTGGGATTTGCAACGGCATACCCGAGGCTCAGTGAAACTACGTCTTCCAGGAGAGCCTCCTCGCTCCAGAAGGTGTTGCACAAACCAGTGCCTTACTCGAACTACTACTGAGCCCGTTGTGCCGTGCAGTGCCGGCGTGCATTTTCCCGCGCTCGCCTGCCATCCTTCTTTTACCGCTCTCTTACAGACAGGATATTCACCCGAGGTTTTGCATTCTACATATCCTAACACATTGCCTATGTATGGACCAGACGCACAGTTATAATTTTAAACACCTTACAACAGTTTCAACTTTTGTTAGATTTCAATTCTATTACAATATTGCTTGACATTTGAATAAACATTAATATTCACATTGAAACTTGTTTACAGGTTTCTTAACACAATGACATGAAACAAAAAAGAAATGAAATCAGAACATCAATTACACTACTTTATCGAAAAATCAGATGTAAAAAAAATTACTTATATGTACAATAGTATAGCGTCATTGTTGTTACATACAGGCTTCATTGCTATAGGTATATCGTATTTTAATATTTGCCGTAAACTACTTCAGCTTATTAATGGATAAAAATAAACTGAGAAAAATGAAACACACACCCATATAGGTAAACCAGTGTAAGTCCCAACTTAGCCTTTATCCATACTAACAGGAACTGCTTACTTCAATTTCACTACAAGGCAAACTACATCTAAAGGCAACAGGCGTTCCATCATCAACCATATTTAATCAGTCCCTTCTGAACACAATTAAGTCCTTTGTATAAATTTCGCCTCAACTTATTTCCGGCTTCAGCCTTATTTCCTTATCTATAACGATTTCAGCTTCAATATTTTTCTAATAGAGCTTGGAGCTCTGGTTCTTTCCCAACACAGGTACGACGATTTAGAACTATAGCACCAAATGTTGTTAGGTCTACCTTCGTGTGTTTGTCCTCCATCCCCTTAGACCTACGCCCTTAACGTAGTTTTCCGAGACCCTATATCCTAGAAAACCGTCCATTCCGATCCACACACTTCCCGCTATCCGTGTAACCGCTTCATGGTCTATTAAGGGGAACCAGGAAACCCACCACACTATGGCGCAGGTTACGAAATCTGCAACCGAAACGGTAACAGAACCGTGTCAGCCTCTGGTTGAGACCCTCCTTGCAGCTCTGTACTAAAGGACCACAGTCTGCTCTGTAGACGGTGCTACATATGGTAAAGTCAGCAGGCAGGACTGGCAGTCTTTACCGCTTCTTGTAGCCACCTGAAACCAGAAAGAATCTATTATGATCCAAGGCGTCATTAATGTTGACATGAGTCACCGCCAGCAGTTCGCTGCATCCTGTGCTGTTCATGATATCCATGAGCACACTTTCCACATCCTGAATGACTCCTCTCGGTATGCACACAGGGTGCACGCTGTATTCCTTCCCCTTCTTGGGAGCCATATTATTAAGGGACCCCACTATGCACCTAACTTAAGAGCTCATAACTACCAGACGAGAAGTAAATATCAGTATGGACAGTATCCAGGGCAGCCACAGTATTGGGTTAACATGGACCCCCCCCCCAGAGTGATGCCCATTGACAAAAGGCTCAAGCTGTGTGACTGAAGCCAACACTGCCTGGAGCTGTGAGCGAAGGATCACACACTCAGTTCGCATCTGAACACAGCTGTCACAGTTCCTATCCATACTGAAAACGCACTATCATTCTGGGTGATCAACAGACATCACAATCAAACACCTTGCTGCACAACCGGACGTCTCTGTTGACAAATCTGACACCCTCGTCCACCAGCTCGGATACTAAAGATATGTGTCCACTGGGTTCATCGCCGCGTAATAGAACACTTCCATCTTTTTGGCCCAATGAAGGGTGCACTCCAAGGGAAGCGGTACGTGGGTGATGGGGAGGTTTCTGATGTAGCAAAACTCTGGCTCTGACATCGACCAACAGCGTGATACCATGCCGACATACAAGCACTCCCCCAGTAAGGTCGCATAAGGCTGTCGCACTGAACGGAAATCACGATGAAAATTAGGGTTTTGTAGCCAAAAGATGGGGAATAATATGGTGTATTGGAATCCCGAATAAAATCAACTTACTTTCAGAAAAAAATGTGTTGCATTACTTACTGAACTCCCCTCGTATTTCCAGCGGCCCGAGCCAAGTTTTCTGCACTCCACTAGAGGGCATCGCTAAGCACGCGTATCGATGCTAGGGGCCCATCGGCCGACCTCTGGAGGCGTTCCGGAACGAGTGACATAGTTCGTTGACAGCTAGCTAGCAAGAATGGAAGAAAGCACACCATGGAGCCGAACGGCGTGGGACGCAGAGCCGCAATGTTCAATGTGGAGAATGCCCAGCTGTGTGTGGATATCGTCGACTTTCCGACCGGATGCTGTCTTCTGCCAGTGTCCACAGGAAGACAGCAGATCGCAAGCCAGACCAGAAATAAAGGACGGTGGACAGCTTAGTCACTGCAAAATCCTGCAAGAAGGTCCACATCTGCTAGTCGGAACCTGATAGTCTGTGGAAAATTACATGGTGTGACATGCACTGAGAGAGGTGAAATACGCTGGTCTCCGTTGTGGTGGTTTTGAAGCATAGTGAAGCCTTTACAAATTGTTTGAAATGAATTTGTACGTCAGATGGTAGAGCTGCGATGCAGAAGAGGGTTATATTTTATTATAGTAGTATTAAAGGGCACGATACTCAGTCTCAAATGATGTTTATTATATATATCTAGATTTTAGTTACTGTGTGCTCATCTTAAGTGCAGTAAATGTGAGTTAAAATATTAAAGCTACTTGTACATGGAAATACCTCCAAACTGGACCATTCATATCAGGGGTTCAATTCTTACTCTCACTTGTTGCGTTCATGTGCACTGAGTATGAACTCAAACTCTGACATGAATATTTCAGTGTAGACTATGTGCATATACGAGTAGTTTTAATGTTTTAGCTCACATTTACTGCTCTGAGAATGGCCACACAGTGACCAAAATCTACATATGCAATAAACATAATTTGTACCTGATTGCTGTATCCTTTACGGCTTGAAGTGAATACAGCTGCTGGACGCAACTGCTTCCATATGAAACCGAACCTGATAATATTTTATTGTACTGTGGTCATGCTGCTTATAAAAAGACTGTGATTTCACCATTGTATAAAAGTCAGCATTCTCTATTGTGCTGTGTTTCTGTGCCTATGTAGTAGTTAGCTTCATAAAGTTGTATTGTACATTAACATTCGTTTGGAATGCAGTGGTGGTTGATGGTAGTATAAGATAGGTGTCTCTCCGTAGTCACTGCTTGTCTGAATTTTAATGTGTTCATGCCTGTTTGTAAAATTATAAGGGGCTGATATTCGTTGGCTTTTGTTGTGCCTAGTTGTAAAGCCACCTTGGTTGAGTTAGGTTATTTGAATTTGATTTTAATAAGTATTTTAATTCTGATATTACTTTGGATATTTAAGTAAGAATTTTTTAATATATCTGTATGTCCTCAAAATATTGTTTATTCAGGTATTAGCAGTTTGAAGGCATATTTGTTATCAAGCTCAAGGGTTAAAATATATAAGTACTTCCATGTTAAACATGTTAGGATATAAGGTATTTAATAAGAAGGTATTTAAAATGAGCCCACACTCATGCAACACCCAGTCAGAATCAAACTACACCCCAATCCTAGGCTACAAATAATAAATCTATTGTGTATTGTGAAACTATATATACCATGAGTGTCAAGAAAAATCAATGAATACAATGAAATAAATATGTTTCATGGTAATTATCATCCAGATTAACTTACATAACTATGAAATATATATATAATTGTAACAGCTCATCCCATGGAACTATCAGTGAGTTTGTTTCACGATCAGAATTAACTGGCTTGGTCATGAACTGTTCAGCTGTCTTTGCGGCTGTTTCATTGATATATAACTGAGACAGCTACTTCTAGAACATAGTATTTCACTTGATCTCAGCCACATGTTTTGGTGCCGAAACCCGGGAAGGCGCGAGCTGAGAAGAAAAGCACGGAACTACATAGATGAGTTGGGCCACAGGATGAGTTAAGCATTTATGCTAGAACACAGTTACGCAAAACTACAACATCATAATACTATAGGAGTACTATGCAAGTTCTATACCTGTATACTTACGCCCAGCATATCAGCACAGTCTAAAACAGTTGCAGTATAGACTAGTTCTGTAGGGCAAAAATGTGCAGCCTTTTGCAGCAGAAGCGATACTAGCGCCCCAAGCGGGTAGCCTTTGGTAACAATAGAATTGCTTGTATAAATGAAGAACTTGCTATTTTTAATGCCGTTACTTCAATATTTCCTAGTCACCAAACTTGGTGGCGAATTTTCCAATACGAATAGGAATATGCAATTAAAACAGGAACCCATCTGCCGTTAATGTCAATCTCTAATAACGTCAGTGTAGTGTAACCGTCAGTGTAGTGTAACATATATAGTTCACAGTAGCAGAGTCGTAATTGCGTCGTCGAAAACGACGAGACATGAATTGTAGCCAGATATGTTCAAGTTAAAAGAGAACTGGTTATGATTATATCCGCATGCATGGTGTGTAGTTTCTGACGCTTTTCGCCGACTGCAGTTTGTTTCACAAGTTTTATAAGACGAATTCAGATTCATTTTAAGACATTCAAAGCAAGACACGTTTGTTAAATTTTTGAAGATTACGTGCAACATCTTCTTACAAACTCCCCTTTCGTCCTGTCCTTGGTTTTATGCCTTGTGTGTATTTATCATGTTTTATCTTTCGTGCTTCCCAGGTGCCAAAACGTATCATCAAAAATATCTTTCCGAGCTGTAACACATAGACCTCCTGCATGTCCATCTGCTAAGCTTTCTTCTTATTTATGTGCAGATCGTAAACTACAGCGAGTACTTGTTCAATTACATTAAGCGCAAAACCCAATTCCGTTTGACGTTCGGCTACAACTGCTGTATCGTCATTTAATTATAAAGTGGTAATTTTCTGTCCTTGATAAACAATAATAGTCCAACTATGAGCACATTTATCATCAACTGCAGAGAAAATACATTCGTTTACAATCCTTTTTCCATTTGATTCTTGTAGTACAATCTTTTACCACTGCCATCTACAAATTTCCGTCATTCAGTTCGAGGTTTCAGATTTAATAAAACTGTCAAATATTCAGAAAGACTTCTGATAATTTTTTCAGAGTTACAGAAGCTCTGAAGTTGCAGTAGTCAAACAGAGAGTTCATATTTTTGCAAAACCCTGCATTGCCATAAGCAGAGGCAGGCATAAGACTGCAAGATACAAGCAGCTGAATAGCAGCTGCTACTGTTTGATTGGCCACATGCGGCAGCGCTAAATTTCGTTTTTGAGCAGAGCAGCAACTCATTAGCTTTCTTAGTGCACTTAGGTGGCAATCCGAAACTGCATTTACTAGCTCTCCCACACAGCAACACTGTATATTTCCAGGAAGCTGTACCAAAGCCGCCATTTTTCAGTTCATACAAAACATTATATTTGAAAAATTATTTCTAACACTCTTCGAAAGATGTCATAAAAGAACCAATTTTTTTCTTTCTCGTAAGTCAGAAGAGATCTCTATACACACCCCGGCACATCTCCACCACTCAATGAAATTTGACCATTGGCCACTCACACTGCTTTTAACAGTACTACCAACCTTTCTTAAGTTATGTATTACTGTAAAACACATTTTTATCAGTACATCAGCAGGCACACATTCATTATATAAAATATGGTAATGGCTGCCTACATTTTGGAAACAAACCGCTCATCATTAGTACTAGAACAGTGTTAACAGTTTTTGGGGTTCATTTGCAGCCAAAATCTTCAAACCCAGTGACAACATCTGATGCAACAACATTTGATAAATATGACATTAATGTCATTTCGTCCATACGTAGATTTACAAGTTTTTCGCTTTGAGGAAAGTGTTTCACCTCCTCTTTCAACAAATGAAAAATATTTTCATAAATACCACACTTTAATTTTATATCTTCCACGTACTTCTGTAAAGTTCTAACTTTCGGAAGATGAAAATATTCTGATAAAGGTGTATATGCAAGTGTTCTGAAATGTAGAACACATTCTGAACAAATACCTTTATTTTGTCATCAAATGGGTGCCCTCGTTTCCTCTTATCAGGTACTCTAACTTCACTCAAAACAAGATGTAAAGCTTTCTTTGCAAGATACTGACACATATGGTCGTAAGTATCTCCCTGTCTTCAACCACACTTTCTGCATTCTACTTTCTTCTTCTTGGATGGTACATGCAATTTTTAACAGTCTGCACCTTTGACACAAACGAACAGCTTATAAAGCTTTATATTCCAATTGCTTCTTCAGATGATCAGTTGTTCCGTTTCATATACACTCCTGGAAATTAAAATAAGAACACCGTGAATTCATTGTCCCAGGAAGGGGAAACTTTATTGACACATTCCTGGGGTCAGATACATCACATGATCACATTGACAGAACCGCAGGCATATAGACACAGGCAACAGAGCATGCACAATGTCGGCACTAGTACAGTGTATAGCCACCTTTCGCAGCAATGCAGGCTGCTATTCTCCCATGGAGACGATCGTAGAGATGCTGGATGTAGTCCTGTGGAACGGCTTGCCATGCCATTTCCACCTGGCGCCTCAGTTGCACCAGCGTTCGTGCTGGACGTGCAGACCGCGTGAGACGACGCTTCATCCAGTCCCAAACATGCTCAATGGGGGACAGATCCGGAGATCTTGCTGGCCAGGGTAGTTGACTTACACCTTCTAGAGCATGTTGGGTGGCACGGGATACATGCGGACGTGCATTGTCCTGTTGGAACAGCAAATTCCCTTGCCGGTCTAGGAATGGTAGAAAGATGGGTTCGATGACGGTTTGGATGTACCGTGCACTATTCAGTGTCCCCTCGACGATCACCAGACGTGTACGGCCAGTGTAGGAGATCGCTCCCCACACCATGATGCCGCGTGTTGGCCCTGTGTGCCTCGTTCGTATGCAGTCCTGATTGTGGCGCTCACCTGCACGGCGCCAAACACGCATACGACCATCATTGGCACCAAGGCAGAAGCGACTCTCATCGCTGAAGACGACACGTCTCCATTCGTCCCTCCATTCACGCCTGTCGCGACACCACTGGAGGCGGGCTGCACGATGTTGGGGCGTGAGCGGAAGACGGCCTAACGGTGTGCGGGACCGTAGCCCAGCTTCATGGAGACGGTTGCGAATGGTCCTCGCCGATACCCCAGGAGCAACAGTGTCCCTAATTTGCTGGGAAGTGGCGGTGCGGTCCACTACGGCACTGCGTAGGATCCTACGGTGTTGGCGTGCATCCGTGCGTCGCTGCGGTCCGGTCCCACGTCGACGGGCACGTGCACCTTCCGCCGACCACTGGCGACAACATCGATGTACTGTGGAGACCTCACGCCCCACGTGTTGAGCAATTCGGCGGTACGTCCACCCGGCCTCCCGCATGCCCACTATACGCCCTCGCTCAAAGTCCGTCAACTGCACATACGGTTCACGTCCACGCTGTCGCGGCATGCTACCTGTGTTAATGACTGCGATGGAGCTCCGTATGCCACGGCAAACTGGCTGACACTGACGGCGGCGGTGCACAAATGCTGCGCAGCTAGCGCCATTCGACGGCCAACACCGCGGTTCCTGGTGTGTCCGCTGTGCCGTGCGTGTGATCATTGCTTGTACAGCCCTCTCGCAGTGTCCGGAGCAAGTATGGTGGGTCTGACACTCCGGTGTCAATGTGTTTTTTTTCCATTTCCAGGAGTGTAATTATTTCTTCTTCGCATCTGCCCGAATCAACTAGTCCAGCTTCCTTATCGGAGTCTGTATTCAGGGCACTCACTGATGCACTCAGTACACTTTCATTACTGGCATTCACATAGCACGATGGTTTTTTTCCTTTTTCTTTATCGGCAGAGTGTATCTGTTCGGCAAATTGCGTTTGACTGCAACGGCTGGTGGTTGGTTTGGAACATCAGATAATGTTGGCACTGCATTCCAAGCAAATTTCTTCTTGTCTTCATTCAAGAACCGGCATGTCTCAAAACAGAGAGCACAAATCCTAATATTCTTGCACAGATACTGGATATCCTAATTCATAAGGCCGGCCCTTCTCATATTTATAAACCACTTCGTGCTCCTGGAGACAGAAAATAGATTTTTACACTATGAAAAAAAAAGAAATATGTAACTAGCCATGCTAAAATGAGCATTTGTTATTCGTAACATTATTGACTTTACTTAGTATCTTTTGGAAATCGAAAAAGACATATTTCCGGAATATATTTTCATTGGTGCTACGGTTTATAGCGCCACAATAAGCTGCGAAATAAGACCGCATTTTGAATGTGCTTCTCTCCTCGATATACACGTAAACAGTTGTTTTGCAGTATGTTATGTTTATACATGTCAGCAGCTTGGCAGTGGGGTAATGCTCTTTTTACAACTCCCGTAAAAGTGTCGTTATTTTGA
This sequence comes from Schistocerca gregaria, assembly GCF_023897955.1. Lineage (NCBI taxonomy): Eukaryota > Metazoa > Arthropoda > Insecta > Orthoptera > Acrididae > Schistocerca > Schistocerca gregaria. The sequence continues at coordinate 612,052,499 of NC_064921.1, read as the reverse complement.
CGTCGAGCGCAATATCGACGACCTTACTGTTGGCTACCGAGTTTGTGACAAGGAAGAATATGGATATTATTGCTCCTCGATTCACTCGCAGCAGTTTAATCTGTCCTCTTAGGTTCCTACCCAACCACACTCCATGAAGTCGCTACATATTCGGAAATAAAGAGCCGAATATTAGTGAAAAGACAGAATATGGATTTTATTGCTGCTTGTTTCAGTCTTTTCACTAATATTTGGCTCTTTATTTCCGGTCCTCTTAAGCTCCTTCCTAACCGCATACTCGGAAATCGCTAAATATTTATTTCATTTTTCGTTCTCAGATCAGACTTTTGCAAAACACAAAGTATCAAAATGTTTTACCAACGCTAAAATGAAAAAAAAGTGCCTGTGACGGGATGGGAACCAACAAATTTCGACTCCAGAAATCACGATGTTATTCATTACGCTAGCACTTAACAATGCGATGTTCAACTCCGGCCTTGGTTGTCATATTTTATCAAGAAGCGTTGTATCGTTGATGCATTATTAAGTGACATTTAATGGTGATGGTGAGGTGTTTCTCATACATTTTCAATGCTCCGTTACAGTAAAACGGCATAATGCAAATTATAAAACAAATGTGTTTCATACTGAATTTGTAAATTATTGACGATAATAACTCACTCCTAGGAACGCACTGCTAGCACATGAAGGCATTAGCCGTCGATAAATCATTACGTGACTTTTATTATAGCAATAATTGTAATAAATCATTCCAATAATGACGTTTTTGTAAATCTCCGGTACGGGCACTTGAAATATTGTGAGTGGCCCGTATCAAATCTTTACGAAGGTCGATAGACGATCAACCGGTCGTCCGTATTGTGTGTGACGTCAAAATGACGTCACGTTTGCGGGAATTGGCAGCGCTGCAGTAGCGAAAATGCAGAAAATCTCTAGAAGTTCCGTGACTCATATTTTAGCGTCTGATACATGTGAGATACTACATATCGTTTGTGCGTTTACATAGCTGTTTGAATATAACCTGTTTCGCTTGTTACATTGATATGCGCTATTCGGAAATGCTATAGCGGGTGCACATACAACTAGTGCTGCCATCGGATGATCGTTCAATGTACTACTCAGATATTAACGATTCAGGAAGAGCTGATCGCAAGCCGACGCTGCCACCAGCTTTCGAACAACGTGACGGATTAGATGCGACAGATAAAAGTTCGGAATCACGATTACACGGGCTGGAGAGGGAACGCACAAGAGAGCCTCTTGCAGTGGATCTGGAGACATGGACGCACGTCTGGGAGCAGTCTGGTCAGTCAGTTGACAAGAATCCGACGTTATCTACCGCCAGTAAACATATACTTCTTCCTGTCCATCTGTCAGGATAGCTGAAACATTTAGTAGAAGGTACTGCGGTGACGTCAGTGACGTACGCAGAAACAAAGAGGGTTCTCTAACCTCGTTTTCGCAACAAGGATCGATTAATTCGGGACCACTTAGATTACATAGAAGCCATAAAACCCACATATTTCGTCATCACCGACGTATTCAAGTGCTACGCCCTCTTGGGAAAGACACGAACGGATGCGGCCAAGTCCTCGCGCCGAAAATTCTCCGTGCTTTGCCGGATCACATTTTGCACCGCTGGATAATTCACGCCAAGCGCACGAGAGTAGCCGAAGAGGATATTTTGCGGCTGATGGAGTTTCTGAGCGAGGAAGTGGATGGGGCGCTTACCACGCAGAAGATACGCGGTGATATTTCCACCGCCTCTAACACTCTCCCCACGGCTGCACCACTCAATGAGCACGCAAAATCTAAAAGACCAACCCATGAAAGTGCTAGGTACAAGAACCATTGAGTGCTTTTTGTATATCTCGTGGGCACTGGGTGCATCACTGTAAGAAGATATTATTGTCAGTGACCGAATAGATAAATTAAAACAAGCAAACAGATGTTTTCTTTCTCTTCAACGTGGCCATACAGTTTAGATTGCAGGAAGAAGGAAAAGGATCGATGCGCTAAGTGTAGACAGCTGCATCATAGATCCATTGATGATGAATGAAATGATACTAAAGCTCCTGCGGCTCAGGCAAACATTTCTTCCATGGGAAAAATAGTTGTTGTTCTCCACGGACTCACGTACCTTCAGAAGGCGCAAGTACGCTTCTCAGTATCTCCAGGACTGAGTAGGGTAACTCGATGTGTGCTGGATGCAGGAACTCTACCCAGCTTCAGAGTAAAATCGCCGACTGACTGTTTGAAATTCCAGACTGTAAATCGACGAGAATGTACTGTTAGGCCGTTTGTATAAAAGCCTACACACTCACGCCACCAAGAGTTGTTTAGTTTAATATGAATGGGCTTTTGAAGAATCCTTCGGTGTCGCTCACTGTCTTTGAAAGTCTTCATGTGATTTCATACTAGCCACCGGTTGCACAACATGTAAAGGGTTTGTTATATGTCCATAAGCTTGCACTAGCAAGTCCATAAATCGACTCAGTGAAGGACATTCTCGTGGAGGTTTTCATAGGAGGCGATTTTTATTGAAAAACAGTGGAGAACAGTTCGTCAAGACGCATCTCTGAAACTTTACAGTTAGTTCCTTCCATATTTGGCTGCATACTTAATGGGAAAAAATCAGGAACCTTGTGCATGCAATTGTGCTAAATTTTGCTTTTTGTGACTCGTCTGGTCTGCACTTGGATAACGAATTCAGACGCTTTCGAGACTTTGAGACTATGGATTACTGCCAGTCACGACTGATGCGTGAGCAGCAAGGATGTGAGACTTACTGAGGTGTTCAGAGCATCATTCTGTATAAGGGACACTCAGGTGCACGTATTCTGTGACGCATCCAAAAAGGTATATGGAACAGTTATGTTCGTTCGTACGGTCTTAAAGAACAACGCTCTAACTCTTTTAGTCAGTAGCAAGAACAGACTTGCTGCTATTAGGAAGGTGACCTTGCCACGATTCGAAATTTTAGGGGCAGTAGCAGGAATCCGCCTAACTACAGCATGAACTACCCTCCATTTTCTACACAGCATCGTGAGCAGGAGAAATCTTCGGGAGAGACTGCAGCCACTGAATTATCAGCTGCCCAAATGAGTAGTCCATAGCGAATCCTTCGCCGGAGAAATACACGCGCTTCGAAATAGCTTACCACTGTAAAAAGAGTCAAAGATCGCATAGTACAACCTTTTTATGGAAGACGGGCTGATACTTACAGAAGCTAGACTGCAATGCACTAGCCTCGACAAGACAAAAACATCGAGTGCTCCTTGACGGTTCTCACCATTCCACACAGTTGTTCGAGAGACACGCGTCCCCTTCCATCACTTTGGAGTTCGTTCTGTAAGAACTCGGACTTAATTTTGGATCCTCAAAGCACAGTCCGGAAATCAAAAGAGTTCTGTACCCTTGCTTCGCGTGTAAGGTCTTGAAGAACCCAAGAGGGCAACAAATTGAAGCACCGCTGCCATTTGAACGAGCTACGCTTGCTAAATCATCTAATGTAAAGACAATAGACTTTGATGAACAATTATTCACTAAGTAGGGAAGAAGAGCTCGTGGCACATATCGGTCTTTCGACATGTGCCACCAAACGAGCCATGCACCTCGAACTCTATACAGAACTGTCGACAAAAAAGTTTCTCATGCCTCTCCCGCGATTTGCAAAAATACGTGGACTACCCCATAAGATTTACACAGAAAACGCGAAAACATTCCACGCCGCCAATATGGAACTAGCACAGCTTTGGAAAGCGTTAGCCACCACAAAGACTTAGCAATTCCTTGCCCACCACGGTGTTACATGGAAACTCATTACCTCACAAGCGGCTTGGTGGGAAGGGTGGTGGGAAACAATGGTGGGCACTATGAAACTTTATCTGCGGAAGGTGCTAGAAATCTCAACGCTCAGTGGGGAACAACTGAATACCTCCTTGATTTGTAATGAAGTCAGTATCAACTCAAGGCCCATCACACAGGGAAACGATGCAGATGCACTGACCTCTTCCAATTTCCTGACTGGAGAGAAACTCGTAACGATTCCAGCAGGACGAGAGTCTACGTCGAAAACGAACCTAAGAGAATTCCAGCAGAGACAGAGTTTCGAGACGTTGAACGAAAGTATACCTGTTGGAACTGTGGAACTTCCACGAAGTTAAACGTCCACCGGCCGACACATAAAATTTCGCCACTGAGACGTCATTCTGATGCAAGAAGTCATGCGCCGACGACACTTCTGGAAGACGGTCAGAAGAGAGAATGAAGAGTCCAGATAAATGGTGCTGAAAGAGGAAAACATGACAATGGTCAAGAGATAATTAAATATGTAAAATACATTAGAATCATTAAAACTGGTAAAATACAGAAAAAAGTTGTTACAATTACAATATTGTCGTCTACAGGAAAACAAGGTAAGATATTGTTTCATTCTTTCCATAATAAATGGCTGTGTCTCCTTCATTACCGACAGAACCCGTATATTTGAGTCTTTTAGTAGGCGTTTTGTTGTTTACAAAATTTTTAATTACTATATAATTTTTCTACATTTCGTAAGAAAGCCAAAAGATGATTATGGTTGGACACGCACAGTCTGCAGTAGTGATGTACGATTTTGATTTCAAAGAAATGTTTCATCAGTATCGTCGTGGTGCACATGAGTACCACCAACTGTGACTTGTTTATGAGTTCATAACAACATAATGAGTAGTAGCCTCGACAAATTGTTCTTGTACATTAACATGTTTAGTACGAGAAGTCAGCATCCTATGATAGATTCGTCAAATGCAGAAAATGTATCACATAAAGTACCCGAGGGTGGATTCACCACTCGAAATGTAGATGACTTTTCGCTTCAGGAAGTGAGGTAAATGCACCTACGGCGAACGGAGGTACTGCTTAGTCTATTGTTACAACACCCGATCGTGTTACGCAAATACTACAAAAACTAGAGAGTATGGTTAAGTAGTCTGACGAGTCAAGTACGTGGTTTGGCGAATGAACAGCAAAACATGAATCAAAAGCAAGAGAGGATGGATAATGATATCAATATGTTGATTTTACTATTGTTAAGTCAGGCCCCATAAATTAGTGAACAGATCAAAAATCAAACTGAGTAATTATAAATTAATTAAAAATCGAAGTTAGCAGTCTCATAAACGAAATGTTACTGACCCACCTACAGAACATAACAACTGAAATTTCAGGATTTCGAAAAGCTGTTAAGGGTTCCCCTGAATCGGTAGAAGGATTAACTGGGAACTTTAATACTCTACAATTATAACAAAACACTTCAGAGTCAACCTTGCAGCAGGTAGTAACACAAAAACAAGGTAGATGAATTTGTAAGAGTGAAAGATGATCTTATCACAGAAAGTTTAGAGTCAGAGTTAAAAGGGCCAATACAACAAACCATTACTGAAGTGTATGAAAAACAAAGCACCTCACTACAGACAATAAAGAGAGGTTTAGTACAAACACAAGAGACGTAACCGTAAAAGCTGCCTCAATATAAAAACAGTGTACAATCTCAGTTTAGCGTTCAAATAGATAATATAGAAAGAGAATGCTGTTTAAGAACAGGTAAGGGATGGTGCATCCCATGCAGTTGGGCCTAGTAATGTCTGTTACAGCCCAGTGTTTCGTGAAAACAAAGTAGTTTTTGATATTCCCAAAACAAACACTGTCCGAACAGGTCTTGAAAGCCCAACGGGATCGATCGGGCGCGGTGTCATCCTCAACCATTAGGCGTCACCAGATGCGGATATGGAGGGGCATGTGGTCAGCACACCGCTCTCCCGGCCGTTGACAGCTTTCGTGACCAGGGCCGCTACTTCTCAATCATATAGCTCTTCAATTGGTCCCACAAGGGTTGAGTGTACTCCGCTTACCAACAGCACTCGGCAGACCCAGACAGCGAACCACCCAAGTCCTAGCCAAGTCTGACAGCCCTTTACTTCGGTGATCTGACAGGCGCCGGTGTTACCACTGCAGCAAGGCCGTTGGCTTCTGATGTTCACATCTACGACAAATAATAATAACAGTGACAAAAACTACAACAGTTGCGGCGCAGGTTACTTTTCGAAGCTGCACATAAAATTATGCTGTCGGAGAAACGTCAATCCAGTGATGCAACCGATGGCGCTGCCGCTGCGTTACACTCGACGCGCACAAGCTAGACCACTAGGTATTAATAAATAAAACGAGATGTGACGGAAATCCAGTCGTTACCGTCCTTCCGATCTAGCACAGTACACTGAACATGACATAATACTAATATATGCATAGTACAAAATCTAGGACCACCAAAATGCGGTGGGCCAGGAACTCCCCATAAGGGCTGTTATTTATTAGCTTCCCCATTTAGTAATATAATTAAAGGAAACAAGGACATCACAAAATACTTTCACTCGTTCTTGCAAGTGATTAATGGAGGTGGAAGATCCACCCTGGGCTCAGGAACCTTATTTTTTATGTGTTTCATAATTATTACTTTGCAGCCAGGTACCATTCAGTATTTTCAGACGTTAACTGAACTACAATGGAAAACAACAAACAGCTGTTACTCTGCTTTCATGGAAAAGTAACATCCTGTTTCTGTATTTCACCAACTCGTAAACTTAATCATCCATGTGGAAGTGATACAATGATGAACTACAGTCTGGTAAATCATTAGGAGATTCCTTTTTTGGTATAGAAGTGACTACCTCATGTGATGTGATGTAAGCAATAACTAATATTATAAAATCTAATAAGGACTTGGTCCATTTTTCGCTTTCCGTAATTTCACATGTTTTAGAATACTGAAAGGGCTTATTTCAATATTACAAAATTAAAACAATAGTCGTTCATTCTTCAGTCTCATTTGCACATTTTCAGTTACATGACGTGTTTTGATCTCGCTGGATCATCTTCAGATCTATGTAGCTGCGTCGGCAACCCGTCTTGTCCATGTTATTACCACGTATCACTGTACTCCAATATATGGTTCTGACACAAGACAATACGCGTTGCTGACGTAGCTACTTAGGTCAGAAGATGATCCAGAGAGATCGAAACATACCACGCAATTACAAATGTGTAACCGAGACTGATGAATAAATGACAACCATTATAGATACCAATACAGTCGCTGATTCTCATGAGACGAACGTGTCAGCTGTAGTGAAAATTACAAAATTAGTGAATACGTGCGGCGGTCAAGCATCATTGCTTCAATAGTATTCCCATTGGTTAATGTATGATTAAATGCGAAATTTAATAATTCAGATTGTTGTCAATTGTCTTCCATGACAACATCAGACACCTTCTCGAGAAATTACTTCGGATATCTGGAATCCGTTCTATGGCTTTACGTATGATGTGCTAGTTTCTTCTGGAAGATCTTCGACAAGACACGACTGTCTTGATTTTTGTAGGTTTCACGAACCCTTTCTACTTAGTAACAGTACCCATTTCAACAATATTCTGTGGCATTATCCCAAAGTATTAAATAAAAGTAATTCGTGTTATTAATTTACGTGATAGTTGTCGGCAACGTGCGTATAAATATAGCTTCCGATACCATTTAAATGACTCTGAGCTCTGCTATAATCATATTGGGCTATTTTCATAGTACCAAATTTCTACTCTCTTGTTATAACATTACGAGTAGTGTGTCTGAATGAAGCAAACTGTAGAAACTTGAATAATTAATCTTAATCTAATATCACCGGTCCCTCTTGCTCATATCCATCCGCTTTCAGATGCACTTTGGACATCGCTAGCTTTAATTTTTCTGCTTATTACTTATAGTCCATCTTCTGGGGTGTCTAAACAGTCTTTCTAACAAAAGTTCTACATGTAGATGATTGTTTCTGTAGTTTCCACTTCAGAAACGGATACTTTATTAACATGCTCTGATTTGGCTTATTATTAACTAACTGTCCTTTGTTTTGACTGTAAATTACTTTTTCGTATTTATTAGCATACTAGCGTTTCCCTGCGGCTTCGTTTGCGTACGCGTTTAACACACATATTGCCCCAGTCTACTCCTTCGCTCTCCCCAAGCCTCTCTATGTCCACACTTTTGTCCTCCGTCTCCCAACGCAGGAGATATGAATTGTTTATTTATTCCACTCTGTGATTGACAATGAAATAATGTTTTCGCAGTCCCGTATCGAGGAAATCTCACTTCCATGGAATCGAAGCCGTAGCGTAGAAATTACGAACTATTCGCCATTCGCTGTGTGCGTATAAGCGTTGTGTTCATTTTCTAGCTTTCTTGTCTGCGGTTTTGTTTACGTTTCTTGGACAGTGGGTGCCCTTCCTCGATTGTTGTGTAATGATACCAGAAATGATTTGTTGCAATAGCATTCGGAAGCCAGCCATACGTATGTACTCGGTTACTGGTGTTGGCATTATATGAAATCAAAGAGTTAAGAGTGGGTGTATGCTGCTCCCACGGGTGTCTGCCTCCTCCAATTAAGTGACGCGTAACTGATAACGCCTCAGCAGTGCTGCAGCTATGTCGCTGGCTAGTGGTTTGTGCAGTGACGATGCGTGCACTAAGGTTCTAAGGCCGAACCTACCCAAAGAAGTTCGAAATACTTCATCCAAACTGAATTTAATCCGTGCCCTCGTAAACGTTTCCAAATATTTTACGTTTGTACTTGGCATATGCACCCGCTAGTATAATGTATCACTCCTCTGGCTTTTTAAGCAATAGCAGCTTGGAATTATGTGCTTCTTATGAGCATGCGCAGTAAGCCCCTTTAATTTTACGTGACGGATTGCGGTTTCTTCAGCGTGGATGCGGTTTTTAAAAGCTGGCGTTTGGTTGTTTCTGCTTCTCGCCGGCATAATGAGAAACAATTAACTCTTAATATCAGTGGTTATTTAAAACACAAAGAACAAGATGATATTCATAATTCGTTGAACAAAAATGTGAATGCATCATTGGATGTTGTTGCAAGATGACAGGAAATAGTTTGTGTATTTTCATTGTTCCTCAGATTAAAATTTAGTATTGCCCGGTTCGTAATAAGGCCGACTCTCATTTTCGAGCATATAAAGTCTGAAAACAGCGCTAAATGTCTTCGGGAGTGATAGCTTATGACATCTAGTGGCCAAGGCAACAACTAACAACTATTTCCGCACCCCGCTCTCGTGCCGGCCATTTTACTTTCAGTTATGCTACGGCGTTCAACGAAGAAGTGCTGATATTTTCGTGGTACGTTTCATGTAAGACAAATCCTTTGGGCTATGAAGCATTTTTTACTAGTAAATATATATTTATGAACAGAAAACTGTGCTATACTGAGATAGTGGCATTATCTTCCTAATAATAAGTTTCTTTTTAAACAGTAAACGCACACGCGTTTTAACATGGTTGTTGCCAATAAGGCCCATCCGTGGCGCTCCAAACAAGGCCCAGGCCTTATGAAGCACCCTGTTGTACAGAGCTCTGCATAACGACAATGCATATTTAGTCTTAGCGTATTCTGGGAAGCCTCATGTAACACTTATTTACTATTTTTAAATAAAATCTGAATTATTTTATACATTTTTACTGAGCTATTGGTTGGGCATCGCAAGAAATGTCAAAAGAAAATAATTTAAATTCCTTCTCGGTAATCTTTGTAACAGGGAATTCTGCATTTACATCAATAATTTTTAGTAGCTATAATTGAAGTACGGTACTTTAAAAAATGTATATAACCATAGTTTTACAACCCTAATTCAGGAACGTCAGGCTTACTGGAAATGTTTGTTATTAGATGGAGCCAAAGGAAAAAGGAGCAACGTTGTATGCAGATACTTTAAAACGAGCTATGGAAGCTGTTGCTGAAGGGATGCCTGTCAGAGCCGCTTCGAAGACATACAGGATTCCTCGGCATTCGTTACGCAACCACATAAGCTCTGGATCAACAATCAAAAGTTTGGGACAAAAATCTTGTTTGGACAAAGCTCAGGAAAGAGAACTTTGCCAAAGAATTTTTCGACTCGCTGAAGTTGGGTATCCAATTACAGCAAAATTGCTCGGAAAATGTGTATATGCATATTGTGAAAATAACAGTGCGTAGAATCCTTTTAATGAGACGAAGAGATTGGCTGGACAAAAGTGGCTCGAGCTCTTTCTACCAAGACACACAGACATTGCAAGAAGGAAGGCACAACACTTGAATCCAGGAAGAGCTGCAAAGCTGAACAAGATTATTGTAAATGATCATTCAGAAACTGAAAACGGTCTTGTCCGAATTGGAGTTATTTGACAAACCCCACCTTATCTACAATATTGACGAGAAGGGATGTCACCTCTCATTCTACAAATCTCCTGAAGTTTTAGCGAAGAAAGGTGAGAAACGCTTGCACTTTGTTTCCCCAGAACATGGGGAAAATGTTACCATTGCCTCATGTGGGAATGCAATTGGACAGGTTATTCCTCCTATGAGACTTTTCAACGGAAAGCGACGCAAGCCAGAATGGGAAGACTATTTGCCACCTGGGACAGCAGCAGAAATGACAGTTAGGTGTTCAATGAATACGGCGACATTCATCAAATGGGTACATCATTTTCCCAAATACAAGCCTGATGTTAGTGTGATATTTGGTGGAACATCGTCACATTTGGACCCTGAAATTTGCGACGTTTCTGAAGAGCACAATATCAGACTTTACTGCTTGTCCAGCAACACAGCACATGAGCTGCAACCCATGGATAAATCAGTATTGAAACCTTTTAAGTTTTACTGGGCTGACGAAGTTCAGCTTTACTGGTCTAGACATGAAAGGGAAGAAAACAAAGCAATTAACAGACGTGTGTTTGGAAAAATCTTCAGCAAGTTGCGGCTAAAAGTGGCATCCCCAGTAAACGACATGTCTGGATTCCGTGCCACAGGGATTTATCCTTTTGACCCAGAAGCTATTCCAGACACTGCATTTGCTCCCTCTCGTCTATCAGAGCGCCCTGACCCAGAGGAGGACATGACAGTTGCCCTCAAACAGGAAAACTGCCAGAGACTCCATCAGTCCGAAAGGCTTCCTGAAAAAAGAGACGCCAGTCCAATGATTTCAGTTCATCAGAAAGCTAGGCATATTCAGTAAATGATAGATCAAATGACTTCACTCTTGAAGATAGTGACGCAGCTGAAGATCTCTAAGGTCTTTCAAGGAAATTTTGCAAACCTCAAAGCCGTAGACAAAACCAAACACCACTGAAGAAGGCATAAAATCACAAGGCGCTAATCGTATGTAAGGCACTGCTCACGCAGAATCAAAAGAAAAATGGTACCAACGAAAGCACTGGGTCTAAGGAAGATATACCTCGCAAAAAAAATTCACTTTCAATAAAGAATATTCAGAAGGAAAAAAGCAAAAATAAAGGCTCCGTTGAAGCAAGCAGCAGCTCTGCCTCTAAGAAAGTGTTGGAAGAGGTTGAGTGGTTTTGTCACGGGTGCTGTGAAGACAGGATATTCCACATGAGGCTTTGCAAAAAAAAAAAAAATATATATATGAAATATGTGCATGAAGATTGTGTAGGATTAACACCCAAAGACAAAGTGGGAAATTTCCTGTGCCCCACCTGTAGAAAAATGATTTAAGTGAGCCAAACCAGTTTCATGAATCATTATTCATCTGTTCATTGAAAATGTAATGATTAGAATTATTGATATTATGGTAAGGAAACTTACTGCTGTCAGAACAGTTTTGAATGGTGATTAAATTTAATAATCTGAAGGGTTAATAAGCAGTAAGTATCAAAAGTTCTGTATGAAGCAATTGTAAAAATAAGTAATTATAAAAGTCTATGTATCATCTCATTCCACTTATTTCTAAAATAAAATTACGTTACAACAAGCAGTTTTCCTGCCATTTATATGCCCCAGAATATTAACATGAACAAGATGTGGCTACGGGCCGTATTAGGAACAAGATCTCCTAACAAGGCTCACTTGCAAGAGTTAAACATTTTTTTAAAGTTATGATATTAATTAAATAAACTTTCAGTGTTCATTTATTTTTGAACTGAATGTAGTTCTAGGATGTTGCACGTATGATCTCGGAATATTACCACTTAACATACTGAATACAAAATTCCTAATGTTAAGTGGGCCTTATTTGGTACATGTACTTTAGTCTTACTTGTTTCAAACATTGGTGGTTCTGTAGTGTGTCTGTAGGTTTTCAAATCAATATAGACATTCTTATGGTGAAATCTCGAAGATGAATTAAGTAGCTAAAATGTACTAAGCAGAGGTAGTGATTAACTGATTAGTGAAGTATATTTCTGTGTGCCCTGTTACGTACGAGATGTCATCGTCAATCTGTCCTGAACCTGTGTTGTCGAAAGGAAAACTGTAAGTTATCTAATATTTAAATCATTATGTTGTGAAGCAAGGTTTTACTTACTACGTCAAACTCCCATGGATGCGTTTATTTTATTAGAAGAGCCAATGAATTTTTAAACTGAAAATCCTCCATTCTTTTCTCGTCTTTCTTGGGAAGATAAACTCCTGGTGAAAGAACGAAAGCCGACTACAAGTCTCTCTATTAAAAAATCTTATAAAAAATTTGTAAGACGTTTTGGAACACAGTGGTACAAATCAAAACCGTGGTTAAGTCACAGCATTGTAGGGAACAAACTCGTTTGTTTTTACTGTGTATTGTTTGGAATGGGTGATGACGATTTTGAATGACATATGTGGGGAGCAGGCGAAGAGTGTCTTCAGAATTACATTTCGGAAGCTAAATGGCATGAATGTTCCATTTCACATATCACAGGGTATTAAATACAATCAGCTAGGCACAGTAAGAAATGACTATACTCTTTCAAACGCAATACGCAATACGCTTTGAAACAACGAGAAGGTTGATAGAAACAGAAAAATAATGAAGAGACTTATTTCGACAATCTGCTTTCTAGCATGACAAGATTTAGCTCTTCGAAGTCATGGCAAAACTGTGGTGTCAGTAAATAAAGGAAATTGTCAGAACTGTTGGATTTCTTTTCAGGAGAATAACTATACATGAAGTTCATTTAGCATCCGATGGTGTATTTAAAGGCACTTCCTCTGACACACACAATTATTTAATAGCTTGTATTATAGATGTTCTTAAGAAAGAAATTGCTAGTGAAGTTAATATTTTTTCTTCTTTCGAAATTCGTAGTTCTCAGCCTACCCTACAAAAAATGCCGCGCTGCACCACATGGTTTGTATATGTTGTCACTTGTGTCTGGCCGTACAGTGTGTATAGCTGTGAGGAATGAACGACGTTTGTGTTGGTTGCAGGAATTCTGTGTTCGACCACATAAGCAAAAGTTATCAATTTGTTATTACCTTTGGCGTAATCCTTTTGTCGTGGCGGCGTGAGGTGAATACGGGCAGATGCAGTGTGCAGAGCGGCGCTGTCTCATGCAGCTGTCTCACGACATCAGGTGAGGAGAATCTGTCAACGTTCCTATGGAAACGCCTCAGTGTTGCTGGTGTGATGCTGACGTTTCTATGGAAACACCTCGGTATTCCTGACTCAATGCTGACGGATTTAATTTTGATTTTGTAGGCGATAGCGCTTCGCAGATGAAAAATCTCCAAAACGATCCGAACTGTGTAGACCTCCCTTACGCTTTATCGACTGTTGGGATGTAAGGTGTCAGGCAAATCCAACACCTTCCATGAAAACCCTGACATGATAAGCAAATCCAGTAGTATGTCACATAGCTCCGAATAAATCGTGACATTAAATTAACCAAAGTAATACGAGTAACGAGTGAGCAAATGGAATACCACAGATTAACACAACAATGCCTAAATGCATGTCATACCTTTCCACCGTGAAACAAACGCAGTTCCGAGGGGAGAAACGAGAACAGAAGCCGAGAGCATAACTGTGTTAAGCTGGAAGGTCCTACGATAAGGGACAGACTGGACACCCACGTCGCCACCTAACCATTAGGACGACACCACCCGCAAGTTTTAGCATGAGACTTTTTCGTGTCTCTGTTACGTTGGGACCACCCCCAGCCCATGTTAAAAGATAGAGCCCTCCAGAAGAACAGTACAGATCTTACAATAACGCTAAAAGGATCACACCAGCTGCAAGTTTTAGCGTGAGACTTTTTCGTGTCTCTGTTACGTTGCAAACTTTAAAAACATTGCCCCACCACGAAAAGTATAACATTTCTCATTGGATAGACAGAATTTTTCTAGGCGGAGCTTAAGGTTAACATTGAGACCCTGATTGGTCAGATGAAACCAACTTCGGTAAATTGTAGTAAGGAGAAGTGAGGAGAGGAGTTGCTTCCGAGATGGCGGGGTGAGGGTAGCTGTGCTGACGGCCGCCGCCCTGACGCTGCCTAAACACCAACAAGGTAATGAACGTACGCGATGCCGCATTTCTGAGCGCATAAGGCTTCACTCAGAACTGCAGAAGTCTCATCTGTTACACCCTTTTTAGCGAAATACTAGTGTCGATCGTAAATTAAAGCTCATGGTGTTCACATTTCCCACTTGAAGTAAAACTCTGAAACGCGATGATTTCTCTTTTATATAATTATTGAGAAGCCACATCAGCCACTGTAATTTACGATAAGTTAGATAAGTAATTAAAGATAATTGAGGGTCACTGTAGAGCATTTTGATAGTTTTCTCTCTTGTGAAACTTAATTTAAACCTAGATTATAGATGTGATATGGCATAGGTCATCCTTCGATGCATTGTAGAACTTGTAAACCCACTCAGGGAATATTCGTTCACATTTTTGTTGAACGCAGTTGGTTTTTAACATCCTGTATTAAAACAACTCCTTTTATCAATAGTGCAATTTATAAACAATGTTTTGTGAGTAGAATAAAATTTCTAATGGTAAACTTAACTGCTTTTTCGACGTTATTTTACCAGCTAACTAAAAATAGGAATGCCTTGAACCCCTTCCACTAAATTTAATTAGTATTAAGGGTTTTTCAGGGAGTGCAGTGGTGCTGACGCTGAGATCATTAAGTATTTGGTCATATCATCGCTAGTCTCACTGAACTCTTCCGAATTCTACATGTCATGGGTCCATTTAATACGTGTACCACGTGTCTGCCTATCTCCTCCACACCTGTTTCTCTGTCCACTTCCCTCTGCCCCCCCCCCCCCCCCATGCTTACCATCTCTTCGTGTGTGACCTCCTCCCCAGTTCTCAGCAATCCGTGTCTGTCACCACGTATCACTGCACCTCTTATTTTCCCCTCTATACGACCATCTCATCCTCCTATGTTTATCTCCTCGCCACTCTCTCTGTTCATCTCTTCCTCCCTACTGCCGGCCGTGGTGGTCTCGCGGTTCTAGGCGCACAGTCCGGAACCGTGCGACTACTACGGTCGCAGGTTCGAATCCTGCCTCGGGCATGGATGTGCGTGATGTCCTTAGGTTAGTTAGGTTTAAGTAGTTCTAAGTTCTAGGGGACTAATGACCACAGCAGTTGAGTCCCATAGTGCTCAGAGCCATTTGAACCATCCTCCCTACTCTCTCTGCTCATCGGTGCCCGGTAGCACATGTAGCCCCTGCAGCATATGCTAATAGTACCAGCACAATGTGCCGCTAATGCAGGAAGCCTAGATATCAGGTGTCGAAAAGACTTTTCGTCCGTATCTCAACTTCTATGGGAGCATTTTTTGTTTCTTACTTGAGGGGTACTTGAGTAAAAAAAAGAATGTGCTACAACTGTAGCCAGTGCCCAATATTTCATTGCTTATCACGTTAAAGCTACGAATTCCTCTCTCCTTTGAGAACCTCTTTATTTCAGATTACCGTTTGCAGCCTATTTCCTCAAGTATTTGCTGGATGTTCTCCAATCTCTGTCTTCCTCGACAGGTTTTACTCTCTACAGTTCCCTCTAGTACCACTGATGTTATTTCCTGCTGCATTAACACATGTCCTATCATCCTGTGCCTTCTTCTTGTCAGTTGTTTCCATGCGCATCCTTTTCTGTTCACTCTGCAGAGCATCTCCTCATTCCCTCATTCCCTGTTTTATCAGTCCACTCTTTTTCCACATTCTGCTTTAGCACCACATCTCAAACGCTTCGATTGCTTCTTAAGTTCCAGTTTTCCCACTGTCCATTATTCGCTTCCATAGGATGCTGTGCTCCAAACTTACACTCTCAGAAATTTCTTCTTCAGAATAAGGCCTATGTCTGATGCAAGTAGACTTCTGTTCGCCATGAATGCCCTCTTTGCCTGTGTTGTTCTGCTTATTGTATCTCCCTTGCTTCGACCATTATGGGTTATTTTGCTTCCAAGATAACTTCATATACTCCCTGCCGCCGTTGGCTAAGCAGCTGCCAGCAGAACGTCGTATACTCCTAGCTCACTCATTTGTTACATAGTTTAATTCTTAATTTGTTTGCGTGTTTTTGGTACTTGCATTGTTTAATTCATAAATTTCGGGCGTATTATAGTATTTGATAGTTGTAGAATTGCGTTTTAGTACCTGAATAGTGTAAAATCACGTAGTCTCCTTCCTCCGCCGAGCAGTGTGTCAGCAGTGCGCAAGTAACAGCATTACTGCATTTACTAGGCAATCTTGTATTTTAATAACCGTTTAAATTTTGTGTCGATTGGTTTGTGGTCTCTGTAGATTAGTTCAGACGTCATTTGCACAACAGTTTTTTAGCATGCATAGGGACTGCAACTGCTGTATTGGGATGCAGGCTGAGTTGGCATCCCTTCGCTCTCAGCTTCAGGCAGTGTTGGCTTCGGTCACACAGCTTGAGGCTGTTGCCAATGGGCATCACTGTGGGGGTCCTGATGGGGGTTTGTCGGGGACGTCCAGCTCGTCCCACGCATCCCCGATCGGACTACGACTGTGGATGCCCGGAATACTGCCCACATTGAGGCTGATCCCTCACCTGTGGTAGAGTGGGAGGTCATCTCGAGGTGTGGTAGGGGGCGAAAGACATTCCGGAGGGCTGAACGGAAGCCCTCTCCAGTTTGTCTGACGAACCGGTTTCAGGCTCTGTCTCAGGCTGATACTGATCTTCGGCCAGACATGGCTGCTTGTCCTGTTCCAGAGGTTGCCCCTCAGTTTGCAAGATCCGGGCGGTCGCAGGGGGTGGGCTTACTGGTAGTTGGGAGATACAACGTCAGACGCGTAATGGGGCCCCTTAGGGATATGGCAGCAAGAGAGGGGAAGAAAACCAATGTGTACTCCGTGTGCATATTGGGGAGGGTCATTCCAGATTTGGAAAGGGTCCTTCCAGATGCCATGAAGGGTACAGGGTGCACTCATCTGCAGGTGGTCGCTCACGTCGGCACCAATGATGTGTGTCGCTATGGATCGGAGGAAATCCTCTCTGGCTTCCGGCGGCTATCTGATTTGGTGAAGACTGCCAGTCTCGCTAGCAGGATGAAAGCAGAACTCACCATCTGCAGCATCGTCGACAGGACTGACTGCGGACCTTTGGTACAGAGCCGAGTGGAGGGTCTGAATCAGAGGCTGAGACGGTTCTTCGACCGTGTGGGCTGCAGATTCCTCGACTTGCGCCATAGGGTGGTGGGGTTTCGGGTTCCGCTGGATAGGTCAGGATTCCACTACACGCAGCAAGCGGCTACACGGGTAGGAGGAGTTGTGTGGCGTGGACTGGGCGGTTTTTTACGTTAAATGACCTCGGGCAAGTACAGAAAGAGCGGCAGCCTCAACGGGTGCGGGGCAAAGTCAGGACATGCCGGGGACCAAGCCTCAATCGGTATTGTAATTGTTAACAGTCGAAGCTGCGTTGGTGAAGGACCGGAACTTCAAGCGGCGATAGAAAGCACCGAAGCTAAAATCGTTATAGGTACAGAAAGCTGGCTGAAGCCAGAGGTAAATTTTGCCGAAATTTTTACAAAGGCACAGACGGTGTTTAAAAATGATAGATTGCATGCAAACGGGGGTGGCGTGTTTGTCGCTGTTAGTAGTAGTTTATCCTGTAGTGAAGTAGAAGTGGATAGTTCCTGTGAATTGTTATGGGTGGAGGTTACACTCAACAACCGAGCTAGGTTAATAACTGGCTCCTTTTACCGACATCCCGACTCAGCAGCATTAGTGGCAGAACAACTGAGAGAAAATTTCGAATACACTTCACATAAATTTTCTTAGCATGTTATACTCTTAGGTGGAGATTTCAATTTACCAGATATAGACTGGGACACTCAGATGTTTAGGACGGGTGCTAGGGAAAGAGCATCGAATGTCATTATTCTGAGTGCACTATCCGAAAATTACCTCGAGCAATTAAACAGGGAACCGACTCGTGGAGATAACATCTTGGACCTACTCATAACAAACAGACCCGAACTTTTCGACTCTGTAAGTGCAGAACAGGGAATCAGTGATCATAAGGCCGTTGCAGCATCCATGAATATGGAAGTTAATAGGAATATAAAAAAAAGGGAGGAAGGTTTATCTGTTTAGCAAGAGTAATAGAAGGCAGATTTCAGACTACCTAACAGATCAAAACGAAAATTGCTGTTCCGACACTGACAATGTTGAGTGTTTATGGAAAAAGTTCAAGGCGATCGTAAAATGCGTTTTAGACAGGTACGTGCCGTTTAAAACTGTGAGGGACGGGAAAAACCCATCGTGGTTCTACAACAAAGTTAGGAAACTACTGCGAAAGCAAAGAGAGCTTCACTGCAAATTTAAACGCAGCCAAAACCTCTCAGACAAACAGAAGCTAAACGATGTCAAAGTTAGCGTTAGGAGGGCAATGCGTGAAGCGTTCAGTGAATTCGAACGTAAAATTCTATGTACCGACTTCACAGAAAATCCTAGGAAGTTCTGGTCTTACGTAAAATCAGTAAGTGGCTCGAAACAGCATATCCAGACACTCCGGGATGATGATGGCATTGAAACAGAGGATGACACTCGCAAAGCTGAAATACTAAACACCTTTTTCAAAAGCTGTTTCACAGAGGAAGACCGCACTGCAGTTCCTTCTCTAAATCCTCGCACAAACGAAAAAATGGCTGACATCGAAATAAGTGTCCAAGGAATAGAAAAGCAACTGGAATCATTCAACAGAGGAAAGTCCACTGGACCTGACGGGATACCAATTTGATTCTACACAGAGTACGCGAAAGAACTTGCCCCCCTTTCTAACAGCCGTGTACCGCAAGTCTCTAGAGGAACGGAAGGTTCCAAATGATTGGAAAAGAGCACAGGTAGTCCCAGTCTTCAAGAATGGTTGTCGAGCAGATGAACACAAATATAGACCTATATCTCTGACGTCAATCTGTTGTAGGATTTTAGAACATGTTTTTTGCTTGAGTATCATGTCGTTTTTGGAAACCCAGAATCTACTCTGTAGGAATCAACATGGATTCCGGAAACAGCGATCGTGTGAGACCCAACTCGCTTTATTTGTTCATGAGACCCAGAAAATATTAGATACAGGCTCCGACGTAGATGCTATTTTCCTTGACTCCCGGAAGGCGTTCGATACAGTTGCGCACTGTCGCCTGATAAACAAAGTAAGAGCCTACGGAATATCAGACCAGCTGTGTGGCTGGATTGAAGAGTTTTTAGCAAACAGAACACAGCATGTTGTTATCAATGGAGAGACGTCTACAGACGTTAAAGTAACCTCTGGCGTGCCACAGGGGAGTGTTATGGGACCATTGCTTTTCACAATATATATAAATGACCTAGTAGATAGTGTCGGAAGTTCCATGCGGCTTTTCGCGGATGATGCTGTAGTATACAGAGAAGTTGCAGCATTATAAAATTGTAGCGAAATGCGGGAAGATCTGTAGCAGATAGGCACTTGGTGCAAGGAGTGGCAACTGACCCTTAACATAGACAAATGTAATGTATTGCGAATACATAGAAAGAAGGGTCCTTTATTGTATGATTATATGATAGCGGAACAAACACTGGTAGCAGTTACTTCTGTAAAATATCTGGGAGTATGCGTACGGAATGATTTGAAGTGGAATGATCATACAAAATTAATTGTTGGTAAGGCGGGTACCAAGCTGAGATTCATTGGGAGAGTCCTTAGAAAATGTAGTCCGTCAACAAAGGAGGTGGCTTACAAAATACTCGTTCGACCTTTACTTGAGTATTGCTGGTCAGTGTGGGATCCGTACCAGATCGGGTTGACGGAGGAGATAGAGAAGATCCTAAGGAGAGCGGCGCGTTTCGTCACAGGGTTATTTGGTAACCGTGATAGCGTTACGGAGATGTTTAGCAAACTCAAGTGGCAGACTCTGCAAGAGAGGCGCTCTGCATCGCGGTGTAGCTGCTCGCCAGGTTTCGAGAGGGTGCGTTTCTGGATGAGGTATCGAATATACTGCTTCCCCCTACTTATACCTCCCGTGGAGATCACGAATGTAATTTTACATTCGAGCGCGCACGGAGGCTTTCAGACAGTCGTTCTTCTCGCGAACCATACGCGACTGGAACAGAAAAGAGAGGTAATGACAGTTGCACGTAAAGTGCCCTCCGCCACACACCGTTGGGTGGCTTGCGGAGTATAAATGTAGATGTAGATGTAGACCAACAAAATTAATATTAAGTTTCCCACTATTCTCATTTCTGCCACTTCTCATTACTTTTATCTTTCTCCAGTTTATTCTCACTCGATATTCTGCACACATTAGTGTTCATTCCAGTAAACAGATCCTATAGTTCTTCGCTTTCACTGAGGATAACAGTGTCACCAACGAATGTTATCACTGTATATCCTTCCACCGTGAATTTTAATACCACTCTTAAACTCTTCTTTAATTTTCGTCTTTGCTTCTTCGATGTCTAGTTTGAACAGGAGGGGCAAAGAATTGGATTCATGTTTTGCACCCTATTTTAATCTGAGACCTTCTGAAATTTCGAATATATTGCTCCATTTCACATTGTCGAAGTTTTGTAAATCCTGGTCGCAAGTTTTGTAAAGGCTTTGTCGTTACTACTGTGGAAGCCGAGTTGCCACTGCTGTTACGGCACGCCGATTTCTGAGTTTGTGAAACGGCTTCTGGTGCAGTACACCGCTAAGATAATTTCACAGTGCTTATTACACAGCTATAACCCAGGGTCAGATAAAAGGATAGGAGAACGTAGGTTCTACAACACTCAAACAAATTAGCAACAAAGTTACACAAATGAGTTAAAAAGATTTACTTATCTTTGGGACTAGTAGAGTAATGAAGTCCGCATCACTGCTTATGAGTGGCTAAGTGCAAATAATCGTAGATAAACTTCACAGTACATATCAAACGCAATTTACAATTATCTGTTCACCTCTAAGCGTTCACTAAACGACGTTCCTGTGTAAGTCAGCCACGGACGATGTTCTATAAGCAAGTGGGCGAGAGCTGCTCCTCTATATGCGGAGTTGGCTTCTTTCCGTTGCCGCCCGGTCATTGGCGGACTGGCCGAGGCGAAGTCGATATCTTCATCCTCAACGCCATCTGTGACGCTGCTGGAACTCGCACAAGTGTAGATTCTCTATGGCGCTGGCACCAGCTCGCATCTTTGCGCCTATGGTGCTTTTGCACTGGTTGTGTCTTGTTCGAACGACACAGCAGAACACTTTTACTAGATAGATAAATCCTTTACGAGTATCTTGATTTATCTTCAGTCTTGCTTCTGTTATCAAGCGCAAGTTAAGAACTGCCTCTCTTCTGCCTTAAACTTTTGCTAAAGCCACACTGATCGCCGTCTAACAGCTCAATTTTCTTTACCACTCCTCTGTATATTATTCTTGTCAGCAGTTTGGATGCGTGAGATGCTAAGCTTATTGTGGGATACTTCTCGCACCTATCTATCCTTACTATCTTTAGAACTGTTTGGATGACATTTCAGACAGTCTGATGGTATGTTACCTGTCTCATAGATTCTACACACCAAGCTGAATAGTCGTTGCTACTTCCCCAAATGATTTCAGAAATTTCGATGAAATAATATTTACCACTTGTACTTTATATTTGTTCCCAAGTCTTCCAGACCTCTTTTAAATTCTGACTAATACTAAGCTCCCCTCTCTTCCTTGTCGACTTCAGTTTCATCTTTTACCAAGTCATAAGAATAGTGTTCTCCTCATACAGGCCTTCAATGTGCTCTTTCCACTTACCTGCTCTTTCCTCACCATTCAACAGTTAAATTCCCATCGTACTCTTAATGTTGCCACTCTTCCTATTAATTTCGCTATAGACCGTTAAGACTTTCCTATTTCCTGAGTTGGTCCTTCCGACGAACTTTTTTATCTCGATTTCTTAACATTCTTCTTGCAGCCTTTTCGCCTCTGCTGCCCTGTATTTCCAACTTATTTCATTCATAACTGATTTATGTTGCTATATTCCTGTATTCCCCTGTAAGTTTTTGTATTTCCTCCTTCGCTGATCAGTTGTGTATTTCTTCTGTTACGGAAGAATTCTTCAGAGTCTTTCGTTGTGCCTATTTCTGATCGTCCGTCATCTGTGAATGCCCTTGTTAGAGATGTCCACTCCTCCTCAACTGAACTTCATAGTTTGATATTCCGTATCGCAGTATCTACATTCTTAGCGAACTTCAAATGTATCTCATCATTCCTCAGTACTTCAGTACCCCACTTCCTGTGACAATGATTCTTCGGTATGGCTATCTTAAACTTCAGTCTACTCTGTATCATTGCTAAATTGTGATATGGTCTACATCTGCTCTTGGGTACGTCTTACAATGTAGTATCAGATTTCGATATCTCTGACCTTGATGTAACCCAGCTGGAATTTTCCCGTGTCTCCGGGTCTTTTCCAAATATACTTCCTCTTTCTGTGATTTTTGAAGAAAGTATTCATTGTTACCATCTACAATTGATTCCAGAACTCAAATAATCTTTCTCCTCTCTCATTCCTACTGTGTAGAACATATTCTGCAAAACCTTTTCTTTCGCTCCTTACCCTACACCCGTGTTCCAGGTATCCGTATTACCAGATTTTCATCACACTTTATATACTGAATCGCCCTTCAATATTCCCGTATTCTATCTCTCTCTCTCTTTCTCTCTCTGTCTCTCTCTATCTGTCTATCTATCTCTCTCTATCTCTCTGTCTCTCTCTATCTCTCTCTCTATCTCTTATCTCTTATCTCTTATCTCTCTCTCTCTCTCTCTCTCTCTCTCTCTCTCTCTCTCTCTCTCTCTCTCTCTCTCTCTATCTCTATCTCTAACTCTCTCTATCTCTGTCTCTCTTTCTCTATCTCTATCTCTCTATCTCTATCTCTCTGTCACTATCTCTCTCTCTCTCTTCATCTTCCGCTCCCAACATCGGCTTGTTTACCTAGACTATCACTATTAACGTTTGTTTGCTGTCAAATGTGATAATAATAACCCTTATCAATTAAGTGCTAAAAGAAGCTCACTCTCCGACCTACTTTCCTATTCATAACGAATCGTACTCATTACACCATTTTCTGCTGGTGTTGGTATCACCTTATATTCGTTTGACCAGAAATCCTTGTCTTCTTTCCATTTTACTGACACCCACTATATCTAGACCGAGCCTTTACATTTCCCTCTTTAGATGTTCTAGCTTTCCTACAGCTTTCAGACTTCTGGCATTCCGTGCTCAGACTCGCAGAGTGTTATCCCTTCGTCGGCTACTCTTCCTTTTTCTCGTGGTCACCTCCAAATTTACAGTCCCCTCCCGGAGATATGAATGGTGAACTAATCCGGCATCTTTTGTCAATGGAGAGGGGTGTGTGTGTACCATATATATATATATATATATATATATATATATATATATATATATATATATATATATATATATATATATATATACGCTTTCTTCTGGTCATACAGGTGAATATCATACACTGAAGAGCCAAAGAAACTTGTACACCTGCCTAATATCGTGTAGGGCCACCGAGAGCGCCCAGAAGTTCCGCAACACGACGCGGCATGGACTCGACTGCTGTCTGAAGTAGTGGAGGGAACTGACACGATGAATCCTGCAGGGCTGTCCATAAATCCGTGAGAGCAGGTGGGGGGGGGGGGCGGGGAGGGGGGGGGGGGAGATCTCTTCTGAACAGCACGTTGAAACGCATCCCAGATATACTCAATAATCTTCATGTCTTGAGAGTCTGGTGGCCAGCAGGAGTGTTTAACCTCAGAAGAGTGATCTTGGAGCCACTCTGAAGCAGTTCTGGACGTGTGGCGTGTCACATTCTGCTGCTGGAAGTGCCCAAGTCCGTCGGAATGCATAATGGACATGAATGCATGCAGGTGATCAGACAGGATGCTAACGTACGTGTCACCTGTCATAGTCGTATCTAGACGTGTCAGGTGCCCATATAACTTCAACTGCACACGTCCCACACCATTACAGAGCCTTCACCAGCTTAAACAGTCCCCTGCTGACATGCATGGTCCATGGGTTAATGAAGTTGTCTCCATAGCAGTACAGGTCCAGCAGCCCGATACAATTTGAATCGAGACTCGACCGACCAGGCAATATGCTCCCGTAGTCAATAGTCCAATGTCGGTGTTGACCGGCTCACACAAGGCGAAAAGCTTTGTGTCGTGCAGTCATCAAGAGTACACAAGTAGGCCTTCAGCTCCGAAAGCCCATATCGATCATGTTTCGTTGAATGGTTTGTACGCCTACACTTGTTGATGGACCAGCGTTGGAATTTGCTGCAACTTGCGGAAGGGTTGCACTTCTGTCGCGTTGAAAGATTCTCTTCAGTCGCCGTTGGTCCTGTTCTTGCAGGAACTTTTTCCGGCAACAGCGATGTCAGAGATTTCATGTTTTACCGGTTTCCTGA
The DNA here is from genome assembly GCF_023897955.1 of Schistocerca gregaria. Lineage (NCBI taxonomy): Eukaryota > Metazoa > Arthropoda > Insecta > Orthoptera > Acrididae > Schistocerca > Schistocerca gregaria. The sequence continues at coordinate 612,027,753 of NC_064921.1, read as the reverse complement.
TATTCATGGTACACTCGTGAAATGATCGTACGGAAAATCCCCACTATATCGCTACCTCGGAGATGCTGTGCTCCATCGCTCGTGCTCTGACTATAAGACCACATTCAAAATCACTTAAATCTTCATAACCTACCAATGTGGCAGCAGTAATCGATCTAACACCTGCGCCAGACACTTGTTGCCTTATGCAACCGTTGCCGATCGCAGCGCCATATTCTGTCTGTTTATGTATCTCTTTATTTGAATACGCATGCCTATACCAGTTTCTTTGGTGCTTCAGTGCATATGAGTGAATATTTATGTAAAATTGTTGCTTGCGAAAACATTCTTGCTATGGAAATTTGTCTAATGTAAGGAATTAGAGGAAATTAATTTTGATGTGCTATGGTCAGTTAGGATCAAACATAATGTACACCTTAAACGAAATAGGACAACGGCAGTTAGCAGTACAGAGTAAGTTTGAACGGATGTGAACTAGTTTATAAGAGCCAATAAAAAAGGAACGTGGCGCAGTAGAAGTTTAAACTAAGACTTGTAAAAAGATGCGTTAAACGAAGAGTATGTCGATGCTGTGCTAAATGAATTCTGATTTGAGAAATACTATGTTTTAAGTTGTGATGTCGGTGCATAATGGCAATGCTGTGGAACTGTTTGATATATGCTGTGTAGAGCTTTAGATTATTCAGTCTAAAAGGTTAGCAAGCCTATAAGACCGGGGAACTGAATAACAGACAGAAGTTCAAATGGTTCAAATGGCTCTGAGCACTATGGGACTTAACATCTGAGGTCATCAGTCCCCTAGAGCTTAGAACTACCTAAACCTAACTAACCTAAGGACATCACACACATCCAGGATTAGAACCCGCGTGCGACCGTAGCGGTCGCGCACTTCCAGATTGAAGCGCCTAGAACCGTTCGGCCACAGCTGCCGGCTGCAGACAGAAGTGTTTTCCTGGCGAAGACTCCCACGAAAGAAAAGGAGAGTAGAAGATATTCTTCGGATTGTTAATGGAAGATAGCATCTGTTTGAAGCTCCAGAACTTAACTGACGGATACTTCAATCTCAAAGAACGAGTGGGGGAAGTGTGAATAAATGGTTGACATTAAACATTAATAATAGTACTGGAGAAAGAGATGATGACTAAATGGTATGTGGCTTTGGAATGAACTGTGTATACAAATAATTAAAATTTTACGTGAACATTCAAATTTCACAATTAAGTTAGAATCATTGACTATAGTACTTTGGGCGTAGAACGAGTTTGTAGTGATGTGGTTTTCCCAATATACACTCCTGGAAATGGAAAAAAGAACACATTGACACCGGTGTGTCAGTCCCACCATACTTGCTCCGGACACTGCGAGAGCAATGATCACACGCACGGCACAGCGGACACACCAGGAACCGCGGTGTTGGCCGTCGAATGGCGCTAGCTGCGCAGCATTTGTGCACCGCCGCCGTCAGTATCAGCCAGTTTGCCGTGGCATACGGAGCTCCATCGCAGTCTTTAACACTGGTAGCATGCCGCGACAGCGTGGACGTGAACCGTATGTGCAGTTGACGGACTTTGAGCGAGGGCGTATAGTGGGCATGCGGGAGGCCAGATGGACATACCGCCGAATTGCTCAACACGTGGGGCGTGAGGTCTCCACAGTACATCGATGTTGTCGCCAGTGGTCGGCGGAAGGTGCACGTGCCCGTCGACCTGGGACCGGACCGCAGCGACGCACGGATGCACGCCAAGACCGTAGGATCCTACGCAGTGCCGTAGGGGACCGCACCGCCACTTCCCAGCTAATTAGGGACACTGTTGCTCCTGGGGTATCGGCGAGGACCATTCGCAACCGTCTCCATGAAGCTGGGCTACGATCCCGCACACCGTTAGGCCGTCTTCCGCTCACGCCCCAACATCGTGCAGCCCGCCTCCAGTGGTGTCGCGACAGGCGTGAATGGAGGGACGAATGGAGACGTGTCGTCTTCAGCGATGAGAGTCTCTTCTGCCTTGGTGCCAATGATGGTCGTATGCGTGTTTGGCGCCGTGCAGGTGAGCGCCACAATCGGGACTGCATACGACCGAGGCACACAGGGCCAACACCCGGCATCATGGTGTGGGGAGCGATCTCCTACACTGGCCGTACACGTCTGGTGATCGTCGAGGGGACACTGAATACTGCACGGTACATCCAAACCGTCATCGAACCCATCGTTCTACCATTCCTAGACCGGCAAGGGAACTTGCTGTTCCAACAGGACAATGCACGTCCGCATGTATCCCGTGCCACCCAATGTGCTCTAGAAGGTGTAAGTCAACTACCCTGGCCAGCAAGATCTCCGGATCTGTCCCCCATTGAGCATGTTTGGGACTGGATGAAGCGTCGTCTCACGCGGTCTGCACGTCCAGCACGAACGCTGATCCAACTGAGGCGCCAGGTGGAAATGGCATGGCAAGCCGTTCCACAGGACTACATCCAGCATCTCTACGATCGTCTCCATGGGAGAATAGCAGCCTGCATTGCTGCGAAAGGTGGATATACACTATACTAGTGCCGACATTGTGCATGCTCTGTTGCCTGTGTCTATGTGCCTGTGTTTCTGTCAGTGTGATCATGTGATGTATCTGACCCCAGGAATGTGTCAATAAAGTTTCCCCTTCCTGGGACAATGAATTCACGGTGTTCTTATTTCAATTTCCAGGAGTGTATGTCCAGGCAAGCAAGCTATTAGATTTCATCTTGCGTGTATTTTTGTCACTATATCACTGTGTTCTAATTAACAGTTTATATCCGTTTCAGGAACCTGCAATATGTTAATTTAAGTAAATTATTTGTGATGCATCTTACGACGTTCTAGCGCTGGAATTTCAGAGTAAAAAATTCAATTAAACAGGTTTTTAAATCATTGCCGATGACTACCATTTGTGGTAAACAAGAACGATCGACTACGACTGGAGAGTAGCAGGTATCATGCACTATTCCTGCTGCAGCAGCCGTGATTACGTCAGCAAGGTAGGGAGCTAACAAATGCAGGGTGATTATACTTAAAAATTCACTCCTTGAGTCAGTGTAGATGGATAATTATTTATGGTATGGATGCCCAAACTTATAAGATCGTTGTTCAGACTGTGCGCTGCAGGATTTGTGTTGTTGGTAGCGTTTAGTGTCGTGACTTGCCGTTAGGTGCTGCACTGTTTTCATACACAATAGAGATCCACCTCACGTTTCTCATGAAATCATTCGGTTATTCCGTAAGACATTTGTAGGAAACCGAATCATTGGCCGATTGTTCCTAACTGTGTGTCCACTAAGATCACAAGATTTGAACCCAAGTGATTTGTGGCTGTGGGGTAACCTGAGGGACAGTGTTCGTCAGCGGGACACTTAACACGCTGGAGGTTGAAGATGAGCATAGCAAGTGAGGTAGCCGATCAACATCAGACCTGAGATGTTTCGGGCAGCAGTGGAACAATCTCTGGTGCGGTTGCAGACTGTCGTGGACGCAGAGTGCCGTCACATTGAGCAGTGTTCGCTACCTGGAACGTAAACATGGGACGCAATTAACAAATGCTACACTCTCATGCGGAAATCAAAATTCCTTTCTTTCAATTGTTTGTTCGGTATTTCTGCTCTGCAGCTCCTTAAAAATGCTTCCACAAAGTTTCATTGTCATACGATCACTTGTTTTTCATGGCGGCCCTCTCAAGTAACGCAATTTAATTATAACTGCCCTGTATATCGCTGGCTCTTGGAGAAAAATAATGACAAACCCATTACGTATTGAATACGAACTATCGCAGTACTGGCACAAATACTGCCGTTAGTTAGGCTGACGATGATCACTATTAGATTTATTAGAAGCTCAGAATTGACTTGATACTACAGTAAATGTTGTAATGTAACCCGTCAGCTGTATAAAGAGACATTTAATAGTGGAAAGTATTGTAACTCTAACTAATCAAAACGTTTAGTCTGATAAAGCGGTAACAGAATCTGCAGGTGAAGCTTCGTTGAATCAGTGTATTAGCTTAGGGTCATTCCCAGTCATTCGAGAAGACCATAATGGGGTGGGTTGTTTGGGGGAGGAGACAGACAGCAAGGTCATCGGTCTCATCGGATTAGCGGAAGGAAGTCGGCCGTGCCCTTTCAAAAGAACCATCGCGGCAATTGCCTGGAGCGATTTAGGGAAGTCACGGAAAACCTAAATCAGGATGGCCTGACGCGGAATTGAACCGTCGTCCTCCGGAATGCGAGTCTAGTGTGCTAACCACTGCGCCACCTCGAGACGAGCGTATTGAAACCGCGTTTTGTAACACATATGAATATTATTCATCGTAATTGCTTAAGGTGTGTGTTGTAGTGATGATATTTTACAATAAATAGGCTCTTAAGTCTAGTATAAACGATGCACCACGATGGAATTAATGGAATGGGAGCGAAATCGATAGATGTGAAGTAGTGAATAAACAAACAAATGATTACAATTTCAGTAAAATTGTATATTTATTGAAACCGCATTATGTAACACATGAATTTTTAAGGTGTCTTAGTATTGACACCTTACACTCAAATTCCAAAAAAATCGATGCACAACGATGGAATTAACCGAATGGAACTGAAATCGGTAGATGTGATGTAATTTACAGACAGACAAATTATTACAGTTTTATTAAAATTGGATGTTTATTCAAGAGAAAGAGCTTGGACATCGAGCTAGACAATAATACGATAGTTCACCTGTGGCCTTTATGCAAGCGGTTATTCGGCTTGACATTCCTTCACAGTTGTTAGAAGTACTCCTTCGTGACAAATTCTAGTTCAGTTAGGTCGTTAGATCATCGAAGTCCCGAGCAGGCTGGAGGGCGCTGCCCGTAACGCTCCAAATATTCTCAATTGGGAAGAGATCCCGCGGCATTCATGGCCAAGGTAGGCCTGACATACAAATGGCGAGAGTATCTACTGCTTGCCTTCGTGCCTGCCAAACGCAACCTGGCGACAAGGTCGTAGGAGCTCTCCCCAACTGAGAAAGTTTGTAGTATTACTGGTTGTGCCCACCAACCACCTCTGGGTTTTGATGACCTAACGCACCAATTGGACAGGATTTGGCACGACATCAATCAGGAAGACGTCCAGCAACACATAAAGCAATACCAAGTCGAATAACTGCTTGCGTAAGTTACTGAATTGCTCAATGTGTGAATCTCTTTCTCTTGAATAAATCATCAATTTTTTTCTGAAATTGTAATCATTTGTTTGGCTGTAAATTTTCATAATTTCTATCGGTTTCCGTCCCATTCGGATAATTCCTTCTTGGTGCGTCGCATTTCGTGTCGTATGCAAGTTAGTAGTGGGAGAGAAGGGATCATGCTTAAATGATTATCATGTTAAATTGGATAAGCACCAGTTTTGCATTAACTGTATTTCTACTTTGTTGGTGACAAGTGAACAGTGCTTTTACATACTGAAAGACCTATCTCCATTTATGACTAATGTAAGTGCTACGAAAGCCTGGTCTGAAAGGTAACTACTATGACTTGTTCATACTAGGTAGAAAATATGTTACACGAGTTGGCTATACTTGACACAGAAATTCTACACTTCCTCTTGCTCCTGCCATTTTGTAGCCTGTCTACTGCTTGTCTTCATTGACGGTACAACAATATGAACAATTCAGCAAATCAAAGTAACACAAAAACAGGTAGCTGTAAAAGAGGTCTGTTATTGAAATAACAGCGGAAGTGAGGAAACTTTTCTTTTCTGATGGTGTAATGAACACCATAGCAACAGTTCGTAATAAGCAACCATTTAAAGTTGTTAGGATGAGAGACAGTTGTTTTCTGGACAGTCAGCTAGCTGATACGATCGTTAACACAACTAACGTCAATATCAGTTCCACTTCATGGATTAAAATCACCGAGCCTCGGATAATTCAAATTCATTTGGTGAAATAGAGTGTTAGAAAGTGACACGTGTCTTGAAAAAAGAGTGGCGAAGTGAAGGTTTCAGAACTATCACATTCAGTCAAATCGCTGATGCAAAGGGATTATCTTCAGAGACGAAAAGAGACCTCAGAAGTATGATGGAACGTTTACCTGAGGTGCAAAAACAGTTTTACGGTGATATGTGCCAAGACTGAACGATAAAATGATTAATAGAGGTAGAGTTAATACAAAATTTGTTTGCTAGACTCAGCTCATTTAGCATTTCTGTGCAAATTTATTTAGAAAGGTCAGGGTTTATTTGTTATTTTTGGATCATGTCCATTGATAATTTGCTTTCCTAAATCAATGAGCAAGAGTTAATGTAAAGTTATTACCTATTTAAGTTAATACCTATTTATATTCACGTTAATTTTTTGATGTTTATTGTGAATAGTCTAGAAATTAAATTTTGTTACTTAGCCCATATAGCATACCCTTCAATCTGGAATATTTGAAAGAGGATTTTCAGTCCGGCAATGGCTTTTTAACCCGGCAGTTGTGTTGCAACCAAGGGAAACATATCAAAAGGCTCTGATAGAATCGCGGTATTGCAGCGATTTCTATTTCTAAGACGATATGTCCAAAATAAAAATACGAAGGCCGCCTCGTGTTTGAGTGTCTGTTTACCCGTGTGACTTCGTTTGCGAGACATGAATAGAGCGCCTACTCATTAGGGAGTGTAGGTTGCAACGTCAGCCTGTAAACTGCTGTACTGTCGTGTGTAATGCTTCACTGAACAGCGAGGACTCGTCACTGATGTCATACGATTGGATCAACTTCCCTTACCAGTAGAGTACTTGCCCGCGAAAGGCAGAGGTCCCGAGTTCGAGTCTCGGTCCGGCACACAGTTTTAATCTGCCAGGAAGTTTCAGTAGTCCGTGTAGTTACTGTAATTGGTGTATGGAATCTTTTCTACAAATCATAGCCCAGAACTTATAAGTGCAGAGGGAAAAGTGTTAATAACTTGACTGATTCACGTGATTAAATATTTACACCAGGTTTCAAATCCACAATTTGTAGTTGGTCAGGAGTACATCAGTTTCCTATTACAATAACTGATTCTAAAGTAAATAGCGAGCATGAGTTTTGTCTCACATGATTAAGTTTATGATATAACCACAGACCAGACCTCAGTGCACCGTACAGCACAAGTTCATTTGCAGCAGTGCTCTTAAAGTGAAATAGGTTAATGCTTTAACCATGTTAACATTAACTGCAAAAATGTCATGTCTTGCAAAATATTTATGAATTGTCAGTTTTTGTTCCATGAACGCAAATGTGACTGACTCAAAATGACCCCTTCATAATACAAAATTCAGCAGAGCGAGAGAATATTGCCTACATGACGTTCGTCTCTTAGGAAAATTTCATAGTCCAGCATACACACAAGGTACTTCAACAGCGACACTTTCCAAAATTTCTCGATATCACTGTATTGTGAGAGACTCAGATACAGAGTTATACTCTCCATCTCACACTGCGTGAGTTCCGAGGCCGAAACGTCGTCGTTTCCGCAGACATAGTGTGTGCTCCTTCAAGAGCGAATACCCTGAGCTAGAGGACAAGCCGCGTTGCTCGCTGACAGTAATGGAAAGTGTCGCACCGTATACACCCCGACCCAACCCTGCTAGACTGACTCCCCAGAATTAGCATACCTGTGGGGTACGCTGATTAAAATACAGGGTGTCCGGATCAAATATATAATAATTTAACACGCAATAACTTGAGATGCAGTTAAGATACTTCTCAAAATGTTTTGTTTGTTTGCATGCGGCGGTTGGTGCCACGTGCGCATGCGCTTACCTGCTTAGTTCGCGAAGCGCGTCGGTAGTAGAACTGTTGATATTTTTTTAAAAAATATCAGGAATGCGATTTATCGATATTTAAAAAAAGTATCATTATCGACATACAGAAGGGGAGGTATCGACGTTGTTGTTGTTATTGTGGTCTTCAGTCCTCAGACTGGTTTGATGCAGCTCTCCATGCTACTCTATCCTGTGCAAGCTTCTTCATCTCCCAGTACCTACTGCAACCTACATCCTTCTGAATCTGCTTAGTGTATTCATCTCTTGGTCTCCCGCTACGATTTTTACCCTCCACGCTGCCCTCCAATGCTAAATTTGTGATCCCTTGATGCCTCAGAACATGTCCTACCAACCGATCCCTTCTTCTGGTCAAGTTGTGACATAAACTCCTCTTCTCCCTAATTCTATTCAATACCTCCCCATTAGTTATGTGATCTACCCATCTAATCTTCAGCATTCTTCTGTAGCACCACATTTCGAAAGCTTCTATTCTCTTCTTGTCCAAACTATTTATCGTTCATGTTTCACTTCTGTACATGGCTACACTCCAAACAAATACTTTCAGAAACGACTTCCTGACACTTAAATCTATACTCGATGTTAACAAACTTATCTTCTTCAGAAACGCTTTCCTTGCCATTGCCAGTCTACATTTTATATCCTCTCTACTTCGACCATCATCAGTTATTTTGCTCCCCAAATAGCAAAACTCCTTTACTACTTTAAGTGTCTCATTTCCTAATCTAATTCCCTCAGCATCACCCGACTTAATTCGAGTGCATTCGATTATCCTCGTTTTGCTCTTGTTTATGTTCATCTTATATCCTCGTTTCAACACACTGTCCATTCCATTCAACTGCTCTTCCAAGTCCTTTGCTGTCTCTGACAGAATTACAATGTCATCGGCGAACCTCAAAGTTTTTATTTCTTCTCCATGGATTTTAATACCTACTCCGAATTTTTCTTTTGTTTCTTTTACTGCTTGCTCAATATACAGATTGAATAACATCGCTGAGAGGCTACAACCCTGTCTTACTCCCTTTGCAACCACTGCTTCCCTTTCATGTCCCTCGACTCTTAAAAACTGCCATCTGGTTTCTGTACAAATTGTAAATAGCCTTTCGCTCCCTGTATTTTACCCCTGCCACCTTCAGAATTTGAAAGAGAGTAATCCAGTCAACATTGTCAAAAGCTTTCTCTAAGTCTACAAATGCTAGAAACGTAGGTTTGCCCTTCCTTAATCTAGCTTCTAAGACGTACCTGCCTATAAAAATATCGGCTGCACATTGTAAATGTAGTGCCAATTTTAAAGTTGTACATTTATGTATTGATTTATTATTAGATACTCTGAACGTCAACAAGCTAGCAGCCTGCCTATCCACAACAGAGCAAGAACTGAGAGAGCCGCGCGGAGTGTCCGCGCGGTTAGAGGCGCCATGCAACTGATTGCGTGGCCCCTCCCGCCGGAGGTTCGAGTCCTCCCTCGGGCTTGAGTGTGTGTGTGTGTTGTTCTTAGCATAAGTTAGTTTAAGTGGTGTGTAAGTCTAGCGACCGATGACCTCTGCATGCCGGCCGCGGTGGTCTAGCGGTTCTAGGCGTGCAGTCCGGAACCGCGCGACTGCTACGGTCGCAGGTTCAAATCCTGCCTCGGGCATGGATGTGTGTGATGTCTTTAGGTTAGTTAGGTTTAAGTAGTTCTAAGTTCTAGGGGACTGATGACCACAGATGTTAAGTCCCATAGTGCTCAGAGCCATCTGAAGCATTTTTTTGACCTCAGCAGTTTGGTCCCTTAGGAATTCACACATATGTGAACTGAAAGGAAAGTAATGGCCGTTCACGCACGGCCATAGTCACTTTGCTGACAATCGTGACTGATGCCAGTAGCACAATAAAAGGCGTTGATGAGTCCGTCGTTCGGTTTTGTCACATATCGAATTTGACCGCAACACTCCTGTTGACCTCCATATTATTTCCATTTCTGCCAACGCCAGTGACGTAGCAGTTGTAGTGTCAAAATTGCGTGGTGAAGCTCGACGTTGCAGTTTCTGTTAGTATCGCTGAACGTTTCCCCTCACAGGTCTCCGACTACCTCAAAAACTAATCTTGTCTTCTAGATATTTGTTCACAATTTTCAGCAACTGTTTTCGAAAAATGCCGGAGTGAAGAAATAGCACAGCAGTTGCGTTAAAAATTGTCTTTTAACACCATTGGTGTGCTATGTCTTCACTTCGGAAACCTTATTATTGCATTCACACCGCCAACCCCGCACTGCAGTCGGACGTTTTCTTCTTTTGTGACACGTATACTTGCTCCACACAGTCAAAGTGAAAGACGGGACGTGATGAAAGCTCAATAAGTAGTAACTTTCCTTCACACAGTGAAAGTAAAATTACGCTCTACTATAATTTCAAATGTTTGCCGAAAATTGTTAAAAAGATATAATTTTATATCGATATACTGATGCCTGTGAAAAGAAGAATACGCCCGGGTTCCCGGGTTCGATTCCCGGCGGGGTCAGGGATTTTCTCTGCCTCGTGATGGCTGGGTGTAGTGTGTTGTCCTTAGGTTAGTTAGGTTTAAATAGTTCTAAGTTCTAGGGGACTGATGACCATAGATGTTAAGTCCCATAGTGCTCAGAGCCATTTGAACCTTTTTTTTTTTTTTTTTTTTTTTGAAGAAGAATAGGCGATATATATCGATACCTTTTGGAAAGAATATTGATAGATCGATATTTATCGTCAGCCATAGTCAGTAGCCATGTCGATCACTAGCCATGTCGAATCCAGAGCACAACGGGTCCTGTGCGGTTCCTCGCGCAGAGGTACAGAGTATGACACTTCTACAACGTCGTTTTCGGAATGAGGATGGACTGCGACTGACAGTGTTCTCAGTTACGTAAATGGGACAAGCGACTTCGGGAAACTGCAAATCGGCTTTCGATGTCAGGCCACCACTCCAAACACACAGCTCCATAGGCTGCCATTTAATTACACTCAGGTGACAGAAGTCATGGGATTACTAAACGCACATGTACAGATGGTGCTAGTATTGCGTGCACAAGTTATAAAACGGCAGTGCAGTGTCAGAGGTGTCATTTATATTCAAGTGATTCATGTAAAAAGGCTTCCCACGTGATTATGACCGCACGAATGAACGAGGAATGGCAGTTGGAGCTAGACGCACTGGACATTCCTTTTTCAGAAATCGTTAAGTAATTCAATATCCCGAGATGTTCAGTGCAAGAGTGTGCCCAGAACACCTAATTTCACGCATTACCTCTCACTGTGGGCTACGCAGTGGTCAACAGCCTTCAGTAACGACCGAGAGCGGCGGCGTTTGGGTACAGTTGTCAGTGCTAACAGACAAACAGCGCTGTGTGAACTAACAGCAGAAATCAATGTGGGACGTACGACCAATGTATCCGTTAGGACAGAGCGGCGAAAAGCGGCGTTAATGAGCTATGGCAGCAGACGATGGACGTGAGTGGCTGTGCTAACGGCACGAAATTTCCTGCAGCGCCTCTCCTGGGCTCGCCGCCGTATCCATTGGGCCCCAGACGACTGGAATACCGTGGGCTGGTCAGACCAGTTCCAGTTTCAGCTGGTAAGAGCTGATGGCGCATACCCCACAAAGCCACGGACCCAAGTTGTCAACAAGCCGCTGTGCAGCCTAGTTCTGGCTCATAATGATGTGCAATGTGTTTACATGGTATGGACTGGGTCCTCTGGTCCATCTGTACCTGGAAATGGTCGTGTTCCGTTACTTGGAGACCATCTGCAACCATTGATAGATGAAATGTTTATGGATAACAATGAGCCATGTCACCAGGCCACAACTGTTCACTATCGGTTTGAAGAACATTCTGGACAATTAGAGCGAATTATGTGACCACCATATCGCCCGACATGACTCCCATCGAACCTGTATGGGACATAATGGAGTGGTCAGTTCGTGCAGAAAATCCTAGTTCTAATGGCTCTCAGCACTATGGGACTTAACATCTAAGGTCATTAGTCCCCTAGAGCTTAGAACTACTTAAACCTAAGTAACCTAAAGACATCACACGCATCCACTCCCAAGGCAGGATTCGAACCTGCTACCGTAGCGGTCGCGCGGTTCCAGACTGAAGCGCCTAGAACCGCTCGACCACAGAGGCCGGCTACAAAATCCTGCACTGGCAACACTTTCGCAGTTATTGACGGCCATAGGGGAAATATTTCTGTAAGGGACTTCCAACGACTTGTTGAATCCATGCCATGCAGGGCAAAAGGAGGCCGACACAATATTACGACTTCTGTCACCTCAGAGTAATCTGTACGTCGTTCCAGCAGAGCCCTCGTAAGTCAATCTGACAAGTAAGTAGGCAGTTACAGTCACTTTCTTCGGCTGTACACGATGTCGACCGTAAAACGTTGCGCATGCTAGGTGCAGCTTCGTCACAAAATCAGACACGAAGTCAGGCCGCTACGGCAGGCATTCGCGAGATTGTTCTGTCAACAATGGATGGATAAAGGCATTTCTCGATTTCGTCCGTATCTCTTGCGAGGCTGCATTCCACACTTCCGGTACGGTACACAGGCACGGTGTATGGGGAACTGAACCTCCACGTAGTGACAGAGAGCAAACGTGTTTCTCCCAAAATAAATGTCCGCTACGAATTGTTGAAAGATTGGTTTATAGATCAATTCTTCTTTGAGGAACCTACAGTTAATGCAACAACGTACGTAGTCTTGTTGCAACTGTATGCTGTGGCATAGCTTCCCTGTGAATTTTCAACAGCCGGCCGCGGTGGTCTCGCGGTTCTAGGCGCTCAGTCCGGAACCGCGGGACAGCTACGGTCGCAGGTTCGAATCCTGCCTCGGGCATGGATGTGTGATGTCCTTAGGTTAGTTAGGTTTAAGTAGTTCTAAGTTCTAGGGTACTGATGACCTAAGATGTTAAGTCCCATAGTGCTCAGAGCCATTTGAACCATTTTTTTGAGTTTTCAACAACATACCCCACTACGGGAATTTGCTAACATTGCCAGCGATTTCTTGACTCAAGAGTTCCCAGATGCTGCTTCGCGCACTAGCTTAATCAGGAATAAAGTGCACCAGATATACCAGATGTGCGGCATTTCATTCATGCAGCTATCGCAAATATTACTCCTGCAATAAATATCTCTATTACTTGTCAATTTATTATGTCTCACATATTTATGTGTTTAACCCAGATACGCTTTCTCACCAATACCCGAACTTAATTTTAGTAGTGAAGAATAGTGTGATAAATAATGGCATTGGTGGCCGGGACACTCCTCGCGGGGCGGTTCGGCCGCCGCTCCACAAGTTCTTTAACGCCACCACGGCGATTTGCGTGTGAATGAGGAGGGAATGATGACGAGAGACACACAGTCATCTCGAGGCAGAGAAAATCCCCAACCCCGCCGAGAATCGAACCCGGGACCCCGAAGCGAGAACGCTACCGCAAGACCACGAGCCGCGGACAATAATGTGATTATGTCGTGGCTATGTAATATGTCTAATATTAGACCTTCTTTTAGCTTTCAGCTGAAAACCACAGCACAACATGCATGAGTATGTAGACATTCAGCTTATGGCGAGTGCTTGAAATTTACGGTCAGTGACATGAGGGATGTAGTAGCATCATACCGACACATCGCACAGATTGTTGGCTCCAGTACAAAGATAAAAGAACGGGTGGTGAGGAGGTGGATCCAGGGCAACAGCGCGGCGAGAACAGCATCCACGCGTCGTTCAAGAACAACTGCATCTCGAGCTGATCGTAGGATTGTGCAAATAGCACTGCCAAGTTGACGGGTGACCGCAGCTGAAAACCCGACATAGGTTGCTGGCAGTGTGTCACCAGGAACTTTATGGAAAATATTCTGACAGCTGGGTAACACTCGCATTTTACAACTGACACTGTAGAAAGAATCTACTGGAGCACTGGATGGTGTTCTGTGGTGTTCAGTGACGAGACTCGATACTACTTGTGGCAGTCAGGTCAACACCAGCGAGTAAGCGAACGACATGGTGGAAATGTACTGGAGACCTGATCCTGTCCAGCTACTGGAACCGTGGCGTGGAAAACAACAGACCACAACAGGACTTACTGGCAATTGTTGAAAGAAGCTGAGTGCTTGCTAGTACTTTCCAAGAATGGTAAACCTTGTTGTCATACCCCACCTAGAATTCTTCAACAAGCTACGCAGCATGTTTCAGTCACGAGGAAACATTCCTCAAGATGCCATTCGAGCTGTTTCACTCTCTCTCTCTCTCTCTCTCTCTCACTCTTCCTATGTTGGGGGGGGGGGGGGCGATTGGTCACATTTCGTGCTGATTTTGACTACTGGCGTTCCGAATTGAATGAAGATGTAATCATTTAATAAAGGTTATGTGATGTCCGTCTCCACAACGCCTCATAAAAATCTGAGCCTACGCTTCGTGTTGTAACACTTACAAATTCCTTCAGCGTCTATGCTCGCTTCCTCCCTACCACAAACTGGATTCACCCGCGGGTCTGAAAGTTTAAAGAAGACAATTTACTTAAATTTAGACATTCATTACATTAAGCCTGCTACAACAATATTTTCCCCCACACTCGTTGTTTTGAGACGTCGCACACGTTTCGACTCCTACAGGTTCTGTTTGAATCAGTAAGTGATAAAGCTATAAGTCTATGGAAAATATTTCAAACAAAGCAAATATGAGTAAATATTATTCTATTGGTTAGAATGTAACGTTAGTTTCGAGCGTCTCGGTGGTATTGAACTTTACGTATTCCTTACCACTTCCCGTTTACAACCACTTCTTCAAATCACTATTTCAGTTAAACGGCACTTTTACCAAGAATCTACTCTTACACCTGCAATAATTTTACATAGTAAGATAAGTAATGAGTATGCTTACATCGTGCTGCGTCTTACTAAGTATAGATGTTTTCATTGTTGCATACGATGTGAATTTGCATATTGTTTACTAAACTGGTGTTGCAGCATGTGAATTCCTTCAAGAAGTGCCTCCATATGTAGGGCAGACATAGGTCTTCACAGTAATTATTGTCTGATATGGAGTACGTCTCTGTAATATACGACTATAGCAGTGAAGATTCATTGATTTAGCATAGCGATTTCCATTGTTTATTCCCCATAACAATGTCAGTTTTCGTCATTCAGGCTGCTGTGAATTGCTAATGAGCACATCTCATGGATATGAATAATGATGTGCACTCGGACTGTTCTTGATGTTAATGACTCATACTTTATTGGATACAATGGCCAACCATTCACGAGCTGCAGCCACCGACGGCCGAAACCATTCCACGGATACGTACGTTTTGAGGGAAATGAAATGGAATCATCAAATAGTTCCATCATTACTAAAGCAGTTGGCAGGCTTTGTTTTCCTAGTAGCGTACCGGGTAAATGCAGCTAGTCTGGAAGGAGACCGATAGCGAACCACTTTTCCGCCCCTCCCTAAAATACTGCACGGCCAAATAGGTCAACAGGAGACACTGAATGACTGGAAAGAAGTGAAGCGCGAATGGCCACATTAACCGTTGAGCAAGCTTTTAAAAAAATTGCAGAGAAACCTTCACTGGTGGGCACTTGGAAAGGGCCAGTAATTCACTAAACCCTACTTGCAAAGTTTCACGAAGCAATATTAGGTGAGGAATCTAGGATAGCGCTATAGCCCGCTACGTATCACTCGTTGGTGACCGCGAAGAAAAGAATAGAGTACCTGCAGTGAGGCACAGTGGAAAAGTACTTTCTGCCTCATGCAGATCTTATACGTAGGTTCGTATTGTTTGGTTGCGACATCATGGACGCAACAAAAGGATGGACGTTTCCCAGCGGCAGCGGGATTTTTCAACGCGGTCCGGGACATGTTTCTACGCTACCCCGAGGCACGGAACTAGCAAACCGTGGACTGCAGGTGACATGCGACCCATTAAGAGAAAGAGCTTCACGTGGCTTCACATTTGTGGATGGGTAATTTGTATTCAGAGACCGGCCTCTTGGGAAAGACACGTTCGAGAAAAAGAGTGGGTACTAATCACTGTCTGATGTGATCGTCCGAGAATATGAGCCACCTAACTAGTATATTTTAAGGATTTTTTTTATGTAAGCACCTATAGATCTTATAGCGGTAAAATATGTAAGCGGAATATCGAAGCACAATCACGTCAAGACACCAGTCATTTCGTATGAAATATTACTACAAACATAATTGAAAAAAAATACACTATGTGGTCAAAAGTACCCGGACACCTGGCTGAAAATGAGTTACAAGTTCGTGGTGTGCTTCATGGATCATTCTGGAATTCAATATGGTGTTGGCCCACCCTTAGCCGTAATGACAGCTTCTACTCTCGCATGCATACGTTCAATCGGTGCTGGAAGGTTTCTTGGGGAATGACAGCCCATTCCTCACGGAGTGCTGCACTGAGGAGAGGTATCGGCGTCGGTCGGTGAGGCCTGGCACGATGTCGGCGTTCCAAAACATCCCAAAGGATTCAGGTCATGACTCTGTACAGGTCAGTCCATTACAGGGATGTTAATGTCGTGTAACCACTCTCCCACAGGCCGTGCATTATAAACAGGTGCTCGATCGTGTTAAAAGATTTAATCGCCATCCCCGAATTGCTCTTCAACAGTGGGAAGCAAGAAGGTGCTTAAGACCTCATAGTAGGCATGTGCTGTGATAGTGCCACGCAGAACAATATGGGGTTGCAAGCCCTCTCCATGTAAAACACGACCACACCATAACACCACCGCCTCCTAATTTTACTGTTGACACTACACTCGCTGTCCGATGACGTTCACCGGGCATTCGCAATACCCACACCCTGCCATCGCATTGCCATGTCGTGTACCGTGATTCGTGACTCCACACTACGTTTTTCCACTGTTCAATCGACCAGTGTTTACTCTCCTTACACCAAGCATTTGGCATTTGCCGGCGTGATGTGTGGCTTATGAGCAGCCGCTCGATCATGAAAACCAAGTTTTCTCACTTCTCGCCTAATTGTCACAATACTTTCACTGGATCCTGATGCAATTTGGAATTCCTGTGTGATGGTCTGGATATATGTCTACCTATTACACATTATGACCCTCTTCAACTGTCGGCGGTCTCTGCCAGTCAACAGACGAGATCGGGCTGTGCGCTTTTGTGCTGTACGTGTCCCTTCATGTCTGCACTTCAGTATCACATCGGAAGCAGTGGACCTAGGGTTGTTTAGAAGTGTGGAAGTCTCGCGAGCAGACGTATGACACAAGTGGCACCCAATCACCTGACCAAGTTCCGCAGAGAGTCCCATTCTGCTCTCTCACGATGTCTAATGACTGCGGAGGTTGCTGATATGGAGTAGCTCTCAGTAGGTGGCAGCACAATGCACCTAATGTGAAAAACGTATGTTTTGGTGGTATCCAGATACTTTTCATCACATAGCGTATCTATTCAAAGGTTTCCAATGACTTTAGCCGCATAAATCAATGGCAATAGGTCAGAATTTGTGCCGGACAAAGTGAAAATATGTGCCGTACGTGAACTCGAAACCAGATCTCCCGCTTAACGCGAGCGGTCGTCTTGACAGCCTTTTTTATGAATAATTGATCGGAGAACCTAACTCGGTGTGGAAAACTGCAGTGAAGGGACGACGAACCGACATCGTCAGTGTGAGCGATAATGCATGCAGAACGGCGTGGAATCATAGTATTCCATACATGTCAACTGCCGGCCGTGGTGGCCGAGCGGTTCTAGGGGCTTCAGTCCGGAATGACACGGCTGCTACGGTCGCAGGTTCGAATCCTGCCTCGGGCCTGGATGTGTGTGATGTCCTTAGGTCAGTTAGGTTTAAGTAGTTCTAAGTTTAGGGGACTGGTGACCTCAGCTGTTAAGTCCCATAGTGCTTAGAGCCATTTGAACCATGGGATACTATGGACCATTAGCATACCTCACGGCTTTTAGTTCTAAATCACTGGGAAATTTCTTTTGACAGAGATTGCTTCACTAAAGTCTTAGTTGAACTAATCTGCATCAAGTGAAAACCGCACAGGGCTAACTGAGACGGCCTAGCCGAAATACGAGACTGTGCTGAAAAGTAAAGCCTCTGAATTTTTTATGTGAAAACTCTTATCGCTTTTTAAATAAAACAAATTTTATTAACATTCTACATCTTTATTCTTCATGTCTGAGTATTTATTTCATAACATATTCACATTGACACTGAACGAGGCCACATTGTTTACACGGTCACTGTATAATGTTTAACTTCTTTTACGGAGCCACAGCCTCACCTCTGCTTGCACCGCTTCGTCTCCATCAAGGTGAAGTCCTCGAAAAGTTCTGGAAACAGATGAAAATCGGATAGGGCCAAGACGGAACTGTGTGTATCATGAGCTGTGAGAGTGGACCCAAGTCGTCGGACTGTTGCAGAAGTCGCGGCGCTCGCTTCTGGTCTGACATTGTCATGCTGAAGGAAAGAGTGCTCCACGTGTAGACGAACTCTTCCAATTCGTGCTTTCAATTTCCTTTAAAGTTACAGCACACTGTTTCTCACGCAACGTCATAGTTACGTCAGACACCGCCACGTTGTACTCTACAATTCGGAGCCCTCTAGCAGCAGAGGGTTGCAACTTGCATCAGTGAACCGGGAAAGTCGGCCGCGAGACATGCAATACCGCAACCGATATTGAGGAGACAATAAGAAAATTGGGAGACATTACTTTTCAGCACGCCCTCGTATGTTGGGTCATTGTTTACGGTGCCGTACTGCATTCACACTAAGAAACAAGAGTACGACAACTGTTCATTTACGTTTATACTGTTCTACTTCTCAGTAGTTGTGGTGATAGAAGCCTTTCTCTGTCCGTACTGTTCAAAAGGCACAAGCAAGAAATCAACACGTCACTGTTAAACACACAGAACGTTGTGCGAATCCGTGATTAAAGTGAAGAGCATTTAGAGCATAGCAGCGGGGACTCTATCACTCGCGTAACACAAACTTCGCTGTTGATGCGACGCGTAAAAGCTTCCGGCGAACGAGACAGACCTCTCGCCCTGTGATCATCCGTGCCAAGCGAGCACGAAAAACATCCGGATCAGTGGCGGTTTCTCTGTGATAAACAGAATCAAACAGTGCGCCTCTGTATAGATTGCGTGACCAAGCAGCAGTAGTCCCTCTTCATTGGACAGTCCAGTGTACACAGCTTGCCAAGTAGCCTCCTTCACTGCTCGCCATGTTTCTGTCAGGCTGTTTACGGAGTATTATGCTCCAGAAATTGCCCTTAACGTTGCGGTAAGGTGACTAGACTTCTTAAGTTATGGTAATGGCTCATCTCTCTGGGGAATTGTCATGAAGGCTATTGCCAGTGTAACCTGATGACGAAACCGTTGGTGATATAACAAATGTGTATCGATATAGCTGTTGTGGTTTCTTATTAATATTAACTGTTTTTAGGTCCAAGATATAGTTTTTTGTAAGGCAATATGAAAAATATCCTTTGCATCCAAAAAACCACCGAGCATAAAATTAGGGGAGAGAAAATTGTTTTCGTCACAGTTTCGTCTAATGCGACAGGCTTCTCTTCGCAGAAATCATTTTTATTTCGTTCCTGGGGTGATATGGTTGATCCACGCGATATGCAGAGTCGCAAATCGACTCACAAAATCTGTTGTACTCTTTTTAAACCAATTTAGTTGCTACTGAAAAATTCGCTATATACACTCGTTTTCAGTAGCATTAAACATGTTACCCCACTTCTGATAAAGATCCTTAATTAGTCGTGTGCAATGTGTCATTCTCTTTGTTCTGATAAGCCTGGGATGTGAGCTGTTTTATACATTTTCAGTTGCCAACCACTGAGTATCATGTAGTACAATTTTTCGATCTTTTTATCAGAAATGACAATTTTCGAACGACCTCCGCATTGCAGTTTGTCTGTCCAAAGGAGGCCTAAAAGCGCAGGACGGAAACGTAAACATCTCAACAGGCAATGGTGCCCTGAGTGCCCCCCGTCCCCCCAGGTGCCACTGTAGCTGCATGAGGGACCTCACTGTGATTGTTGCCCATAGGGTCGGCGATAGAGCGCAACGGGTAAGCCAGAACTCTGTCTGAACGGGCATAAGGCTTTGCAACTCTAAGGAACGTAGTTTTGGAAATTGTGGGAGAGGTATCGGCAAAGTAATCAACACCCGAGAATGCACGTAGAGAGAAAACTTTTGTTAAGTGTGTGTTTTTAGCGTAGAAAAAGAAACGTTACTCCAGACTAATGAAAAATGCTAATAGTTGAATTGGCGAGTCTCAAAGCCGATTAAAATTGCGTGACCTGGACGATTTTTACAGGTGGTCATGGGAGAAATCAGACTACTAGTGGACACTTTATCTGCTATCCCTGATGTGGCTAACTGGTACTGAACTTAAGGAAGCGTCAAGGCGCAAAAAGGGTGACAATTAGTCAACGTCAGTGCTCAAAGGAGACTGACCCGGTGGCGCAGTCCCGCCTGGACGCAACTGCACAAGTTGACAGCTGCCTCTCAGATGTTGCTTTCTCCGTAACTCGTTGTGGAAACCAGGAACGGCTGACGCCAACCAACAAACCGACTGCTGGCTGATAATGGCAAGCTCTTAATCATCCCAGATAAAGTCACCCTGCCAGTACACCACTTACCTCCAGCCCTGGACGATACAAAAAGGCCTGGATGACAAACCGTTGTGTGAGCTCTCTTGAAACTTGCTAACAGATTAAAACTGTGTGCCGCACCGGAACTCGAACCCAGAAGTTTACCTTTCACGCACAATGCTCTTACCGACTGAGGTACCTGCGCACAACTCACAATGCAGTGGTGTGAAGGCAAGGTTCTTGGTTCTATTCCTGGTCCGGCGCAAAGTTTTAACCTGTCAAGATGTTTCAGAAAATTGTGAAACGTTCGGCCAAACGTCAGAATGGTGCCATACCTGCCACTTCACATTTCGTACATATGCAAAGAAGATATCTGATTTCAGCGGTCACTAAAGGAAATGTTCGAGAGTGTCCATCAGGTTAGTCCAACCTTCTCTAATACGCCCATTCTGAATCGTGGAATCGATCGCCACAGTGGGAACTCTGCAGACGTCCTGTGTGCGAGGAATACAGTAGAAATTGTCTGACGCCCAAGGCAGATTCAGGACGGACCTACTACCAGACATAACCTGCCACAGTTTAGATGTACTAGTTTCACAAAGATATTATGGCCCTAATGAAGAAACAATCAGAGAAATGTAGGAATAATATTCATGGAATCAGTAACATAAACAGTAGTACCAGTAGTGTGCAGGCAGAGGAACAGGAGACACTCAGGTAAGTACATCAAGTGGCACATCGTCTACAAACACAGTGTGCCAGTCTTACCAGGAAAGGGGTATTCGTAGATGGTACAGACAGACACGTGTCATTTTGATGTTAGTAAGATCACGCACCATGGGTAGAAGAGATGCACCATGATTGCACTTTGGAATTGGTTCGTTTAATTGTATAATGCATGGGGGCTTAATTAAAAAGAATACTGAATAAATGCAATAACTTTAGTAGCTGTGTGACCGGTTACGAAGTCTCGTAACCGGTTGGCCTTGGCTAGTATTAGCACGCAATCTGACGGCATAAAATAGAAATAAAGAATGATAAGAAATTTCCATTAATACAATTGATTAATTAAGTCCCCTGAAACTATAAAAGCTACGAAACAACAAAGCACAAGTGTAACTGTTCTGTGTGTGGTAGTGTGACTCAACGTACATGTATCTGGCTCGGTTCCTCCTCAATACGACAAGATATTTTAAACACCATTTTCAATGAACTAATTGAAAAACCAGAAATACTATAATTGCACATAGAAACCAGAATTACAAGTCTAATACATGGACACGAGCCACATGCTTTGTTGACTGAACCTGTGACCAAGATGCATTGTCATTTAAAAAATCTGTAATACTTTTTTTTTTACCTCAATATATATTGACGAAAAATACACTGTGATAATTGCAACATCTTTCATCTACATTACACCAACCGAACAGCATCTACTCTATCGCCCAGCAGAATAACAACTGCATTCGACGTCCTCTGAACTACTACTACACCAGTAGAGGCGGCGGAATAATAATCTGTGGCGCAATCTCTGACGCTGTGACTCAGTGCAGCCACCTTTCAATAGACAAGTCTACCGTACTGGTTACTACTGTCTCAAGAAGCTTTTATTACAAACTCAAGCCAGTCGGTAGGCAAGTAACCAAGCAAACCAACTACAAGACGGGAAGTATTATTGTACTTTTGTGCAACTGTAGTTTTTGCTGCTTTACCTTTTCATTTCTTCCACAAAGGGTAGACATGTTATTGTAAACTGAACAGTTTTGATGCAACCACCGTTTGTAGACTGGACGTTGTAACCAGTCAGCTTTAGATCGGCTTTTAGAGTAAAGTTCCAGACATTTTACACATTTCTCTTCACTGATTTCGACAGAGTCGTTACAGCGTTGAACGCTTTTCTCAAATCATCTTCATTCGAAGAAGCGTGATTCGTTATCTGATTATAGGCATTCAGCATGACTTGTTTAATCTGCAAGCACAAACAGGTGATTGAGACAAACTGTACTGCACTGTAACTGCGGAATTGCCCTGCAATAAACTTATAACCTTTTTAGCTTTGCTTTCTCTCTCCCACTACATCAGTTGTTCTAAAGCGGTAGTCAAAAAGACGTACCTTGCCTTTACGGTGCAAAAACCTTCTGACTAGCTCTAAACACTCCACTCGCCATTATCATTAACTAATCTATCACTGGCAGTAGTCGGTTTTTCCTTAATGCCCATTGCGTAACAACATTTCACTATATTCGTGAAATTTCAGACACTTTGCTCAGCCAGTCGATGAGAAAAGTCCCTCCTAAAACTTGCTAATATGTTCGCTTTCATAGGATTTGTAACACACCTGTCCTCGGCAATTACTCCCTACTAACAGACTGGTGCTGAAAACGGAAAATGCGTCTTCTACTTGCATCAACTCAAATAACTTTACACTATGAAAATGGATTGAATGACATGGGCTGTGTTGTGGTAAAGCAAATGGCAGACTTAGTTTCGTTTTCAGTATACTGTGAAAACGATAGTCTACAAAGGAGAATGCTTACAAAAAACTTGAGACTCCCATCTTAGAATACTACTCACATGTGTTGGAGCCCTATTAGATAGGATTTTCAAGGGGGTACTGAATGTGAACAAAGAAAGGGGTTACAATGGTGACAGGTCTTTTTGAACCAAGGGAGAGCGTCATGGAAATGCTGAAAAACTTGAATTTTCACACGCCTTAAGATAGACGCCACTTATTCCACGTAAGCATACTTACCAAGTTTCAATAACCAGTATTAGGTAAGTAAAAATCTCGGAATGTCCATTAGCCTTCCTTTGCAACCGCAGTGACCGCAAAGCCAACGTAAGATTAATTAGAGCGTACAAAGTAATTTTTAAATAACCATTCTTCCTGCGCTCTGTACGGGAATGGAACTAGAAAAACACCTAAGTTGAGGTACAATGCTAAGTACTGTACCCTTTCGATGTGACCGTAAATCGCAGCTCTTCAAACAGCGCACGCTACGCAGGAAGGCCGAGACGCCAGGTGAACTGAGTCCACCAGCAAGTTCAAGCGACTTGCTTGTACGTCGTTAGCTGACTAGAACTGTGTTTCCCGTGGAACAATATTGCGAAGCTCAGTACGAGTATCAACATTACGCCCCATGGCGTAATTGGGAGACAGTATTCGTGAGTGTGTTCCTGCGACACTTGCAGCGAAAGTCCGTCAGAGTTTCAGTTCCGGCTGCCCTCGCCGGTACCAGTCCAGTTAATCGCAGCTCATCTGTCCAAAGAACAACCTGCCGCTCTTCGACAATGCGTGACACCACCACGGTAATACCCAGAAGACGGGAGACTGCGCCAGTTGGACTTAGTCTCAGAGAAGAATAGTCACAAGAATATTGTAGAACGACCTCTTTAAGTTGAGTATGTGTGTACCTTTGAGTAAAAGCGTGTTTCTGAAAACAGATGTATTCATTTCAGCAGTTGTGCCATAGGTATGCGTGCCTGATGTTTAATTGGTAGTAGTGCCCTTATTTCCACTGACAGTGGCGGCGCCTCGGTGTTCGCTGTCTCAACATACACGTTGGCGATGAGGTACAGCTACAGCAGTTCCATTTGCACGGTGAGGATACCAGGACATAATGCTGTCCGAACAGTCTATGTACAGAATCAAGGACTCAGTAGCTTAGAACCCCACAGCAACAAGAAAATTCAGTAAAGTTCAACACTTCAATACATAATACTTAAATTCCAGAATGTGATGAGTAGCATAAGTGCACTTTCTAGCCAATTTTCTCCAGAAAGAATGTTAAAGAACAATAATCTCTATCTAGTATATTTTCAGGTAGGACAAGAAGTTGACATTATAATACAACCGCTGGAATCTATTAGGAACATGCAGGAGAGTGTGCTTATCAAGTTAGGGGAAAAATAACTATGATAAGAGAGAGGGAGGATAATGCTCCTGACACCAGTTTGAGAAACTACCTTATTAGGTTAAATAACCCAACAGTCTAAGACTGTTTAGCCGTAATGAAGCAATCTGAGCAGACAAAACAAGGGCTCTAACAATGGTAAAGCAATGTTTTCATAACCGAACTTCAAAGCCCCAGAAATTTTGAAGGGGAGGCTAGAGGATATGAGTACAAAAAGTCGATAAAAAGGGAGGAAATACAAAATTAGTTAGAAATGCGAATCACGAGAGGCGAAATAAAGTAAACTCATCCGCCGAATGTTTCATTACAAATTACAGGAAAGTATCCCATTACAAAAACGCTAACTGTCGTAAGAAGGGGTAGAAATGTCGCCCTAACCGCCGTCTGCTTCACGTCTGCTGTGCAGCGAGCTACCTTAATTTAAGTA
This sequence comes from Schistocerca gregaria, assembly GCF_023897955.1. Classification (NCBI taxonomy): domain Eukaryota; kingdom Metazoa; phylum Arthropoda; class Insecta; order Orthoptera; family Acrididae; genus Schistocerca; species Schistocerca gregaria. The sequence continues at coordinate 612,003,001 of NC_064921.1, read as the reverse complement.
TTAACTGTATTTTTCTTACTTGTCACTTCTTCTGCGTGTTTTTGTTTTTAGGAAGCTTTAATAGTCGAGTGCTATTAAGTGTTCCATAGATCTCTTGTTTGTTTTGAATAGTCAGAAAGAGTCCCTTTAGTCAGCCATAGTGCTAGTAGTGCTAGTGTTTGTTTTGAATACAGTCCAGAGACAGGTAGTGCTATTTTCCTTGTTTTCTACAAGAAGTGGTTAGCAGTCACAGTTTAGTCAATAATCAACCGCCTTTAGTGAATTAGCAGTCTAGTTAAAAGTTGATAAACACTCTATAGTAAATTGATTTCTTAGGATGGATAGGATGTGTGGCTGCTGTGTACGGACGCAGGAGGAGCTGGCCACTCTTCGCGAACAGCTGAGCGTGTTGATGGCCGCGGTCAGCCGTCTTCAGGCTGCTGCCTCGGAGTGTAGCGGCAGTGGGGAGTCTGGTGCGTCGCAAGGTACACCCCAGGTGTTACATGCTTCACCCACTGTCCCGAGATCTTCGCGGGTACCGGGCGCGGTTGGGCCATCATCTCCCCAAGGGGAGTGTCGGGTTCAGCGGCGTTCGCGGCGCACGAGGCAGAGGGTCGATGTGGAGGCTGGCCGTGTGGCATCGCCCGCTCTGCCTGTGAGTGGACATGTGGCCGCTCCTTCAGCAAGGTCCGAGCAGGCACACGGGGGGAGGGGTTTATTAGTTATTGGGAGCTCCAACGTTAGGCGGGTGATGGATCCCCTTAGGGAAATAGCGGAAAGGTCGGGGAAGAAGGCCAGTGTTCACTCTGTCTGCTTGCCGGGGGGTCTCATCCGAGATGTGGAGGAGGCCCTACCGGCGGCGATAGAGAGCGCTGGGTGCACCCGACTGCAAATTGTTGCTCATGTCGGCACCAATGACTCCTGCCGTCTGGGTTCAGAGGTCATCCTCAGTTCGTACAGGCTGTTGGCGGACTTGGTGAAGGCGGAAAGCCTCGCTCGCGGGGTGGAATCAGAGCTAACTATTTGTAGTATCGTTCCCAGAACCGATCGCGGTCCTCTGGTTTGGAGCCGAGTGGAAGGCTTAAACCAGAGGCTCAGACGATTCTGCGGAGAGCTGGGGTGCAAATTTCTCGACCTCCGCTATCGGGTGGAGAAATGTAGGGTCCCCCTGAATAGGTCAGGCGTGCACTACACGCCGGAAGCGGCTACGAGGGTAGCGGAGTACGTGTGGAGTGCACATGGGGTTTTTTTAGGTTAGAGAATTCCCTCCCTAGGCCCGACAAGACGCCTCCTGAGACGCGGCAAGGCAGGAGTAGGCAAAATGCAACAAGGAATAACAATATTAATGTGCTAATAGTAAACTGCAGGAGCGTCTATAGAAAGGTCCCAGAACTGCTCTCATTAATAAACGGTCACAACGCCCATATAGTACTAGGAACAGAAAGTTGGCTGAAACCAGACGTAAACAGTAATGAAATCCTAAACTCGGATTGGTATGTATACCGCAGAGATAGGCTGGACAGTGAAGGGGGAGGCGTGTTTATAGCGATAAGAAGTGCAATAGTATCGAAGGAAATTGACAGAGATTCGAATTGTGAAATGATTTGGGTGAAGGTCACGTTTAAAGCAGGCTCAGACATGGTAATTGGATGTCTCTATAGGCCCCCGGGCTCAGCAGCTGTTGTGGCTCAGCACCTGAAGAATAATTTGGAAAATATTTCGAGTAGATTTCCCCACCATGTTATAGTTCTGGGTGGAGATTTTAATTTGCCGGATATAGACTGGGAGACTCAAACGTTCATAACGGGTGGCAGGGACAAAGAATCCAGTGAAATATTTTTAAGTGCTTTATCTGAAAACTATCTTGAGCAGTTAAACAGAAAACCGACTCGTGGCGATAACATATTAGACATTCTGGTGACAAACAGACCCGAACTATTTGAAACAGTTTAAACGTCCCCTTAGAAAAATTGTACATGACTGGTCTATGTGAAACGTCCTCTTTGAACAATTATACACGAATGTGCTTAAACTGACACACAATATCTTTAACGCTACGCAATCTGACTTTCAAAAATCCCTACGAAAGAATGGCCCTGACTAACATTAATCTATATGTTTCACAAATCACTTACCTCACAAGAATCTTCGTTACTCGAACTACTGCAATACAGCGAGCGCCACTACTGCCAGCTAACGAAAAGATTCAAACTACGGAAGTCACTAACTACTGATAGGCATAGTTAGCAAATGAAAGATTCTAATAGAGAACAAACAATGTATTTACCTCACTAGTCATAATATATATAGCAGTTCATGACACCAATTCTTACAAATTTCAAAACTCCGCCATCTCTCTCCCCACGTCCACCACTGCTGGCGGCTCACCTCCAACTGCGCAACGCTACGCGCTGTTAGCATCCAGCTGCCGCTGCCCAACACTACAATGGCAGACAACAATGCAAACCAGCCACAGACTGCGCACAGCACAGCCAGTGATTTTTCATACAGAGCGCTACGTGGCGTTACCAATAAGAAAACGTAAACAGCCTACTTACACAGTTAATGCAGAACAGGGAATCAGCGATCATAAAGCGGTTACTGCATCGATGATTTCAGCCGTAAATAGAAATATTAAAAAAGGTAGGAAGATTTTTCTGTTTAGCAAAAGTGACAAAAAGCAGATTACAAAGTACCTGACGGCTCAACACAAAAGTTTTGTCTCAAGTGCAGATAGTGTTGAGGATCAGTGGACAAAGTTCAAAACCACGGTACAATATGCGTTAGATGAGTATGTGCCAAGCAAGATCGTAAGAGATGAAAACGAGCCACCGTGGTACAACAACCGAGTTAGAAAACTGCTGCGGAAGCAAAGGGAACTTCACAGCAAACATAAACATAGCCAAAGCCTTGCAGACAAACAAAAATTACGCGAAGCGAAATGCAGTGTGAGGAGGGCTATGCGAGAGGCTTTCAATGAATTCGAAAATAAAGTTCTATGTACTGACTTGGCAGAAAATCCTACGAAATTTTGGTCCTATGTCAAAGCGGTAGGTGGATCAAAACAAAATGTCCAGACACTCTGTGACCAAAATAGTACCGAAACAGAGGATGACAGATTAAAGGCCGAAATACTAAATGTCTTTTTCCAAAGCTGTTTCGCAGAGGAAGACTGCACTGTAGTTCCTTCTCTAGATTGTCGCACAAATGACAGAATGGTAGATATCGAAATAGACGACAGAGGGATAGAGAATCAAATAAAATCGCTCAAAAGAGGAAATGCCGCTGGACCTGATGGGATACAAGTTCGATTTTACACAGAGCACGCGAAGGAACTTGCCCCCCTTCTTGCAGCGGTGTACCGTAGGTGTCTAGAAGAGCGTAACGTTCCAAAGGATTGGAAAAGGGCGCAGATTATCCCCGTTTTCAAGAAAGGACGACGAATAGATGTGCAGAACTATAGACCTATATCTCTAACGTCGATCAGTTGTAGAATTTTGGAACACGTATTATGTTCGAGTATGTCTTTTCTGGAGACTAGAAATCTACTCTGTAGGAATCAGCATGGGTTTCGAAAAAGACGGTCGTGTGAAACCCAGCTCGCGCTACTCGTCCACGAGACTCAGAGGGCCTTAGACACGGGTTCACAGGTAGATGCCGTGTTTCTTGACTTCCGCAAGGCGTTCGATACAGTTCCCCACAGTCGTTTAATGAACAAAGTAAGAGCATACGGACTATCAGATCAATTGTGTGATTGGATTGAGGAGTTCCTAGATAACAGAACGCAGCATGTCATTCTCAATGGAGAGAAGTCTTCCGAAGTAAGAGTGATTTCAGGTGTGCCGCAGGGGAGTGTCGTAGGACCGTTGCTATTCACAATATACATAAATGACCTGGTGGATGACATCGGAAGTTCACTGAGGCTTTTTGCGGATGATGCTGTGGTGTATCGAGAGGTTGCAACTATGGGAAATTGTACTGAAATGCAGGAGGATCTGCAGCGAATTGACGCATGGTGCACGGAATAGCAATTGAATCTCAATATAGACAAGTGTAATGTGATGCGAATACATAGAAAGATAGGTCCCTTATCATTTAGCTACAAAATAGCAGGTCAGCAACTGGAAGCAGTTAATTCCATAAATTATCTGGGAGTACTCATTAGGAGTGATTTAAAATGGAATGATCATATAAAGTTGGTCGTCGGTAAAGCAGATGCCAGACTGAGATTCATTGGAAGAATCCTAAGGAAATGCAATCCGACAACAAAGGAAGTAGGTTACAGTACGCTTGTTCGCCCAATGCTTGAATACTGCTCAGCAGTGTGGGATCCGCACCAGGTAGGGTTGATAGAAGAGATAGAGAAGATCCAACGGAGAGCAGCGCGCTTCGTTACAGGATCATTTAGTAATTGCGAAAGCGTTACGGAGATGATAGATAAACTCCAGTGGAAGACTCTGCAGGAGAGACGCTCAGTAGCTCGGTACGGGCTTTTGTTAAAGTTTCGAGAACATACCTTCACCGAAGCGTCAAGCAGTATATTGCTCCCTCCTACGTATACCTCGCGAAGAGACCATGAGGATAAAATCAGAGAGATTAGAGCCCACACAGAAGCATACCGACAATCCTTCTTTCCACGTACAATACGAAACTGGAATAGAAGGGAGAACCGATAGAGGTACTCAGGGTACCCTCCGCCACACACCGTCAGGTGGCTTGCGGAGTATGGATGTAGATATAGATGTAGAAGGCGAAAGTATTCCTACAAAAATAACGTAGGGACATCAAGTAGAATGTCTGTAAGAAAGACAATGAACGTCCCGAAAAATAATTCGAAAATAGGTTGTAGAATGTAGTACAGAATGGCTGTATTCTTCAAAAATTGTAACCAGTTGTGCAGCTCTTGAATTTGTTGGATCACTTCATTTAATCAAATTTAAGGGTATTGTGGCGAGCTATGGTGACCAAACGACTAAACTAACAGGACGCTGTACAGTATGAGCAAGTAGTACAAACAACACTGCTGTCGATGTAGTCTCCAACGTCTGTCAGCGTCATAGGACTCGACTTCCCTGAGAAACACGTGTTTACAGTCCAAAATTCAGAAAATCTAGTACATGTAACTCATGAGAAGAAACAATGTTCAAATTGCTGTACGAAGTGCAAATGCAGTTTTTATGAAACCAAACGAAGGGTCAAAGCTTATCAGGTACAAATAACCATTAACCCTAAAGTAGTAGCAAATTCTATAGGGCTATACCCATCCCTTATGTATGAGATCAGACAGGAATCAGGTTAGAAGGAAATTGCACAACTGACTTACTGAATCAATGGCAGTGGAAGAATCGAACAGGAAGCTGCGACTATGTAGTGGCTTCAAATCAACTGTGAATGCGCTGTCCGTAACTGATACGTATCCAATACCGAGAGCTCATCCGCCTCAGTAGCTGTGTGGTCATCATGGCAGATTGCCAAGCAAAGGGGCCCGGGTTTGATTCTTGGCCGGGTCGGCGATTATCTCCGCTCGGGGACTGGTTGTTGTGCTCTCCTTAGCTTCGCATCGTCATAAATGACATTCCCCTACTGAGACGGCTGAAAGTGAGCGTCCCGAAAGCCACTTAACCAAGAAAAAAATTCCCCAAGAGCTGAAGATAGTGATAAATTTAGGTAGAGAAAAGAAAACACACCATTTGGCCTGTACAGATATAAAAGATTACCTTTTAACCTAAGAGTAATGGCAACTACACTACTGGCCATTAAAATTGCTACACTAAGAATAAATGCAGATGATAAACGGGTATTCATAGGACAAATATATACTAGATCTGACATGTGATTACATTTTAACGCTATTTGGGTGCATAGATCCTGAAAAAATCAGTACCCAGAACAACCACCTTTGGCCGTAATAACGGCCTTGATACAGCTGGGCATTGAGTCGAACAGAACTTGGATGGCGTGTACAGGTACAGCTGCCCGTGCAGCTTCAACACGATACCACAATTCATCAAGAGTAGTGACTGGCGTATTGTGACGAGCCAGTTGCTCGGCCACCATTGAACACATTTTCCAATTGGTGAGAGATCTGGAGAATGTACTGGCCAGGGCAGCAGCCAAACATTTTCTGTACCCAGAAGGGCCCGTACAGGACCTGCAACATGCGGTCGAGCATTATCCTTCTCAAATGTAGGGTTTCGCAGGGATCGAATGAAGCGTAGAGCCACAGGTTGTAACACATCTGAAATTTAACGTCCATTGTACAAAGCGCCGTCAATGTGAATAAGAGGTGACCGAGACGAGTAACCAAAGGCAGCCCATAACATCACGCCGGGTGATACGCCAGTATGGCAATGACGATTACACGCTTCCATTGTGCGTTCACCGCGATGTCGCCAAACACGGATGCGACCATCATGATGCTGTAGACAAAACCTGCATTCATCCGAAAAAATAACACTTTGGCATTCGTGCACCCAAGTTCGTCGTTGAGTACACCATCGCAGGCACTCCTGTCTGTGATGCAGCGTCGAGGGTAACCACAGCCATGGTTCTCGAGCTGACAGTCCATGGTGCTGCAACCGTCGTCGAAATGTTCGTGCAGGTGGTTGTTGTCTTGCAAACGTTACCATCTGTTGACTCAGGGATCGAGACGTGGCTGCACGATCCGTTACAGCCATGAGGTTAAGATGCCTGTCATCTCGACTGCTACTGATACGAGGCCGTTGGGATCCAGCACAGCGTTCCGTATTACCTCCCTGAACCCACCGATTCCATATTCTGCTAACAGTCATTGGATCTCGACCAACGCTAGCAGTAATGTCGCGATGCTATAAACCGCAATCGTGATGGGCTGTAATCCGACCTTTATCAAAGACGGAGACGTGATGGTACGCATTTCTCCTCCTTGCACGAGGCATCACAACAACGTTTCACCAGGCAACATCGGTCAACTGCTGTCTGTGTATGAGAAGTCGGTTGGAAACTTTCCTCATGTCAGCACGTTGTAGGTGTCTCCACCGGCGCCAACCTTGTGTGAATGCTCTGAAAAGCTAATCATTTGCATATCACAGCATCTTCTTCCTGATGGTTACATTTCGCGTCTGTAGCACGTCATCTTCGTGGTGTAGCAATTTTAATGGCCAGTAGTGTATTTGCGATGGCTTGCAAGTGTTCGGTAGCATGACGTATACCTTGTCTAGATAGTATGTGTCCGAGATTATTTCCTCCTGAAAGAATGAGCATTTAGTATCATTTTAAACAACTTCTCTACATTGTCTAAGTGTTCATAGATTTCACTACCTGAACTAATATACCATCTGTGTAACTTTCTGCTTCCGGAATCCTCCTCATTAAAGATTCTAGGTATCTTTGATTTAAGGCTGGGGCAGGACTGCAGGCCGTCAACCAGCCCCGAAGTCCTGCTGCAATTACAGCCTTTTCAGTTTGAGCCCAACAGTGACAGCACGGAGGTCTGCATGGAGGCCGATCTCGTCTGCCCACAATAGTAGCAACTGAAAAACAAAAATTATACGCGTCTTCCCTTGCAAATGGGTGAGGGTCGGGTGGAATGAGGACGGTATGGTGACTCCTGCATGTTAGACTTCCCTCAAACAATGCAAGCTGCACTGGACGTCCCAATCGGCAGGCGTTGCGCGACCACAATCAAATTCTAGCGACATGCGCATACGCCATTAGCGTAGGAGAACCATGTTTCACGTTTCGCATCACGTGGAACAAATGGTGCGAAGCTTAGAATCACGGTAAGACCTCACTGCTACCGCTCCAGTTCATTGTAACTCGCCTGTCCGAAGGAGGATCTGCCGCTCTTCGGCAATGCGTGACACCACCAAGGCACTGGCTACGCTGGATGAGACTCCAGTTTGCACCAGCTCGACTTAGCTTCAGAGTCGGGCTCTTACAGGCTAGGAATATTGTACAACAACCACTTGAAGTTGAGTATTAGTGTGCCACTGAACAAATTTATCTTTTGGAAAAAGAACTGTAATCATTTTAGTACACGCGTTTATGATAAGTGTGCCTCAAGTTTGACTGGGAGCTGCACCTCTGTTTACACGGACATCGGCGCAATCTCAGTGTTTGTTGTCAACATACACGTTGGCGACCAAGTGTAACTACAACACCTCTGGCATGCACTCACAACAATTTGCGGAGAATGTATGTACATATACATATATACAGATAGCGAAATAGATATGCTGAATTATTTTGTGTCATTTCAAATGTGGAGGTTTTCACCAGTGTGTTGTTCTAGATAGTTGCTCTAAACTAAACTGGTTTCCTATTCTTAAACTTTCGTGATTATCTGTGGATGATGTGAACCTGAACAACACAAGTAGAGTGATTATGTAAAAGCTGTCTGATAAGAGTCGCCAAATCAAGCTGAAACTATGCAAATTCATTATAATTAACCTGTAGAAAATGTAAACCTGTCAAGTGAAAATATGTATCGTGCAGTTCAGTGAACAGTGCTAGAATTTATGATGTCACACTGCGTAACTGGCAGTTTCAACACACAAAACTAACTGAAAAATTTTTAGATACAATTACAATTCGAATTTTTTTAAAGAATAAGTGTTCAAATTGCTTCTGTTAAAATGCTCTATAATTTTAAGTACACAATTTGACTGAGTAAAATTCCCGGTATTTGATGTTTAGCACATGCCAATTTAACACTGTACTCTAAGAATAAGACAGTCTGCATAAGTAATGCGATCCGAACAGAACTTTACCCAAACTGACCCTGGAAATATTTTGGAATGCAAAACTTGACTGTGAATGAATTGTGTCCTTGCTGTAAAGTTAAATTAGCGCTAGCAAATTTTCATTACTTACCCTGTGACAACGAAACCTAGGTACAGCTCGGAAGTGGTAAATACATAAATGCAACGCAGCAGCAAAGCAGCTAAAGAAAAGAAACCCTGCCCAGTGCAATGCAACACCAAGCACATCATGCTTTACTTTTAGTTACTCTGTTCCGCAAGTGTAATACGGTGACACACAATTAGTAGATAAAACTTTTGTCCGGAGACGGTGGTAGAAACTCGACTCGTTAAATGACCGAAAACGAGACTTGCATTCACAACTATATTGCCAACCTCATTCCTTAACAATTGCAATTGTCTTTACAAAAATCACATCTTACAAAAAATATGACTCCCCCTCGAAATCAGTTAATAGAATTACAAAGGAGTGGTGCATCTATAATTCTGAGCGCAAGCCGTATGAACAGATAATTTTACTTGATTACATTTGTGCTAACTGACCCAAGTCAACAAAGAGAAAATTACCGAAAATTTAGTTTTCACAAACCCATAAATTACACGCGAGCAAGAAACACAGCAAGATTACCTGAAATTCATTACACTTCTCTAATCAATCTTTAAACACTCACATTTGCAAACAGCAACAACCTCTGCATTTGTATCTCTGTGTTCTGCTAGTTACTTCCGGACCGCAGAACAGTCTAACCAACACCCTACTCCCTCACTTACTTCTCAATGAATGCTACAGGCCACATCTACATCTACGTGATTACTCTGCTATTCACAATAAAGTGCCTGGCAGAGGGTTCAATGAACCACCTTCGAGCTATATCTCTACCGCTCCACTCTCGAACAGCACGCGGGGAAAACGAGCACTAAATTTTTTCTGTGAGAGCCCTGATTTCTCTTATTTTATCGTGATGATCATTTCTCCCTATGTAGGTGGGAGCCAACAGAATGTTTTCGCAATCGGAGGTGAAAACTGGTGATTGAAATTTCACGATAAGATCCTGTCGTAACGAAAAACGCCTTTGTTTTAATGACTGCAAATCCAATTCACGTGTCATGTCTGTGACACTATCTCCCCTATTTCGCGATAATACAAAACGAGCTGCCCTTCTTTGAATTTTTTCGATGTCTTCCATCAGTCCCACCTGATGCAGATCCCACACCACACAGCAATACTCCAGAACAGGGCGGACAAGCGTGGTGTAAGCAGTCTCTTTAGTAGACCTGATGCATCTTCTAAGTGTTCTGCCAGTGAATCGCAGCTAATATACTACTGCTTGGAGGACTATATACACGTGGATATCCTCTGTTCTGCTGTGACTGTTGCTAAACTGAACTGGCAGCCCACGTACTGCACATAAAAATAAGACCAAATATTAAATCCCACAAGGAAAATTCAGGCATCAAAAGAACACCTGTGTAACTATGAATGGTAGGGTCTCCCGAAAAGTATCTAAGACAACATATCCATAGACACAATAAAAAAAGTCTCCGATTCCAGAATTTCTAAAAATCTGTCTTCCAGAGCCAGAGTGTGAAGAAGAAGGTTTCTACAGACAACAGAACAAAAAAGAGATGAGAGACCGCAGCGGTACTGTGAAGGGTGAAGATACAAAAGAGTAGACACATTCCTGAGACAACTTGAAGATGGTCAAGCAGAACATGAAAGAGCTGAAAGAATACTGATGTTTCTCGGAAAGACATGAAAACTGTTGAAAAATTTTAATTATCTGTATCCGTTGATCGATTTTTTTTGCCATGAAATGAGCGAGGGAGAGGGACGTTGAACACCCTTCAGCTTCATAGTGGTCTCGAACTGAAAATGAAAAAGACGTTTCTAGAGATCGAAGACAGAGGAGTAATCAGGTTGCGGAAGTTGGAACAACTGCATTCATCGTGGAGCTAAACTGTCAAATGATCAAGAGAGAATAACAACGTGAGAAGATGCACTTCACCGTGAAAAATATGTTCTCCTTTTATATGGACCATCTGTCGACCGAAATGAATCCTCGTAGTGACCGCTGGATGGTGTTGTTCACTGATGTTGAGTGCTTTGCTATGTCAATTCAAAAATAAGAATTCAAGACAATTTTATAAATACACGGAACTACGACAACTGCATTCCGCAGGTTCATGTGATCGGCAGATGTACAGAATGTAAGCCAGGACGTAAATCAGTCTCAGAAACCATGTGCTTGGACAGTCATAACCAGTCAGCGGAATTGATGTATCTGCGTCAGAAGATTAGATACGGTGTATTGGGAAAGTGCATGCCACAACTCATAAATTTAGGCCTAGCTTGCCCCTGGTTTGGAATCCAACCATCATGTATTGTTTCAAGAGCGAGTTCACTTATAAGATCGTAGTCTACAACTGAGAGAAGTGATTATCAACTACAAACGTACCGCAACTAATGCTGATAGTACAATTTCCCTAACGACAATTAAATGTACAAAAGAAACAGAAAACTGTGGAATTACGACGAAAAGGGGAGAGAGAGAGAGGGAGGGAGGGAGGGAGGGAGAGAGAGAGAGAGAGAGAGAGAGAGAGAGAGAGAGAGAAGGAGAGGAGAAGGAAGACAGAGTTACACCGAAGCACTGAGATAATTCAATTATTGGTTATACGTTTCTTTCAGCTACAGAGAGCCCCCCCTCCCCCTCCCGGCGCAGAAACTCTATTTCGCTTTTCTAAATAGTTCCCAAAATTAATAATCGACTGAGATCAAATTTCATTACTAGCTACTGTGAACAGTGTTCGCTTTTCTGTGGCTACAGCCAACAACGTTTCATTGCTTTTGCTCCTCATGGTTCGTAAACGAGAAGCGAACAGAGGACCCTGTGATGCCACGAAACAATGAGGAAACCTGCCTTGAAACGTATTTCGCTCTTAAAGCAACTAGTTAGTGTCAGCTCTGACCTAGAGCGCATTATGTAACAATTAGCAAGAAATTTCGTGAATATGTTAATAGCGCAGCTCGTTGTTTCTCGAAAACTCTAGAATATGGTTCGTAGTCGAAGTTTTCGATAGGACAATTTTCTCTGTGCCATTTTCTAAGGCTAACTTTGGACTTTAAGGTGGACCAACAGAAGGAAAGACTCAACGAAGCCCTTTAAATCGTTACTCTTTCGATTACGTAAAAATGATGTTCTGCTCCGGTTCAAACAGTTACAAGAAAATGCTCACTCAGTAAAGTGACATTCATAACGGCGGCCTTCTTTGTCGACGAGATACTGATACAAACTTATTTTTTCGAACCAGAACGAAAACTAGGCTAATTCAGCCGAAAGGAATTCAGACTATAAACCCCGATTAACCGAAGACGGATCATCCGAAACCCAGGTCGTCCGAAACGCCTCCGAAAACCGCAAAGCCAAAAAATTAACATTGTAGTGAGTGGAAATAAACCGAGAGGAAGTGTATGCCGGACTATGGCTGTAAGGGAAGAGGTGACGCTTGCCCTTGAGTTGCTTCCCCAGCCAGCAACTCATTAATCTAAATATAGCACCACTGCCAAGAACAGTGCGTTCAAGTGGTTGTTTACTCCCGTTGTGTGTATATTTTTGTGCTGTGGCGACTAAGCGGAAGCATGTTGTGATTAATTTCACTGATAATTTAGCTACTACCAAAGAAATTTAAGAAAGCAGTTTACCAAAAACTAATCAGGCTAATTAATTAGGTGGTGTCTCTACCGTTTCAGAGTGGGTGAAATCTACTCTGAAACGGTAGATACACTACTTCATTAATCAGCCTCTAAAATTCTAGAAACAATTTCATATGCAGGGCATCCGCAGCTGCTGAAGGTCACGATGAATGGAAACAACTCTGAAGCCTGGTAAAACTTGGTTTTAATTGACCACACTAGCGGTTACACGACTTATAGCCTCTTCTTCAAGTGCAAAAAAATTTATTACATTAATTCATCGTCGGTAGACCCAACGTTCTTAGTCAACAATCTACCTGGTAACATTTGCAGTATTACACGGACCACCGTTCCAAGTAGCCTTCATTCGTCTAGTTTGCTTTTTTAAATATTGACCATATTTTCTGATTGTAATTCCTTGACTAATATCGAAGGATTCTTCGAAGATGGTTGCCTAGAAAATTGTTAGCTTCCTCAAAAGAAATGTCTGTCTCAAGAAACAAAATTGGAAAGCCAACAGAAGTATTATTTTGGCACCTAACGCTTCTGTATCACATGGTCTGCCCCCACTGTGCACCGTGAATGAAACGCACTACCAGTTTTTCTATAGAGGGCAAATATGTTTATATGTATAAACACATATAAATATGTGCACTCATGTTCACAAAAAAACAGATCACCTTGAGCGACTAGAGACAAGACGTTCATATTCACAGATCATGTACAGCAGCAGTATGTTCTGCAGAAATGATTACCATTTCAATCACCTCGGTTCAGCATGTGTCCTGGTCCTGTTGCCTAGTAGGCAGAAGGTCCACCATTGGCCCTGATAACGTCTTCCATCCGTGATAGCAACGACACGTATAAGGCGCGATTGGCCATCCATGTGCCATTCACATGGTTCCAAAGTTCATCTGTGGTGGTTGGCATTGGGTCTTACCGCTGCAACTGTCGTTGCACCATATTCCACACATTTTCAATTGGCGACAAGTCTGGTGATCTGGCAGGCCGGGACAATAAGCTGGCACCCTGTAACAGCAAGAGGGCACGTGTGTGAACAGCAACATGTGTTCGTGGACTGTCTTGCTGATAAAGGCGTCTGGTAAGTTGTGCTGGAAGGATATGGCTACGGGTCGCACGAAGGTCACATTAGTCGCAGTGCCCTGGACATGTACCAACAGTTTTTTGTGGCTGCACCCAACAGCACCCCGTACTATAAGGCCTTGAGTTGGCGCTGTATGACTTGTGCGAATGCAATGTGATGATGCGGTGAATCAAAATATTACCAACATTTTCAAACAAACAGAACCTAGATTCCTCCGAAAACATTATCTGATGCCACTCCTGTCCTCAGTGACGTCGTTACGCACACCATTGACGTCTGGCATGTTTCTGCACATTTGAGAAATGTAGGCGGAGAAGTGGACGACGCACACGTAACCATTGCAATAATAAACGGTGACAGACTGTCACCTCTGGTAGTGTACGATGTGTTGCACCGTTCCACTGTTGTGCCAGAGCAGAGGAGGACGCATACCTGTCCTGCAATGTCATTCGGATGAGATGTCGATCTTCTCTCTGATGAGATGTCGATCTTCTCAGGGGAGGGGGGTGTGGTTTTGGTGGTGCGACCTGACCCATCTCGACGTGTTCTACGGCCTTCCGTGAAACATCCTGCACGCATCCGTTGCACTGCTAAAATACATCGTCACACATGAGCAACAATTTCCCGGTTGGATGCGTCTCTCACGCCAATAACGCGCCCTCTTTCAAGCTCACTGATTTGACGGTACGGTTAGTGCATACGTCTGCGAGGCATCCTGCATTTCTGCTCAAGTTACACTGGTCCATCACCTTCTGTTTGTAGCGACAACGAGAGCCGCAGACACATTTTACCGGTAGGCGTTGTAGCGCCACGATATCGATGCTGAATTGGACCCGCGTGCCGACATGGTTCAACTGCTAATCATTATTCCAGAACTTACTAATGTACATACGCTGTGATCAGGAAGGTCCCAACTCTAGTCGTTCAAGGTCTCTTGTTTTTTCTGACCACGAGTGTATATATATGCGGCTTGACGGTGACATGATATTTTCTGTGCGGATGCACTCACTCATCCATAGTGCCGCGGGACTCAGCTGAACAGTTTGCGAGCAAATACCAGATAATGGACGGAGGACACTACATCTGTATTGTAAGAATTTGGGCCGAGACTGTTACTCGAGAATCGGAACAATATGTGATATTTCCCTCGCAGCGATAAAAAGGGTCATGGATGTCTTGTGAACTCTTTGACAACTGATTCATTGATCATTTCATTCCGAAATTACACTACTGGCCATTAAAATTGCTACACCACGGAGATGACGTGCTACAAACGCGAAATTTAACCGACAGGAAGAAGATGCTGTGATATGCAAATGATTAGCTTTCCAGAGCATTCACACATGGTTGGCGCCGGTGGCGACACCTACAACGTGTTGACATGAGGAAAGTTTCCAACCGATTTCTTATACACAGACAGCAGTTGACCGGCGTTGCCTGACGAAACGTTGTTGTGATGCCTCGTGCAAGGAGGAGAAATGCGTACCATCACGTTTCCGACTTTGATAAAGGTCGGATTACAGCCCATCACGATTGCGGTTTATAGTATCGCGACATTACTGCTCGCGTTGGTCGAGATCCAATGACTGTTAGCAGAATATGGAATCGGTGGGTTCAAGGAGGTAATACGGAACGCCGGTCTGGGTCCCAACGGCCTCGTATCACCAGCAGTCGAGATGACAGGCATCTTCCTGTCAGGAAGGTCGCAGTTCGTAGTAATAGACGGCAAATCATCGAGTAAAACTGAAGTGATATCAGGTGTTCCCCAGGGAAGCGTCCTGGGACCTCTGCTGTTCCTGATCTGTATAAATGACCTGGGTGACAATCTGAGCAGTTCTCTTAGGTAGTTCGCAGATGATGCTGTAATTTACCGTCTAGTAAGGTCATCCGAAGACCAGTATCAGTTGCAAAGCGATTTAGAAAAGATTGCTGTATGGTGTGGCAGGTGGCAGTTGACGCTAAATAACGATAAGTGTTAGGTGATCCACATAAGTTCCAAAAGAAATTCGTTGGATTTCGATTACTCGATAAATAGTACAATTCTCAAGGCTGTCAATTCAACTAAGTACCTGGGTGTAAAAATTACAAACAACTTCAGTTGGAAAGACCACATAGATAATATTGTGGGGAAGGCGAGCCAAAGGTTGCGTTTCATTGGCAGGGCACTTAGAAGATGCAACAAGTCCACTATAGAGACAGCTTACACTACACTCGATCGTCCTCTGTTAGAATATTGCTGCGTGGTGTGGGATCCTTACCAGGTGGGATTGACCGAGGACGTCTAAAGGGTGCAAAAAAGGGCAGTTCGTTTTGTATTATCGCGTAATAGGGGAGAGAGTGTGGCAGATATGATACGCGAGTTGGGGTGGAAGTCATTAAAGCAAAGACATTTTTCGTCGCGTCGAGATCTATTTACGAAATTTCAGTCGCTAACTTTCTCTTACGAATGCGAAAATATTTTGTTGAGCCCAACATACATAGGTAGGAATGATCATCAAAACAAAATAAGAGAAATCAGAGCGTGAACAGAAAGGTTTAGGTGTTCGTTTTTCCCGCGCGCTATTCGGGAGTGGAATGGTAGGGAGGTAGTATGATTGTGGTTCGATGAATCCTCTGCCAAGCACTTAAATGTGAATTGCAGAGTAATCATGTAGATATAGATGTAGATTTTCCGCATGGCTGTAACGGATCGTGCAGCCACATCTCGATCCCTGAGTCAACAGATGGGGAAGTTTGCAAGACAACAACCATCAGCACGAGCAGTTCGACGACGTTCGCAGCAGCATGGACTATCAGCTGGGAGTCCGTGGCTGCGGTTACCCTTGACGATGCATCACAGACAGAAGCGCCTGCGATGGTGTACTCAACGACGAACCTGGGAGCACGAATGGCAAAACGTCATTTTTTCGGATGAATGCAGGTTCTGTTTACATTATCATGGTGGTCGCATCCGTATTTGGCGACATTGCGGTGAACACACACTGGAAGCGTGTTTTCGTCATCGCCATATTAGCGTATCACCCAGCGTGACGGCATGGGGTGCCACTGGTTACAAGTCTCGGTCACCTCTTGTTCGCATTCACGGAACTTTGAACAGTGGACTTTATATTTCAGATGTGTTACGACCCGTGGCTCTACCCTTCATTCGATCCCTGCGGAACCCTACATTTCAGCAGGATAATGTACGACCGCATGTTGCAGGCCTTGTACGGGCCTTTCTGGATATAGAAAATGTTCGACTGTTGCCCTGGCCAGCACATCCTCCAGATCTCTCACCAATTGAAAATGTCTGGTAAATGGTGGCTGAGCAACTGGCTCGTCACAATACGCCAGTCACTACTCTTGATGAACGGTACACGCCATCCAAGCTCTGTTTGACTCAATGCTCAGGCGTATCAAGGCCGTTATTACGGCCAGAGATGCTTACTCTGGGTACTGATTTCTCAGGATCTATGCACCCAAATTGCGTGAAAATATAATCACATGTCAGTTCTAGTATAATATATTTGTCTAATGAATACCCGTTTATCATCTGCATTTCTTTTTGGTGTAGCAATTTTAGTGGCCAGTAGTGTAAAAATGTTTTTAAATGGAAAATGGTAGCGTGGGAAAGAAACGATCTTATTGACTGTGCACATACGCATCCTTGCAAGTTAAAAAGCGGCGACGTTGTTGTGCGTTTCCGTCCCCCGTATGTTAGCAGTCTAATCGAGCCACTGGATCAGGACGTAGCAGCTATTTTTGAATGGCGATCCCGTGCGGTGTTTCTGATAACTATTCAGCAAGGTAACGAGATGCAAAACAAAAACATGAATGAAGCACTGAAGGCAGTAAATATTACACAAATTCATTGCTGAGCGTGAATCGAGGTAACATAAAAGTACAAACACTTCAGTGGAGCTGTAGAAGGATACGACTGACGAAATTTTGAGAACTTGACAGAAAAGGCAAACAGAGTTCCCGGATGCGAAGACATGGATATGTGTCGGATCAATTAATTTTCGTGGACGATTTGCAACAAATAACGGAAATCGTGTGAAAGCTAATCGTTGTTTTGTAGCTTTAACTTGATGTTCAACTAAAATTCTGATACATCTTTCAAGTGATTTATAGCTATGTCGCATGCAAGCTCATGTGATAACCAATCTGCCTTAAGATATTAAGTGACAACGATTAAATTTTCTCAAACGCACCGTAAGATTTTTTCATGTGTTTCAGAAGGAAACACAGTATTTGATATTAGCAAAGGCTATATGCAGAACTTATTAATTGTTAGTGTAAAGAGGTTCGTCTTGGAGACAAATGTGTATGTATATCCCATCTGTGCGATATATACTACATAAAACGGAGATTACTCCTCCAAAAATATTAACTTTTAAATTCTGCGATTTTCGATGAAGTAGTTAAGAGAACTAATTTGAAAAGAAGTGATAAGGAACTGCATTCATCAGCAAACGGCGGCACAAATACTTAGCATAGAGCTAAAATACTACATAAACGTGTGAAAAACAGATGGTGCTACCAAGAGAGTGCATTGGTTACTTAAACAGACCCAGTAAATACGAAAAGGAGTCACCATATGATCACTGCCGTTCGTGAACATGCAAAACCACCTGAGTCCAGGTACAAACATTCGGACTTTCAAAATAATCTGTAGGCGAGTGAGGGTACTGTTCAAAACTCGGTCTAATGTTCACTACTGGAGAGACATACCAAGCACCTTTGCATAAGCGGATACAAACAATCTCACGTAATATACAAAGGGGCGTCATATACGAAGTTTTTAAAATAATTGCAAAAACATTGTTACCAAAGCAGTTTGCTTACATATAGTTGAGCGACAGAGTGATTGAATGCCACGAACGCTCACAGATGAATGAAGAACGGCTGGACATCGCTTTCCTGGTCGACACCCGAATCTGAATTGCTCACAAAGGAAAATTGAGTTCCATTTTAATTTGAACAAACACATTGCATAAGATTTTACTCTTGGTATCAATGACTCGATAAACAAAAGCGTTCTTTGTGAATGTAGTCAGATATGGGTGAAAAGCATTGATTTATCTAAGAGCTTGCTGTGATGTCATCCAGCAAGTATAATACAGCATGATAAAAACTGCATCCAGCGTCCACAACACAGAGCAAAATTCAGCCTCAGAGTGAAACTTCTCCCTGTACCATGCTTCCACCTACCGAAAATTCGCGGCAAATCGCCTCATTGGCTCATGCTACCCAAAGCTCCTGGCCCATGCAAGATATGTCACCTGTGTCAAGTTTTGGAGATACGACAAGCGGTCAGTTCATGGTCACGCGTCTACAAGTATTTTCCTCTTTGGAAAACAGAGGAGTGACGAGTTAACGTACCGTGCTTATGGAACGAGTGGATGCTAACAGCAGAAGCGTTTGCGGAAATGTTGCAGTTACTTGTAGACGCGTTAGAAGAGACCAAAGTAAGTGACGTGACTGACAGCGTGAGAGCTGCAAAGTTTTTCGGGCGGTAGACGTAAGCCTAAATTAAGAAGTTGTTAATCAAAATATCCACGGGTGTACTGCCGGTCTATAGTGTCCAATGGGCACAATATTTCGGCGATCAAACATGTCGCCATCATCAGGTGAACTGACGGACTGAGCTCCTGTGAACGCGCCGGCACGGAGATCCGTACGCTATGGCTGCTCATGGGGAACTGGGTACGGTCGCGGCGGCGGCCGATTTAAATACCCTCCGCCCGCGGCGCGCTCCCTCCACCGTCCGCGCCCCGCGCCACGGTAGCGCGGTGGAACAGATTGCGACGGCGTCTGAGATGACGTCGGTGTGATGGCTCTGTCCGCCGTGGTCGTCACAACTATGCGTTTGCTCGACTTACTCTTGATTAACCCAATCGCTGGTTCCCAAGCCTTGCTAAGATTATAGCCACAGTCACGGTTTATGAGGTCGTCATTGGTACGAATTTCGATGGCCTCTCTAACAACGCTGTCCCAGTATCTCGACGTCTGTACCAGAATCCTCGTGCGGTCATGCTCCATAGCGTGATTTTCCGACAAACAATGTTGAGCGACCGCCGACTTGCTCGGATACATCAGTTGAGTGTGCCTCTGGTGTTCACGGCATCGATCCTCGACGGTACGCATCGTCTGACCAATATACGACTTGCCACATTGACACGGAATCTGGTACACGCCGGCCTTCCTCAAACCGAGGTCATCTTTGGTGCTCCCCACCAGTGCATAAGTTTTATTCGGAGGACAAAACACAGTTCCGACCCGCTGTTTCTTCAGAATGCGGGCGATTTTCCCCGAGAGTGCGCCTGTGTATGGAATAAATGCAGTGCCTACCTCCTCCCTCGTGACTTCATCCATCTCAACAGGTTGTGATGCAGTGGTTGGGCGGAGAGCACGTTGGATCTGCCACTCTGAGTACCCATTTTTTCGAAATACAGTTCTCAGATGTTCCAATTCCTGGGGTAGACTCTCTGTGTCAGAGATAATGCGCGCCCTATATACTAGAGTTTTAAGTACCCCATTCCTCTGTGAAGGGTGGTGGCAGCTGTCTGCGTGCAAATACAGATCAGTGTGTGTTGTCTTTCGATACACGCCATGACCTAGGGTGCCGTCAGCCCTTCTCCTGACCAAGACGTCAAGGAAAGGTAATTTACCCTCCGTTTCAGTCTCCATAGTGAATTTGATGTTGGGGTGTATGGAGTTTAGATGTGTGAGGAAGTCAAGGAGTTTATCCATACCATGTGGCCAGATGACGAACGTGTCGTCCATGTAACGGAAAAAACAAGTAGGTTTCCATTCGGTTGACGACAGGGCTTCCTCCTCGAAGTTCTCCATGTACAAATTCGCTACCACCGGCGAGAGTGGGCTACCCATGGCGACTCTTCCGTTTGTTCGTAGTATTCTCCATTAAAAAGAAAATATGTGGAAGTCAAGACATGTCTAAAAAGTTCAGTGGCATTCTCGTCAAACCTCTGACCAATCAACTCTAGCGACTCTCGCAGGGGTACCCTCGTGAACAAGGAAACGACGTCAAAACTCACCATGATATCTGACTCATCCAATCTGAAGCTATCAAGGCGTTTAACAAAATCCACGGAATTACGGATGTGATGAGGGCATTTACCCACATAAGGACTTAATATTCCCGTCAGGTATTTGGCCAAAAAATATGTAGGTGCCCTGATGTTGCTGACAATGGGGCGTAAAGGTACCCCCTCTTTGTGAACCTTCGGGAGTCCATATAGTCTAGGCGGTACCGGACCTTGGGGTAATAATTTCTTAGCGTCACCCACCGGTAAATCTGCGTCCTTGAGAAGAACCCTCGTCTTGTTCTCCACCTTCTTTGTAGGGTCAACGCTGATCTTCCGGTAGGAATCGTCATTTAGCAGGCTCTGCATCTTATCAGTGTAGTCCTTATGGGAGACAACAACCGTAGCATTGCCTTTGTCAGCCGGTAAGACAACAATTTCAGAGCGTTCCCTCAGATCACGAATGGCCGCCCTCTCTTTACTGCTGATATTTGACTTCATCGGCTTGGATTTCGTCAACGCACGACAAGTTTCACGACGTATTTCCTCGGCTGATTCTGGCGGAAGTCGAGAAGCAACCTGTTCAACAGCACTAACAATTTCTGCGACCGGAATGAACTTGGGGGTGGGAGCGAAGTTGAGACCTTTCTGCAAAACCGATACCGCATCATCTCAAGACAGACGAAACAGACAGGACAATAGATACCAGCCTTATGACAATAACAGACGTTCTAACAGAAAATACACAGACAATTATAATAACGGAAATTGCTACCGGAATGATCAATCATATGGAAACATTAATCGGTATCATCAAGACAGAAATTATTCATACAATAATAGGAATTCTTACTACAGAAATAACCAGGGTAGTAGATATAACAATAATTTCAGAAGTGACAGCCGAAATTACACAAGAAGTAGTCATGCAGATAGACAGGAAAATAGAAATTTTAATAACAGACACAACCAAGAAATTACATTTAACAGACAGGAGGGACCTATCTGGCATCCTCCACGTGACAGAAATTCAGAGAGACAAGTGCAAATCGTAGAAATTGATCCGCGAAATGACGCGAATAATCAAAGACGTGACGCAAACAATCGACAATGACTTGTAGCTTTGGCTTCTGGCAGCAATATAGACGGTTCAGAAAGCAGTAACACTACGACTTTACACTACGTACGCCTGGAAGACATGAGAGACATTTTGCTAGACGAAAAGGAAAATAATGTAGATGCATTTTTACATCCCGTTATTGAAAGATGTGTGAGTAAGAATAAGTCCACTGCGGTTTTAGATTCTGGGAGCTCTTTGCATGTTATTGGTGAATCAGTTTTTATATATGTGTAAGAACTATTGCTTGTCCTGTGTTACATGTTTCTAAAACTACAATTCGAGGAGCTATTTCTGGAAAAAGTGTGGAACTCAAACAACAGACCAACTTAAATTTCATTTGTCAAGGATATGAATTTTCTGCTAATTTTATTATTGTTCCATTACTCAGTGCACAAATTATATTAGGTATGGAATTTCTTAACGCACATAAGGCAATTTTAAACTTTTAGGAAGGAAGTGTGAACTTGACTGTTGCCGGAATGCCGAGATGTTTGAAATTTTTCGAGTGTTTAACGAAATCTGAATCAGAAACAAAATGTTTAAGGTTTCTTACTTCTGATATTTTTGCTGAGCATTATGACGACAATGTGTTCATTCATGACAACGACAATAGATACAGAGACGCGATGGATGATATAATTAATAGCGAAGAATTAAGTAATGAAAAGGTTAAGGAAGCTGAAGTGTCAGATGACGTTGCAAGAGAAGAACTGCACCAAATTTTGACGTCACATGCTACAGTATTTAGTCATACACAGGAACTATACAAGGCTTTCAATATTTATTTAAAGTAAAAGAACACACACCATTTCGAGGAAAAACGTACGCTATTCCTTTGGCTTATAGAGACAAGGTTAAGAGTGAACTTCAATGCATGTTAGATCAAGGCATTATTGAGCCAGCAGTCAGTCCTTATACCAGCCCATGACACGTCGTTCTTAAAAGGAATGGGCCAATTCGTTTGGCTCTGGATTCCAGACAGATAAATAATATCATCATTCCTGAAACTGACCGTCCCCAAACTTTAGATGAACTTCTTCAACATTTCCATGGAATTAAAGTTTCATCCACGATTGATATGCGCACAAGTTTTTGGCAAATACAACTTCAACCTGATTGTAGAAAATACACTGCCTTTTTAGCCTTTGGTAACTGTTACCAATTTCGGAAATTACCGTTTGGACTTACTGTATCACCTGCAGCATTCATTCGTAGTTTAAACGAAATTTTACGTGTTTATTTTCGTGACAATATTACTTCATATGTTGACGATATTCTTATTGCTAAATGTTCTTGGAGTGAGCATAATAAAATTTTGGATTCATTATTACATATTTTTGCAAGAGTTGGCATTACAGTGAACTTGAAAAAATGTGAATTTGGTCGTTCTCAGTTGAAATTTATTGGTCATATTACTTCTACAGCAGGTATTCTTCCTGATCCAGAGAAACTAGACGCTATTCGTAATTATGCTGTTCCTATTACAAAATGTGATGTTCGTAGTTTCCTTGGTGTCTGTAATTTTCTTAGACGCTTTGTTAGATTGGATAATTCGGCCACACCTCGTTTGATTGAACTATCGGGAAAGAATTCTCATTAGTGTTGGGATGAGGAAGCTCAATCAGAATCTGAACAACTTCGTGATGTTTTAGTTGCTGCTCCACTTCTTTCACATCCGGATTTATCTAAAGATTTGTTTGGCGACGGACTCTTCATACAAAGGCCTAGGTTCACACTTATTTCAAGACATAGAAGAAAACGGCGTTGTAGTACAGAAAACTATTGCATTTGGAAGTCGTGTTCTCTCTAAATCAGTAAAAGAATTATTCGATTACGGAACTTGAAGCCTTGGCTGTTGTTTGGGCTTTTACAAAATTTCGCAACTTTTTGTATGGCAGACATACTAAGGTTTATACCGATCATCGAGCTCTGGAATTTCTTATGTCAGCAAAATTAACACATGGAAGATTGTCACGATGGGCGCTGTATCTACAGGAATTTGATTTTAGTATTGTTTACATACAGGGTTCTTCAAATATTATTGCTGATGCTTTATCAAGTGCACCTATGGGTTTGAAACAAAGTGCTGAGGAGGACTGCAAAGAAAACAATTATTGTTTGATGTATATTCAAGGTGTTGCGTTTGAAAATTTTATTTCGTCTTCACTCCAGGACATCGATAAGGAGCAAAACAAGGATCCAATCTGGAAGGACATTAAGGAAAAGTGGAAGAGAAAGGAAAGTGTAGCGATTAGACAGTATTATCTAGTTAGCAATGATATTATTTTTAAACGAAAATCAGTCGACAACTCTGTTTGGTTAGTTTGCATTCCTGATAAGTGTGTTAATAAATTGATTTGGTACACACATTTCAGTTATGCACACTTTGGTCCCAGAAAATGGTTTCATAAATTAAGAGAAAATTGCTACTTCAGTAATATCGAAAAACGTATTCGATCTGTTCTTGCCAAATGCAAATTATGTCAAAAGGCTAAGCCGCCAACTATTTCTCACAGAGCACCGTTGTTTCCTATCATTCCAGCGAAATTATATGAGATGGCTGCAGTCGATTTGTTCGGTCCAGTGCTTCGTTCTACTAATGGTTTTGCGTACATTTTGGTAGCAGTGCAATTGACATCAAAATATGTGTGTTTTACACCTTTACGCAAAGCAACAGCTCGTTCGGTGTCTAATGCTTTCATCAAACATTTTCTTAAAGAAGTGGGTCATGTTGATAAGGTTATATTAGATAATGGATCACAGTTTCCCTCTAAAATTTGGCTTCGTACTCTACGGCGTCGTAAGATTAAACCAATTTTCATTTCACTTTTTCGTGATACTTGTGTAAACTATTATGTAAAATCATGTGTATGCAAGCATTTGTATTCCTTACTGTATTTTATATATTAGGTTATTGAAGGGTCAGTGCAAAGCCAAAATTTATTTAGTTATGTGATATTTACTTATTAATATTACTTTGTAATTTTTCTCTGCATTTTTTGGACGAATTTTGTGGTATTTTCACCACCAATGCTGGCAAAAATATCATCAAACTCTAGCCCGTGGAGGAGGGGCATATGAAAGGTGGCTACACTGAGTCACAGCGCCAGAGATTGCGCCAAAGAGTATTATTCAGCTGCCTCCACTGGCAGTGCTTGTTGAGAAGTTGCTGTGGGCAGTCGTAGTTCTGAGGTAGGCGTGATAAGTGCTTGTTGAGACGATGTCGATACAGTTCTAGTTGTGAGCATGTCGTGCAGTCCTCCTCAGCACTTTGTTTCAAACCCATAGGTGCACGTGATAAAGCATCAGCAATAATATTTGAAGAACCCTGTATGTAAACAATACTAAAATCAAATTCCTGTAGATACAGCGCCCATCGTGACAATCTTCCATGTGTTAATTTTGCTGACATAAGAAATTCCAGAGCTCGATGATCGGTGTAAACCTTAGTATGTCTGGCGTACAAAAAGATGCGAAATTTTGTGAAAGCCCAAACAACAGACGAGGCTTCAAGTTCCGTAATCGAATAATTCTTTACTGATTTAGAGAGAACACGACTTCCAAATGCAATAGTTTTCTGTACTACAACGCCGTTTACTTCTATCTCTTGAAATAAGTGTGCACCTAGGCCTTTGTTTGTAGAGTCCGTCGCCAAACAAAAATCTTTAGATAAATCCGGATGTGAAAGAAGTGGAGCAGCAACTAAAACATCACGAAGTTGTTCAGATTCTGATTGAGCTTCCTCATCCCAACAATAATTAGAATTCTTTCTCGATAGTTCAGTCAAACGAGGTGTGGCCGAATTATCCAATCTAACAAAGCGTCTAAGAAAATTACAGACACCAAGGAAACTACGAACATCACATTTTGTATTAGGAACAGCATAATTACGAATAGCGTCTAGTTTCTCTGGATCAGGAAGAATACCTGCTGTAGAAGTAATATGACCAATAAATTTCAACTGAGAACGACCAAATTCACATTTTTTCAAGTTCACTGTAATGCCAACTCTTGCAAAAATATGTAATAATGAATCCAAAATTTTATTATGCTCACTCCAAGAACGTTTAGCAATAAGAATATCGTCAACATATGAAGTAATATTGTCACGAAGATAAACAGGTAAAATTTCGTTTAATCTACGAATGAATGCTGCAGAAGATACAGTAAGTCCAAACGGTAATTTCCGAAATCACTTTTGCGTAAAATAGTCATATCCGGTTATTCTTTACCGACTCTCTATACAGATTGATAGTTGAAGAGTTGTTTTGATAGATACAAAGAATAGTAAAAGAGTAGGCAGCGGTGCAGAAAACTAAAAGGGAAATAGTACCACTACAGCTTCGGGCCCTGTGCACGCTACGGCACATATTCACTTAGTGTAGCGAATCCCGTAAGGACTTAAATCGCCACCCATAAATTCCAGTATGTGACTTAGTGGCCAATTTGGTGGAAGTGTGTACACAAATTGATCTAACCATGAATATGGATGTATGTCATCCTTAGAATTGCGAAAGATCTTAAATTTCCGAACAGTTAAAAAGTGTTTGTAGTCAAAGTTTTCGCCTCGTGGCGACAAAGACCTACCGCGTCTGACCGAGTCCGAATATCGATTATTGTCAAGTTCGCGCGCCTGGCGCTCTCTTGTTGCTTCTCGTAAATGAAATAAATTATTTTCTTCAAGGCCCTCTGCTATCTGTAATTCTAAATTTCTTCTGATGTCTTTTCCTACGATTTCGCTTTCAATTTGTTTGACTTGCTTTCGTAACGCTTCAAATTCCCTTTTAAGGCGTTCATTAAATTTTCCCTGACTTTCAACATGTTTATTTATATTTTGGTACTCTTCTGTTTCTGTAAATGGCAATGGAGCTGTATCATCTGAATCTCTGTCCTCATTTAAATTAAGATTTGTCAATTTATCTGATATCGCCTCAACTCTTTCCGAAAAGTCACCTATTTGTTCTTTCTGTTTATTTACGTCTTCCGTAAGTGTCGCGACTCGGGTGTCAGTATTGACACTAAGTCACATACTGGAATTTATGGGTGTTCACATTGTTGTGTTAGGTTATTTATTCTTTCATTTGATACAGATTCCTCGATTCTTTCAAATATTTCTTCCCTATCGCGTGCACGTTGTAAATTTAACTCTGAAAATTTTTGTACTATCTCGCAATCTCTTTCTTCCTGTTCTCTATCCTGTTCCTTTTGTCTAATTTCTAATTAAATTAATCTATTATTGTGAGCACTCAAAATCGGTTGTACTTCTTCTCTAATTTCTTTCTTTAATTCATCTTTCACGTTTTTAAAACATGCCCCTATTCGTGAGCCTAACCGTGTTTCCTTCTCTGTTTTATTTGCTCCTATTTGTTTGTCTAACCGTGTTTCCATTGTTACCATATCAGTTTTAATTGTTCCTATTTGTGATCCCACTGTTTTTAATTCAGATCTTAACTGAATGTTCCCATACCAGTTTCTAACTGTGTTGCCTAATTTAATATAGCACCCATCAACTGCTCCATATTAACTGGTTCAAAATTCTTTTTGCCCCTAAAATTTCCCGTATAACTAACTTCCTTCGGCATAGCCGGAAAGCTATCTGTGTTCGATACTATTTCAGAATCTTCTATCGTTAATCTGGTATTCTGTGAATTTTTTGATTGAGAAAGACTTTGAAGTGGTTCCGGACTATTTTCCCGGTTTATTAAATTGTTTTCTGCTTCATGATTCATCATACTGTTCTCCTGTGTTGGCGAGTTCGCCATGTTAACAATTTCGTCATTCTGACTATCCATCATTTTTGCATTTTCGTCGATCGCGTAATCATTTACAAAACATACAAAACTCGCCACTATACGAAAATTACACACAATATAACACTTTATCACCAACAATACCACCCACACGAAAGGCTTCCCGACAAACAAGCCTAACGAACAATTAGAACCTTCACAATTGCACAAAATTGTCAAGCCCGTATACGACTCATCAAAAATTAAATTCCACAAAGATACCATCAGAAGAATGACAAGACAACTACTAACGTTCAATCACAAAATCTGTACAAGCAGTATAAACTACAATTACTAAACTACAAATCACTACAACAATACTACTGTCTGCTATTTTTACTATCAAAAGAATTCCAAGGGACGATCCGAAGCAGCGGTCGCCACGTGCATGGGGGCCTAATTAAATGAAATGCTAATAATTTTAATTTTAGTCGCTGTTTGTCCAGTTACGCAGTCTCGTAACTGGTTGGCCCTGAATAATATTAGTACGCAATCTGACAACATAGAATAACAACAAAGAATGAAAGGAAATTTGCGTGAACACTATTAATTAATTAAGTCCCCAGCAACTATAAAAGCTACGAAACAAGAAAGCATAAGTGTAACTGTTCTGTGTGTGGAAGTGTGATTCAAAGTACACATCTGGCACGGTTTTTCCTCAGTACGACAAGATGCTTTAAACGCCATTTACAATGAAGTAATTAAAAAAAACAGAAGTACTGTGATTGTACATAGAAACCAGAATTACACTCTAATACATGAACACAAGCCAAATGCTTTGTTGACTGAACCTGTGACCAAGACGCATTGTTATTTAGGAAATTTGAAATACAAAATTTTTTTTCTATTACCTCACATATATTGACGAAAAATACACTCTGATCATTACAACATCCCCAATCGAACAGCATCCGCTGTCTAGCCCATCAGAACAACTGCGCACGACATGCTCACAACTAGAACTGTATCGACATCGTCTCAACAAGCACTTATCACGCCTACCTCGGAACTACGACTGCCCACAGCAACTTCTCAACAAGCACTGCCAGTGGAGGCGGTTGAATAATACTCTTTGGCGCAGTCTCTGGCGCTGTGACTCAGTGTAGCCACCTTTCAAAAGATGTATGATGAATCGCTCCAATATGGCTGCCATCAGTGCTGGCACCATAACATTACCCACATCTAAAATACAGCATCATCTGAAGTGAGACATTTGCTATCGCACTGCCCTTCACTGCCGGTACTCTGTTCTACTCTTACCATCCTCAGCTGCAGCCGCTTCCTCTCCAGTGTCAACCAACCTATACGTCATATATACAAAATGTCTTTAAGTTCTAATTACTCCCAAAAGCAAATCTATGAAAGACTCAGCACATCAAAACAAAAAAATAAAAACCGTTTCTGTTCGCAATCAAATACAGGGTGTCCCACTCGAAAGAAGCCACACAAATAAACTGTGGTATCGATAGCAACGATGCCACGGCATAGGTTCGTAAGTTAGCACTACGAGTCACAGACGACAGCGCTCTCTAGCCGAAGCGGGAGAGCTCTACGAGCTCTGCTCCAGTTTTCAGCCCATTTGATAAAGAGCAGACGGCCGGGACACTTTGCTTCAGATTCGCTCCTCAGGGCAAAGTTATGTATTATTCTTGTTGCTAAAGGTGATTTTAATTCACACTGCAGTACCGAGAGATTTTCACCTTTTCCTGCTCCTACCCACTCGCCGCCTTCCAGGCGGGATACAAAATAAACATTTGCTTAATTACACTTACAGACTTTGCATAAAAGTCAGGAAATGAAATGAGATGAACTTGTCAAACCTTGTTCATGCAAGCAGTTCTAGGCGCTTCAGTCTGGAACCGCGCGACCGCTACGGTCGCAGGTACGAATCCTGCTTCGGGCATGGATGTGTGTGATGTCCTTAGATTAGTTATGTTTAAGTAGTTCTAAGTTTTAGGGGACTGATGACCTCAGAAGTTAGGTCCCATAGTGCTCAGAGCCATTTCAACCATTTGAACCTGCCTCGGGCATGGATGTGTGTGATGTCCTTAGATTAGTTAGGTGTAAGTAGTTGTAAGTTCTAGGGGCTAATGGTCTCAGATGTTAGGTCCCATAGTGCTCAGAACCATTTGAACGTTGTTCATGGGGAAATAACGGTGAATCACAAAAGGTGCTGGAAGTGACCGCCCTCAACCTGTAAACACGGTTGGACACAACGCTGCAGATTCTCAAATGTTGCTGCCAGAACCTCTGCTGTCACTGCCTGGATTTCACGGATGATGCTCTCTCATAATTCTTCCACGTTTTGTGGTTTGTTCCTGTAGACATTACTTTTTAGGTAACCACAGAGGAAAAAGTCAGGTGGTGTTAAATCAGGTAACCTTGGGGGCCACAGTTCTTTCGAAATCACTCCGCTGGGTAAAATGATTCGAACTCAGCTATGGTCACTCGAGACATGTGGCTTGTGGCGCCATCCTGTTGGGACCAGCCGAGGGTAAGTTCTTCATCGTCTAACGGGGTCACATATTCCTGAAACATTTCCATGTAACCTCCATTTGCCAGAATAGACTCGGAAAAATTTGGTCTGATAATGCAAAGCTTTGATACTGTACAGAACAAGCCAATCTTCTGTAAATGTAGCGGTTTCCCGACCAGTGCAAGTGGATTTTCATTACACCACAAACGTGTATTCCGAGAGTTTACATAGTCAGAGAGGTGAATCCACGCCTCAACACTGAACCATGTCTACTGTAATGTTCCTGGCCTCTGAGCAACAAATTGCTGCAACCAATGGCAAAATGCAATTTGTTTGTCTTTGTCACTGACATGCAGTTCGGGAACAACTGTACCATGTATAGATACATGTGTGGTTTCCTTCGAAGCCATGTAATACGTGCTCTGCGATATTCCACATTCCTGAGATAAACTTCAAACTGACACTACGGAAGAGGCCAACACTCGTTGTTTCACGTCAGTCACTTTTTCTTCCAACAATGGCGGCCGTCCCTCCCGCCATGAAGATCCAGCACCGTTCCACAACTCTCCATCTTGTTCACTAACTTTGGTTTGCAGCATTTACACGCTATATGCTGGTCATCAAACTGTTCAACAAACATTCGCTGACATGTCTCAATGGAACCTGTAATCCAAAATTGTTTCACAAGAAACACACGCTCTTCTACAGAATAGCGATACATTGTCACAAAATACTGAACACTGAGCTCCAGCCACAGCGACGCGCGTAAACACACTGTTGCGTCAAACGATGTTGCAGAGTGCAGTGTTGCCACATCAAACGTCACAAATTACACGGTGCAGTTTCAGCGGAATTGTTACATATGTTTGCGGGGCCTCTTTCGAATGAGACAACCTGTAGATTGATTGTACCGGACTGACATGGGAAGGAAAGGATTATAACACAAAATACCGTAAATAAAGGTGCCAAAATAAAACGAGAACAAAATTTTGATACTTACACCAAACTAATGCGTATAATAAGTGGAGTATAAATCTGAAATCGAATTTTGTCAAGATAGAGTATTTTGAATTTCTGTATATCCACATTCTGATGGGAACTATGGCAGCAGCAGTATATTTAAGTGCAACAGTAGCCTGAAGGTGGTGGAATGTACTACTGAACCTGTCGAAAATAAAGAAAAACTACCACATACGGCTGAAGGGGCTATTATTGGACATTATTACTTTGAAAGCTGTAAGCATATTTTACCAACGCTTTAAGTAATAATTTTTGATTAAGACATCGTCTTTAAGATAAAAAAATGAAATGTCGTGTGACGAGGGCCTCCCGTCGGGTAGACCGTTCACCTGGTGCAAGTCTTTCGATTTATGAAAGTAGATAACTGATCCAAAGCATTTTAACGTCGTGCTTCGTCTGAGATACCTAGATCGTTCAAAAAAAATTTTTTTTAAGAGTCAAAAAGGAAGAGTACCAGTCCTCTCGCATCTGGCTTGCTGGGATAATTACTTCATGGGAGCAGTCCCTCACAAAACCTACTACGCCACTGCAAATAAGAGGTGGCATTTACAGTGGAACCATGGACCTTGCCTGTGGTGGGGAGGCTTGCGTGCCTCAGCGATACAAATGGCCGTACCGTAGGTGCAGCCACAACGGAAGAGTATCTGTTGAGAGGCCAGACAAACGTGTGGTTCCTGAAGAGGGGCAGCAGCCTTTCAATAGTTGCAGGGGCAACAGTCTGGATGATCGACTGATCTGGCCTTGTAACACTAACCAAAACGGCCTTACTGTGTTGGTACTGCGAATGGCTGAAAGCAATGGGAAGCTACAGCCGTAATTTTATTCCGAGGGCATGCAGCTTTACTGTATGGTTACATGATTATGGCGTCCTCTTGGGTAAAATATTCCGGGGGTAAATTAGTATCCCCATTCGGATCTCCGGGCGGGGACTACTCAAGAGGACGTCGGTATCAGGAGAAAGAAAACTGGCGTTCCACGAATCGGAGCATGGAATGTCAGATCCCTTAATCGGGAAGGTAGGTTAGAAACTTTAAAAAGGGAAATGGGTAGGTTAAAGTTAGATACAGTGGGAATTAGTGAAGTTCGGTAGCAGGAGGAACAAGACTTTTGGTTCTAGGCGCTGCAGTCTGGAACCGAGAGACCGCTACTGTCGCAGGTTCGAATCCCGCCTCGGGCATGGATGTGTGATGTCCTTAGGTTGGTTAGGTTTAATAAGTTCTAAGTTCTAGGCGACTGATGACCTCAGAAGTTAAGTCGCATAGTCCTCAGAGCCATTTGAACAAGACTTTCGGTCAAGTGAATACAGGGTTATAAATACAAAATCAAATAGGGTTAATGCAGGAGTAGGTTTAATAATGAATAAAATAATAGGAATGCGGTTAAGCTACTACAAACAGCATAGTGAACGCATAATTGTGTCCAAGATAGACACGAAGCCCACGCCTACTACAGCAGTACAAGTTCATAAGCCATCTAGTTCTGCAGATGATGAAGAAATAGATGAAATGTATGATGAGATAAAATAAATTATTCAGGTAGTGGAGGGAGACGAAAATTTAATAGTCATTGATGACTGAAATTCGAGAGTAGTAAAATGGAGAGAAGGAAACATAGTAGGTGAATATGGATTGGGGGTAAGAAATGAAAGAGGAAGCCGCCAGGTAGAATTTTGCACAGAGCATAACTTAATCATAGCTAACACTTGGTTCAAGAATCATAAAAGAAGGTTATATACATGGAGGAATCCTGAGATACTAGAAGAAATCTGATAGATTATATAATGGTAAGACAGAGATTTTGGAACCAGGTTTTAAATTGTAAGATATTTCCAGGGGCAGGTGTGGACTCTGACCACGATCTAATGGTTATGAGCTGTAAATTAAAACTGAAGAAACTGCAAAAAGGTGGGAATTTAAGGAGATGGGACCTGGATATCCTGACTAAACCAGAGGTTATAAAGAGTTTCAGGGAGAGCATAAGGGAACAATTGACAGGAATGGGGGAAAGAAATACTGCAGATGAAGAATGGGTAGCTCTGAGGTATGAAGTAGTGAAGGCAGCAGAGGATCAAGTAGATAAAAAGACAAGGGCTAGTAGTAATCCTTGGGTAACAGAAGAAATATTGAATGTAATTGATGAAAGGAGAAAATATAAAAGTGCAGTAAATGAAGCAGGCAAAAAGGAACACAAACGTCTCAAAACTGACATCGACATGAAGTGCAAAATGGCTAAGCAGGCATGGCTAGAGAACAAATGTAAGTATGCAGAGGCTTATCTCACTAGGGGTAAGATAGATACTGCCTACAGGAAAATTAAACAGACCTTTGGAGAAAAGAGAGCCACTTGTATGAATATCAAGAGCTCAGATTGAAACCCAGTTCTAAGCAAAGAAAGGAAAGCAGAAAGGTGGAAAGAGTATATAGAGGGTCTATACAAGGGCGAGGTACTTGACGACAATATTATGGGAATGGAAGAGGATGTAGATGAAGATGAAACGGGAGATACGATACTGCGTGAAGAGTTTGACAGAGCACTGAAATACCTGAGTCCAAACAAGACCCCGGGAGTAGACAACATCCCATTAGAACTACTGACGGCCTTGGGAGAGCCAGTCCTAACAAAACTCTACCATCTCGTGAGCAAGAAGTACGAGGCAGGCGAAATACCCTCAGACTTCAAGAAGAATATAATAATTCCAATCCCACAGAAAGCAGGTGTTGGCAGATGTGAAAGTTACCGAACTATCAGTTTAGTAAGTCACAGCTATAAAATACTAACGCGACGTCTTTACAGACGAATGGAAAAACTGATAGAAGCCGACCTCGGGGAAGATCAGGTTGGATTCCGTAGAAATGTTGGAACACGTGAGGCAATACTGACCTTACGACTTATCTTGCAAGTAAGATTAAGAAAGGCAAACCTAGATTATAGCATTTGTAGACTTAGAGAAAGCTTTTGACAGTGTTGACCGGAATACTCTCTTTCAAATTCTAAAGGTGGCAGGGGTAAAATACAGTGAGCGAAAGGCTATTTACAATTTGAACAGAAACCAGATGGCAGTTATAAGAGTCGAGGGGCATGAAAGGGAGTGATACAGGGTTGTAGCCTCTCCCCGATGTTATTCAATCTGTATATTGAGCAAGCAGCAAAGGAAACAAAAGAAAAATTCGGAGTAGGTATTAAAATCCATGGAGAAGAAATAAAAACTTTGAGGTTCGCCGATGACATTGTAATTCCGTCAGAGACAGCAAAGGACTTGGAAGAGCAGTTGAACGGAATGGACAGTGTTCTGAAAGGATGATATAAGTTGATCATCAACAAAAGCAAAACGAGGATAATGGAATGTAGTCGAATTAAGTTGGGTGATGCTGAGGGAATTAGATTAGGAAATGAGACACTTAAAGTAGTAAAAGAGTTTTGCTGTTTGGGGAGCAAAATAACTGATGATGGTCGAAGTAGAGAGGATATAAAATGTAGACTGGCAATGGCAAGGAAAGCGTTTCTGAAGAAGAAAAATTTGTTAACATCGAGTATAGATTTAAGTCTCAGGAAGGCGTTTCTGAAAGTATTAGTGTGGACTGTAGCCATGTAAGGAAGTGAAACATGGACGATAAATAGTTTAGACAAGAAGAGAATAGAAGCTTTCGAAATGTGGTGCTACAGAAGAATGCTGAAGATTAGATGGGTAGATCACATTACTAATGAGGAGGTGTTGAATAATATTGGGGAGAAGAGAAGTTTGTGGCAATTCTTGACTAGAAGACGGGATCGGTTGGTAGGACATGTTCTGAAGCATTAAGGGATCACCAATTTCGTATTTAATGGCAATGTGGGGGGTAAAACAGTAGAGGGAGACCAAGAGATGAGTACACTAAGCAGATTCAGAAGGATGTAGGCTGCAGTATGTACTGGGAGTTGAAGAAGCTTGCACAGGAAAGAGTAGCATCGAGTGTTGCATCAAACCAGTCCCAGGACTGAAGACCACAACAACAACTTTTACAATAAAATAATGCAGTAATATTTGCCATTCAAACTGCTAAACAACTAATCGAGTTCATGGCACCCAGTCTAAGCCGCAGGACACCTATCCATTAGCTGCTAGAGACATAAAAAACATGACAAGACTAACATAGGAAAGTAGACCCAGGAACAATCGGCATTGTAGTTGTACACTGTGTTTGTTGAAACAGAACTAGAGCTCCAAGCGCTAGTTGAAAGCACTGAAGCTCAAATCGTTATTTGTACGAAAAGCCAGCTAAAGCCGGAAATAAGTTCAGCCAAAATTTTTACAAAGGACCTAACTGTGTACAGAAAGGATAGATTAAATACAGTTGGCGGTGGAGTGTTTATTGCTGTCAGAAGTCGTTAACCCTGCAGTCAAATCGAAGTAGATAGTACCTGTCAGTAGCGTGGGTAGAGGTTGTACTTGACAAACGGAATAAATTAAGACGTGGTTTCTTTAACCGACCCACTGACTCAGAAAAATAACTTGAGGTTCATTTGAAACAGTACCCCAGTCATATAGCTATATTTGGTGTTGATTTCAATATACCCTCGATATGTAGACGAAAATACACTCCTGGAAATTGAAATAAGAACACCGTGAATTCATTGTCCCAGGAAGGGGAAACTTTATTGACACATTCCTGGGGTCAGATACATCACATGATCACACTGACAGAACCACAGGCTCATAGACACGGGCATCAGAGCATGCACAATGTCGGCACTAGTACAGTGTATATCCACCTGTCGCAGAAATGCAGGCTGCTATTCTCCCATGGAGACGATCGTAGAGATCCTGGATGTAGTCCTGTGGAACAGCTTGCCATGCCATTTCCACCTGGCGCCTCAGTTGGACCAGCGTTCGTGCTGGACGTGCAGACCGCGTGAGACGACGCTTCATCCAGTCCCAAACATGCTCAATGGGGGACAGATCCGGAGATCTTGCTGGCCAGGGTAGTTGACTTACACCTTCTAGAGCACGTTGGGTGGCACGGGATACATGCGGACGTGCATTGTCCTGTTGGAACAGCAAGTTCCCTTGCCGGTCTAGGAATGGTAGAACGATGGGTTCGATGACGGTTTGGATGTACCGTGCACTATTCAGTGTCCCCTCGACGATCACCAGAGGTGTACGGCCAGTGTAGGAGATCGCTCCCCACACCATGATGCCGGGTGTTGGCCCTGTGTGGCTCGGTCGTATGCAGTCCTGAAAGTGGCGCTCACCTGCACGGCGCCAAACACGCATACGACCATCATTGGCACCAAAGCAGAAGCGACTCTCATCGCTGAAGACGACACGTCTCCATTCGTCCCTCCATTCACGCCTGTCGCGACACCACTGGAGGCGGGCTGCACGATGTTGGGGCGTGAGCGGAAGACGGCCTAACGGTGTGCGGGACCGTAGCCCAGCTTCATGGAGACGGTTGCGAATGGTCCTCGCCGATACCCCAGGAGCAATAGTGGCCCAAATTTGCTGGGAAGTGGCGGTGCGGTCCCCTACGGCACTGCGTAGGATCCTACGGTCTTGGCGTGCATCCATGCGTCGCTGCGGTCCGGTCCCAGGTCGACGGGCACGTGCACCTTCCGCCGACCACTGGCGACAACATCGATGTACTGTGGAGACCTGACACCCCACGTGTTGAGCAATTCGGCGGTACGTTCACCCGGCCTCCCGCATGCCCACTATACGCCCTCTCTCAAAGTCCGTCAACTGCACATACGGTTCACGTCCACGCTGTCGCGGCATGCTACCAGTGTTAAAGACTGCGATGGAGCTCCGTATGCCACGACAAACTGGCTGACACTGACGGCGGCGGTGCACAAATGCTGCGCAGCTAGCGCCATTCGACGGCCAACACCGCGGTTCCTGGTGTGTCCGCTGTGCCGTGCGTGTGATCATTGCTTGTACAGCCCTCTCGCAGTGTCCGGAGCAAGTATGGTGGGTGTGACACACCGGTGTCAATGTGTTCTTTTTTCCATTTCCAGGAGTGTACATGTTTAAAGTCGGAGGTAGATATAAAACATCGTCCGAAATCGTTCTGAAAGCGTTCTCAGATAATTATTTCGAACAATTATTTGCGCAGTCCATTCGAAATGTAAATGGTTGGGAAAACATACTTGATCTCTTAGCAACAAATAATCCTGAGCAAAGAGGGAACATCATGACGGATACATGGATCAGTGACCACAAGGTTATTCCCTATTTTTTTACCCCCCTCGTACCTTTGATCTGCTTGAATTGTGACGTAACTGATGAAAGTGCCACCAAAGCAGAGTTAATAAGTAAGGTTTCATTAAATTCCTTCACCAAAGAAGTAGTAAATATTCCAGAATTCGTCCAAGAACAACTGCCAACGTGAGTAGCTTAGAAGCAGATATCCATGGCCTAGCAAAGCATCTTAAATCACTTAATAAAGGCAAGGCCCCCGGTCCTGGTTGTATACCAGTCAGATTCCTCTTACAGTTTGCTGATACTACAGCTCCATGTTTAGCAATCATGTACAATCGATCGCTCATTGAAAGATCCGTATCTAAATACTGGACAGCTGATCAAGTCACACCGATACCCAAGGATGGAAGTAGGAGGAATACGGTGAATTACAGACCTATATCGTTAGCGTCGATTTGCAGCGGGAGTTTTAAACATATACTATGTTTGAAGATTATGAGTCATCTCGAAGAAAACGATTTATTGACAAGTAGCCGACACGGATTCAGATAATATCGTTCTTGAAACTTCCTGCCAGATTAAAACTGTGCGCCGGAACGAGACTCGAACTCGGGACCTTTGCCTTTCGCGGGCAACTGCTTGCTCGCAAAACGCAAAGGTACCGAGTTTGAGTCTCGGTCCGGCACACAGTTTTAACCTGCCAGGAAGTTTCAAATCAGCGCACACTCCGCAGCGGAGTGAAGATCTCATTCTGGAAACATCACCCAGGCTGTGGCTAAGCCATATCTCTGCAATATCCTTTCTTTCAGGAGTGCTAGTTCAGCAAGGTTCGCAGGACAGTGAAGTTTGGAAGGTAGAAGACGAGATACTGGCAGAAGTAAATCTGTGAGGAGGGCGCGTGCGTCATGCTTGGGTAGCTCGGTTGGTAGAGCACTTACCTGCGAAAGGCAAAGGTCACGAGTTCGAATCTCGGTTCAGCGAACAGTTTTAATCTGCCAGGAAGTTTCATATCAGCGCACACTCCGCTAGAGAATGGATATCTCATGCTGGGAATATCGTTCTTATGAAACACAACTAGTTCATTACTCTCACGAAGTGAAGAGTACTATTAACAAGGTATGTCAGGCAGATTCCATATTTTTAGATTTCCAGGGGACTGCTAATTAAATTGCATGCCTACGGCCATCGTCTCAGTTACGTGAGTGGATTGGTGATCTCTTGTCAGAGAGGCCACAGTTAGTAGTAACTGACGAAAAGTCATCGAGTAAAACAGAAGTAATTTCTGGCGTTCATCAATGAATTGTTATAAGCCCTCTGCCCTGAGCTACATAAACGATTAAGGAGACAATCTGAGAAGCAGTCTTAGACTGTTTGTAGATGGTGCTATTATCCATCTTGTAAAGTCATCAGATGATCAAAACAAATTACAAAACGATTTAGACAAGATATCTGTGTGGTGTAAAAAGTGGCAATTGAATCTCTAAGGAGAATTGTGAAGTCATCCACATGACCACCAAAAAGAAATCGGCAAAATTTATGTTAAGCCATATATTACACAAATCTATGGGCCGTAAATTCAACAAAATACTCAGGGATTACAGTTATGAATAACTTAAGCTGGGATGATCAAGCATATGATGTTATGGGTAAGGCAAACCAAAGACTACGATGTACTGGCAGAACACTGAGAAAATGCAAAAGATCTACTGAAGAGATTATCTACAACACACTTATAGGCCCTCTTCTAGAGTATTACTCTGCGGTATCGGATCCGCGTCAACTAGGATCGACGGAGGGCATCGAAAAAGTTCAAAGTGCAGCAGCTCGTGTTGTATTATCGCCAAACAGAGCAGATGGCGCCACGGATATCATACATGAATTGGGGAGGCAATCAATAAAACAAAGGCAGTTTTTGTTGCGGCAGGATCTCATGAAATTTGATCACTAACTTTCTCCTCGGAGTGTGAAAATATTTTGTCGGAGCCCACGAACATAGGAATGAATTATCATCGTAATAAAATAATAGAAATCACAGTTCGCACGGAATGATTTAAGTGTTTTTGCGTGCCTCGTAGCAATAATGAGCCACTTTGGATCTACTATTGACTCGTGTGTGGTGTTGTCCATAGTAATTGATAATATTATTTACGAAAATGAGCGAAGAGGCTCTACTTGAGCCTTCTAGCGACCTGCCGCTAACTTTCGCGTCACTCCTACGACACATTAACACGTTACATGTTCGATTTCCTTTATAATCTACCGTCTGAGTCCCCAGGGAGAAGGACGCAGGGTTTGTTCCAACAGTCAATGCATTATGAGTCGATCGTAAGTTTCCGCTCCTAGCGTCATCCAGTCAGGGGCCAAGTTGAATTGCGCGATCTGTAGGTCGAGTGCTTGCCGACGTTTATAGATCGATTAAAAGAGCGGAGAATTCAGCACAGTTACTTGGGAAGTGCATGGTAGAAATCGAGGGGGCTGATTCCTGGGGGCAGGACGAGGAGGGGGAGGGGGGGGCGGCAGGGGGGGTGTTCAAATGTTCAAATGTGTGGGAACTCTTATGAGACTTAACTGCTAAGGTCAGCAGTCCCTAAGCTTACACATTACTTAACCTAAATTATCCTAAGGACAAACACACACACCCAAATGCCGCGAGGCGAAGACTAGTGCCTTCTATCCTATCTCTCAGACAAAGGAAAAAATATAGTGCAGTCGGATGTTTTGCTTTCAAGAAAATAAATTAAAGTCGGTATTACATAGGTTCCTAACTGGAGCTTTTTTGTGGCTACCTGTAAGTCGCCATTTGTCCTCCAAAACGTTAATAATACTCCATATCTGCAGGTTTAGCTCCTTGCCCCTCCTCCTTACATGCTATTGCATGGGCGCCCTTTGCAGAGAGTACCACGTTGTACCATATTTTAGGGTTTCTTCTTGCTAAACTCCTGTATGGGCCGCGGGAAGAATGACTGCTCAAACGCCTCTGTAATTATTTAATACTGTCTTTGTAATCTTTATTGGAGGTACGCGTAAGGGGTTTTAGCATATTCGTTGATTCCTGACTTAAAGCTGATTGCTGAAACTTTGTAAGTAGCCTTTCACGGAATAGTTCAAGCGTCTGTTAGTTGAAGCTCTTCAGCATGTAGCGACACTCTCTTCTGTGCCAGAGAAACGTACCACTGTTCGTGCTACTGTTCTCTAACCGCGTGGGGTAGCCGCGCGGTCTGCGCCTTGCCACGGTTCGCACGGCTCTCCCCGTCGGAGGTTCAAGTCCTCCTTCATGCATGGTTGTGCGTTTAGTCCTTAGTTATTTTATTAGATTGAGTAGTATGTAAGCCTAGGTACCGATGACCTCAGCAGTTTGGTCCCATAGGAACTTACCATTACTGTTCTTTGAAAACATTCACTGCTCATGTTAGTCCTAATTGGTATGCGTCCCACATCCTTGAGCAGTATTCTAGCATGCGTAGCACATGTGCTTTGGAAGCAATCTCCTTTTTAGACTGACTCCATAATCCCACTATCCTGCCAATGAACCGAAGTCTGGTATGTGCTTTACCTACTTAGGTTATCGTTCCACTTTATATCGCTACAAACTGTTACGCTTGTATATTTGTACACACAGACTGGCTCAAGCTGTGGCTCAGTGATATTGTAGGGATGGAATCTCAGGTTTCTGCATTTTGTGGCGCACATAATTTTACCTTTGTGATTATTTAAAACAAGTCATCATTCTTTTCAGTCCGCCTGCTTAGCTGAATGTAGCCGGCACGGTAGCTCAGCGTGTTCGGTCAGAGGGTTAGCTTCCCTCTGTAATAAAAAAATCTGAGTTAATCGATCCACAACGAACTTAACCGGATGTCTTACGACGTCCGCCCCGAGCAGATGAAACGAACACAAGCGAACAAAATGATATTAAAAAAAAAGTGGTAAGGTGCTTGCCTCCCATGCAAGCGGGTCCGGGTTCGATTCCCGGCCGGGTTGGAGATTTTCTCCGATAGGAGCGCAAGTCGGTCAATACGGCGTCGAATGAAATAAGACTTGCACTTGGCGGCCGAACTTCCCCGAATATGGGTCTCCCGGCCCACGATGCCATACGCTCATTGCATTTCATTCCTTTTGAATCAGTCGTCATACAAGTACCTGGAAGTAACATATGCACAGATATGAAACGGGCTCAGTCATGGGTAAAAAATGTGGCAGGATATTGGGAAAATGGAGTCATATCAAGCACAGAAATACACGGTATTGGGATTCTACACAGTTAATTTTTTATTTGATTATGAACCGACTTGCAACTTTCTAGTCCAACGTCATTTAATTTGAGACTGAACAGAGTGTCCAGCTTCAGCATGAGCTTCTAACTGCATAACAACATTTGTTTCCAACGTCACATGTCAAAAGTTCATCCGTCGATATGAGTAACACATAAGTGACGTATGATATAGCTTCATTTGTGACACATTTAATAACGCCCAACAAGGAAAGTAACTTAATAAAGCAGTTATAATTCAAAGTCAAAGAGAAATGCCTGCGAGTAAGCTTAACATTCGTAACACACGCAGAGCTGTTATGTAAAAACCCAACCTAGATTTCAGCGTTCACTAGGGTTAGATGCTAACGGTAGCAGTACCAACACATTTTCCATCTACATCTACATCTACATGTACATCCGTACTCCGCAAGCCACCTGACGGTGTGTGGCGGAGGGTACCCTGAGTACCTCTATCGGTTCTCCCTTCTATTCCAGTCTCGTATTGTACGTGGAAAGAAGGATTGTCGGTATGCTTCTGTGTGGGCTCTAATCTCTCTGATTTTATCCTCATGGTCTCTTCGCGAGATATACGTAGGAGGGAGCAATATACTGCTTGACTCTTCGGTGAAGGTATGTTCTCGAAACTTCAACAAAAGCCCGTACCGAGCTACTGAGCGTCTCTCCTGCAGAGTCTTCCACTGGAGTTTATCTATCATCTCCGTAACGCTTTCGCAATTACTAAATGATCCTGTAACGAAGCGCGCTGCTCTCCGTTGGATCTTCTCTATCTCTTCTATCAACCCCACCTGGTGCGGATCCCACACTGCTGAGCAGTATTCAAGCATTGGGCGAACAAGCGTACTGTAACCTACTTCCTTTGTTGTCGGATTGCATTTCCTTAGGATTCTTCCAATGAATCTCAGTCTGGCATCTGCTTTACCGACGATCAACTTTATATGATCATTCCATTTTAAATCACTCCTAATGCGTACTCCCAGATAATTTATGGAATTAACTGCTTCCAGTTGCTGACCTGCTATTTTGTAGCTAAATGATAGGGGACCTATCTTTCTATGTATTCGCATCACATTACACTTCGCTACATTGAGATTCAATTGCCATTCCGTGCACCATGCGTCAATTCGCTGCAGATCCTCCTAAATTTCAGTACAATTTTCCATTGTTGCAACCTCTCGATACACCACAGCATCATCTGCAAAAAGCCTCAGTGAACTTCCGATGTCATCCACCAGGTCATTTATGTATATTGTGAATAGCAACGGTCCTATGACACTCCCCTGCGGCACACCTGAAATCACTCTTACTTCGGAAGACTTCTCTCCATTGAGAATGACGTGCTGCGTTCTGTTATCTAGGAACTCCTCAATCCAATCACACAATTCCATAACGTGTAATACAAAGGGAAAGAGGGGAATATTTTGTGCACACCACCAAAATCCTAAAAAAGAAACAAATTCCGTTAAATGTTATTAACAACATACTTTTAAACATTTATCGATGTGTAAGTAGGGTAAGGAACCTCAAAATATCTTTTAGCACAATCTTAGCAACACCAACGCATTTTTCGTAGGTAACGTTTGCACCGAGTAGAGAGTACTTTATGACCCCTACAAAAATAAATACAAATTTCATTAACTGTCGGCGATTTTCATTCACAATATACCTCATAAAGTTATGTAGACGTGTAAGAAGGACCCTGAACCTGAAAATATGAATGAAATTCACAACTAGGACTTAAATTTGGGGATAAGTTTTACAAAAAAAATCTAAAACAGTTAAGGAATCTATGAGAACATTAAAAACAATAATTTTTTTTCAAAATTTTATAATATCAAGTGCCAGACTAGATTAACTTAATTTCAATGTCACATCCCCCCACCCCTCACCCCCCTCCCGGTATTAAGAAGGTTAAGGAAAGCAGTTGATTTGTGAGAAAGAGAATCTTTGTCAATTCATAGCATTGATACAAGCCGGCATTGCGGAATTTCTGATGTAATAGGAGTTTAAGTCACTAAGACTCCAGAAATGTCGTTGGAACTGTTCAGAATTTTGTAGGGAAAGTATAATCTCATCATCGTTGTATTGTCTGCCTTGCGGCAGGTTTTGACTGCATAGCCCCAACACCGACTCAATGGAAGGCCTCAGCGCTTGTTCGTGACGTTGCGTCAGCTAGGCACGGCGAACGCCAGGTCTGTTGCAGGCACACTCATAATGGTGGTGTCTCCCTCCCTGACACAGGAAAATGTGAAACTATTGTCGGTAGTTGACCAACACACATTGTTCTGAGAGATTTCTGCAGTCAAATAATTGTGCAATTCATTACACTTCTTAACAAATAGTGTACTCAAGAACTTAAATTTCCACCTGTTTTAAGGACTGACATACAAAAATAACTTCATGGTCCAGCAGCAACAGAATTCTTGCTTCTTTACCTTATTTGTAAATCTGAGGAAGTTACGTTTGTACTGGGTTGCTTTTACAAGAAACTGTGAACATACTGCTCTTCTTTAGGTTTCTTGGTTGACTATGGGGTGAGGAGCACTGAATGTTAATGAAATATCTTGCGATTGTACTCGTTGTGGGAGGGGGTGGGGGACAGAAGAAGAGGCAAAAGAGAGATACTT
Organism: Schistocerca gregaria; assembly: GCF_023897955.1. Lineage (NCBI taxonomy): Eukaryota > Metazoa > Arthropoda > Insecta > Orthoptera > Acrididae > Schistocerca > Schistocerca gregaria. The sequence continues at coordinate 611,958,983 of NC_064921.1, read as the reverse complement.
GTTTTATCAAATAAAATTTTTTATCTTATAAAGTTTCTCCTTTCAGTTGCAAGAGGGGAATATTTATCTTTTCTAATGTGCATGTTTAAAAAGTTTAAGCTCAGCAGTATTTTCGATGTATGAAGCTAATTTTGCTTCCTGTTTAGAATTCCTTTCGTTGAAAACGACTAATCTAACGACTGGCAACAGTTGGACATTTACACAAGTAAATTAGTTCACATTTCCAGTGACGACGTCAAACGAAAATAAATAAAAGAAACGAGTTCATTGTAAGGGCGTTGGGGTAAGTTTCGATAGCAAAATGGATCAAGTAAATATAGTTACTTGAATGTAAAATTTCCGAAGCTTGCAATGGGGCATAGCGTCTTCTCATATTGATGTACGTTTGTTTCGACAGGATTCAGTAATACAGAACTATGATCTTCATTTGCAGCTTTACGATAGTAAGAAAATCTTTCGTCTAAATAAAACTGCAGAATCCAAAACAATACCAAACATTTTGTCCAAAAATAAGAGATTTATAGTGATAAGCACGCCCAGGCGTTTCTGCCTGCAACAGACCTGTCGTTCGCCGTGCCTAGATGACGTGACGTCACCAACAAGCGCCGAGGCCTACCTTTCAGTCAGTGTTGATAGCCCTCAAAGCTTCTAGTCTGGGAACTACAAATTGTTATATAATTAAAAGGTATATGTTCGTGATTAATTTTGATGAGAAATAAACTCACAATGAATAATACGAAGTACTACGGTGTCCCATGTATCGTTTGGATTAGGCCTGATGCAAACTAGATTGGTGGTACGAACCTACACACACTCTCAGGTTTATTTCAAAGAAGATTATTGTTGTCATCTCGTGGAATTGGGTGTACTGCCGGTGGTCTACGTCTTCTCAACACGATATTTCGGCGTCATATCTCGGCATTTTCATTAGGTATTTCCTGCTACTTGTCGACAAGCAGGAAACACCTAATGAAGTCTTCGAGTTACGACGTCGAAATATTGTGTTGGAAAGACGCAGACCACCGGCAGTATACTCGATTCTACGAGATGACGCCGAATCGCCGGTAAAGTGTAAGAAATTACAAGATTATTTTTCTTTTAAAAGGTCTTGATGAAATACTACTTACGAACCTACCATCCATTTTTCATTAAGAACGCTGTCGTAGCACATCGAAGGATTCTGGTCGGTCTATAGCGAGGGAGTAATTATATGCAATATGATTTCAGATTTCGCCAAGAACTTGCAGCTTTATCTACGAGCAACCAACGACATTTTCCAGCGAACTGTAACTTAAAGGAAAGATGTATTTTCGCCGATTAGGAAATTATCTAAGACAAAGTGAGTTATCACTCTTTTAAAGATTCTTCCGACTTTAAATATCACTGAATAGTTACATATACAGAATTTTACGTAATATCCGGAGCCTACAGCGAATCAATAATTAATTTAAGCGCAGTTAGCGCCGTTTGAGACAGTTCATGTATGCCATGCAATTCACCCTAGCATGCAGACTATGTGTGTAGAAGTAAATTTAACGGGTAGCAGTGGCCGTTGTTACGGCAGCCAGATATAAGATCGTGCCACATGCAACAGCTGCAGTGTCAGTACCAACCACTGAGAACCGTATGCCGGTTACCTCCAATATTGCAACACGTCGCGCACAGCACTTCTGCTGTTGCGGAAGGATTGCTTGGAATATGGGATTGCACTCGGTTGTTTGCATCAATGACAGTATCTTCTCTGTATGCAAAGGTGGTCGAGTGCGCTTTGACCAGATGAGTTCATCATCGAGAATGCATCGACCATGACAAAAGAAGGATTAGCTCTCGGCTCCGTTTAACTGGCATCTGTTAATTGTATGTGATGGTCGCTTTTGTGTTTATAGTGGAAATATCAAACAGTGCGAACTAGATATGCTTGCACCCTCAGCACACTGAAATTAATCCAACCACGTCCTGTGACTGCGCTGTCGGTACAGAAAATGACTTTAATCACGCTCTCTTTGCATGTACAAAATGGGAGGGGAACAGAAAATCGTTTTTGCAACAATTACTTCATCTGAAAGCAGAGTTTCCTACGAGAACCATCACTCTACTTTCTTTGAGTAATCATACATACAATAAAAAACTTTTTAATTTTTAGAGGCTGAAAAGATAGCTTTGTAGTAATAACGCAGCACAGAGTTATGTTAGCAAGTTTCATATTAATTTACATTTTATGTGTGCAGTTATTTCAACATTGAATATTTGTGTAGTTATTGTTGCTATTCTTATTTTATTTTTTTTACATTTGTGTTTCCAGAACAACTATCTTTGTCAGACTACCCTGTAAAATTACACACAGCGTGCCACATACCTCTGTTAAACATGTTTTTGTACATTTATGTTTGTGACACAAAACTTCGTTAATGGTTAATACACTACTGGCCATTAAATTTGCTACACCACGAAGATGACATGCTACAGACGCAAAATTTAACCGACAGGAAGAAGATGCTGTGATATGCAAATGATTAGCTTTTCAGAGCATTCACACAAGGTTGGTGCCGGTGGCGACACCTACAGCGTGCTGACATGAGGAAAGTTTCCAACCGCTTTCTCATACACAAACAGCAGTTGATCGGCGTTGCCTAGTGAAACATTGTTGTGATGCCTCGTGTAAGGGGGAGAAATGCGTACCATCACGTTTCCGACTTGATAAAGGTCGGATTGTAACCTATCGTGATTGCGGTTTATCGTATCGCGACATTGCTACTCGCGTTTGTCGAGATCCAATGACTGTTAGCAGAATACGGAATCGGTGGGTTCAGGAGGGTAATACGGAACGCCGTGCTGGATCCCAACGGCCTCGTATCAGTAGCAGTCGGGATGACAGGCATCTTATCCGCATGGCTGTAACGGATCCTGCAGCCACGTCTCGGTCTCTGAGCCAACAGATGGGGACGTTTGCAAGACAATAACCATCTGCACGAACAGTAGACGACGTTCGCAGCAGCATGGACTATCAGCTCTGAGACCATGGCTGCGGTTACCCTTGACTCTGCATCACAGACACGAGCGCCTGCGATGGTGTACTCAAAGATGAACCTGGGTGCACAAATGGCAAAACGTCATTTTTTCTAATGAATCCAGATTCTGTTTACAGCATCATGATGGTCGCATCCGTGTTTGGCGACATCGCGGTGAACGCACATTGGAAGCGTGTATTCGTCATCGCCATACTTTCATATCAACCGGCGTGATGGTATGTGGTGCCATTGGTTACATGTCTCGGTCACCTCTTGTACGCATTGGCGGCACTCTGAACAGTGGACGTTACATTTCAGATGTGTTAGACCCGTGGCGCTACCGTTCATTCGATCCCTGCGAAACACTACATTTCAGCTGGATAATGCACGACCGCATGTTGCAGGTCCTGTACGGGCCTTTCTGGATGCAGAAAATGTTCGAATGCTGCCGTGGCCAGCACATTCTCCAGATCTCTCACCTACTGAAAACGTCTGGTCAATGGTGGCCGAGCAACTGGCTCATCACAATAAGGCACTCACTACTCTTGATGAACTGTGGTATCGTGCTTAAGCTGCACGGGCAGCTGTACCTGTACACGCCATCCAAGCTCTGTTTGTCTCAATGCCGAGGCGTATCAAGGCCGTTAATACGGCCAGAGGTGGTTGTTCTGGGTAATGATTTCTGAGGATCTATGCACCCAAATTGCGTGAAAATGTAAACACATGTCAGTTCTAGTATAATATATTTGTCCAATGAATACCCGTTTATGATCTGCATTTCATCTTGGTGTAGCATTTTTAATGGCCAGTAATGTACAATTTAGGTGTGCAGTTATTTCAACTTAGACATTGAATATTTGTGTAGTTATTGTTGCTATTTTTTTATTTATTTATTACGTTGGTGTTTCCAGAACATCTACCTTTGTTAGAGTACCCTGTAAAATTATACACAGTGTGCCACACACCTCTGTTAAACATGTTTTTGTATATTTATAGTTGTGACACAAAGCTTTGTTAACGGTTAATACATTTACACCGTCTGTCTAACTTTTCCTTTAAGTAGCCCAAACCTGCTGTGCAATCGGTTCTCATGCGACAGCATACCACGGGTGCTGTTGGTGATAGAAAGGTAGGGTCAAGAGTTTTGGATATCCCTTGGACTGCCTATCTGTATAACCAACAGTAGAATCGTCCTACTATAACTGTCCTACAGCACTTCCTTGAACTTATACAAACTGAGAAAATCGGTCGGATCTTTTCGCATTAGACGTGGTCGACGGTGCGCGTTAAGCAGCCGTTCTTCAGAAAGAAAACGTGGTTTTTGGGTACCTAAACCAAGCCGCGCAATCCGAGACGGCATGCTTAGAAAATGGCTGGCATTTTTACGATGTATTCCTATGATCAGAGTCTCGAACAACAACGAAAATGTTCTTGGTATTTTATCTGTTTCCGACCTACAGAGGTTCAAATTTACCCTATCTGTGCAAGTCAAATACGCGGGTAAAATCCGGAGTAACGCAACATCGAAATAATTAATAAACGTTTCAGACTGCTCGAATTTTAACGGCATATTCGCTGGCTATTTACCTAGAACTGCCATCGTTCCGATTTCAAAAATCTTTATCCGTTACCGAGAAACATCCAAAAAACATGATTTAGGGTTCACAAACCGAGCCGGGATTCCAAGACGGATACGGAGAGAAAATAACTGTAATTTTTACGGTAAATTCGTAAGATCCTGATCTCGAACAACCGTGAAAATTTGCTTGATATCTTTATCTGTTTTCTAGGTACAGAGCTTACCCTACATGTACATGGAAAATAAGCACGTAAAATCCGGTGTATAGTTTATAATGTGAGGTAGCATGGAGAAACATGCCGTAAAGTGTCTCCGTTACAGTTGAAGGAAAAGTGTGAAGGAGGCAGTGCCAGTGGGAGAGGAGAAAGTGAAAGCTGGTGAGACCCAGTGATATTGAGAGACAGAGTCTGTGACAATGAGAACGAGTAAGAGAGAGAGAGACAGTGAGAAGAGATAGCAGCAGCGGGAAGAAATGAAGACAAGAGGGAGACGGTGACGAAGAGAGGAGACAGTAGCTCAGAACGAAGGAGACTGTGGCTGTGAGACAGGGGACAATGACAGAGAGACACAAAGAGATAATGGCAATGAGGTGGACTGAATGAGTGAGAAAATGGGCAAGTTGGAGTGACTGACAGCGGAGCACAAGTGGGAGTGAGCGTGTTACAGTTAGGTAAGCTTATGGGAGTGACAGGTGAGTTGCATGTTGAAAAGAGCGCTAATACGTTCGCATGCCAAAATTTTTGAGAAAATTTTAAAGGTGCTGAGGAAGGCAGAATGAAATATCTAGTTCACTACATTTCAGTCAGGGTCTTTTAATAAACAGAAGTATATTCACCAGTTTTGGACTCCGACAGGTGCATTTTTCTGCTGGTATTTTATATGCGTGTCAGTTAACAGTAGGCTGTACATTCAGAAATTATGTCATCGATTTATTTTTTGTCCTGTATGTCAGTTATTTACGTTTTAGGTGGCTAAATGACGATTGGAAACCAAAGTCCGTGCTGCTCCCTGTCCTACGACAAGAAGCTAACGAGCTTTTGCTTGCACATGTTGAAAAGCAAAGTAATCCCTGCGTTGCATTATTGCCATGCGGGTCAGCGAGTTCACCAAGCCACTCACGCAACAAATGTCTATACGGAAGCGGGATAGCAACTGACCACCTACCAACACCCAGCAACATCCACGCTGCACCGCAACAACAGGTGCAACATACCGTGGACGGCTCGTCTCAATTGTCATGTGTCGTTTCCATGCGAGAATACAGACCTGTGCTGCCGACTGCGGAGAACATATTTAATATCGAACGTACTATGTTGCGAAACACCTGTTGCCCATTTCGTTATTACAAAATGAGATCGACAGCAAGTGCAAAATGGCTAAGCAGGGATGGCTAGAGGACAAATGTAAGGATGTAGAGGCATGTATCACTAGCGCTAAGATAGATACTGCCTACAGGAAAATTAAAGAGACCTTTGGAGAAAAGAGAACGACTTGTACGAATATCAAGAGCTCATATGGAAACCCAATTTTAAGCAAAGAGGGGAAAGCAGAAGGGTAGAGGGAGTATATAGAGTGTCTATACAAGGGTGATGTACTTGAGGACAATATTGTGGAAATGGAAGAGGATGTAGATAAAAATGAAATGGGAGATACGATACTGCGTGAAGAGTTTGACAGAGCACTGAAAGGCCTAAGTCGAAACAAGGCCCCGGGAGTAGAAAACATTCCATTGAACTACTGACGGCCTTGGGAGAGCCAGTCCTGACAAAACTCTACCATCTGGTGAGCAAGATGTATGAGACAGGCGAAATAACCTCAGACCTCAAGAAGAATATAATAATTCCAATCCCGAAGAAAGCAGGTGTTGACAGATGTGAAAATTACAAAACTGTCAGTTTATTAAGTCACAGCTGCAAAATACCAACGCGAATTCTTTACAGACGAATGGAAAAAGTGGTAGAAGCTGACCCCGGGGAAAATCAGTTTGGATTCCGTGGAAATATTGGAACACGTGAGGCAATACTGACCCTACGACTTATCTTAGAAGATAGATTAAGGAAAGGGAAACCTATGTTTCTAGCATTTGTAGATTTAGAGGAAGCTTTTGACAATGTTGACTGGAATACCCTCTTTCAAATTCTGAAGGTGGGGGGGTAAAATACAGGGAGCGAAAGGCTATTTACAATTTGTACTGAAACCAGAAGACACTTGTAAGAGTCGAGGGACATGAAAAGGAAGCAGTGGTTGGGAAGGGAGTGAGACAGGGTTGTAGCCTATCCCCGATGTTATTCAACCTGTATTTTCAGCAAGCAGTAAAGGAAACTAAATAAAAATCGGAGTAGAGAAATGGAGAAGAAATAAAAACTTTGAGGTTCGCCTGTGACATTGTAATTCTGTCAGAGACAGCAAAGGACTTGGAAGAGGAACTGAACGGAATGGGCAGTGTCTTGAACGGAGGATAAAAGATGAACATCAACAAAAGCAAAACGAGGATAATGGAATGTAGTTGAATTAAGTCGGGCGATGCTGAGGGAATTAGATTAGGAAATGAGACACTTAAAGTAGTAAAGGAGTTTTGCTATTTGGGAAGCAAAATAACTGATGATGGACGAAGTAGAGAGGATATAAAATGTAGACTGGCAATGGCAAGGAAAACGTTTCTGAAGAAGAGAAATTTGTTAACATCGAGTGTAGATTTAAGTGTCAGGTAGTCGTTTCTGAAAGTATTTGTATGTAGTGAAACATGGACGATAAACAGTTTGGACAAGAAGAAAATAGACGCCTTAGAAATGTGGAGCTGCAGACGAATGCTGAAGATTAGATGGATAGATCACATAACTAATGCGGAGGTATCGAATAGAATTGGAGAAAAGAGGAGTTTGTGGCATAACTTGACTATAAAGAAGGGATCGGTTGGTAGGACATGTTCTGAGGCTTCAAGGGATCACCAATTTAGTATTGGAGGGCAGCGTGGATGGTAAAAATCGTAGAGGGAGACTAAGAGATGAAGACACTAAGCAGATTCAGGAGGATCTAGGTTTCAGTAGGTACTGGGAGATGAAGAAGCTTGCATAGATAGAATAGCATGGACAGCTGCATCAAGCCAGTCTCTGGACTGAAGACCACAACAACAACAACATACTTCATTACACTGAAACGGTCGTTAAATGTGTGGAATGCCCCCCCCCCCCCCCCCCCACACACACACCACTTTCCATGTCGTCCTGTTTAACACACCCGTTCGGATGACGTTGATCAGCCCACGCACGAGTTACCGCATTAAAACACGGTAACACAGATTACTTTGAATATGTTTCCATTCTTATTTTAGTTCAGCTTAAAAGTCTACTCAGTGATGAACATTTCCGCTTAAAAAGAAGATGCTGTAAAAACATACCGGAAGTGCTGAAACGAAGATTATGTGGTTACGTTGGAAGAATTTGACGAGGCAGGAATCAAACGAAAGCCATTTGAGTATTTTAAAGATGCTACAAGAAAGAGTTGGAATGGCGCAAGTGGCTTCATTTGAACAAAGAATAAACGTCATCTTCAAATCTCAGCATAAGAATCACATCACCATGAAATTTTATTCACATCATTCGAACATTCTTCAACGATCAGTTGAAGCAACGCTGGAAACAGAGTCCTGTATTTTGATACATCCTCTTGACATTACTTACTCTTTCTTAATTTTTTACTTTCTTACTTCCTATACACTTGTTATGATTCTCTCTTGCTTCTACACTCGGTGAAATTGAAATAAGAACACCATGAATTCATTGTCCCAGGAAGGGGAAACTTTATTGACTCATTCCTGGGGTCAGATACATCACATGATCACACTGACAGAACCACAGGCTCATAGACACAGGCAACAGAGCATGCACAATGGCGGCACTAGTACAGTGTATATCCACCTTTCGCAGCAATGCAGGCTGCTATTCTCCCATGGAGACGTTCGTAGAGATGCTGGATGTAGTCCTGTGGAACGGCTTGCCATGCCATTTCCACCTGGCGCCTCAGTTGGACCAGCGTTCGTGCTGGACGTGCAGACCGCATGAGACGACGCTTCATCCAGTCCCAAACATGCTCAATGGGGGACAGATCCGGAGATCTTGCTGGCCAGGGTAGTTGACTTACACCTTCTAGAGCACGTTGGGTGGCACGGGATACACGCGGACGTGCATTGTCCTGTTGGAACAGCAAGTTCCCTTGTCGGTCTAGGAATGGTAGAACGATGGGTTCGATGACGGTTTGGATGTACCGTGCACTATTCAGTGTCCCCTCGACGATCACCAGAGGTGTAAGGCCACTGTAGGAGATCGCTCCCCACACCATGATGCCGGGTGTTGGCCCTGTGTGCCTCGGTCGTACTGTGGAGACCTCACGCCCCACGTGTTGAGCAATTCGGCGGTACGTCCACCCGGCCTCCCGCATGCCCACTATACGCCCTCGCTCAAAGTCCGTCAACTGCACATACGGTTCACGTCCACGCTGTCGCGGCATGCTACCAGTGTTAAAGACTGCGATGGAGCTCCGTATGCCACGACAAACTGGCTGACACTGACGGCGGCGGTGCACAAATGCTGCGCAGCTAGCGCCATTCGACGGCCAACACCGCGGTTCCTGGTGTGTCCGCTGTGACGTGCGTGTGATCATTGCTTGTACAGCCCTCTCGCAGTGTCCGGAGCAAGTATAGTGGGTCTGACACACCGGTGTCAATGTGTTCTTTTTTCCATTTCCAGGAGTGTATTTACAGCTTTGCTCAAGAATCCCGAACAGCTTTCCCCCATTCACACTAGTATTGACGTGCTGTGAGTCCAAAATTACCACGAATAAATATTATTGTACCTTGATATTTCACTAATCTCAGCGCATCGTCGTGTAATATTCTCAATATTATTCCAGTCAGCTATAAGTAACCAGATTTCATTTCTCGACCTTGTCTAATCCGAACTTGTGCTCCAACCTTCGTGGGGTACTTTCTTCTAAACTCGTCTCGAACCAGAAGTTTTACTGCGTTATAGCCAGTTCAAGAGTTTATCACAAGTATCTCCGAGTCATGGCAAGATTGTTCTGCAGAAGATTTGGCCAAACTGTAAAAAAGTGAAGACTTTGTTAAATATGAGCAGAATTAATGTTGGTTGCTGGTAAGTCAAATTCCTTTCGAATAGTTCCGATAACTATGGTAACTGTCATTAAACGGTTCTTTTGTAAAATGTAGTAAAGCTGTTCACGGCAGCAACAACAATAGCGTAAAGCCCTAACTGGGCAGAGGAAAATCAGCCTGATAATGTCACGGGATGGTAGGGAGCATCGAGTCGAGCAACATTTTCCAGGCAGCCACAGGTCAGGAATACACTGCTGTGGACATAACGGACATAAAGAGACAGCTATTCAAGCGCGAGAGCGTCGATTTTTGTTTGGTAAGCAAACCTGCTTGGATATGTGTAGCATAGCAGTTTTGAGTGACAAAGCTGTTGCTGACTTCTGTTGTGGCTGGTGTGCTCCAATGCACTGGTTGCTGTGTGCTGTAGCGGTGCTGGAGGCAGGAATTGAAAGCAAGCCCTGTACAAAAATTTGAGAAAGAAAGACGTTTTAAAATTTTGTTTCTTTTCATTTTGGCACCATTAATTACTTCACACTTTTTTCTGCTATACTTGTTAAAATAAAAACTCATTAATGATCTCTCTGCAATAGCAAAAATAAAAACATGTAGCGTTTAGATCTCATTAATAATAACATGCCACCTTACAGTACCACATGTCTAATATCTTGTATGTATGTAAGTGTCTATTAAACTGGGGACCTATAAACGACGGAGAGGCTTCGTCCCGCCGTAGCCCTCAGTGGTTCACAACCCAACAACAGTCCATCCATCCAACCGCCGCCCCACACTGAACCCAGGGTTATTGTGCGGTTCGGCCCCCAGTGGACCTCCACAGGAACGTCTCATACCAGACGAGTTTAACCCCAAATGTTTACGTGGGAGAGTAATTATGGTGCATACGTACGTGAAAATGGTGTTTGCACAGCAATCGCCGACAGTGTAACTGAGGCGGAATAAGGTGAACGAGTCCGCATTCGCTGTGGCAGATAGAAAACCGCCTTAAAAACCACCCACAGGCTGGCCGGCACACCAGACCTCGACACTAATCCACCGGGCGGATTCGTGCTGGGCAGCGGCACGCCTTCCTTCCTAGGGAAGCAGCTCGTTAGACCGCGCGGCTAGCCGGCAAGGCTCGACATCTTGCTGCAGTATGTAAGCTTCGCAAACGAAAAAAAGAGATTCAGAGGTGGAAATCGAAACGTTTTTATCTGAGAAAATTGCTGGTGTAGCATTCTTCCGAATCTTAATTATTCGAAAGTCTGGTGAGTCTATTGCCGTTGCAAGAATTAAACACTACAATCTTTATTCAATCGAGCGATATCAACGTATTATCACTTTTACTGCGATTGGTCTGTTATAGGCTAATTAATTTTGTTATCTGCTTTCATAGTTGTCAGATTCCGATCTACTGTTGGCGACTTTGCTGATGGCGGTCCCTGCTAGTATTTAAATACAAAGCAAAACATAGTTTTGCGTTATGCTGAATAAGATAAATCAGGCATCGTGTAGGAAATCCGGATTACAAAGGTTTTACTTTTCTGTGGTGTCCATATTTGCTCTTAGAGACGTGTGGTTGGTACCCAAATCGACACGTCACCAAACTGATCTCCTTCCAACTCCAATTACACTGAAATTCTTCTGCGTATGATTAGTGACAAAGGGCAACAACAGTGCTCATTAAATGAAACATGGTCATAGGTTTAGATTACAATAACTATAATTACTGTTATTATTATTATTATTATTATTATTATTATTATTATTATTATTATTATTACCTAAATCCGTAAATGTAATTACTGTGGTGCTTACATACTAAGCTGCCGAAGAGAGAAAGTCAAAGCAGAAGTGGCAAAAGACAGTAATGAATCGTGCCTGTGTTATTTACAAAAGAAAGTCGTACTTCACGTCAGCAACTGCTGTAGGAGTGTAACAGTAACGGCTTAGATCAAACTGATATATTCACTTATAAGAGCTTGTATTGTAGTAGAGCTTGTGATCCTCACAAATTAAGGGTCTTGTGCAATACTACCAACGTAGTTGGTTTATTACTATAGCTTACCACAGTAAATATCACAGAAATTTCGCCGGCCGTCTGGTCGAGCGTTTCTATGCGCTACAGTCTGGAACCTCGCGACTGCTACCTACACTCGCAGGTTCGAATCCTGCCTCGGGCATAGATGTGTGTGATGTCCTTAGGTTAGTTAGTTAAATAGTTCTAAGTTATAGGTAACTGATAACCTCAGATCTTAAGTCCCATAGTGCTCAGAGCCATTTTAACCATTTTTGAACAGAAACTTCGCATCTAACGAAACTCGTCACGTATAGAATTTCAGGTTTGCCTAGTTTTGACTGTTCAGCTGAATATTCAGCTAATTTATTTAATAATTGCGCTTTTAGCATGTCAGCTATTAGCTTGCGAAAGTTCGTTAGAAATCATAGGCTTCCAGTTACTCGTCTCTGGCTATCGTTTCGTCGCCACGGCTCCAGAACGGTATTTTTTACCTATGGCTTTTTTTAAATTTTGCTTTATTCGAGGTCCCCTACCCTGCTGTTATTATCAGGTCCTTTTTAAACGTCCTCTACAGTAACAGTTTTCTGTGAAATAAAAATATCTTTCACACAGCATATCGAAGCCCCGAAGCAAACTTTTAAAGATTTTATGAAATGCTGCTTGTTTGTAAATATAGCTGGCTTGCAAGTCAATTCAGTGGTGTCTGAAATGAGCATCACAAAATATCGAAGACCTTGTTTAGGACTTGCACTTCGTAAGGAATCATCAGTTTCATGAAAAAATGAATGTTCACTCGGTACAAAAGTAGAACTTATTTGTACTGTCGCTGTTCCACCAAAGTGGTTCTACTGAGCTCAGTATCTGGAAGCGAAAAGGATGCCGCAACAGTCACTGATTGCCCACTGGCGCCCTCGACAGTTGCCCCGGCCTCGTTCGTTATGATGATGACGCAGTTGGTGATGCGTGACGTCATTTAGTGGATGAGCGGTAACCAGGGCAAATTAGTGTCAGATTTGCCGTCGGAATTAACGGCGCAGTTGCAGCGAGCGCGCCCGTCCCTGCGGCGGCCTACGCCACATATTACAACAAGGCCGCAAAGCCGGGGCCTCCATTTCAGCTAAATTAACTGGCGGTTAACAGCGTCGCACCGGGACGGCACCTGCTGTGCGTCCGCTCTGCCATCTATCGTAATGCCTCGTCTGTGAGGCCCAAATCTGTGCGGAAAACGGCAACGCTAAAGAGAAAAGAAACACCAACCAATAGGCGATACTGTTGCTGTCAATATGGAAGCTTCGGAAATACATCATAAATACGCACACAGTTTCTTCAACATCGTTTGATGTTAACCATACCAGTTTGTTCTCAATAGTTAGCACTCTCACTCAGATAACACTAGGTATAAATCCAATCTCCATTTGGAACGCACCTCATTGACTCTTGTTCAGAAAGGCATAAAGTATTCTGCTGCATCCATTTTCGTTAAGCTGCTGCAAGTATTGAAAAATCTTAGCAGCAACGCACGCACTTTCAAGTCTAAACCGAAGAATTTCCTTATGACTCACTCCTTCTATTCTGTCGAGGAAGTCATCGAAAAATTAAAAAAATAAACTAATTCATGATTACGGCTCGTTCCATGGCCATGGAGATAAGCATCGACATGGAAACAAAGATTTTTAGACGAATCACATTTCCATTACCTGCTTTAAGAGACACATCGAAATTTTGCCAATGGACGAAACAGACCTAAAACTACTGTCCGAGTTGGTTTGGGCATGCGTAACTTGGAGCAATGACAGACTAACAAATGAGCACACTAGACAAAAAAATTCGTGAAACACAGGAGCAATCATACTAACACCCTGTAACACCACCTCTAACTCTGATAACGGCTTCGATTCGGCTACGAAGAGAGTCCCCAAGCTTATTTATTTATGACAAATACGAAAAGGGAAGTCACACGCTCTTGATCACGTCCCGTAGACCTACCAAACGATGGGGTTCATGCTCGCTACATTTCATCAGCTGTTCTCAGTTGTCTCAAATACAGGCTGAGTTTTTTATCTTGATACAACGAAGTAGATTAAAAAACGGAAAAACTGGTGTTGAGTATTTTTAAAAATGTTATTCGGCGATTCCACTGTTGAACCTCTGTACAACAACCAGGTGTGGGGCGATTGGGGGGAGGGGGAGAGGCAACTTTGAAATCTTAAATAGAAATATTGCACTCTTATAGGAGAACCAAATTCTACGGAAAAAATACGCAACTTTTGTATGTAAAACGTTTATCGTTGCACGATAGATGGCGCCACAACCAACAAATAAGAGAATTGAGTTCTCAAAAGGTATTATCTCGATAAAAATGCAATCATTGTGAAAAGAGCTAGTTTGAGTTGTGCCCTCTCACCTCTCACCAACTGAGCACCTGTTTGCAAGAATTATTTCACTGTATATGCTTAAAAACGTCGCCGCCCACTTATGTTCACTTATTTATCCACACATGCCGTGATTCGACACAAATGAGAAGTGTTTCCGCTATGATCTGCTGACAGGCATTGGCGGCAGGCTTAATCATATTATCGCACGTCGATCGCAATTCATTATAAACTTCTCTTCAAGTAATTTCACAAAAAAAACTTTTAAATTAATCCCACAAAGTAGGTCAGGTGAAGTAGGATTTGGCAATCTTGCAGGCAGGACAAAGGACCGCCTCTTACGATACAGCGACGACTGTACACGCGATCTGGTACTTCCCCTGCTGATACGGAATAATTAGTTGGACAACCGTGATGGTGAAACTACATTGTTTATCTCAAGTTCAAGGGAAAGACAGTAAGCACCACTGGAAGTTTGTCCTCGAAGAATCTTCGGTATTTATCATCACTTAAGATGGCGTCGATAAAGAACGGACCAGTGAGTTTTCCACCAATTCAAACGTTCACATTTCATGACAACGATATTCATCTTGGCATGACCAATGTGGTTTTCCACATTCCAGTTACTCGTGTTGTGTCGATCAGTCGTAATGTGGTTCGTGAAGGCCGACTCGTTGGAGAACAATACTAGAGCAAATGGCTCTCAGCACTATGGGACTTAACATCTGGGGTCATCAGTCTCCTAGAACTTAGAACTACTTATACCTAACTAAGCTAAGGACATCACACACATCCATGCCCGAGGCAGGATTCGAACCAGCGACCGTAGCGATCGCGCGGTTCCATACTGAAGCGCCTAGAACCGCTCGCCCACAGCGGCTGACACTCGAGCAAAGAAATTGGCGTCTCTCTGTATTTACTGAAGCGCCCAATGGCAAAGTGTTACTCAGTGCTTGAAATGATTGGCATGAAGTTCCTGATGGAGGGAAATATGAAACGGATGATATTTTCCACGTTTCAAAATTTGGCAGACATTAGACTAATTGCCGATACACGACTTAATTGCTGAATGCTGATATGAGGGTTATGATTCACTACGGTTAATACCACAGTTTCATCATTATCTCCAGCAACTGTTCTTCGACGGTTCTTCTTCGTGGTCGTACAGTTCACTAGGTGAAGAACTCTCAAATAGCCCGATAAAAAGAGGATCGTCTGTCTGGAAAACGTGGACGATAAAGTGTCACAGTATTACCGACATTCCTTCCACTTTCTCCATACATACATTATAAACCATCTCACTTTTCTCTTCTTTCGTAATATCCTGCATTCTAAATAATAACCGAGTAAGGTTGTTAGGGAACGTACACTACTGGCCATTAAAATTGCTACACCAAGAAGAAATGCAGATCATTGGACAAATATATTATACTAGAACTGACGTGATTACATTTCCACGCAATTTGGATGCACAGACCCTGAAGAATCAGTAACCAGAACAACCACCTCTGGCCGGAATAACGGCCTTGATACGCCTGGGTATTGGCTGAGACAGAGCTTGGATGGCGTGTACAGGTACAGCTGCCCATGTAGCTTCTACACGGTACCACAGTTCATCAAGACTAGTGACTGCCGTATTGTGGCGAGCCAGTTGCTCGGCCACCATTGACCAGACGTTTTCAGTAGGTGAGAGATCTGGAGAATGTGCTGGCCAGGGCAGCAGTCGAACATTTTCTGTATCCAGAAAGGCTGTACAGGACCTGCAACATTCGGTCGTGCATTATCCTGCTGAAATGTAGTGTTTCGCAGGGATCGAATGAAGGGTAAGCCACGGGTCATAACACATCAGAAATGTAACGTCTACTGTTCAAAGTGCCGTCAGTTCGAACAAGACGTGACCGAAACGTGTAACCAACAGCGCCCCATACCATCACGCCGGGTGATACGCCAGTATGGCGATGACGAATACACGCTTCTAATGTGCGTTCACCGCGATGTCGCCAAACACGGATGCGACCATCATGATGCTGTAAACAAAACCTGGATTCATCCAAAAAAAAATGACGTTTTGCCATTCGTGCTCCCAGGTTCGTCGTTGAAAACACCACCGCAGGCGCTCCTGTCTGTGATGCAGCGTCAAGGGTAACTGCAGCCATGGTCTCTGAGCTGATAGTCCATGCTGCTGCAAACGTCGTCTAACTGTTCGTGCAGATGGTTGTTGTTTTTATAACGTCCCCATCTGTTGACACATGGATCCAGACGTCGCTGCAGGATCCGTTACAGCCATGCGGATAAGATGCCTGTCATCTCGACTGCTAGTGATACGAGGCCGTTGGGATCCAGCACGGCGTTCCGTATTACCCTCCTGAACCCACCGATTCCATATTCTGCTAACAATCATTGGGTCTCGAGCAACGCACGCAGAAATGTCGCAACACGATAAACCGCAATAGCGATAGGCAACAATCCGACCTTTATCAAAGTCGGAAACGAGATGGTACGCATTTCTCCTCCTTACACGAGGCATCACAACAACGTTTCACCAGGCTATGCCGGTCAACTGCTGTTTGTGTGTGAGAAATCTGTTGGAATTTTCTCATGTCAGCACGTTTTAGGTGTCGCCACCGGCGCCAGCCTTGTGTGAATGCTCTGAAAAGCTAGTCATTAGCATTTCACAGCATCTTCTTCCTCTCGGTTAAATTTCGCGTCTGTAGCACGTCATCTTCGTGGTGTAGCAATTTTAATGCGAGTAGTGTAATTAAGAAATAACGGACTACCAGCACGCAATAAGATCAAGTCAAAAGATTAATGAATGAATGATTCAAAACAGCTAGACGGAGAAATCTATAAAACACTAAGTCTTTTGCCAGACGCATCTGTTTTTCTGTTTTTGATCCAGTGGATTTTTCTCAAGATAATACCGTTTTGAAACTCAGTTGTTTTTCGTCGTTTACAGCACCATCTAATGCGGAACAGCAAAAGTGTTACATACAAAAGTTACGTTTTTTTCCCGTAGAATCCAATTCTCCAATAAAAATGGAATGTTCTTATTTAAGTTTCCAAAGTTGCTCTAGACGCACTGCAGTTAAAAAAGGAACAATGATGTACGTAATAACAATACCATAAGGAAAAAGTAACTTTCCTTATTTCACACGAATACCAGTCTCTGTAGACGCGTTGTACAGCTCGCGTTGATACACAAGTATTACATGTTTTATCTGCTATTCGGTCATATGCTACCGCCGACTCACCTTAATGCACTGACCCTGTCGAACCGGTTGCCACTTGCAGACTACTTGACCGCCGTGGCTTACGCCATGAAGGACCACACGACTTCGTAGTAGCAGTTCCGCCGGCCGGAGTAGCCGTGCGGTTCTAGGCGCTACAATCTGGAGCCGAGCGGCCGCTACGCTCGCAGGTTCGAATCCTGCCACGGTCATGGATGTGTGTGATGTCCTTAGGTTAGTTGGGTTAATTACTTCTACGTTCTAGGCGACTGATGACCTCAGAAGTTAAGTCGCATAGTGCTCAGAGCCAAAGTAGCAGTTCGACTCCACCTACAGCGATCCAGTTTTCTCTTCTAAGGTGGTGACCAACATTTCACCCTGTGAGCTTAAATACAAAATCAAGTCCAATAAAAAGTCTCGGAGATTGACTCAGACAGTGATAGCATACATACTACACAGCGTTACCTAATGGGTGTAAACTACACTCACGACAAAAAAATCGCAGCAACAAAATAACTAGAGCAATGAAATTTCGGGAAATAATTTGTTATGATAAAATATTTAAGTGAATAAAATTGCAATTCACAGGTTAATGTAAGCGCTAGATCAGCCATTGCAAATGTGAAATGTTGGTACATTAATAACCGGTGTAACCGGAAGTATGTTGAAGCATGCAGACGGATATGCGCTGTGTTGTACATATGCCGGATGTCAGCTTTTGGAATGGCATTCCATGCCTGTTGCACTTGGTCTGTCAATACTGGGACGGTTAATGCTGTTTGTGGATGACGCCGGAGTTAACGTCCGATGATCTGACATACGTGCTAAATTGTGAAACCTTCCCGTCTAATATTGGATGAACGTTTGCTTGCTGACTGAACGCTGCGTCTCTTAAAATCTTTTAACTGCTGCTCTGTCAAGACTACCTGCTGATTATTACGACGAAACATAAAATGTGTTGTCGCCGTGGCCCTCAGTCGTTACCTGAAATTATTAAGACTGATTCTTACCTTTAATTATTTATACTGGATCGCCATCTGACTGCTACAGCAAACTGTGGAATGAATATACTTACTTCTCTTTAACGTAATTATAAGCTGCTGGTGGAGTTTCATAATACTTTGTGACTGGAATTCTTTAAGTTGAAGTTAATTTAGATTTGATAAAAGCTGAAGCTCAGTTTAGACTTTTCTTTTAAGATAACAATAAATTCCGTAAAGCATTTACGTGAATGATTTTGGGATAGAAAATTCTTAATGCATTTAATCTGGTAGAAGTTAACTATATTCTGAGAACGATCTTGACAAACAATTACAAGGGGTATAGTTCTTTACAAAAATTCTTAAAAAGTAGCGTTGCGCTACATACCTAATTTTCCATCAAAATTACATAACTATATTCTGAGAACGATCTTGACAAACATTTACAAGGGGCATAGTTCTTTACAAAAATTCTTAAAAACTAGCATTGCGCTACATATAGCGAGTGGCTGGCGAGCACACCGCTTCTTTCAAAGTGTTAATTCATACCTCGCTTACAGCGACCTCCTCTCATGTCTCGCTAGCTACAACTGCCTCGTCTCACATCTTACTCGCAACTGCTCGCTTCCAACGCTCAATGCTACAAAAGTGCGGTCTCGCCGCCAACAATGGTTCCTGGTGCAGACAATCCTTGCTACCATTACAGATGTATTACTGCGCGCTGTTTCCCGCTCTTTCTCAAAATGTATCCATGCGCGGTTTCCCGCTCTTTCTCAATAATACACAATGCAATTTAATTAACAAAACAATTTAAATAAGAAACAGTTCAGATAATTACATGCTAAAACAGTTTAAATACGCCTATTACATAATTACATATGCCGCTACTCGGCTTTCTTAAAATTTTACTACGTTGTTGAGTCATATGGACTCAACATAAGTATAAAATTTGATTATAGAAAATAGTTTGAACAAAGTGTATACACAAATGCTGTCATACGAAATGATTTGTCTATCTCTAATAAAGAGAATATGTAAATAGAAAGGGTTTTAGTAGGAATTGTACATCAAGTAAAATTTGGTTCCCTTAAATTTAACAACAAGAATAAGAGTAAATGTGAAAATCAATATACAGATCATATGAAGCAATTGAAAGTTTACATTATGAAACATTTAATTCAAATTGGCATCTCTTAGTACCACAATTAAGGAAGGTACAAAAGGAATTGGATAGCATGGTCAAAGCACTGGCAACTGTCTGTGAATGCACTCAAAAGTCTGTTCCTTTCCCTCACATAGCACAACACCAGGTTTCGCCATGTGGTTCCATCATCGCCTTGCTCCATAGTTTTAGTGTACCCAAACACTAAGTACGTCGTCGAATAGCCTGAGTTGCCGCAGCCACATCAGGATTAAGTTCCATCTCCAATGGTCCATTAAGGTTGGTGGTGTGCATCTTGGTATGCAAACACCTATTGTCGTACATCATACTGTGGTGTGTATCTAGGTATGCAGGCACCAATTGACATACATCGGGCTGTGGTGTGCATCTAGGTATGCAAACACCTCGTCGAGAACATCATTGGTTGAAGTCACGTGTTTCACAATTCACTGATTCTGTGCTCAATAACCATGGGGATGCACAGGAATTAAGGTACGGGTAAAATTGTTTTGGCAATGGGTTCACGGACATTGTTGGTACCATAATTTGACTACCAAATAATTTTCCCTATGACAAAATATGTTGTGTCGTAATTTGTAAAAATATGTAGTTTTAATTTAAGAATTCTTCCAGAAAATTATTCCCATATATAAAAGACATAAAAGTTCCTACTTATTCAGTATTTGATAGTATACAGATTTGTTATAGACAAGTACATTATTACTTATTCTGTATTTACATATCTTAGTTTCTTACATCATTAATTATAAATTTTGTTGACAATGCATTTCTTGACTTACTGTCCTAAAATTTTATCTTCCATTCAGGGGTGTAGTCGTCAGTTATGAGTCGTCAAATGTCAGGTCATAATATACAATAAAATTACTGTCATAAAATTATTTAAAGTATTCTTTTGCAGCTGAAAATTAAGGTAAACATTATTCTGGTTAGACATTGTAATGTGTGGTCCCCATCCATAGTGTTGCAATGTGTCACATGCTAGCAAAATTATTTCTTAACATTATACATTTCTTATATACTAACATAACATACACATTCTTCTTCTGCATCTGTGTTAACTCTCTGCATAACCTGTTATAAACATTCAGCATTAATTAACGTCAGCGCACGGCATGACTTATTATAAAACATTCAGTATTGATTATCGTCAGTGCACAGCATGACTTCAATAAACATCTTCTGGTACTTCTCGTCCGCTCCTGGCATGACCTATAAAACACTTTATCATAATATTAACTGCTGCAAAATCACGTCAGCTCCCGGCATGACCTATAAAATTTCTGTAATGACAATTAGCGTCAGCTATCTGCGTGACCTAAAGATTCACATCCTTATTCTAACTAAAACTACGTTTCATTTTGATGACGTGTGACAACAATGCTGCATTCTGGAATAAAGAGTACATGTTAATGTTACCACTAAAATAATTGATTAATGAACGATCTATATTATCAGTTTAGCTATTGCAAAAATCGACATTTTCTTAAGTAATTATGTCACGTTATAAAAAAAATTTCTTTCATTTATGAGCTCTCAGTGCACAAATTCATACGTCGTGTCGTTGTCTGCATGTTCTCTTTAAGTTAGGAAATGTTTCTCGTGTTTTTATTTGTCTTGGCTGGCGTAGCATCATTAAGTACTGCTGTGTTCTTTAAGGTACGGTGAAATATTAGCGGCCCGCTGCGTGTCGCTGCTTTGTTTGTTACTGAAGCGCGCTGAAACTACCATTGTTGCATACTTACGTGTCACGCCGTCCTTTCGTCAGCTGAAATGCAAAAATTTAAGTCAAGAAATGTTTCACGTTGGATACATGATGATTCCCCAATGATTTCTTCTTACGTAGCGTTTCCACATGCACTACATTAGCGTGTGGAATATTACGAACTCTGTAAGGGCCTGCATACAGAAGTTCGAATTTACGGCATCTGTGCTTACCTTTGTTGGAAAGAAAATGAGTGCGAATCAGTACTTTGTCGCCAATCTCGTACTTCTGTAGTCGACTTACCTGCTTCTGTTGTTTCTTCCGCCGATCTGCAGCTCTTTTAGTGTTTGCTAATTCTGTGTCTATTATTTCACAATGTCGAAGCCTACGCGTCTTAGGAAAAGTAATTAGTTCGGTAATTTTGTTCGGTGGGTCTTTATTTGTCAGTATTACGGTTGGTGATAGCATCGTAGATTCATTGGGTATTGCATTTATCACTTCTTGAAACTGTAAAATATATTTATCCCATGTTGTATGTCTTTTATGACAATAAATTCTGCATAACTTCCCGATCTCTTTCATTATTCTTTCTGATGGGTTGGAAGAACTGTGATATCTTGATATGTAAATAGGTGTTATGTTCTTACTTTCTAACATTTTCTTCCATACGTCTGACCTAAACTGCGGACCGTTATCCGAAATAACCTTCTGTACACGTCCTACTACTGATAGAAAATCTCTTACAAACGCTCTTGATACTGTTCTTGCTGTTGGTTTCCTTAGTGGAGAAAATGTTACAAATTTGGATGTTAGTTCTACAGCTACAAAAATATAACTATAACCATTATTTGTTCTGGGGATTGGACCGAAAAGATCCACTGCTGCCATGTGTCTTAACTTAACCGGTATGATGGGATACAATGGTGGAATGTGTGACACTGTTGATGATTTAGCTTTTTGACATATCTTGCATGATGCTATTACTTTTCTTATGTGTTTTTCCATGTTATTAAAGTGGCAATTTTGTCGCAGAATCAGAAAGCATTTCCTCGCTCCGTAGTGTCCATAACTTAGATGTGTATACCATATCAGTTTATTTACGATCCCTTCCGGAATGCATAAAAGCCAATTATTACCGTCTCGGTATGATCGAATAAAGAGTATATTTTGATGTACAGTGTAATGAAGTCTGACTTTAGCGTTACTTCTGTCTTTCCAAAGCGTTACAATCTCTTTCAGTGTTTCATCTTTCTGCTGTTCTCTCTCTATATCCTGTAATGCTGTTGATATAAAGTTTTCGAAAGCTACTTGTTTAATATACATAATACTATGGTTGTTGTAGCAAAAGGTATTTTCTTTCTCCATGCGTTTATTGTGAATGGACCTCGACAATGCGTCGGCAACAGTATTCTGCGTGCCTGGAATGTGTATAATGGTAAAATCAAACTCTTGTAAGTATAATTTCCAGCGGCTTAATCTATCGTGCGTAAGTTTTGCTGACAATAAAAACTGGATTGCTCGGTGATCGGTATACATTGTTGTATGTCGGCCATATAGAAAATGACGGAATCGCTTAAAAGCGTAAATTACACATAGTGTCTCTAATTCTGTTACAGAATAATTGCGCTCTGCTGGAGAAAGTATCCTGCTTGCAAAAGCAATGTGTTTCACGACTGTCTTATCTTCTTCCTTTATTTCTTGGAAAATATGTACTCCTAGTGCTGTGGTTGAACTATCTGTTGCAACGGAAAAGTTTTGTGTTGGGTCAGGGTGTGATAACAAAGGTGCTTTTAATAATGCTTCTTTCAAGTTCTCGAATTCAGCTTCAACGTCTTCATTCCATGACCAAAGTGTGTTTTTACTTGTAAGCTGGTATAGCAAGGGCGTGTCTAATGCTTTGTAGTGGATAAATTTTCTAAAATAATTGATAAGACCTAAAAAGCTCCGAAGTTCCTTTTTGTTTGTTGGCACGTCGATGTCTTTCAGTGCTTGCAATTTGTCAGGGTCTGGTGCGATACCTGTTTGTGAGATAATGTGCCCTAGAAATTTTATTGACGCTTTACCAAATTCAGATTTACGCAAGTTTATAGTTATACCATTCTGCTCGAATGTATTCAGTAATTGTTGAAGAGTATGATTGTGTTGTTCCCAGTTTTCTGCTGCAATTAAAATGTCATCGACATATGTAGTAATTTTGTTTTTCAGATCTTGTGGTAGAATAGTATTCATGCCTCGTATAAAGGCGGCAGACGAAATCGTTAGTCCAAAGGGAAGTTTACAAAATTGATAGCATTCCCCAAAGCAAAGGAATGCCGTATATTTTCGGCAATTTGGGTGTAGTTGGATTTGCCAAAACCCTGATTTGAGGTCGAGTGTAGTATAAATGGAGGTGCCATGAAATTTTTGCAGTAACTCTTCTAACGTCTGTGGTCGGTCGGTTTCTGTAATGATTATTTTATTAACTTGACGTGAATCTAAAACTAAACGTAGTGATCCATCCTTCTTTTCAACAATGTGTAGTGGATTTATATATTGGCTGGCTGCTGGTTCTATTATTCCTTGATCGATCATTGCTCGTAATTCTTTCTTAACTGCTTCTGTGTGTATGTGTGGGATTGGATAATGCTTTGCTTTGAAAGTCTCGTGTGGTTTCACCTGAAATTCGTACATAAATCCTGTCATTGTTCCTGGAACATTGGCAAAAACTGCTTTGTGTTGTACCAGAATATTTTCAAGTTCTGTGCGTTCTGCGTCGCATTTTGCTACACTATTGCCTACCTTGCGTGTAATTGTCTCGAACATATTGTACTCCTGTTCCTCTACCAAGTCATTATTAAGTGTGTTCGTGTATAGTGCGATATAACAATCGTTATCTTGAGAATCAGTAATAATCTCGATCCTGTGCATATTTTGTTCTTCGGAGGATACTGTGTTTTGAAATCTTACGATCACTTCCCTGTTTTCCTTTTGTAGTGTGAGGTATGACGATTTGAAGTCAATCTTCGCATCGTACTGAACAAGAAAATTTATTCCTAATATCATGTCTGTTGTTAAATTCGGAACTATCCAACAATCACTGTGGAACGTTTCCCCTGCAAAAACAAATGTTAATTGTGTCCGTCTTTTAACTTCAATGCCTTTTCCTGCAAAAGCTCCCTTGACCTTCGTTCTGTTTAAAGGAAATACTGGGTAATCATTATTGCTATTGCATCTGTTAAATGTGTCTTCGTTAATTACGCACATAGGTGAACCTGAATCAATTATCGCTAAAATATTGTGCGACTGTAAATTTATCTCTATTATTGGGTGATATATTGTTTTCTGTAGGATTGGTTTTTCCTGTAACAATGTCTCTCTCACGTCGTCAAATGTAACGGCATTTTCGGTCGTTATGTTTTCTCTGTGTGATTTCATAGTATCGACATTAAGAGATTCATTGCAGGTTTTCTCTAGTCATAATTCTTCCGATATGTGATTTTCAGCTTGGGAGTTTGGTATGTGTTCTATCAACTGTACAGTTCTGCCGTTTTGATTATTAGCAGTGTCTGGTGGATGAAATCTGGTGTCTGGTACATTCATACGGTAACGCAGCTGTTGGGCCCTGTTGTAGTTTCCGTTAAAATTGTCATTGTGGAACGTCCTCGGCGGTCTGTGTTCGTTTTCTTTTCTCCTGTCGTTATAACTGTGACTGTACGGCAGCCCACCTGCACCCCGTAGAAACGTTTGTTTTTGTTCATTTTGCGGTCGACCCGCGTAATGGCCTTCCCCGGTCGCATTATCTGAGCGATGATTCATATGGAAATTTGACCTATTCGGTTGCGTGTTAAGTCTCGGATTCTGTTGCTGTCCTGAATATAAATTTACCGTGTCAGTATAATGTTTTTCATTACTCCTGTTTTCGTTGTCATTTTCGCTGCGAAAGCGTTTACTCGGATTGTTATTACCAAATCGTGTTTGTTCAAAAGTAGCTGAGTTTGTTTGTTTTCCGTTCTGTCGTGAAAAATTTTTGTTAACAAATGCGTAGTCTGCCTGGTGTGCTTCTAATAGTTGTAAGATGTCTCTAAAAGCGGATACATTGTCCTTTTGTTGCCCTGTCAGTAATGACACTTTCAAAGCTCTGGGCAGTTTTGAAATGCAAAGCTGTATTAATGCCGATTGACTGTATGGCTCGTTGAGGTACTGGTTCTGTTCCACCGTGTACTCGAAAAATTGTGTGATTGTTGGAAAGGTAGAATTTTCAAAGTTTGGCAAACTAAGTAGCCGATCTTTGATGCTGTTTTGTGTAGTGTCAGACCAATATGCTGATAAAAATGCTTCCTCAAATGCTTCTACGGAAAAACATTGTCTAGCAATTGGTCGCATTCGTCGTGCTGGTTCTCCTTCAAGAAAACTGACAATAAATTCTAACTTATGTTGTACTGGCCATGATGGTGGAAGTGCTCCCCTGAACTGTTGGATAAAATCCAACGGATGTATTTGCGCCCTGTCGTTTTTAAATGTTTTAAACTTTCTAACTGAAAGAAAATGTTTGTGATCAAAACTGTCATGTCTGTGTGTGTAAGTGTTGTCGTATTGTCTTGAATATGGATTCGGGTGTCTTTCTTCCTGGGTAAAATCTCTTACTCTCTGAAGTCTACCAACATTATATGTATTATGGATCTGAGGCATTTGGTAACGGTGTGTGTTCTGTTGAAAATGATTATGTGCGGCGGTTTCTTGTGCGTCCGCTATCTCTTGCTGTAGAGAATTTATTTGCTGGTGCAATGAATCATTACGCGATTTTAGATCTGTGATAGTTTGTTGTATATTTGTCAATGGCATGTTATTACTATTAGAGTTCTGTTGCACTGGGACTGGTGCAGTGTCGTCTGATCTCTCGTCATTGTTAGTATCTAAAAGATCTATTCTTGTAGTGAGTTCATTGATCTTTTCTGTCAGTTCGTTTCGTAATTTACGGTTGCTTTTGGTGACTTTCTTAAAATCTGCCTTTAAATTTTCTGTGTCATGGTTAATTTCTATGTGTTCTATTTTGTCAGTTAGTGTCTGAACGTCCTCTGTTAATTTATCTTTAACATTCTCGATTTCAGTGTCTGTAGAAGTTTTCACATCGATTGTCTGTGTTTGGATTTCTGTAAGCCTGTCTTGTATTTGATTATTTGTTTCTTTGACCGTTTCGATTTCTTCCGAGATCGACTGTATGTGATTGTCTACATATGTTTTGCCCTGGGCAAACACTTTCTTTTTGTCGTCCTGACGCTGTTTAGTGATTGTTCGTAGTAATTCTTTTCGTTCTTTATCCTGCGATCGCACCAGTTTACGGTGACGTATCAAACAGTTTTCTGTGTGATTGTTAAAACGTTCATCAATCTGAGCGTTTTGTTTAGCAAAGTTTTCTGTCATTGTTTCCCGTATACTAACTGCAAATGTTGCTTGGTTATCGGATATTTCTTGAATTTTGTCGCGTAATTCTTGTGTTGATTGTGAACATTTTTCAGCGACTGTTTGAATTTCTACTTTGATTTCGTGTTTTAGATTTTGGTACATGTTGTCTAATTTCTGATCTGTGTGTGCGTGTTCTGCCTTAATTTCGTTTTTTAGATCTTGTGACCTTTTTTTCTAATTCTTGTGACCCTCTGTTAAAGTTTTGATTCATGTCTTGTCTCATTTGTAGCAAAAATGCCATTATTGGATCCGTTTCGGATTGACTTCTGTGTGTATTTGTATTCGTTGTTAAAGGCTGTAGATCTGTGTTCATTTGAACATCCTCAGATGATTGTGACAGCGTCACGTTTTCCGTAATTTCGGAATTTTGGTCATGAGAACTGTTGGATCTGCTACGCAGGTTGTGTAGCTGTGTACCGTTTGAATCTAAATCAGTGTTTAATGGAGTCTCTCTGTCTGACTGCATTGTAGTGGTTTCGTTACTGAAACTGTTATGTCTACTATGCGGAATTTGTGACTGTGTACCGTCTGTTGCATTTAATGCCAAATTATTTTGCACTACCGTTTCATTGTCTGTGGGCATTTCTGAAGTTACTTGTTCGTTAAACGCTTCCATATTGTTACAGTTATTAAATGTCTGTTCACCTAACGTTTCAGAATCAGGGTTTTCACACGTATTATTACTGCCTATTCCAGAAAAGAATCTCTCGTCAGTATTTTGTACAGTTTTATCAGTTTGAGAACGAGTAATTATTCTGCGGGACATTGTCTATAATCATCACACGCAACAAAATATATCACTGTTCAAAGCGGATTCAACACTGAACAAACACTTTTCAACGCCGAATCAATAAAGCAAACAGAATTGCCGATGACCTGTGAATAAAAGTTATACACTTTAGTATATGCGTTGCGCCACTTAACAGTAACTTATTCACACTATTATCAAAGTCAGTATATTCATATCCACAGTATATTCTGAGAACGATCTTGACAAACAATTACAAGGGGTATAGTTCTTTACAAAAATTCTTAAAAAGTAGCGTTGCGCTACATACCTAATTTTCCATCAAAATTACATAACTATATTCTGAGAACGATCTTGACAAACAATTACAAGGGGTATAGTTCTTTACAAAAATTCTTAAAAAGTAGCGTTGCGCTACATACCTAATTTTCCATCAAAATTACATAACTATATTCTGAGAACGATCTTGACAAACAATTACAAGGGGCATAGTTCTTTACAAAAATTCTTAAAAACTAGCATTGCGCTACATATAGCGAGTGGCTGGCGAGCACACCGCTTCTTTCAAAGTGTTAATTCATACCTCGCTTACAGCGACCTCCTCTCATGTCTCGCTAGCTACGACTGCCTCGTCTCACATCTTACTCGCAACTGCTCGCTTCCAACGCTCAATGCTACAAAAGTGCGGTCTCGCCGCCAACAATGGTTCCTGGTGCAGACAATCCCTGCTACCATTACAGATGTATTACTGCGCGCTGTTTCCCGCTCTTTCTCAAAATGTATCCATGCGCGGTTTCCCGCTCTTTCTCAATAATACACAATGCAATTTAATTAACAAAACAATTTAAATAAGAAACAGTTCAGATAATTACATGCTAAAACAGTTTAAATACGCCTATTACATAATTACAATTGGAGGCAGATCTGGTGATCGAGCAGGCAAGAGCAACATGTGGACACTATGTAGGACATGTTGGATGACAACAGCGGTATGTGGGCGAGCGTTATGCTGTTGGAAAACGCTCCGTTGAATGCTGTTCATGAATGACAGCACAACATGTCGAGTCGAGTACAAATTTGCATTCAGGTTGCGTGGAATAGCCACTAGAGTTCTCCTGCTGTCATAAATCGCACCCCAGACCATAACTCCAGTTGTAGGTCCAGTGTGTCTAGCACGCAGACAAGTTGGTTGCAGACCCTCAACTGGCCTCCTTTTAACCGGCACACGGCGATCACTGACACCGAGGCAGAATCAGCTTTGGCGGCCGAAATGGCCGAGTGGTTCTAGGCGCTTCAGTTTGGAACCACGCAACCGCTACGGTCACATGTTCGAATCCTGCTTCGGGCATGGATGTGTGTGATGCCCTTAGGTTAGTTGGGTTTAAGTAGTTCTAAGTTCTAGGGGACTGATGACCTCAGAAGTTAAGTCCCATTATTGAGGACTAGCTTTCATCAGAAAAAAAACAACAATGCAATCCAGTGAGCTCTCGCTTGACACCAGTGACGTCGCAAATGGCAACGGCTTGCGCTGATTAGAACGCACTCTACGCACCGACTGGTTCGGACCCGTCCTCGAAGAAACCGATCCGTAACAGACGCAATACGGTGAGCCAGAGTCACACGCCGAACGTGACGGGGCTTCCCATTCGGCAGTGCCACGTGGCCGTCCGGAGTCCGGTATTCTCGTTACCAAACATTCTCGTGACCACTGCTGGCCAGCAATGATGTACAGTGCCTATATTTCTGCCAAGTCTTTCTGCAATATCGCTGAAGGAACACCCAGTTTCTCGTAGCCCTGTTACATCACCAAGTTCAGAATCAGTGAGATGTTGATAGTGGCGGTATTTGTCGCCGTCAAGGCATCCTTGACTACCATCAACTCACGACGTCCAATCTGAAAGGCAACGAACGCTCACGACCGTTACAGCGTTTATTTAAATCAAACCTGATCTGCTCATAGTGGAGCCAATACCGCCAATCTTATGCGAATGGCGCTAAATCTGAACAGACATCCTCTCAGAAGTAGAAACAAGCCTGCCAACTTTCCGCGCGGAGTGGCCACGCGGATAGAGGCGCCATGTCACGAATAGCGCGGCCCCTCCAGCTGGGGGTTCGAGTCCTCCCTCGGGCATGGGTGTGTGTGTCGTCCTTAGCGTAAGTTATTTTAAGTAGTGTGTAAGTCAAGGGACTGATGACATCAGCAGTTTGGTCCCTTAGGAATAAACACACACACACACACACACACACACACACACACACACACAACTTTCGTTCATATCGCACGGATCCTTCTTGGTGGCAGATTTTTTTTTCCCGTCAGTGTACATCCTCTCGACATGGTACAGGACCGAAAAACACAGAGACAACGAATTCGCATATCGTACCTTGATCCGTTTTGATCCAAACCCTACGGAAAAACAAAAAATTACCAATGTAAGTGTAAAAATGGAAAATATAAGTTCAGTTATTGAAACAGAATTAAACAATTTTAAAATAAATATGCTATAATGGGCAGTCAAATGAAAAGGATTTACTTGGAAAAAGTGAGTAAACTGTTTATTACTTTAAATGTAATCGCCATAACTGTTAACACATTTATCCCACCGTAAGACAAACTGGTCAGTGCCTTCTTGTAAAAATGTTCGCTGTTGCCGGCGGGACCATGATTGTACCCTGGCGTGCACCTCCTCGTCCGAAACAAATCGACCAGAATGTCTTTCTTCAGGGTTCCAAAAATATGTATATCGCATGGGGAGACATCGAGACTGTATAGAAAATGCGTAAAGGTTTCCCAGCAAAACGTCTGCAGCGTACTCGGAAAAACATTGCCAACAAGTGGACGGACTCGCACGCCTGAGTATAGCCATGGTTCCGTAGAACGGTGGCCAAATTTTTTTTCTGAAGTAAATCGGTTTTTTTACGAAACTTAGACAAAAAACACATACTCTAAAATTCAAAATACGACACAATTAATCACTGCATTTTACGTTATTAATATTTCTGCTCGCTTTTCAACCTCCTTGGTAGAATATTTTCTTGTGCAGCCACGTGAATCGCTAATTCATCTTCACCATTAATTTATTTTCTAATGCGACTATTGATAGACGGTTTCTCCTTAGCTCGTCAAGTGTTCCTCATGACGCTGAATTTTTTTTTTTTTTTTTTTTTTGTAGCAGCATTGTAATGATGTGTGGTGTCACCGCCAGACACCACACTTGCTAGGTGGTAGCCTTTAAATCGGCCGCGGTCCGGTAGTATACGTCGGACCCGCCTGTCGCCACTATCAGTGATTGCAGACCGAGCGCCGCCACACGGCAGGTCTACAGAGACTTCCTAGCACTCGCCCCAGTTGTACAGCCGACTTTGCTAGAGACGGTTCACTGCCTACTTACGTTCTCATTTGCCGAGAAGATAGTTTAGCATAGCCTTCAGCTACGTCATTTGCTACGACTTAGCAAGGCGCCCTTATCAGTTGCTATTGATATAGTGAATTATGTACCGTCAATACCGACGTTCGTCATTAATGGATTAAAGTTAAGTATTCCACCAGCTACGTCCCTTTTTTCTAAATTCTAATTCCCTTGCCCTGTTCCAGACCTCACGCCAGCCTGCGCGAGCTAAATGGCGTGCCTTTCGGCCTCCTCTAGTAACATGGTGTTGGCTCTCCTGCCAACCACAACATGACGTATAGAAAACACTAGACGGACAACTTCGAACATGTTTTCAGTTTTCATAACAACAACCAAATTTTATCCACATTTCATCAGGCAACAGCTTAAAAAGTTTCCCTTTGCTTCCATGAGAAAAGTGTTTAATAGCATACATTTCGAACGTCAAATCCTCGTCCATACGAAGTTCATGCCGAGAAATTACTTATAAGATTCTAAAATTGAGCACTGTTTCCCTGTTAATGAAAATGGTTTGAAAGGTTTCTACACGTTCTTTTTAAGGTCAAATCGTTTTCAAATAGTCTATACTACGCTGCATGTATTCGGCTACTTCTCTATTGAATGTATTGGCACCATCATCATTTGCTGACTTCAAAACGAACGACGATACCACGGAGCCATTGAAACTGATCTTTCTTTCTTTGTTTCAGAGGGGTTCTAAAATGGTTCATACGTTTACGTAAGCCTGTTATGAGTGCATGATCAGATTGAAGCTCTGTATGTAATGACGCGAAATAACTACCAATGTTCGTTATTAAGTCCAGGTATGCCAAAGATAATTCAACTTCGAGAAAATCTCCGAGTATTTTTTGTGTGTATTCCTAGGAGAGAGAAGAAGTACGATTTGATAGGTTCAAAGTTTTTCACTACTCGTTCAACTGCCGGAATGAGAGGGAGCCAGATTATCGGAGCGTGTTTTAAGAACTTCTGCCATTCAGTGCTCGCCCAAGCAAAAAATTCGTTTAGTTTACGCTTTTAACAGAACGTGGCAAATAGCAAGCAGTGTCGTTATCGTAATGTGGAAACGGAGTGATCTATTTGAAGTCCAAGAGAGCACGATCATTGGCTTTCGGGCCAAGGATGAAAGCATTTACGAAAGGGCTAAGTTTCTAAACTGTTAACGTGGCACCGTATTTAAAGTGCATTGAAGTGACAAAAGTCGTGGGACAGCGATAAGCACATCTCAAATGGTAGCAGTATGGCGTACAAAACACAGTGCATTGGCGAAACTGTCATTTGTACTGAGGTGATTCACGTGGAAAGGTTCCCGTTGGGATTATGTTCGCACAACGGCAATTATACTTCGATCGCAGAATGGTAGTTGCAGCATTTCGGAAATCGTTCAGTATCGCAAGGTGTGTCGAGAATACCAAATTTCAGGCATTACCTCTCAACACGGGTAACGCAGTATCCGACAACCTTCACTTAACGACAGGGAGCAGAGGCTTTTGCGTAGAGTTGTCAGCGGTAACAGACAAGCAACAGTGCATGAAATACCGGCAGAAATTAATGTGGGACGTGGAACAAACGTATCCGCTACGGTAGTGCATCAAAATTTGGGTTAAAGGCTATAGCAGCAGACGATCGACGCGAGTGCCTTTTGCTAACAGCACGATGTGGCCTGCAGCGCCTGTCCTGGGCTCGTGACCATATCGTTTGGACTCTGAGACGACTGGAAAACCGTGACCTTGTTGTATGAGTCCCTATTTCAGTTGGTAAGAACCTGTGGTAGGATTCGAGTGTGGTGCAGACCCCAGTAAGCAAAGGACCCAAATTGTCGGCAAGGTACTTTCGTACTTTCCACGCTGGTGATGGTTCATAATGGTGAGAGCTGCGTTTACATGAAATGGACTGGGTCTTCTAGTCCAACCTTACCTGTCAGCAGCTATATGGAGACCATCTGTAACCATTCAAACAATGAAATGTTTATCGATGACAATTAGCCATATCACATTCTGGACAATTCGAGCGTCAGCCGCCCAGATCGTCAGAAACGAATCCTAGCGAAAATTTATTGGACATAATCGGGAGATCAGTTGGTGCACAAAATCCTGCACCGGGAACAGTTTCGCAATTAATGGATGGCAGCATGGCTCAATATTTCTGCAGGGGGTTTCCAACGACCTGTTGAGTCCATGCCACGTCGAGTTGCTATCTTACGCGGGCGAAAGGTAGGTGGTATCCCATCACTCTTATCACCTCAGTGTATACCGCGCTTGGTAAAATAACTCTAACCGAATCGGTGCCTAGACAACTGTGGTGCGCCATGGGCCAAAGACGATAGGGGTGAGCGTCGGAACGGCCGTTCAGCCAACGGTGTTGCGTATGGGATTCCGCAGCAGCCGCCTGGGTCATGACCCCTGCTGACTCCTGTCAATCGGAGAGGAAGGCTGGAATTTGCACTCCAATACCGCTTCCACTGAGTGGCGACTGGCACCCTTTTCATACGAATCACGTTTTATACTCCATCGGACAGATGGCCGTTGGCACCTATGGCAGGAAACGTCTGAAAGCAAACACCCTGCAACCAGGAGGGAGCGCTATGGACTGGGGGATGTTCTCGCGGCGTTCCCTGGATGATCTCGTCATTCCGGAAGGCACGATTGGTCAAAACAAAGACGCGATTTTCCTTGGGGACCACACCCACCCCTACGTGCAGTCTGTATTTCCTCGGCACAATGGCATCTCCTAGGAAGACAATCCAACATGTCACACAGCTTGCAGTGTACGTGCGTCGTTCGAAGAGCAGGAGGATGAGTTTACCGTATTCCACTGGCCACCAAACTCCGTAGATTTAAACCCAGTCGAGAATCTGTTGGACCGCCTCGATGGAGAAATCTATCGCAGCTGGCGAAGGCAGTAGCTTTCGCCGCTCCACATGCCTGTCTGTACATTCCAGACTCTCGTTGTCTCTCTTCATGAATGTCTCGCAACGGTCCGCGCTGTAAAAGGTGGGTATTCAGGCTTTCGACGGGTGGTCACAGTAATATGACTGTGCAGTGTATACAAATTATCTTTTTTGTGTGATCCTAATTTTTACCCATCCCGACCTAGTATAACCGGAAGTCGTGTTTTCAGCTGGAAATTCGTGACAGTTTCGCGTAAATCTGGGTACCTGGCGAAGCTGTTCCGTAGGCAACCACAATCATTTTTGCGTGTAGACACTGACCAGCTTGTTGCAGAGTAAGATAAATATATTGACAGTTACGCCATTACCGTAGAAATAATAAACGGGCTCCAGATTCCTCGACTTGCGCCATAGGGTGATGGGGTTTCGGGTTCCTCTGGATAGGTCAGGAGACCACTACACACAGCAGACGACTACACGGGTAGCAGTGGTTCTGTGGCGTGGACTGGGTGGTTTTTTAGGTTAGATGGCCTCGGGCAAGTACAGAAAGGGCAACAGTCTCAAAGGGTGCGGGCCAAAGTCAGGACATGCGGGGACCAAGCAGCAATCGGTATTGTAATTGTAAACTGTCGAAGCTGCTTTGGTAAAGTACCGGAACTTCAAGCGCTGATAGAAAGCACAGAAGCTGAAATCGTTATAAGTACCGAAAGCTGGCTGAATCCAGAGATAAATTCTGCCGAAATTTTTACAAAGGCACAGACGGTGTTTAGAAAGGATAGATTGCAGGCAACAGGTGTTGGCGTGTTTTTCGCTGTTAGTAGTAGTTTATCTTGTAGTGACATAGAATTAGATAGTTCCTATGAATTATTATGGGTGGAGGTTATACTCAACAACCGAGCTAGGTTAAAAATTGGCTCCTTTTACAGACCTCCCAAAGCAGCAGCTTTAGTGGCAGAACAAATGAGAGAAAATCTGGAATACATTTCACACAAATTGCCTCAGCATGTTGTAGTCTTAGGTGGAGATTTCAATTTACCAGATATAGACTGGGACACTCAGATGTTTAGAACGGGTGGTAGGGAAAGAGCACCGAGTGACATTATACTGAGTGCACTATCCGAAAATTACCTCGAGCAATTAAACAGAGAACTCGACAAACAGACCCGAACTTTTTGACTCTGTAAGTGCAGAACAGGGAATCAGTGATCATAAAGCATTCCTGAATATGGAAATAAATAGGAATATAAAAAAGGCAGGAAGGTTTATCTGTTTAGCAACAGTAACAGGAGGCAGATTTCAGACTACCTAACAAATCAAAACGAAATTTTCTGTTCGGACGCGGACGAAATTGAGTGTTTATGGAAAAAGTTCAAGGCAATCGTAAAATGCGTTTTGGACAGGTACGTGCCGAGTAAAGCTGTGAGGGATAAGAAAAACCCACCGTGGTTCAACAACGAAGTTAGGAAACTACTGCGAAAGGAAAGAGAGCTTCACTGCAAATTTAAACGCAGCCAAAACCTCTCAGACAAACAGAAGCTAAACGATGTCAAAGTTAGCGTAAGGAGGGCTATGCGTGAAGCGTTCAGTGAATTCGAAAGTAAAATTCTATGTACCGACTTGACAGAAAATCCTAGGAAGTTCTGGTCTTACGTTAAATCAGTAAGTGGATCGAAACAGAATATCCATACACTCTGGGATGATAATGGCATTGAAACAGAGGGTGACACGCGTAATGCTAAAATACTAAACACCTTCTTCCAAAGCTGTTCCACAGAGGAAGGCCGCAATGCAGTTCTTTCTCTAAATCCTCGCACGAACGAAAAAATGGCTGACATCGAAATAAGTGCCCAAGGAACAGAAAAGCAACTGAAATCACTCAACAGAGGATAAAAATTCGATTCTACACAGAGTGCGCGAAAGCACTTGCCCCCCCTTCTAACAGCCGTGTACCGCAAGTCTCTAGAGGAATGCACAGGTAGTTCCAGTTTTTAAGAAGGGTCGTCGAGCAGATGCGCAAAACTATAGGCCTATATCTCTGACATCGATCTGTTGTAGAATCTTAGAACATGTTTTTTGCTCGCGTATCATGTCATTTCTGGAAACCCAGAATCTACTCTGTAGCAATCAACATGGATTCCGGAAACAGCGATCATGTGAGACCCGACTCACTTTATTTGTTCATGAGACGCAGAAAGTATTAGATACAGGCTCCCACGTAGATGCCATTTACCTTGACTTCCGGAAGGCGTTCGATACAGTTCCGCACTGTCGCCTGATAAACAGAGTATACGGAATATCAGACCAGCTGTGTGGCTGGATTGAAGAGTTTTTAGCAATCAGAACATAGCATGTTGTTCTCAATGGAGAGACGTCTGGCGTGCCACAGGGGAGTGTTATGGGGCCATTGCTTTTCACAATATATATAAATGACCTAGTAGATAGTGTCGGAAGTTCCATGCGCCTTTTCGCGGATGATGCTTTAGTATACAGAGAAGTTGCAGCATTATAAAATTGTAGCGAAATGCGGGAAGATCTGCAGCGGATAGGCACTTGGTGTATGGAGTGGCAACTGACCCTTAACATAGACAAATGTAATGTATTGCGAATACGTAGAAAGAAGGATCCTTTATTGTATGATTAGGTGATAGCGGAACAAACACTGGTAGCAATTACTTCTGTAAAATATCTGGGAGTATGCGTACGGGACGATTTGAAGTGGAATGATCATATAAAATTAATTGTTGGTAAGGCGGGTACCTGGTTGAGATTCATTGGGAGAGTCCTTAGAAAATGTAGTCCATCATCAAAGGAGGTGGCTTACAAAACACTCGTTCTACCTATACTTGAGTACTGCTCATCAGTGTGGGATCCGTGCCAGGTCGGGTTGACAGAGGACATAGAGAAAATCCAAAGAAGAGCGGCTCGTTTAGTGACAGGGTTATTTGGAAAGCGTGGTAGCGTTACGGAGATGTTTAGCAAACTCAAGTGGCAGACTCTGCAAGAGAGGCGGTCTGCATCGCGGTGTAGCTTGCTGTCCTGGTTTCGAGAGTGTGCGTTTCTGGATGAGGTATCGAATATACTGCTTCCCCCTAGTAGGGGGAGATCACGAGGAGATCACGAATGTAAAATTAGAGAGATTCGAGGGCGCACGGAGGGTTTCCGGCAATCGTTCTTCTCGCGAACCATACGCGACTGGAATAGAAAAGGGAGGTAATGACAGTGGCTTGTAAGGTGCCCTCTGCCACACACCGTTAGGTGGCTTGCGGAGTGTAAATGTAGATGTAGGTAGATGTATGTTGTTTTTTTTTATTTTTCCTTCTGTCTCGTTTTCATTTCACTGCCCCTTGTACAATACAAGCGTCATGAGAAGTCATAGTAAAGACGTATTTTATATAACCTTCAAGCATAGGTAAAAGTTTATAATGAAAGTTATGTATAGACTCTGACGTTCTGTGACAGGGATGTACGCTTCTGTTTGTCACATTGCGTAAAACCTCCCATGCTCGAGAACTCTTCCTTCCTCCAAATGTTTTTTCTGGCAGTCGAACTGTATGACTGTGTAGAAAAGAACGCAACACAATAAAATTGGGTGCTGTCTTTGGACGAGCTAAGTACCGCACTCCTAGGAACCTTTTGTTGAGGGCGGTTCGAAGCCTCGTGTTGCAATTTGAGGGGACAGCTGAAACAGGAACGACGGCCATAGGAAATTTCAGTGCTGCTACAGACTTCACTTCAACTAAAAAAGTAATACATTTGTAGATAACTATTTCCTGTATACTGTAGAGCTCTCGACAAGTGATTCGTGAGTGCAAGAATGATAATAAGCGAGTAAATACTTTCATGTCTGCCTTCAATTAGAAATAGAACAAGATTCCACACATTCTGTGCTCGCGTATTAGCTTCGCTGATCCATTGTGAATGAAAATGGTAACAGTTGACGATTTTCAAAGAAGAATCATGAGCGCACCAGAAGTCGCTTAGTGGAACGATTAAGAAACACTACGGTTGTGTTAGCAGAAAGCTATGTCTACTGTTGCAGTCTTGAAAATGCCATTCATTCTTTGGTTTGTTGTGGTAAGAGCGGAAGACTGATTACGTACGACGATCGTGTCACTTAAATTAGAATTTTTATTATCAATTGTCACTGAAATATACTCACGATTAAGTGGAAGTAACTGACCTAGACACAGTTTGAGACTCACATGACAGCAGTTCTCCATTTTGAAAATTACTGCGTTATGTAATTTGACGTCATTTTATTTCTTACGATGGACATATTCACGCCAAAGAAGAGAAAACAGGTTCTAAGAAATTCACCATCTTGAAGTCAAACGTTTGTAAAAAATACTGTTCACTCGCAATAACGTGCCTTGGCTTAACACGACGCATTAATTGAGATCACAGACACACTGATCGTTAGAGGACTATAAACTGGCACTTAAAAAAATATAACTGCGACGTTGCGCACAGCTGTTTCAGCATTTTACTTAAAAGTTGAGTCGAAACTCATCTTCCGATCGCTAACCATTTTTCAGAATTTACATTCGCTTTTTTATTTATTGCTCTATCTAAATAAGAGTGTACGCCTGGCGTAATCCACAGTTGCTTTTCCAGCAGTCTGTGCTCTCACGAGCAGATAATTTTTTTTCGTATTAAACTCTCTGGACTTTAAGACTTTGATAGTAAAGCATAAGAGGTACTTTCTCACTAATATCTTCGTCCTCGACGAACATAAAATCTTAATATTCCTTTCTTCCGTCCCTCTGTCCTTTTAAGAGAAGGCGTTAAACCGCTATAAAGCATATGTAGCAACTGGATCTTACCTTATGTACCATTAACTTCTGTGTTGATGTGGAATAGATTTTCAACCTTTCGTATTTTTTTGCAGTGTGTCTACGCATTAACAACATTTATAAATTTATCTCTTGTGGATTATATATTTACCACGTCGTATATAAAGATCACATGCAGAAGATCATTTCATCGAGAAACGTTTTATAAAACTAGGCCCATGAGTCGTCGGTTTTTCTCGTTTTGGTCTTCAGTCCCATGAGTGATTTCATGCCGCTCTCCATGATAGGCTATCCTGAGCGAGTGACTTCATATGTGCAGAGCCACATACACCTACATCCGTTTGAAATTGCTTACAGCATTCGAACTTCTGCAGTTGTTACCCTCCACACTTGCCCCCATTACCAAACTGACGATTCCTTGATTCCTGCCAGTCGATGCCTCCTTTTACCCAAGTTGTACCAAAAATTTTGTTTTTGGATACTCTTCCGTAGCAGTACATTCCGAAAGCTTCTATTCTCTTCTTGTATGAACTTTTATCGTTTACGTATCATTTCCATATAAAGCTGTTTACAACACATATTAACGAGCTGCTGCATACAGTCTTAAGCTCCATGTAGCTATTCGAACATGCTGCTGTTGTACACACATCAAAAGAAGTTTTTGATCACCTCGGTTCCGAGAGTTCCGGAACCTGTACAGAAAATTGGAATAGAGATCAACATAAACATAAAAAAAATGGCTCTGAGCACTATGGGACTCAACTGCTGTGGTCATTAGTCCCCTAGAACTTAGAACTACTTGAACCTAACTAACCTAAGGACATCACACACATCCATGCCCGAGGCAGGACTCGAACCTGCGACCGTAGCAGTCCCACGGTTCCGGACTGCGCGCCTAGAACCGCGAGACCACCGCGGCCGGCAACATAAACATCATTTCCGCCCTTTTTATTGCTCATGAAAACCATACACTGCATGTTGTACCACCATACAGCGAGACCTTCAGAGGTGTTGGTCCAGATTGCTATACACACAGGAACCTCTAATACCCAGTAGCACGTCATCTTGCATTGATGCATGCCTGTATTCGTCGTGGCATACTATCTACATGTTAATCAAGGCACTGTTGCTGCAGATTGTCCCACTCCTCAACGGCGATTCAGCGTAGATCCCTCAGTGGTTGGTGGGTCACGTCGCACATAAACAGCCGTTTTCAATCTATCCCAGGCATGTTCGATGGGGTTCATGTCTGGAGAACATTCTATTCTAGTCGAGCGATATCGTTATCCTGAAGAAAGTCATTCACAAGTTGTGCATGATGGGAGAGCGAATTGTCATCCATTCAGACGAATTCCCCGCCAATGTGCTGCCGATATGGTTGCACTGTCGGTCGGCATGGCATTCACGTATCGTACAGCCGTTCAGTTCCCCCCATGACCACCAGCGGCGTACGTCGGCCCCACATAATGCCACCACAAAAGAGCAGGGAACCTCCATCTTGCTGCACTCACTGGACAATGTGTCTAAGACGTTCAGCCTGACCAGGTTTCCTCCAAACACGTCTCCGACGATTCTCTGGTTGAATACATATGCGACACTCATCGGTAAAGAGTACGTGATGCCAATCCTGAGCGGTCCATTTGGTAGGTTGTTGGCCCATCTGTACCGCGCTGCATGGTGTCGTGGTTGCAAGGATGGACCTCGCCATGGACGTCGGGAGTGAAGTTTGCGCATCATGCAGCCTATTGCGCACAGTTTGAGTCGTAACACGACGTCCTGTGGCGGCACGAAAACCATTATTCAACATGGTGGCTTTGCTGTCGGGGTTCCTTTGAGATATAATCCGCAGGTAGCGGTCATCCACTGCAGTTGTAGCCCTTGGGCGGCCTGAGCGAGGCCTGTCAACGACAGTTCCTGTCTCTCTGTATCTCCTCCGTGTCCAAACAACATCACTTTGGTTCACTCCGGCATCGGTTCTGAAGTCCAAGTTTGCTACCATCATGTGCTTCTCGAGCACTTGTTTAGAGCCGTTCCTGGCACAACGTGACAATGCGGACTCGATCGAACCACGGTATTGACCGTCTAGGCATGGTTGAACTACAGACAACACGATCCGTGTACCTCCTTAATGGTGGAATGAATGGAACTGATCGACTGTCGGAGTCGATCCGTTAATAGGCGCTACTCATGCATGGTTGTTTACATCTTTGGGCGGGTTTAGTGACATCTCTGAAGAGTCAAAGAGACTGTGTCTGTGATACAATATCCACAGTCAACGTCTGTCTCCAGTTCTGGGAACCAAGGTGATACAAAAAAAAAAAAAAAAAAAAAAAAAAAAAAAATTGATTTGTGTATATAGAGAAGTCACAACATTTTTAAAAAAGAAGAAAACCGTAGCGAAATGAAGTAAAACATGCAGAGAATCAACATTTGGTGCAGGAATGGACAGCTGACCACCAAAATAAACAAATGTAACGTATTGCACATAAAAAGATGGAAATAACTCTAATTCTATGCTTACACGACTGTCAACCATCAAATATATGAAAGTAGTGTACAGAGCAATTTAAACTGGAACGACCACATAAAAGTTAGATACCAGTTCAATGAATGAATTCTCAGGTTATCTGTTTAACCATGGATCCTGGCTTCGGTGGGGAAGCTTGCATGCCTCAGCGATACAGGTAGCCGTATCGTAGGAGTAACCACAGCGGAGGGATATCTTCTGCGTGGCTAGACAAACGTATGGTTCCTGTGGAGGGGCAGCATCCATTTCAACAGTTGCAGGGGCAACAGTCTGGGTGCTGGACTGAGTTAGCCGTGTAACATCAACCGCCAGCCGCTGCGGCTGAGCGGCTCTAGGCGCTTCAGTGCGGAACCGCTCTGCTGCTACGGTCACAGATTCGAATCCTGCCTCGGGTACGGACGTGTGTAATGTCCTTAGGTTAGTTAGGTTTAAGTATGTCTAAGTCTAAGGGACTGATGATCTCAGATGTTAAGTCCCATGGCGCTTAGAGCCATTTGAACCATTTTTCAACCCCAATGAAAACGGCCTTGCTGTACTGGCACTACGAACGGCTGTGCAAGGACAAACTACAGCCGTAATTTCTTCCCGAGGGCCTGAAGCGCTACTGTATGACTACATAATGATGGTGTCCCCTTGGGTAAAATATGCTGGAGGTAAGAGAGGCGGCATTCGGATCGCCGCGTGGGGAACTACTCACGAGGACGTCGTCATCAGAAGAATTAAAACTGGCGTTCTACGGGTCGGAGCGTGGAATGTTAGATCCTTTAATCGGTTAAAGAATTTAAAAAGGGAAATAGATAGGTTGAAGTTAGATATTGTTAGGTGAAGTTAGATATAGTGGGAATTAGCGAAGGCCGGTGGCAGGAAGAACATGACTTCAGGTCAGGTGAATACAGGGCTATAAATATAAGATCAAATAGGGGTAATGCAAGAGTGCGTTTAATAACGAATAAGAAAACAGGAATGCGGGTAAGCTGTTATGAAGAACAGAGAGAACGCATTATCGTAGCCAGGATACACACGAATAGGAAAAATAGTAGGTGAACATGGACTAGGGCCAAAAGAATCAGAGCTCGCAATTTGCTGCATCGTTCCCAAAGTTTACCGGGTTCCTGTGGTTTGGAGCCGAGTGGAGGGTCTCAGGCAAAGGCTTCGTCGACTCTGTGACGGTCTCGGCTGCATATTTCTAGACCTGAGTTATCACGTAGGGATTTGTAGCACTCCTCAGTTGTGCACTACACAAAGAAAGCACCTACTCGGATAGCAGACTACTGTGGAATCCACAAGAGGTGTTTTTTTTTTTCTTTTTTAGGCTGGACAGTAGCTTGACTTGCTCCGATAAACACTCGCCAGTCAATCTGTAGCAAGGGCAGTCAAACAGAGTTCAGAATAAAGACACTTCACTGTCACAATTTTACCAGTGAAGTATCGAAGTATTCGTCATAAAGATCCAGAATTTGCTGTCCTCCAGGAAAGTTCTCGCGCTCAGGTTATACATGGGACCGAGAGCTCAATCCCGAAGTGGAAAACTCTGAGATATTTAGAGACTCGTGGGACGTATATCGCAAAGATAGATTGGAGCGTATAGCAGTGGACAAAAATACTGTCTCTATTGATGTCGAAGTTTAGTGTGACAGTGAAGTCATCTGCTCGCGTATAACAGGTCTAGGTGAAACTAAGTTAACTGCTGGATGTTTTCACCAGACACCCGATTCTGCTGTGTCACTTTCAGAGTATTCAAAGAAAGTCTATGGTCAGTAGTGCGTAAATACTCAGATCATGCGGTACTGGTTGGAGGCAACTTTAACTTGCCGATTATAGACTGAGATGTCTACGGTTTCATTGCTGGGAATACAGACAGACAGTCTTGCAAAATACTTTTGAAGACGTTTTCTGAAAATTGTCTTGAGCAGCTAGCTCGGCAGCTCACACGCAATGCAAATATCTTAGACCTTATCGACAATGTCAGTCTAGAAACGGGAATTACAGATCACAATACCATTGCAGAAACTATGATTACGAAAGTCAATAAATCAGTCAAGAAGGCTAGGAGAGTATTTTTGCTAGATAAGGCAGACAAGCATTCACTAACATCTCACTTAGACAGTGGATTAGTATCAGTTCCAGTAAGGCCGATGCAGAGGAATTATGGGCAAAGTTTAAGCAGATTGTAAATCGTGGTCTCGAAAGTTATGTGCCTAGTACGTGGATAAAGGATGGAAAAGACCTCCCATGGGTTAGCAAAAGGTCTGGCAGAGAACCAGGGAAAATTCTGGTCGTATGTAAAATCGCTAAGCGTGTCTAAGGCTCTCATTCAGTAGCTTGCTGACCAGAATGGTGTGGCAGTTGAAGATAGCAAAACAAAGCTGAAGTTTTACATTTCACGTTCAAGAAATCGTTCACACGGTAAAATCGTACAAACATACCGTCATTTGACCATCGGATGGACTCCCGTATGGACGACATAGTAATAAGC
This sequence comes from Schistocerca gregaria, assembly GCF_023897955.1. Lineage (NCBI taxonomy): Eukaryota > Metazoa > Arthropoda > Insecta > Orthoptera > Acrididae > Schistocerca > Schistocerca gregaria. The sequence continues at coordinate 611,915,525 of NC_064921.1, read as the reverse complement.
AAACGTGGCGCAGAGAAACAACTGGAAGAGTTGAAAGCAAATAAGTCACGAGGCTTGGGTGGGATCCCAGTTCGATTTTACAAAGAGCACTGTACGGCATTGGCCCTTACCTTGCATGCGTTTATTGCGAATCTCCGCCCAGCGCAGAGTCCCAAGCGACTGGAAAAAAGTGCAGCTGACTCCAGTAGATAAGAAAGGTAAATGAACGGACCAGCAAAATTACAGGGCATTATCCCTAACTTCTGTTTGGTGCAGAATCCTTGACCACATTCTCGGTTCGAATATAATGGTTCAAATGGCTCTGAGCGCTGTGGGACTTAACATCTGAGGTCATTAGTCCCCTAGAACATAGAACTACTTAGACCTAACTTAACTAAGGACATCACGGACATCCGTGCCCGAGGCTGGATTCGAACCTGCGACCGTAGCGGCGCGCTGTTCCAGACTGAGGCGCCTAGAACCGCTGATCCACACCGGTCGTCTCGAATACAATAAACTTTATTGAGACTGATTAAGCTTATGTACACAAATCAGCGTGGTTTTAGAAAGCTTCGCTAGTGCGAAACACAGCTTGCCCCTTTCTCTTATGATATACTGAGAACTATGGATGAATGCCAACAGGCTTATTCCATATTTACAGATTTCCGAAAAGCATTTGACATGGAGCCCATTTGCAGGCAGCTAACAAAGGTACAAGCATAAGGAAAAAGTTCACAGGTATGTGAATGGCTCGAAGACCTCTTAAATAATAGAACCCAGTATGCTGTCCTAACGGCGGGTGTTCATCAGAGACAAGGGAATCGTTAGGAGTGCTCGAGGGAAGAGTGACAGGACCGCCGCTGTTCTCTATATACATAAATGATTTGGCTGACATGGTGGGCAGCAATCTGCAGTTTTTGCTGATGATACCGTGGTGTACAGTAAGGGGGCGAGATTGAGCGATCCTAGGAAGTTACAAGACGACTTAGACAAAATTTTCACTTTGTGTGATGACTGGCTGCTATCCCTAAATGTGGAAAAACGTAAATTATTGCGAATGAGCAGGAAGATCAAACCAGTAACGTTTGGATACAGTATTACTAGTGCCCTGCTTAACAGAGTCAAGTCGTTTAAATGTCTGGGCATTACGTTGCAAAGTGATATTAGGTGGATCGAGCATCTGAGAACAGTGTAGGACAGGTGAGTGGTCGACTTCGATTTATTGGGAGAACTTTAGTAAAGAGTGGTTCACCTGTAAAAGAGGCCGCATATTGGACACTGGTGCGACCTATTCTTGATCACCGCTCGAGCATTTAGGAGCCGTACGAAGTTGGAAAAACGAAACTCTGTGGTCTAGGGGTGGCGTATTTGGCTAGTAATCAAAACATCCTCAGTGCCAGTTACAAAACCCACCACTGCTTAAGTTTTCATTAATAATCAGCATTCGTGGCCGAAGACTTTGGGGATAAGAAGTCACCCTCATTCTATCAACGGCCTTGTCAAAGAGGTCGGAGGAACGGACAGAGGTTCAAGGCACTGTCTTGTCCTTAGGGTAGGAAACTTCCCCTAAAAGGCGGAAAATATACAGCATGAGGATGCAGAAGGCAAAGGAAACAACTGCATTAAAGACACATTTTTTGTGTATCCACAGGACATGTGGCCCGTAATTGGAAAAGTGTCATGATGATCTCTCCATTGTCAAAAAGATTCCAGAATAGTCCCCCATCCGGGTATTCGGGAGGGGATTGGCAAGGGGAAAGTAACCATGAGAAAAAGACTGAATATCAGCGAAAGGATAAGGCTCTACGAGTCGAGGCGTGCAATGTCAGAAGTTTGAACCTGGTAGGGAAGCGAGAAAATCTGAAAAGGGAATGGAGAGGCTCAATCTAGATATAGTAGGAGTCAGTGGAATGAAATGGAAAGAAGGATTTCTGGTCAGATGACTATAGAGTAATATCAACAGCAGCAGAAAGTGTTATAACAGGAGTAGGATTCGTTATGACTAGGAAGGCAGCGAATGTGTTACTGTGAACAGTTCAGTGATAGGGTTGTTCGTATCAGCAAACCAACACCGACAACGGTAGTTCGGGTATAGATGCCGACGTCGCAAGCTGAAGATGAAGAGATAGAGAAAGTATATGAGAATATTCAAAGGGTAATACAGTATGTAAAGGTAGAGTCAAATCTAATAGTCATCGAGGACTGTAACGCAGCTGTAGAGGAAGGAGTAGAAGAGAAGGTTACAGAAGAATATGGGTTTGGGACAAGGAATGGGAAAGGATAAAGACTATTTGAGCTCTGTAATGAATTTCAGCTAGTATTAGCGAATACTCTGTTCAAGAATCGTAAGAGGAGCAGGTATACTTGGAAAAGACCGGGTGATACGGGAAGATTTCAGTTAGATTACGTCATTGTCAGGCAGAGATTTCGAAATCAGATACTGGATTGTAAGGCGTACCCAGGAGCAGATAGAGACTCAGATCACAGCATAGTAGTGATGAAGAGTAAGCTCAATTTTAAAGAGATCAATCAGGATGAATCAATACGCAAAGAAGTGGGATGCAGAAGTACTAAGGAATGGCGAGATACGCTTGAAGTTCTCTAAGGCTATAGATACAGCAATAACTAATAGCTCAGTAGGCAGTACAGTTAAAGAGGAATGGACATCTAAAAAGGCCCATCACACGAGTTGGAACGAGAAACATAGGTACAAAGAATGTAACTGCGAAGAAACCACGCGTAACCGAAGAACTACTTCAGTTGATCGATGAAAGAAGGAAGCACAAAAATGTTCCGGAAAACTCAGGAATACAGAAATACAAGTTGCCGAGGTATGAAATAAATAGAAGTATAGGGAAGCTAAGATGAAATGGTTGCGCGAAAAATGTGAAGAAACAGAAAAAGAAATGATTGTCGGAAGGACAGACTTAGCATATAGGAAAGTCAAAACAACCTTCAGTGACATTAAAAGAAAGGATGGTAACATTAAGAGTGCAACGGGAATTCCGCTGTTAAATGCAGAACAGAGAGCGGATAGATGGAAAAAGTATGTTAAAGACCTCTATGAGGGGAAAGATTTGTCTGATGTGATAGAAGGAGAAACAGTAGATTTAGAAGAGGTAGGGAATCAATTATTGAATCGGTATTTAAGAGAGCTTTGGAGGACTTATGATCAAATAAGGCAGAAAGAGTAGATAACATCCCATCAGAATTTCTAAAATCATTGGAGGAAATGGCAACAAAACGACTATTCATGTTGATGTGTAGAATGTATCATCAGACTTGCGGAAAAATATCGTCCACGCATTCCCAAGACTGCAAGAGCTGACAAGTGCGAGAATTATCGCATAATCAACTTAGCAACTCATGCACTCAAGCTTCTGGCAAGAATAACATACCGAAGAATGAAAAAGGAAAGTGAGGATATGTTAGATGACGATCAGTTTGGCTTTAGAGGAGTTAATGGCACCAGAGAGGCAATTCTGACGTTGCGATTGATCATGGAAGCAAGACTAAAGAGAAATCAAGACACGTTCATAGGATTTGTGGACCTGGAAAAAGCGTTCGACAATGTAAAATGGTGCAAGATGTTCGAAATTCTGAGAAAGATATGGGTAAGCTGCAGGGAGAAACGCGTAATATACAGTTTATACAAGAGCCACGAGTGCACCAGCAAGAACGAAGTGCTCAGATTAAAAAACGTGTTAAAAGGAGAGGTAGTCTTACGCCCCTACTGTTCAATCTGTGCATCAAAGAAGCAATGATGGGAATAAAAGAAAAGTCCAGCAATGGAATTTAAACTTCAACGTGAAAGGATATCAGTCATACGTTTCATTGATGACATTGCCATCCTTAGTAAAAGGGAAGAAGAATTACAAGATCTGCTGAATGGAATGGACAGTCTAATGAGTACAGAATACGGACTAAGAGTAAATGGAAGAAAGAAGAAAGTAGTGAGAAGCAGCAGAAATGCGAACAGCGAGAATTTTAACATCATGATTGATTGTCACGAAGCAGATGAAGTTAAGGAATTCTACTACCCGGGCAGCAAAATAACCAGCGACGGACGGAGCAAGGAGGTCATCAAAAATAGAAGAGCAGTGCGGAAAAGGGCGTTCCTGGCCAAGAGAAGTCTTCTAGCACCAAACAAAGAACTCAATTTGAAGAAGAAATTTCTGAGAATGTAGTTTGGTGCACGGCGTTGTATCGTAGTGAAACATGGTCTATGGAATCGAAGCATTTGAAATGTGGTGCTACAGACGAATGTTGAAAATAGGGGGACTGATAAGGTAAGGAATGAGGAGGTTCCGCGCAAAATCGGAGAGGAAATGAATATGTGGAAAACACTGACAAGGAGAAGGGACAGGACGATAGAACATCTGTTAATACATCAAGGAATGACTTCCATGGTACTAGAGGGAGCTGTAGAGGGCAAAACTGTAGATGAAGGCACAGATTGGAATACATCCAGCAAAAAATTGAGAATTCAGGTTGCAATTGCTGCTCTGAGATGAAGAGGTTGGCACAGGAGACGAATTCGTGGCGGATCATCAACCATTCAGCAACAGACATCGAAGCAACTCAGGAGAGGGCTGCTAGACCTGTTAATGGTAGATTTGAACAACACGTAAGTGTTACGGGAACTCATATGGGAATCCCTGGAGGGAAGGTGGGCTCTTTCCGAGAAACGCTATTGAGAAAAATTTAGAGAACCGCCTTTGAAGCTGACTGCCTAACGATTCTACTGCCGCCAACATACACTGCGCGTAAGGAGCACGAAGATAAGTTACGAGAAATGAGGGCTAATGCGGAGGCGACACTCGTCTTTCTCTCGGCATATATGCGAGTGGAAAAGGAAAGGAAATGAGAAGTGGTGGTATACAGTACTAGTGGTCTACAGTACGCTCCGCCACGCATAGTGCGGTGGCTTGCGGAGTCTATGTAGATCTATATGTACAGTTACAGAGGGAGTATAAGGCAACCGTGGACTAGAAACAGTGGAAAGAAATACAGCAGAAGAGGAATGGATAGCTTTAAGAGACTCATTTGAGAAGATAGCAGGGAATCAAGTAGCTAAAAAGACAAGGCCTAGTAGAAAACCTTGGATAATACAAGAGACACTGAATTCACTCGAAGAATGGAGAAAATATAAAAATGCAGCAAATGGCGCAGGCGAAAGGAAATACGAAAGTTTAAAAAATCAGACTGACAGGAAGCGTAAAATATCCTAAGTAGTAATTTCTAGTGTACAAACATAAGGACTGTATGAATACCAAGAGTTTAGTTGGAAAACAAGTCCTAAACAAAGAAGGGAAAGCTGAAAGGTAGAAAAAGTATATTGATAGTATGTACACTGCTGGCGCTTACAATTGCTACACCAAGAAGAAATACAGATCATAAACGGGTATTCACTGGACAGGTATATTATACTAGAACTGACATGTGATTACATTTCCACGCAATTTGGGTGCATAGATCCTGAGAAATCAGTACCCAGAACAACCATCTCTGGCCGTAATAGCGGCTTTGATACGCCTGGGCATTGAGTCAAACAGAGCTTGGATGGCGTGTACAGGTACAGCTTCCCATGCAGCTTCAACACGATAACACAATACATCAAGAGTAGTGACTGGCGTATTGTGACGAGCCAGTTGCTCGGCCACCATTGATCAGACGTTTTCATTTGGTCAGAGATCTGCAGAGTGTGCTGGTCAGGGCAGCAGTCAGACATTTTCTGCATCCATAAAGGCCCGTACAGGACCTGCAACAAGCGGCCGTGCATTATCATGCTGAAATGTAGGGTTTCGCAGGGATCGAATGTAGGGTAGAGCCACGGGTCGTAACACATCTGAAATGTGACGTCCACTGTTCAACGTGCAGTCAATGCGAACAAGAGGTAACCGAGACGTGTAACCAATGGCACCCCATACCATCACGCCGGGTGATGCGCCAGTATGGTGATGACGAATACACGCTTTGAATGTGCGTCCACCGCGATGTCGCCAAACACGGATGCGACCATCGTGATGCTGTAAACAGAATCTGGATTCATCCGAAAAAATGACGTTTTGCCATTCGTGCACCCAGGTTCGTCGTTGAGTACATCATCGCAGGTTCTCCTGTCTGTGATGCAGAGCCAAGGGTAACCGCAGCCATGGTCTCCGTGATGATAGTCCATGCTGCTCCAGACGTAGTCGAAGTGTTCGTGCAAATGGTTGTTGTCTTGCAAACAACCCCATCTGTTGACTCAAGGATCGAGACGTGGCTGCAGGATCCGTTACAGCCATGCAGATAAGATGCCTGACATCTAGACTGCTAGTGATACGAGGCCGTTGGGATTCAGCACGGCGCTCCGTATTACCCTCCTGAACCCACCGATTCCATATGCTGCTAACAGTCATTGGATCTCGACCAACGCGAGCAGCAATGTCGCGATACGATAAACCGCAATCCCGATACATCTACATCCATACTCCGCAAGCCACCTGACGGTGTGTGGCGGAGGGTACCCTGAGTACCTCTATCGGTTCTCCCTTCTATTCCAGTCTCTTATTGTTCGTGGAAAGAAGGATTGTCGTTATGCCTCTGTGTGGGCTCTAATCTCTCTGATTTTATACTCATGGTCTCTTCGCGAGATATACGTAGGAGGGAGCAATATACTGCTTGACTCTTCGGTGAAGGTATGTTCTCGAAACTTCAACAAAAGCCCGTACCGAGCTGCTGAACGTCTCTCCTGCAGAGTCTTCCACTGGAGTTTATCAATCATTTCCGTAACGCTTTCGCGATTACTAAATGATCCTGTAACGAAGCGCGCTGCTCTCAGTTGGATCTTCTCTATCTCTTCTATCAACCCTCTCTGGTACGGATCCCACACTGCTGAGCTGTATTCAAGCAGTGGCCGAACAAGCGTACTGGAACCTACTTCCTTTGCTTTCGGATTGCATTTCCTTAGGCTTCTTCCAATGAATCTCAGTCTGGCATCTGCTTTACCGACGATCAACTTTATATGATCATTCCATTTTAAATCACTCCTAATACGTACTCGCAGATAATTTATTGAATTAACTGCTTCCCGTTGCTGACGTGCTATATTGTAGCTAAATAATAAGGGATCTTTCTTTCTATGTACTCGCAGCACATTACACTTGTCTACATTGAGATTCAATTGCCATTCCCTGCACCATGCGTCAGTTCGCTGCAGATCCTCCTGCATTTCAGTACAATTTTCCATAGTTACAACCTCTCGATGTACCACAGCACCATCCGCAAAAAGCCTCCGTGTTCTCCCGATGTCATCCACAAGGTCATTTATGTATATTGTGAATAGTAACGGTCCTACGACACTCCCCTGTGGCATACCTGAAATCACTCGCACTTCGGAAGACTTCTCTCCATTGAGGATGACATGCTGCTTTCTGTTATCTAGGAACTCTTCAATCCAATCACAAAGTTGGTCTGATAGTCCATATACTCTTACTTTGTTCATTAAACGACTGTGGGGAACTGTATCGAACGCCTTGCGGAAGTCAAGAAACACGGCATCTACCTGGGAACCCGTGTCTATAGCCTTCCGAGTCTCGTGGATGAATAGCGCGAGCTGGGTTTCACACGACCGTCTTTGTCGAAACCCATGTTGATTCCTGCAGAGTAGCTTTCTAGTCTCCTGAAATGTCATTATACTCGAACATAATACGTGTTCCAAAATTCTACAACTGATAACCGTTAGAGATATAGGTCTATAGTTCTGCACATCTATTCGACGTCCTTTCTTGAAAACTGGGATGATCTGCGCCCTTTTACAATCCTTTGGAACGTTACGCTCTTCTAGAGACCTACGGTACACCGCCGCAAGAAGGGGGGCAAGTTCCTTCGCGTGCTCTGTGTAAAATCGAACTGGTATCCCATCAGGTCCAGCGGCATTTCCTCTTTTGAGCGATTTTAGTTGATTCTCTATCCCTCTGTCGTCTATTTCGATATCTACCATTTTGTCATTTGTGCGACAATCTAGAGAAGGAACTACAGTGCAGTCTTCCTCTGCGAAACAGCTTTGGAAAAAGACATTTAGTATTTCGGCCTTTAATCTGTCATCCTCTGTTTCAGTACCATTTTGGTCACAGAGTGTCTGGACATTTTGTTTTGATCCACCTACCGCTTTGACATAAGACCAAAATTTCTTAGGATTTTCTGCCAAGTCAGTACAAAGACCTTTACTTTCGAATTCATTGAACGCCTCTCGCATAGCCCTCCTCACACTACATTTCGCTTCACGTAATTTTTGTTTGTCTGCAAGGTTTTAGCTATGTTTATGTTTGCTGTAAAGTTCCCTTTGCTTCCGCAGCAGTTTTCTAACTCGGTTGTCGTACCACGGTGGCTCTTTTTCATCTCTTACGATCTTGCTTGGCACATACTCATCTAACACATATTGTACGATGGTTTTGAACTTTGTCCACTGATCCTCAACACTATCTGTACTTGAGACAAAACTTTTGTGTTGAGCCATCAGGTACGCTAAAATCTGCTTTTTGTCAGTTTTGCTAAGTAGAAAAATCTTCCTACCTTTATTAATATTTCTATTTACGGCTGAAATCATCGATGCAGTAACCGCTTTATGATCGCTGAGTTCCTGTTCTGCGTTAACTGTTTCAAATAGTTCGAGTCTGTTTGTCACAAGAAGGTCTAATATGTTGTCGTCACGAGTGGGTCCTCTGTTTAACTGCTCAAGGTAATTTTCAGATAAAGCACTTTAAAAAATTTCACTGGATTCTTTGCCCCTGCCATCCGTTATGAACGTTTGAGTCCCCCAGTCTATATCCGGCAAATTAAAATCTCCACCCAGAACTATAACATGGTGAGGAAATCTACTCGAAATATTTTCCAAATTATCCTTCAGGTGCTCAGCCACAACAGCTGCTGAGCCAGGGGGCCTATAGAGACATCCAATTACCATGTCTGAGCCTGCTTTAACCGTGACCGTCACCCAAATTATTTCACATTTCGGATCTCCGTCAGTGCTTCTTATCGCTATAAACACGCCTCCCCTTCACTGAACAGCCTGTCTCTGCGGTATACATTCCAATCTGAGTTTAGAATTTCATTACTGTTCACATATGGTTTCAGCCAACTTTCTGTCCCTACAATCCGACATTTATCAAAGTCGGAAACGTTATGGTACGCATTTCTCCTCCTTACTCGAGGCATCCCAACAACGTTTCACCAGGCAACCCCGGCCAACTGCTGTTTGTGTATGAGAAATCGGCTGGAAACTTTCCGTATGTCAGCACGTTGTAGACGTCGCCATCGGCGCCGACCTTGTGTGAATGCTCTGAAAAACTAATCATTTGCATATCACAGCATCTTCTTCCTGTCGGTTAAATGTCGCGTCTGCAGCACGTCATCATCGTGGTGTAGCAATTTTAATGGCCTGTAGCGTACAAGGGATATGAAATTGAATGCAATATTATAAAAAAAGGAAGTGCACGTAGGAGAAGTTGAGATGGGAGATACTATACTTCGAGAAGAATTTGACATAGCACTGAAAGATCTAAGTCCAAACAAGTCCCCAGGAGTGTGAGAGCAAGCCATGACAAAACTCTTCCATCCGGTGTGCAAGATGTACGAGAAAAGCGACATAACATCAAACTTCAAGGAAAATGTAATACCTCAAATTCCAATGAACGCACATACTGACAGGTGTGAAAATTGCTGAACTATCAGTTTTATAAGTCTTGGGTGCAATGTACTAACATGAATTTTTTACAGAAGAATGGAAAAAGTGGGAGAAGCTAACATCGGAGTTGGACTCTACAGAAATGTAAGAACACGCGAAGCAATACTGACACTACGACTTCTCTTAGAAGACAGGTTTGTCAAATTAGAGAAAGCTTTTGACAACGTTGACTGGAATTATCTCTTTGAAATTCTGAAGAAAGCAGGGGTGAAATACAGTGCAAAAGTATGGCACCCTGCGACGTCACCCACGGGCTCGACCACGCTTCAAACTGCAAGATGTCGACACGTCTGAGAAAAAGACCAGAGCTCAGAAGCACGTGTGACTTGTAAGGTGCGTTAATGATGTAACATTGCTACTAAATTTCGCCACAATCCTATCCGTCGCTGCTGTGGAAGTGTCCCACAACGGGAAGGTTGTCACATACCCAGTGACGGAAATCATGGGTGGCCGAGGAAAATATTTCAGTCATTCCCCCACTCACAACTGGCACGAAGGGGCCTCCGGGAATGGCATAAAGAGTGTCAATGAAAATAATATTTTCCTTAGGGAGTTGATTCCCATACATTTCGCCATCAAAAACGATAGTTCGCAGTTCGATGAACAACAGGTCGACGTTTCAATCCTTCTCTAAGAGCGTTGCGGGCCTGCATCCCGAATGAATGTGATCGTTTCACTCTGCTGTGCAACGCAACCGCAATTTTTGGTCTCGAGTACTGGATGGATCCACTACGGGGCCGTACAAAACCATTCGACGAAAGTTGAACTTGATCCTAAGAAGCAAAGAGTGCTTACGAGTTTCCAACGCTCCTGTTTCAAGCCCTCCTGTAGCGTGGTCATCGTGAATGAACGGCAAACGGAAGACACGCACTCCTTGGTTCAGCAACAGCCTCAGAGGAAACCGCTCACCTTTACTGAGAATTTTAGAAATGTGCTTCTACGGAGACAACCTGCGAAGTAGTAATAGACGTCTGCAGGCAGCCAAGCTGTTGACACTCTTTTTTTCCAGATGCCTGCCAGTATGCACCCAGGACTACTTTGCAGGTTATCTCTGTAATGACACATTTTTAAAAGTCTCAATGAAAGTGGGCAGTTTCCTCTGAGTGTGTTGCTGAACTGGCGGGGATCTTAGCTTTGCCGTTTTATTCACGTATTTGTAAATGACTCACCCCACCTCCATGATCGTGAGAGGTGGCATGCCTTTACGATGCACACAGTGACTTGCCCCCTCTCGTATTTATATCTCACTCTGAGTAATTCGATTAGTGGAAGTACAGCCGAGAATGGTCATTACGAGACTAGTATGGAGAACTCAGAAGATATGAATATTTTCCTCTCTAATTGCATGCGGACAAAAGTTGGTATTCCTTCACACGTGGATTTCCCTTGCAGTGTCTCTCGTCACCCGGGTGGTCCAGTGACAGGCGGGTTCTGCTGATCTTGAAAGGGTTACACAGATGGGTGGATGCTGTCCAGACGCCGACATTGTCATAAGAGCGGGGGCGACACGCCCACAGGGGCCTGAAGGAGCGGCTGGGGTTAGAGATACCGTTACTTTGCAGAAACTTAGTGAAAACGCTTTCTAACAAGGTAGGAGCGAAGCGTGGGAATGACTTGTATTCCCAGGCAGTCTTGGCGGGCAAATTCCCGTGTTTTGTGCAAAATCATAACTGTGATTGGCTTGATCAAAGGACAGCTCCGTGACGTAGCAAAATCGGCCCAGTAATTGGCACCAAGTATCTCAATTAGTGGAATAGTAGTGCTTCGGCAATAGAGTGGAATTTTCCACTTGTTTTCGAGTTGCTGATTGGCACGTTTAACCACGGCCACTGCGGTGAGGGCGGTAATGTTCTCTGTTCGGCTTGCACAGGTGCTGTTGGGAGTGGAGTCTCGCCTTGTGCTCGGAGTAGGTTGCAAGACTGAGCTCTCGGTGCTCTGGACAACCTGCCTTCCGTTGGCTGTCTAATATACTTTCATTTAATTGTAACTGTTTGATGAAGTTTCTGAAGTTTCGACTTCAACGTAACTTTCCAAGTACAGTTGGCAATTGAGCGTTCTGTGTACAAGCGGTCTATTTTGTCTGTCTTGAGCAGTTTGGCTAAAGTTGACTGTATCGGAGTTACAGTGTCACTTCGCTTGTTAAAATCAATCGCTGTACCGTCCTTGATTGTGTGGCGAGCCTTCTTCTTCTCCCTGAGAGGTGCATTTGTATTGCTACGAAGTCTTTAGTCTGGAACAACCAGACCAGGATAATTTGTTTCGGGCTATACTCGCGACATTCAGACCAGGATAATTTGTTTCGGGCTATACTCGCGACATTATCATCACCACGACGGGACGTCGAAGCATCCAGCCATCGCCTCCGGTACGTCAGATCGTGTTGCAGTTAAGAAGACAGCCTGGTAATGCATGTTCGCAGCACTGGCAGATTAGGGAATTTTGCTATGTGACAATCAGAGCTCAGCAGAGCGCCCCTGTTCCCGTCTTTTCTAACGTGGTTCTGTCTTGGGTGTTCATTGTCTGAATTCTCACTACTGTAGCAGCAATTAATGTTGGGTTGGCTGTGTGTTTCTCTTAAGATTTGAGTTGCAAGGAATTGGCTCCACATACCACTTGGTCATAAATGTCGCAATCTAGTTTATGGACAACTTCACCTTCACAGCATTTATTTGAGTATCCAATTTGACGTATTGTAAATGTTTCATGTGTTTTGTTTATTATTTTGAGTTTAGTCATAATAAATCAAATTGTTATTTTGGACAGAACTTTCATTCTGTCAATCGGTAGAGCAACCCTTTCATTTCTCACTACGTTAATGAAACTTTCCTTTTTCGAATTAATTTCTATTAAATTAAATTATTACAGGTGCCAAACTCTTTTCTACTCCACTTGCAGGGTCGATTACAGTCAGTTCGCGTTTCTTCTTAACCCATGTGCAACAGCAAAAGTCGGAGATAGAAAAGGCGGGGCTTAGAGCATCATTTCCGTATGAAAATTCTAGAAGAATTTAAATACACTGCTTGTCCCGGCCCCTCGCAACGGCGCTACAGAAGGGCCCAAACGCAAAAGCAATCTTCGTTGCTTCCTTATGTCCTACGAGAAGGGTTGAAAAGTCCATCGCGCGGTGGGGGGAGAGGGGGGGGCGGTGTTTAGCAGCGTCAAAGGCTGTGAAGATCTATTTCCCATCGCACTGTCAATTGCTGTTTTTGACTGCGAAATGTGTGGGAAGCAGCGCTCCTACGAATGGGATACTTTAATTGACGCCCTTTATGCTACCCCTCGAAGGCCTTTCCGTGCTAGTTGTGAGCGGCGGTGTGTCTGTAATGTTTTTTTCTCGGCCATCCAAATGAAAAGAGCGTCGCAGTTCTGACCTCCATTCGCAGAAGCGTCAAGAGAAGGCGCGAACTGTGGGTAAGAGAGGATGTTACGACCTTCCCATCGTGGGACATGTCCACGGTGGCGCTGCTTAGAATTGTGGGGAAATATGGCGCCATTGTTACATTATTAATCCATCTTACACGCCACATCGACTTCTGAGTTCTAGCATTTTTTTTCCTCACAAGGCCGACACCTTGTCGTCTGAAGCGTCGTGGAGACCGAGGGCGACGTCTCGTGGCTCTACGCTTTTGCACCGTTACAGAGGAAAGTTGTAGGAATATTTGTGAGAAATTTTAAACTTCTGCGTCGTAATGGGAGACAGTTAGAGGGCTTCGGAAGAGTTTTCCTGTAATTATGCTGTAAAGTGTATATATGATTCTTCTGCATACACCTCATGATATAACTTCCGTAATTACTAGTGGCGCCTTACGTTCTCACAGAGCACTCTGATTTATGACTGAAAATGGCTACACCCCCTCCCTCCCCTCCATTCCCCCACTCTTCTGTTCCAGTTGGATAATCTGCATGTGGCGGGTCGCGCGGAATTAATTTCAGTAGCATAATTTATGACTCCGAAAACGACGTGAAGGCAGCCCAGACACTTTCACAGTCCAGTCAACGGTTTAAAATGACGGTAAATTCATAGAAGCATAACTCTAGAGGCTTCTGCACACAGTTATCGTATTTCTGTAATTTGTGACCCAAAAATTGGTCACTGCATGTATTTTGTTAGCGTAATTTATTATTCAGTATGACATGTCGACCTGAGATTCCTTTCCCCACACCAGGAAATATGCAGGTATCTTTCTACAGACATGCAGCAGCACTGTAGTAAAAGATATTTAACGGTTTATGTCACCCTTATCATAATTACTATAATTTATGACACACTATTCTTCAGTCCGGAATCGTGCTGCTGCTACGGTCGCAGGTTCGAATCCTGCCTCGGGCATGGATGTGTGTGATGTCCTTAGGTTAGTTAGGTTTAAGTAGTTCTAAGTTCTAGGGGACTGATGACCTCAGATGTTAAGTCCCATAGTGCTAAGAGCCATTTGGACCATTTGAACACCACTATCAAAACGTGGTTGCCTGGTAATGCAAGGTTATAGTGGATTTCTAAAATGGCTGAAAAAATTTAAAAAATCCAAGTAGGAACGTTTTTACAGGCGTTTATCTATGTTAAAAATCACTGCAGGTCACACACAAAACAGTGCTAAATTACGCGCACTTAACACTTGCCCGCTTGTGCTACTATCAGCACCACCACTCCTGGTATAATACAGGAGTGTCGCACCGCGCTCCACTGTGTTGTGCCCAGGACGATGAAACAACACATCAGCCAATGGTTAGTCACATGCCTCGCCAGCAGCTATCACACATGAAATAACAGAGTTAGTCCCCCCACCCACCCCTCCTTACACGAACTGTAGCAGTAGGTCAATGCAGACGTAAAAACAGTCGATTCATTGCACAAAGGTTGCTTACTTGTCTATGACGCAAGCACGCCACAGAGCTGGACATGTGTGCAGGGAGCGACTGCCCGGCCACTTTATGTAGGTAGCCTCCCACAGGTCTTAAACACTCTCTAGTAATTTTATAACTCGCCTGATATTTCCGGAAATGAGACGTTATTAACATTCCGTCACCCTGAAATATTTTTCCGTTGCATGATCTGTAGAGTAACAATTTTTACATTGGGAGTACTATGTACTATAACTCGTCTTTCTACGATGACAGGACGATCACAGGCTCTCACGTGCCGCTCACGTTTTAGGGTGTATGTACATAAAGAGGATGTCTACACTTTGTTTAGACACAGTATCATGTAACACGTGAGCTTAGATTCTCCAACCAGCGCTCCCAGCTCGTTTGTTAATTCGCAGACGCATACCAATTTTTTTTCTACTCTAACAGGGTTTCTACAAACCCTCGGAGGAGTTTCCAGGGCTTCCCAGTATTCCTTTCGCTGTCGCATTTTCTTACGTAGGATAAATGGTATTTTTTGCCTACACGCCATGTTTTGCATTGACAAAGTTTTTTTTTTTTTTTTTGTGGTAAGTTGCTATGGGACCAAACTCCTGAGGTCATCGGTCCCTAGGTTTACACACTACATAATCTAACTTAAATTAACTTACTCTAAGGACAACACGCACACACCCATGCCCGAGGGAGGACTCGAACCTCCGACGGTGGGAGCTGCACGGACCGAGTCAGGGCGCCTGAGACCACGGGGCTACACCGCGCGGCTAGCTACCAGTGATTCAGGGCTATCCCTCGTACGAGCCGTCACCTACATTTTCTTTGGTGTCTTGATAGATGCTTGCAGTTTAATTTTTGCTATTTGCAGCTGGAGTCAGCTCAAATAATTACTGTTCATCGCGTCCTTCATGCGACGCCTAATGTAATTGTAGATAGTCTGGCTGGATGACGGAATATGAGACACTGTTGTATTCTAAAGAGACGTAGTAGGATACTCGAATAAGAATACAGCGATTCGTGCACAAAAATCGTTATTAACACTGAATATTCATTTACATACAGATTTTGGAAAAAAACAGATACAAATTGGGGTACAGGATACCTGCATTTATTACTAATACTAATGGAGAGTGGCCGGGTATTGGTGAATTTCCAAAAAGCTTATAGAATAGAGCGTGTTTACAACTAGATTAAGGAATATATGGAAGGTATTTAAAGTTCTAGTGCAGTTTAGCTCGGGTTAAAAAACAAAGGTTTACACTGTATCAGCGTGTGGTGGACTGGACATGGAGTATCTTGTTATTCCATGGATCTTAAGAAAAACGCATCAGTTGTAAGTAGGCTGTTTAGGTTTTTTTTATTGGTAACGCCGCCGCCACGTAGCGCTCTGTATGAAAATCACTGGCTGTGCCGTGTGCAATCTGTGGCTGGTTTGCATTGTTGTCT
This sequence comes from Schistocerca gregaria, assembly GCF_023897955.1. Classification (NCBI taxonomy): domain Eukaryota; kingdom Metazoa; phylum Arthropoda; class Insecta; order Orthoptera; family Acrididae; genus Schistocerca; species Schistocerca gregaria. Next base: position 611,899,516 of record NC_064921.1, on the reverse strand, counting down.
GCCATTGTAGTGTTGGGCAGCGGCAGCTCGCTGTTAACGGCGCGTAGCGTTGCGCAGTTGGAGGCAAGCCGCCAGCAGTGCTGGATGTGGGGAGAGAGATGGCGGAGTTTTGAAATTTGTAAGACTGGATGTCATGAACTGCTATATATATTATGATTATTAAGGTAAATACATTCTTTGTTCTCTATCAAAATCTTTCATTTGCTAACTGTGCCTATCAGTAGTTACTGACTTCCGTAGTTTGAATCTTTTATTTAGCTGACAGTAGTGGCGCTCGCTGTATTGCAGTAGTTCGAGTAACGAAGATTTTTGGTGAGGAAAGTGATTTGTGAAAGGTATAGATTAATGTTAGTCAGGGCCATTCTTTTGTAGGGATTACTGAAAGTCAGATTGTGTTGCGCTAAAAATATTGTGTGTCAGTTTAAGCACAGTCTTGTATAATTTTTCCCAGGGGACGTTTCATACAGTAACTGCTACTATTCCCACAAATACTGTTATTCCACAGGTCTTAAGAAAATGTACTCAGTAGGCTTAACCACGTCTGTATTAAATAAGGTACTACTTTAAATGCAGTTAATGTAGATGGACGTAAAAAATGATAAACTGGGGCATTTGCCGAAAACAGTTGTTACAAAGGAAAACTACAGACAGTTACTCGAAAAAATCAGGTCATTGTCGGTGTGCAAGCAAGGCAACTGAAACCACACTGCAAGCAGCAGCACCATTGCATGATGCGAGTGGCGACTATTAGAGTATACCCTCATCCAAGTATTGTACATTGGCTCGCTCAACGAGCATTTAGATGTAGGTGTAAGAGGATTGCATATGATGCAGCTGTCGATAAGAAGAAGACCGTAATGCCGGAAGACAGTAACGAAGACCTGCAGAGGATAAATGATTGGTATATAGACCTGGACGCATATAAATTTAACATACTGAACGTACATAGGAGAATAAATCCTCAACTGCTCGATTACAATATTGGAAGAAACAGTAACAGCCATATAAAACCTAGAAGTAACTGTCTAGAGTGATCTATAGTGGAATGACTACATAAAGTAAAAGAGTATGTCACAGGCGTTTGATTCATTTGGAGGAATCTTACCGAAATATAAATCATCCATAAAAGAAGAAGTGACATATAAAACACTTGTTCGACTGATTTTTTAATACTGCTCCTCAGTGTGGAACTTATACTAGGTAAGATTAGTAGAAGACTCAACTACGAGCTGCGTGTGCACGTTCGTTTAGTCGGTGCGATTCCTGTGGTACATGGTATAAGAAAGGCGTTGAGGATCACTGAGAGAGCTCACTGTTGCAAATCGTGGAGAGTATATTGCAGCCAATATATTACTTTCTCCTACACACATGTCGTGAAACGGTCGTAACGAGTAATTGTAGTTAACGCAGATGTTTGCGTACAATGATTGCTTAAAAAAAATGGCTCTGAGCACTATGGGACTTAACATCTATGGTCATCAGTCCCTCTGTAACTTAGAACTACTTAAACCTAACTAACCTAAGGACATCCCACAACACCCAGTCATCACGAGGCAGAGAAAATCCCTGACCACGCCGGGAATCGAACACGGGAACCCGGGGGTGGAAAGTGAGAACGCTACCGCACTACCACGAGCTGCGGACAATGATTCCTTCCTAGGGAATCGAGCAGAAATGATAGTTAAATGTCGAATGTACCCTCTATCACATATCGCAAGGTGAGACGAGGGTGCTGCACGTCCTACAAAACACATGTATGCTGCTTGTCATAATACTCCAGTGTGATTAGAAATCTCTACTCACTACATTAGTGTTACCATTTTGAAACATAAATGAGTAAGAGCCTATCGCTCTATCCTGTTCTGTATATCAGTTGCTATCGAGTGCAAATGAACTTTTGTGTTATATAGCGGTTTTTCACTGTCGTGGTCGTGTGGAAGTCATAGGAACCTGCAAATTTCGTGGGTTTGAAGAGAGTTTACTACCAAAGAAAAATAACAATGGAGTTGTACACTATTGACTACTGCCGGATTGGGCTATGATGATTACAGAATAAGAAGTGCTGATGATAATAAGAAAAGCGCACTTCAAAACCATGAAGACAAGAGTGAGTCATGTATATGCTATGTGTCATGAAGATTGTACTTTTATTGGAACATTTATTAATGGCAAGAGTATAGGGAAAGACAGTACTCTGGTTAATTTCCTATACAATTCACAAATGACTAGAGATGTACATTTAATGGACTGGATGGACGTCTCTATTACACTTCAGGTCTCATTTAGTATATAGCTGACATTGGTGGATTAGTGGTGTGGAGCGTTAATATCTAAAATTGTATGCTGCACTTTGTTCTGCTGGAATACTGGCTATTCTTCGTCTTTTAATGTCTCGATTAATACGTATCGGTTGCACTAGACTAATTAGGGGATTACTCCAACGTTTTACCACATAGAACTCCGGTTTGAAATAATTTTGTTCATAACGGGAAATACAGCAATGCTTTCGGTCCACACTGGGCGTCATATTAGAGACGTGATAAGCAGCATTTGTTTTTGGAGTTACTCTAGCTACCAACTGCAAAAATGAAACTGCAGATGCCTACCGAAACAGCGGAGAAAATGCACCTGACAATCCCTACAGGATGGTGGTGGTGGTGGTGGTGGTGGTGGTTAGTGTTTAACGTCCCGTCGACAACGAGGTCATTAGAGACGGAGCACAAGCTCGGGATAGGGAAGGATTGGGAAGGAAATCGGCCGTGCCCTTTCAAAGGAATCATCCCGGAATTTGCCTGAAACGATTTAGTGAAATCACGGAAAACCTAAATCAGGATGGCCGGAGACGGGATTGAACCGTCGTCCTCCCGAATGCGAGTCCAGTGTGCTAACCACTGTGCCACCTCGCTCAGTTAATCCCTACAGGAGGCGGTTTGTATCTCTGATAGGCGGTTTGTATCTCTGATACCTAGAACAGAGGTGGCATTACTGAATTTAAACGAGATAAGCCACATGACATGACTGGAACGCCAGTTCCTAGAAGCAAGAGCAATCGTGATTACATAGACTTTCCCAGTGTAATAAAAATGGTTCATATAGCCCTGAGCACTATGGGACTTAACTTCTGAGGTCATCAGTCCCCTAGAACTTAGAACTACTTAAACCTAACTAGCCTAAGGACATCACACACATCCATGCCCGAGGCAGGATTCGAACCTGCGACCGTAGCGGTCGCGCGGTTCCAGACTGTAGCGCCTAGAACCGCTCGGCCACCCCGGCCGGCACGGTGTAATAAATATTGATCCTCTTCACGGGTATGCAGCCGGATTTCGTAGTCCTGATGACTCGATATTTCCACGGTCCAACTGGTCGCCATCTTCAGGTGAAGCTCCAGGTGCACAATCATGACGGGACTGAGGTAACATCAGATACGACGGCTGCTTTAAAACCCCGGGAACAGGCCGCTGCGCGTGTGCGAGAAGCGGAAGGGCTGCCCTCTGCGAAGGGAATTGCAGCGTTGCCGGCGGTAGAAACTAACAAACTGGATGTATCGCAAATTAAGATGCACACAGTCGAAAACCAGACGGTTGTTGCTTTTTTACAAAACAGAATATGATTCCACATCTTGCTCAAAGGAAAAGCGTTACCTCTATTAATAATGTGGTTGTATAATCGTATTTCGATGTATTTCTTAAAGTAAGCAATCCCAGTAACAGGAGAACGGAGCAATAATCTGGGTTTTTTAAAACGACATATTATGCCCTTCAGTAAGACAGTGTTCAGCGATGGCAAACTTTTCAGACTACAAATTACAAAATAGCATTATGCAAGGGGAACCCAACAGTAACAGTAACCGAACTGTTTCGCGCATACGATTTGTAGTTACGCGTTGTGTCGCTAGGTTGTGTTAGTTTGTGGTCTTCCATATTACTCAGTAAGCTGGTGTCTGTAGGAGTTAAGTGGCTTTTTGTGATCGTCGTTGTTTACTTTCCTTTTTCAATCCTTCGGCGATTAATGTCACGGCTGACAAGCAGGAGCAAAGAATCTGTGTGAAATTTTGTTTTCTGTTAGATAAACTGCATCAGAGACCATTGGGATGCTACGCCAAGACTTTAATGACGATGCTTTCAAGAAATTACAGGTCTACGAGTGGTTTCCAGATTTAAAAATCTGGCAACATGTCAGCTGAAGGCACGCCACGTTCCAGTAGTCCTTCAACAGGAAGAGATGAGGAAAACATTGCAACAATCAAAGTTTCAGTTGATGAAGATCGCCGGCCGTTGTGGGCGAGCGGTTCTAGGCGCTACAGTCTGGAACCGCGCGACCGCTACGGTCGCAGATTCGAATCCTGCCTTGGGCATGGATGTGTGCGATGTCCTTCAGGTTCGAATCCTGCCTTGGGCATGGATGTGTGCGATGTCCTTAGGTTAGTTAGGTTTAAGTAGTTCTAAGTTCTAGGGGACTGACGACCTCAGATGTTAAGGCCCATAGTGCTGAGAGCCATTTGAACCATTTTTTATGAATCTAGAATGAGATTTTCACTCTGCAGTTGAGTGAGCGCTAATATGAAACTTCCTGGCAGATTAAAACTGTGTGCCCGACCGAGACTCGAACTCGGGACCTTTGCCTTTCGCGGGTAAGTGCTCTACCATCTTTTTTTTTTTTATTTCTTATTATCAGATTGACTTGGTATATTTCACGAGAATTCAGACAACCATAGTCAAATCATCATTTAATATTAGCTGCAAAAAGAAAATCAACAAATTAGTTGAAATACAAATAAAACATTTCTTCTGAAGGGGAAGACCAACCCGTTATCCCACCCGTATGAATTTTGGGTGTATATATATACATGCAAAAGAGAAAAAAAAAATACGAAAAAATACAACAAGGGAGGGGACTCAAGCTCAGGGAAGAAACAGGAATCACAGGGGAACTTAACCAACACCTTGACGGTTAAACACAAGAAAAAGCATATTCGCAAAAAGCGTTCGGTATTGTGGTAACCGCTGCCATTTCCAATGCGCAGTTGACAAAAAATGGTGAAAAACGCGGGGATCTGGGTCATTACCGCCTTCAATGACGTAGTGGACATAGTAACCCAAGAGCCAGACAATCGTGTTCGTTTCCGTCTGAGGAAAATAAGAGATGTCCGGATGTAAGAAGATCTCGTCTGGGAATGCGGTTTCAGGCCCTCTAGTAAGAAAAGCTAATTGACGGCGGACCCAGAGCCAATGATCCCGTCCGCAAGCAACTAGCCTGTGAAGTAAGGTGTCAGGTTGATGACATTCCTCACACTGATCAGTCGGACGAAGGCCAATACGAAAAAGACGATCACCAGTAGGTATCAGACGGTAAATGACCTTATACCACGTTGAAACAATCTCCATCGGCAAAATGGGAAGACTAAGATGAGACCAGACCGTTTTCCATGACGTTGACGGGGAAGCAAGTTCAACAGAAGAAGGGAAACATGCTGTACCCCAACGGATTTGTAGCATGTTGGTAGTAATATGCGTCATAGAAAGTATATCAGCACCCAGAATACCGACAAGTACAAAGTATTCACGAATGTGCCGCAATTTAGGATTAATCCGTCCATCATCAACAGGAGGGGTCAGACTGGCCGGCCGGAGGCGGGAAAGTAAACGAGAGGTGACTGAATGCGGAGCCCGCGTACAGGTTAAAACATTGCGGCGGGCAAATAAGATGGACGTCTTCACTTTGATATCTGAAAGACCCAATCCTCCAAGCTTCCGAGGCCTGGCCACAACTTCATACCGGACACGGAAGACATGGCGGCGCCACAGAAATCGACTAGACAGCTGTTTCAGCCTGCGGGCCATCATCGCGGGAAGCGGGAAGACCTGCGCAACGTAGTATATTTTACTGAAGACATAGGTCTCTAAAACCCGTGCCTTGTGAAGGAGGACTCGTAACCTCACGCCAATTTAGTGCCGCCATTTTGATCGGATTACGATCCACTATGATCCCCAAGGTCTTATGGCGATCGACAACCGTCGCCCAAGGAATGACGACATGATCAAAGCCTCTCAACGGCAGGAACGTGCATTTGCGATCATTAATGCGAGCACCAGCAAGACCACAAAATGAATCCAAGGTATCCTTAAGCCGCGGTATGTCCTCGGCATGTCGTACTAAAACCATGACGTCATCGGCGTATGCACGGACTGCAAAAATTTCCCCCAATATATTCCAGCCACGTAATTGCATGGTGAGATGGCGAAGTAAGGTCTCTAAGGATACAACAAAAAGTGACATGGATAAGGGGCTTCCCTGGGGTAACCCCCGTCTGATCGATATCCGGGGGGTAGGGTGACCGTTCACAATCACCGAGACACTGATACCGGTAAAAAGATTAGTTAAGACTTGTCGAGCATCATTATTAAAGCCGACAGCGGTGAGCACTCTCGATAAAAAATCATGGCTGACGCGATCGAACGCTTTTTGGAAATCAAGAAAAAGCAAAGCCCCTGGGATATTAGCGGCAGCCGCCACCGAGATTACATCGCGACATTCGAGAACGGAAGTCAGTATCGTGCGTCCAGGCACACAGCTTTGGTGGGCGGCAATAATGGTATCGAGCAGCTTAGAGAGACGGATATTAATTGCTCGAGCGACAAGTTTATAATCAAAGTTAAGGAGAGTAATAGGACGGAGGGAATCAATTGCAGGTCGACCTGTGGATTTCGGGAGGAGGACCATTCTGCCTTCCTGAAAAGGAGCAGGAAGTGAAACTCCCCGCATCACTTCATTTACCATTGACGTTAAGGTGTCACCAATGAGCGGCCAAAATTGAACATCGAACTCCTTAGGAATACCATCTAATCCAGGCGACTTGCGGGACTGCGATCCTGCAACAACATCATATATGTCATCCTTCTGAAAGGGACGCAGAAAGGCGTCGTTTAATTGAGGAGTGACGACGCGAGGCAGCAAGGAGGTAAAGTCGTCAAGAGAGGTTTCCGCCGGGACATGATTATCGTACAGATCAGTAAAATAGGTGTAAACGAAGTCAGAAATGTCACGGTGATAGGTGAACACGCGGCCGTCAGCGGTTGTGAGGGAGGCAAGGCACCCACGTTTCCGGCGCGACCGTAAACGGACTAGATGGTAGAGTGACGTCAGTTCCTCTTGTAGAAGGGAACGTGGTTGAGACTTCGTCCGCAGGCCCTCCATTTGAATGCGTTTGAGCTGCAGCAATTTGGCTTTGATGCGCTGTATATCAGTAACCCGTAGGGGAGCATGCGTAGCACTATCGTACAGTTGACGTAAGACAGAATAGTAAAATTCTTGCGTTCGTCGATCTTCTGCCACCTTCGCAGCCCCAAAACGCATGAGAGCCCTACGGATGTGTGGTTTTGCATACAGTGTCCACCATGCCACGATAGACGGGTACCGGTCCATAGTACGAGAACAACGAGTCCAAATGTCCTCCAGGACGACACCAAGCGAGGTATCTTGCAAATACGCGATATTGAGCATCCAAGGAGGACGAAACAATTTTACCGGTCGTCGCTCGTAATTAAACGTAACGGCTACAGCGCAATGATCAGTAAAACAGGCTGGTATCACATCAACAGCCAGAAGTTGCCCACACAAGGAATCGGAAAGGTAAAAGCGATCGAGGCGACTGCTAGACGTGGGAGTAAAGTAGGTATGTCGCACAAGTGTAGGATAGCGAGAAACCCACACGTCACGCAGGTGCAAGGAGCGCACAAGGTCGTCGAGTTCTTTACTGAAATTAAAATTAGGAGACTGATCTACCGGCCGTAGAACACAATTGAAGTCCCCACCTAAAATTATCTTTGTCGGGGATTTACGAAGCAGGTAAATGACTTCTTCTTTATAGAAACTCCAACGTGCGGTAGTACAACCCGAACCAGAAGGGGCATAAAGAAGGAGTAAACTGAGATCATAAAACGTGCACCCGATCCCCCTTCCACTGTCGAGTACTTCGAAATTCATCAACGGAATGCCTTCTCTATAAAACAAGGCAGTGCCCGTAGAAAGTTCGGAAGCGACATTAAAAAACGTCGAGAACTCAGGAATGGAAAACTGGTCGAATAGGACTTCCTGTAAAAGAACAACATCTGCCCCAGACTGATAGATAAACTGTCGCAAAGCGGCGAGCCGAAGCTCAGAACATATTCTGTTAATATTCAGAGTAAGAAATGTATATGCTTGCATGGAACTTCAGCCCAGAAAGAAGAACAAAGATCGGTAGAGAGCCGTCAGCTGACGGAGCAACATACAAGTAATCATACCAGAAACAAGCGCTGAACCACAGAGAGAAAAACTACGAAACAGAACCCTCATCTTCCAACTGCTTTTTCTTCGGCCGTGACGCGGCTCTCTGTGGCTGTTTACGGATTCGACTGCGGCTCCGCGGTGCCGACGCTGCAGCGTTCGGCTGCGTGGGAGCATCATGTAGACATTCCGTGTCAGATTGCGGGAGAGAGGCCTCTACATCCCATTCGTCCGCAGACATGGGTTCACGGTGGGACAGTTGGTGAATAACAACGGGATCCACTGGCTCTGGAGAATCAATCAGTTGTTAGATGGGAGGAGGCTGTGACCCAGAGGGGGCGACAGAAATTCCAGAAGGGGGATGCGAAACAGAGTCAATAGGAGAAGTGTCAGAGAGAACCGGAGAAGACACGTGGCAACCAGAAGCAGGTTCCATCACGGGCGTCTCCGAAGAGGCTGCCGCGGCAGCAGGAACAACGTCAGATAAGGTGTCAGGGAGCTTCTGCAAAGGCGTGATAGCACCTGTGGCGTCCTCATCCACGATTTCCGACTGAGAAAGAGAGTCCTTTACCGGAGGCCCATCGGAAGGGCGAGCCAATAAGGAAGATTCATCAGCCGCATCATCCTGTGTTCGCCGACGCTTGTTGTGAGAAATCAGCGCGGGGACATCGGAATTAAGGGCAGCAACATCCCTACTCAAGGACAACGGGGGAAAATCACGGCCGTTGTCGGGCAACGGATCACTGCGTCCCTCAGTAACAGTGAGCGATTCAGTCCGAGATCCTTGCGGGAGAAGATCAGCTAAAGTCAATTTTTTACGCTGTTCGTATGTAGGTTTTAATACCACCACACGCCGCGGACAATTAGTACGGAAATGACCAGTTTCATTACAATAATAACATGTTCCTTCCTGGCCACTGTACGTGATATGGACCCTATAACCACATACCTGTAGGTGAGAAGGAATAGGTTTTTTGACCACCATTTCCACCGACCGAATACCACTATATACCTGTAAGCGGTGCTGAGCAGACCAGCGTTCCTTTCGAATATGGCGTACGTCCCCATAAGGAAGCAAAAGGACTTCAGAAAACAGTCGTCAACCTCGGGCGGAAGGTTAAATACCCGAACATTCGTATATATCACTTCTGCATTTGCCAAGAGAACCATACTAGTGGAACCATCACGGTGCGTAAAGGGTACCTGAGAACCATGACGAGAAAGTAGCCTATCAACCTGGAGCGGGTCAAGAAACTTAACAAAAAACACATATAATTCGCTGTCGAAATATGCGGTATGCACCTGATCAGTAGTGACCTTAACTGTATCGACTAACCAGTCATGTATCTCCAAAGAACCGGGCTGGACGTGACGCGTGGATTTGTCAAAGGTAAAACTGACTGTACCTGTACGCGGAACTTTCGTGGGAACCATGGTGGACATCACGGCGAGAGACGACGCCGCGACAGGAAGGGCCGCACGAACACCAAACACCAGCCGACAACCAGCGATGCGACGCGCACGGAGACCAACACGGCACTAAACTGACAGGAGGAAAACACGCTGCGCTACGGTAGAGGCGGAACTAAGAGCACAACCTAGTCGCCCGACGCGCGAAGCGAGAATGTCTCTAAGCTACCGAAGCAAGACTCACGTTCGCTCCTCACAGCTGTACTTCTGGCAGTATCTCGTCTCCTACCTTCCAAACTTTACAGAAGCCTTCCTGCGAAACTTGCAGAACTAGCACTTCTGAATGAAAGGATATTGCGGAGACATGGCTTAGCCACAGCCTGGGGGATGTTTCCAGAATAGGATTTTCACTCTGCAGCGGAGTGTGCGCTGATATGGAACTTCCTGGCAGATTAAAACTGTTCTGGAAACATCCCCCAGGCTGTGGCTAAGCAATGTCTCCGCAATATCCTTTCATTCAGGAGTGCTAGTTCTGCAAGTTTCGCAGGAGAGCTTCTGTAAAGTTTGGAAGGTAGGAGACGATATACTGGCAGAAGTAAAGCTGTGAGGACCGGGCCTGAGTCGTGCTTCGGTAGCTCAGACGGTAGAACACTTTCCCCCGAAAGGCAACGGTCCCGAGTTCGAGTCTCGGTCGGGCACACAGTTTTAATTTGCCAGGAAGTTTCATTTTTGATGAAGATCGTCGAAGGATCACTGACCAAATTTCTGATGAACGAAAGTGTCGTGAGGCAAGGTCGAGCGAATTCTAACCGAAGATTTGTCTGAAAAATGTATTCCTCGCTTGCTCACAGATGACCAAAGAGAAAATCACGTGAATGTTTCCGCGACTTGAAGTATGAAGTGCAGAACGATCCAAATTTTCTTAAAACGTTTACGGGATGAGAGTCGATGCTGCGGGTAAGATCCACAGTCAAAGCAGGCGTCGAGCTAGTGGAAAACTCAAACGTTACTACAACCGAAGAACCCACGTCAAGTGTGACCTAATATGAAAACAGTGTTGATGTGCTTTGTTGATGTCAATGGCATCGTCCACAAGGATAGACAGTAAACCAACATTTTTATCTGGATGCTTACGAAAATTACGAGAGAGGGTACAACGAAAATGGCCAGAAATGTGGAGAAATGGGAACTGGTTGCTACACCATGCCAATGTTCCAGCCCACGCAGATCCGACGGTCCGACAGAGCATGGTAAAAAAACAACATGGTGCTTGCGCCTCATCCACCATGTTCACACAATCTGGCTCCGTATGACCTTTTTTTTTTTCATGGATGAAGCAAACTCTGAAAGGAAAGCATTTCAGTGATTCTGAGGACATCAAAGAAAACATGCTACTGTCTTCGAACAGTATCCTGCCTGAAGAGCTCCAGAACTGTTTTCAGCAGTGGCAAAAGCGTTGGGACAAGTGCGTTAATGCACAAGGACAATACTTTGAAGGGGAGAAAAGTGCTGTGAATGTAGAGTTAAACAGTTCCGCACTGTCGCCTGATAAAGTAAGAGCCTACGGAATATCAGACCAGCTGTGTGGCTGGATTGAAGAGTTTATAGCAAACAGAACACAGCATGTTTTTCTCAATGGAGAGACGTCTACAGACGTTAAAGTAACCTCTGGCGTACCACAGGCGAGTGTTATGGGACCACTGTTTTTCACAATATATATATATAAATGACCTAGTAGATAGTGTCGGAAGTTCCATGCGGCTTTTCGCGGATGATGCTGTAGTATCCAGAGAAGTTACAGCATTAGAAAATTGCAGCGAAATGCAGGAAGATCTGCAGCGGATAGGCACTTGATGCAAGGAGTGGAACTGACCCTCAACATAGACAAATGTAATGTATTGCGAATACATAGAAAGAAGGATCCTTAATTGTATGATTATATGATAGCGGAACAAACACTGGTAGCAGTTACTTCTGAAAAATGTCTGGGAGTGTGCGTGCGAAACGATTTGAAGTGGAATGATCATATAAAATTAATTGTTGGTAAAGCGGGTGCCAGGTTGAGATTCATTGGGAGAGGTTGGGGTTGGTTGGGTTGTTTGGAGAAGGATCCCAGACAGCGAGGTCATCGGTCTCATCGAATAAGGGAAGGACAGGGAAGGAAGTCGTCCGTGCCCTTTCGAAGGAACCATCCCGGCATTTGCCTGGAACGATTTAGAGAAATCACGGAAAACCTAAATCAGTATGGCCGGACGCGGGATTTCATTGGAAGAGTCCTCAGAAAATGTAGTCCCTTCAACAAAGGAGGTGGCTTAGAAAACACTCGTCCGACCTATACTTGAGTGTTGCTCATCAGTGTGGGATCCGTACCAGGTCGGGTCGACAGAGGAGACAGAGAAGATCCAAAGCTAAAGCGGCGCGTTTCGTCACAGGGTTATTTGGTAAGCTTGATAGCGTTACGGAGATGTTTAGCAAGCTCAAGTGGCAGACTCTGCAAGAGAGGCGCTCTGCATCGCGGTGTAGCGTCCTGTCCAGGTTTCGAGAGGGTGCGTTTCTGGATGAGGTATCGAATATATTGCTTCCCACTACTTATAACTCCCGAGGAGATCACGAATGTAATTTTACATTCGAGCGCGCACGGAGGCTTTCAGACAGTCGTTCTTCTCGCGAACCATACGCGACTGGAACAGAAAAGAGAGGTAATGACAGTGGCACGTAAAGTGCCCTCCGTCACACACCGTTGGGTGGCTTGCGGAGTGTAAATGTAGATGTAGATGAACGAAAATGCAATATAACACAAATTCTGGTTATTTTTTGATCTCCTCTCGTACCCCGTGCTCCGAACAATATTTTTTGGGAACTTAGCGTAGCACCGAGTTGAAACAAGTGAATATCGTCCGATCTGTAAGACGAGAAGTGCCAGTTTGTATTAGACATGTAGTAGCACTCGCTACAGGAAAACGTAAGGAAAGTGGCTCGCCATGAGAAAGAAAACGGCGCAAGTGTACGAAAGTAGAGGTGCTTTCGCTTTGCTCGCCGGAGACAAAGAGGGCGCAGTGAGTGCCGGCATCCTCAGGTAGGCGGTCGCCGCAGCTTGCAGAGCGCGTCCGCCGGCTGCAGCGCGGCACGGCGTGCGTCGGATCGCGCGGCCCGCCTGCGCCCCGGGTCGCCTCTTTTATGGAGATGGCCGAATGGAAAAACAAACTTCGTGATATACGGTGGCTGGAAGTCTCTCCCTCCACACGCCGGCCAACTTGTGGAACAGGAGTGGCTGCGTAGGGACAGGGCGGGAAACCGGCGCTGTGATTGCCATGCAGCGAGAGGCAGGGAGCGGACTTGCAGCCTGTTCTTCCATTACAAAATAGTCGCGAGACGCTTCAGCCGTGCCGCTGGCCTGTTTACATCGTAGCAGAGAAGGTCTCAACCCTCCCCTCGAGATTTGCGAGATAAGAAAGAAAATGGAATTCATAAATATCAAACACTGTGGTATTGGCTAATACACTTAGCATGAGGGCTGCCTTTCGCAAACTACATCATCTCCTCTTCCCCTTTCCCTCCTGCGCCCGTCCCTTCACCCTCCTACTCTCTAAACGCAGTTCAGCTCTACTACACGTATTGACTAAAGTTTCGCGTTTATTCCGAAGCTGAATTTTAAAACAACTGCAAAACTTCTGTAGTGCATCGTCCGTTTATTCTTCCGAAAGTGCGCTTCGAATGTACTGCAGGACATTTTGCATCGAAAGATACGAGGGCAGCGTCTTTTCATGCAGAACTGAAATGGCGCCACATGTTATGTATTTCACCTCTTTCACTCTAAGAAAAAAAGAGAAGTTGAAACTGTTGTCCGGCCTTTTCTTCTAGTAAATACTTGTTCTTTATTCTCACGGAGTTCTATAATATCTATGTATTATAATTGTAATTGAAAGAAAATCAGCCCTCGGTCACTATGTTTAACAAATTAACCTGGTTCCGACACTGCTAGGAGTGTCTTCCTCAGAATTTAAATCAACGAATGTTATATATTCCATAACATGGTCACTGAATTATGACTAAAACCGTATGATAAGATATAAGTGCGGAATCGTCGTGAAAGACTGGCAGTACTTATATGTCATTTATAAAATGCAACCTCCACCGCGCAAGTAACGAGCAGCCCTTAGTGGCTCGCCATCACAGATTTCTATATCTTAAATTTCTTTGTGACTAATGCCCTTTTGGCATATTTATTATTTTATAAATGATTTATAAGTACTGCCAGTCTTTCACGACGATTCCGTACTTATATTCTATCATACGTTTTTAGTAATAATTCTGTGATCATGTTATACAATATAGGCCATTCTTTGATTTAAATTCTGAGGAAGACACTCCTAGCAGTGTATAAACCAGGTTAATTTGTTAAAAATAGTGACCGAGGGCTGATTTTCTTTCAATTGCAACTATTTACGGTCTCTGAAAGTGCAGCCATGTACAAGATTTTGTTTATTATAATTGTACACAAAAAAACAGGACTACATGTTTTGGTAAGAGGGAAAAAATTCACTGTTTCTTAGTTTGCATAGATCTTATGGATTCCATGAATAATGATTTAAGTGCTCTGAATTAAAGATGTCGAGGTATCTGAAACGACTTAAAGAGACAATGTTATTCCTTTGACTTTGAAAATTTGTTCGTTGAATAGTTCTCACATTCATGGGGAGCAGGGAGTCCACATGTGTGCCAGTGTAGCGCTTTAAGTGGAGGATGGATGGTAGCCGTCGTATAGTATGAAAAATGAGAAACAGTTAAATAATAATTTCCTCAAAAATGGTTCAAATGGCTCTGAGCACTATGGCACTTGACTTCTGAGGTCATCAGTCCCCTACAACTTAGAACTACTTAAACCTAACTAACCGAAGGACGTCACACACATCCATGCCCGAGGCAGGATTCCAACCTGCGAGCGTACTGGTCGAGCGGTTCCAGACTGTAGCGCATAGAACCGCTCGGCCACCCGGGCCGGCAATATAATTTCCTCAGACAGGGCATTGACCATGATGTACGTTGGCACTACTCATGCATCCTACACGTATCCCTCCGGTCGACAAACTGCAGGTACTACATGGTGACATCAAGGGAAAAGATGCTGAAACAACAATCACATACGTACCTTGAAATTATAATTATATTCTACAGTATTATTTATAAGCCATCCCTGTCCTTTCAAGTCAACCGAAATTGACATTTCGTCCACATATGGACGTACCGGTATCTTTTACATTTAGATTACCGTAATTCATTTAGTGGTGGCTACAACAGTGCTGGTTGTTACACGAAAAAAGCACATCCAACCGTTCTCGTATCAACCTAGAAGAAGAGTTTCCCAATTTTCTCTCTTCTTTGTGAAATCGCAAGTTCACAGAATAACACGCCGTCGCAATCCAGAGACCTCCTAGCTATCTGGTTGTAGTCAGTACATATAAACATTACCGTTGGCGCGCAGTTCATGCTTTACGTGATATTATTACCTGTACAAAACCGATACTACAGAAAGAGATGGTGCAAATAATGAGTGCTGACGACTGGGGAACTGAAACCGAGTCCATATTTCTAGATTTCAAGATGGTTTTTGATACCGTTCCTCACAAGCGGGCCTATGGAATATCTTCTTAGTTGTGCGACAACATTCGTGATTTCCTCTCAAAATGGTCATAGTACGTAGTAATCGATGGTAAGTCATCGAAAAGAAAAACAGAAGAGATTTCTGGCATCCCAAATCGCCTCTCTGCTGTTCCTAATCTACATGAACGATTTAGGAGACCGTCTGAGCAGCCCTCTAACATTATTTACCGTATGCGACTACTAAAAGGAATCCGTTAAATTTCGGTTCCACAACAAATCCACAAGTCTAAAGGCTGTCAGTTCAATTAAATACTTCTGGACAACAATTACGAGCAATGTAAATTGAAACCATCACATAGATAGAGTTGCGTGGTAGGTGAATCAAAGACTGCGTTTTATCGGCAGATCACTTCGAAGATACAACAGATTCACTAAAGGCACTGACTACACTACGCTTGTCCGTCCTTTCCTGGAGTACTGATATGCGGTATGTGATCCGAACCAAATAGAACTGACGGAGGACTACTAAAAAGTTCAAACAAGGTCATCTTGTTTCTAGTGTTGCGGAATAGAGAGGGTTGGCAATCATTAAAACAAAGGCGTTTTTCGACGAGGCTATATCTGTTCACGAAATTTAAATCTCCATTTTTCTTCTCCTGACGCAAAAATACATTTTTGATGCGCATCTACTTAGAGAAGAAGTGATCATCGTAACAATATGATAGAATTCTGAGCTCGTACGGATAGATTAAAGTGTTCGTTTTTCCCGTTTCTTCAAAAAATGTAAAGACAGTTGAAATGCATCCATAATGGAGTTCGTTGACTTCCAATGTCACACATACGTTACCATCTGTGTAGCACATCGATTCGTAGGCAGCTATTCAACCAAACCAAGCAACCATGAAGCTACCTCACAAACCCGTAAAACAGAGATTAAACGTTATGTGCTGTGATTCGTCACGATTTACCATGCAAGATGTATGAGACAGGCGAAATACCCTAAAACTGCGGGAAGAATGTAATAATTCCAAGGAAAGAAGGTACTCACAGATGTGAATATTACCGAACTCTCAGTTTAAGAAGTTATGGTTACAAAACACTAACACGAATTCTTTACAGAAGAATTGAAAAACTCGTGGAAGCCGACCTCGGGGAAGCTCTATTTGGATTTCGGAGAAATGTAGGAACACGAGATGCAATACTGACCCTACGACTTCTTAGAAGATAGGTTAAGACGCTTACAGCATTTGTGGACTTAGAGAAAGCTTTTGACAATATTTTGAAATTATCAGGGATAAAATAAGGGGGACGAAAGGCTATTTACAACTTATACAGTAAGCAGTGATTGGGAAGGCTGTGAAACAGGGCTGTAGCCTATCCCCGATGTTATTCAATCTTTACATCAGCAAGCAGCAAAGAAAACCAAAGAAAAATTTGATTCAAGAATTAAAGTCTAGGGAGAAGAAATAAAAGCTTTGAAATTTTCCGACGACGATGTAATTCTGTCGGAGACAGCAAAGGACTTCAAAGAGCAGTTGAATGGAATGGACAGTGTCTTGAAAAGAGAGTATAAGATTAACATCAACAAAAGCAAAGCAAGTACATTAGAATGTAGTCGAATTAAATCAAGTGATGTTGAGGAAATTAGATTAGGAAACGATACTCTTAGGGTAGTAGATGAGTTTTGTTGTTTGGCGGAAAAATAACTGATGATGGCTGAAATAGAGATGATGTTAAATTTAGACTGGCAGTGATAGGAAAAGCTTTCCTGAAGAAGAGGAATTTGTTTACACCGAATGTAGGTTGAAGTATTAATTAGGAAGTCTTTTCTTAAGGTACTTTGCTGGTGTGTAGCCATGTACGAAAGTAAAACATGGACAGTAAACAGGTTAGATGGTTCAAATGGCTCTGAGCACTATGTGACTTAACATCTGTGGTCATCAGTCCCCTAGAACTTAGGACTACTGAAACCTAACTAACCTAAGGACATCACACACATCCATGCCCGAGGCAGGATTCGAACCTGCGACCGTAGCAGTCACGCGGTTCCGGACTGAGCGCCTTAACCGCGAGACCACCGCGGCCGGCAAACAGGTTAGACAAGAAGTGATTAGAAGCTTTTGAAATGTTTTTCTACAGAAGGATGCTGAAGGTTAGGGTATAACGCGTACCTAGCGTCGAGGTATTGAATAGAACTGAGGAGACAAAAAATTTGTTGCGCAACTTGACTAAAAGAAGGGATCTGTTGATAGCACACATTTCTGAGACATCAAGGGATCACCAGTTTAGTACCGGAGGGAGGCGTGTATGTAGGAGGGGGGAGAGTGCATTCGGGGACGGCGAGGCTAGCACAGGATAGACTAGCATAGAGAGCTGCATCAAACCAGTCTTCGGACTCGAGAACACAACAACAAAAACAACAACATTCCGACTGAAGAATGCACTCAAGTTCTAAAGATGATGACAGTCCACCGTAGAGGACTAATGATAACTCTCTGGTATAGGTGGTGTATATGAAATGCGAGACGTCGATTCCCTCAGAGATCAACATCCTCCTTCGCATGCTACTGCAGGCGACATGTCTCGATCTAAGATCCCTTTGGCTCAGTTCCAGTTGTAAAGAACGAACTTCCACAATCTTCTACTCTCCCACTTAGGTACAAAATACGAAGCGTGTTTTTAAGTAAGTACCATTTTGAAATTTAAAAAAAACGTGCTAAGATATCTTAATAATTTTATTTTTAATTGAACGCCTGTACCTTAATCTACCCACTGACGCCATTACAGTCTGATTCTTCCTTGTTTACTTTGTTACTGAGTGTTTAAGATACCGCCGAGATGACTTTCCTAATGTTTCTCTTAGTGTTTTGTTTGGGATTGTTACCGAGCACTTGAATTACCGAAAATTGTGCGCACGTTGGGTACCGAAAATGTTGACGAATGTCCACAAAACGAAAGGTTTAGCCAGTGCATTGACTTTCCTTGAGCGGTACCCCAACGACAGTGATGATTTCTTAAGGCAAACTGTTACGGGCGATGAAACATGGGTGGCCTACGTCACACCAGAATCAGAGCAACAGCCCATGGAAGTTGAGCAAGGGCATCGTTTTGCTGCAAGACAGTGCCCGTCCGCATGTGGCGAATCAGACCAAAGATCTCGCCACATCTTTTCGATGGGAAACTCTAGATCGTCCTCCGCACAGCCCCGATTTTGCGCCCAGTGACTACCATCTGTTCCTGCACTTGAAGAAATACCTGGGCGGTGAGCCTCTTCAAGACGCTGCCGAAGTCAAAACAGTGGTGATGCAGTGGTTAACAAGTCGGGGGGCAGACTTTTATGAGGAAGGTATTCAAAACCTGGTACAACGTTATGACAAGTGCCTCAGTATTGACGGAAATTATGTAGAAAAGTAGATTAAGGTACAGTCTTTCGTGTAAAAATAAAATTATTGAGATATCTTAGCACGTTTTTTTTAAATTTCAAAACGTTACTTACTTAAAAAACACGCCTCGTAAAAGATGAAAGAAGAGAAAAGAAACCTCGCTGTGCAGTCAGCACATTCTCGATCACCAGAGAGCTGCATGAATACGCCTGGAGGGAACCGTTTTCGCACCCATCTCCACCAGTGTTTGTAGTCATGGCGTTAGTGTTGATAATCTCTTGTGTTATAACATTCGTGGCTCACCTATCGGCTCTATTACTGCAAACTCCCACTGAGCTAATTGCAAAATGTATTTATTGGACACGATTCGAGGTCTTCTTTTAAAATGTAAACAATGAGACCAGTTTTCATTTAAATCTAAAAAAAGTTTCTCTAGAAATTACCTACTAAAAATTGTTCGACGTCTTAATCATGGTTAAAATATACTAGGTTTATTGACGTGTAAGAGATCCTACTTCACGTAGAGTCTGGGATCAGTAATAGCGATGCAACTGTAACAAAAATGGACACCAAGGTAAAAAGGACTCACAAAATTTGCAGAAAGAGCTATCTGTTCAGGAAATACTGGATAGAATAAAGTTACCACATTTCTGAGATAGGAGATAGAATGCTTTTATTTAAGCATTGAATAAGTAGAGGAACTGTGCATCAAATTAAACATTATGAACATCTCTCTTGATACGTAGCCAATGTCGAAAAGCTTATTAAGAAACAGTGTCCGCTACATAACAGATATATAAAAAAATTGAACCTGCAGAAAGGCAGGTGCTACTGCCTCTCTCAGGCTGTCAGCAGAGAAATGCTTGAAGCCATCAATAATAGTCGTAACGACTAAGATAAAGAAAGATAGATTAGGCAGAATTGGTGGTGGAGTGTTTGTGTCTGTCAGTAGTGGTTTATCTTGTAATGAAGTCGAAGTAGATACTCCGTGCGAATTGGTATGGGTGGAGGTTATACTTAACAGCCGAACTAGGTTAATAATTGGCTCCTTCTACCGACCCCCACACTCCGATGATACAGTTGCGGAACAGTTCAGAGAAAGTTTGAGTCTCGTAGCAAATAAACACCCCACTCATACGGTTATAGTTGGTGGGGACTTCAACCTTCCCTCGATATGTTGGCAAAAATACTTGTTCAAAACCGGTGGTAGGCAGAAAACATCTTCCGAGATTGCACTAAATGCTTTCTCCGAAGATTATTTCGAGCAGTTAGTCCACGAACCCACGCGAATTGTAAATGGTTGCGAAAACACACTTGACCTCTTGCCACAAACAATCCAGAGCTGATAGAGAGCATCATGACTGATATAGGGATTAGTGATCACAAGGTCGTTGTAGTTAGGTTCAATACCGTTTCTTCCAAATCCATCAGAAACAAACGCAAATTAATTTTATTTAAAAAAGCGGATAAATTGTCACTAGGAGCCTTCCTAAAAGACTATCTCCATTCCTTCCGAACAGACTGTGCAAATGTAGACGAGGTGTGGCTCAAATTCAAAGATATAGTACCAACAGCAATTGAGAGATTCATACCTCATAAATTGGTAAGAGATGGAACGGATCCCCCGTGGTACACAAAACAGGTCCGAACGCTGTTGCAGAGGCAACGGAAAAAGCATGCGAAGTTCAGAAGAACGCGAAATCCCAAAGATTGGCTAGAATTTACAGACGCGCGAAATTTGGCACGGACTTCGATCCGAAATGCCTTTAATAGGTTCCACAACGAAACATTGTCTCGAAATTTGGTAGAAATTCCGAAGAAATTCTGGTCGCATGCAAAGTACACAAGCGGCAAGACGCAGTCAATACCTTCGCTGCGCAGTGCTGATGGTACTGTTACCGACGACTGTGCCGCTGAAGCGGAGTTATTGAACGCAGTTTTCCGAAATTCCTTCACCAGGGAAGACGAATGGAATATTCCAGAATTTGAAACACGAACAGCTGATAGCATGAGTTTCTTAGAAGTAGGTACCTTAGGGGTTGCGAAGCAACTCAAATCGCTTGATACGGGAAAATCTCCAGGTCCAGATTGTATACCGATTAGGTTCCTTTCAGATCACGCTGATACAATAGCTCCCTACTTAGCACTCATATACAACCGCTCGCTCACCGATAGATCTGTACCTACAGATTGGAAAATTGCGCAGGTCGCACCAGTGTTTAAGAAGGGTAGTAGGAGTAATCCATCTAACTACAGACCTATATCATTGACGTCGGTTTGCAGTAGGGTTTTGGAGCATATACTGTATTCAAATATTATGAATCACCTCGAAGGGAACGATCTATTGATACGTAATCAGCATGGCTTCAGAAAACATCGCTCTTGTGCAATGCAGCTACCTCTTTATTCGCACGAAGTAATGGCCGCTATCGACAGGGGATCTCAAGTTGATTCCGTATTTCTAGATTCCCGGAAAGCTTTTGACACCGTTCCTCACAAGCGACTTCTAATCAAGCTGCGGGCCTATGGGGTATCGTCTCAGTTGTGCGACTGGATTCGTGATTTCCTGTCAGGAAGGTCGCAGTTCGTAGTAATAGACGGCAAATCATCGAGTAAAACTGAAGTGATATCAGGTGTTCCCCAGGGAAGCGTCCTGGGACCTCTGCTGTTCCTGATCTATATAAATGACCTGGGTGACAATCTGAGCAGTTCTCTTAGATTGTTCGCAGATGATGCTGTAATTTACCGTCTAGTAAGGTCATCCGAAGACCAGCATCAGTTGCAAAGCGATTTAGAAAAGATTGCTGTATGGTGTGGCAGGTGGCAGTTGACGCTAAACAACGAAAAGTGTGAGGTGATCCACATGAGTTCCAAAAGAAATCCATTGGAATTCGATTACTCGATAAATAGTGCAATTCTCAAGGCTGTCAATTCAACTAAGTACCTGAGTGTTAAAATTACAAACAACTTCAGTTGGAAAGACCACATAGACACTATTGTGGGGAAGGCGAGCTAAAGGTTGCGTTTCATTGGCAGGACACTTAAAGAAGATGTAACAAGTCCACTAAAGAGACAGCTTACACTACACTCGTTCGTCGTCTGTTAGAATATTGCTGCGCGGTGTTGGATCCTTACCAGGTGGGATTGACGGAGGACATCGAAAGGGTGCAAAAAAGGGTAGCTCGTTTTGTATTATCCCGTAATAGGGGAAAGAGTGTGGCAGATATTATACGCGAATTGGGATGGAAGTCATTACAGCAAAGACGTTTTTCGTCGCGGCGAGATATTTTTACGAAATTTCAGTCACCAACTTTCTCTTCCGAATGCGAAAATATTTTGTTGAGCCCAACCTATATAGGTAGGAATGATCATCAAAATAAAATAAGAGAAATCAGAGCTCGAACAGAAAGGTTGTGTTCGTTTTTCATTCGCGCTATTAGGGAGTGGAATAGTAGAGAGATAGTATGATTATGTTTCGATGAACCCTCTGCCAAGCACTTAAATTTTGAATTGTAGAGTAGTCATGTAGATGTAGATGAAACGAAATCTGTAGACGAGACCCGTCTGAAAACGCGAAAAAATTTAAGTCGTACGCTAATTTCTTCGGAACAAATTTAGTAAATGAGACAGAAATCAAAATCCACTGCCCAGTCTCATTTATGTGACTACTTGTTAAAAGTCTTTATAACCACTATTTTGCAGTGCGAGACGAACAGGAAATGAAATATGAGTTTCTGGAAGGCATGTGGGGCCCTGCCGTCTCCAGTGCTGTGGCCAGTTGCGCTTGGGCTTCAGGTACGGGTTCCGTGGTGCACACAACCCTGTCGTAGTGGTTCCACAGATTCTCGACTGGATTTGAATCCGGGGAGTCTGGTGGCGAGGGGAGTATCCTGGTGCTCTCCGAACCACGAACGTTCACTGCGACATGTGTGACACGTTGCACTGTCCTGCTGATAGACGTGTTGATACACTGTGTCTTCCAGAATGACGAGGCTCCTTGAGAATGTCATGAAAACGTATCCCAGATCCCTCCGGCCTGGACCCTTCCGACGATTGGTTCAAATGGCTCTGAGCACTATGAGACTTAACTTCTGAGGTCATCAGTCCCCTACAACTTAGAACTACTTAAACCTAACTTATCTAAGAACATGACACACATCCGTGCCCGAGGCAGGATTCGAACCTGCGACCGTAGCAGTCGCGCTGTTGCGGACTGTAGTGCCTAGAACCGCTCGGCCACCGGCAATCAAAGTTGCAGTTGATGAATACTGTAAAGGACCAGACTGTAGCGCCCAGAACCTTCCGACGATTGTCGCATGGTGTTTGCTTTGAGATGTTTCGCGCCGATCGAGCATAAAAAATGATTGATCTGAACAGGCCACCTGTCGTCACTCTGTGGACGTCCAGTCGCGGTACTGGCGTGCAAAGTTACAGCCTTCGCCACCGATGCAGCAGTCAGCATGAGTGCGTGGACCAGGCGCCCGCTATGAAGGCCCATACTCAGCAACGTTCGGTGAACGGCTGTTGAGGAGGCCACGCAAGCAGTCCCTTGGTTTATCTTGGCGATCAGTTGCTCAACAGTTGCACGCCTACTCGCCCGTACACATATACGAGATCGTCATTCACCCCTGTCATCCATCTCCAATAGTGCACCACAGTTGACTAAGCGCCGATTTTGGATAGTGCCTTTTTGCCATGCACGATATACTTTAACCACGGCGACACGCATACACTTTACAGACATAGCCGTTTCGGAAAAGATTCCACCCTTGCCCGAAAGCCGAAGATTATGCTCTTTTGCGGCGCGGGATTAGCCGAGCAGTCTTAGGCGCTGCAGTCATGGACTGTGCGGCTGGTTCCGGCAGAGGTTCGAGTCCTCCCTCGGTCATGGGTGTGTGTGTTTGTCCTTAGGATAATTTAGGTTAAGTAGTGTGTAAGCTTAGGGACTGATGACCTTAGCAGTTAAGTCCCATAAGATTTCACACACATTCATCCTCTTTTGGACGGCCGTTTCCGCATTACAATGACTGCACTGTTTTCCTCGTCCCATGACGCGCTTCAAATACACATCAAAGAAAGTTTTGCATCACCCCCATTCCCAGAACTGCTGAAGATAGACGTCGACTGTGTATATTATATCACAGACATAGTCCCTTTGACTGTTCGGAGATGTCACTAAACCCGCCCAAAGATATAATCAACCATGCATGAGCAGCGCCTATTAGACGGAGGGGGTCCGATAGCATATCAGTTCCAGTCATTCCACCAGGAAAGAGGCACACGGCTCGTGTTGTATGTTGTTCAACCATGCCTAGACGGTCAATACCGCGGTACGATCGCGTCCGCATTGTTACTTGATGTTATGACCAAATGTGACCAAACAGAATCAACATGTTGCTCTTTTCCTGGCTGCCGAAGGACAAACACTGGTAGACATTCATCGGAGAATGAAGAAAATAAATGTGGGGGGCACCATGTCATCCAAAACCACCGTTGTAGAGTCGTGCCCCAAGTATCTTGATGGTCGCGATTTGAAACTAGACGCAAGTCCGCGCATCGCAAATATCATAACGCAGATGTTACGCCAAATCAAGTTGGAGGCACTCTAGCACCCGGCCTATAGCCCTGATCTCTTCCCATGAAATTATCACGCCTTCGGTCCCTTAAGAACAGCGCTGAATGGTCGACGATTGCTGTGGGACTAGTATGTGCCGCCGGCGGTTACGGACTTCTTGACGCAGCAAGACACGGTGTTTTACCAAACGGGTAACGTCAACCTGGTGTGTTGGTGGGATGATTGTCTGAACGCTCACGGCGATTTTGCCTGATTGGCATTCCGATTCTGGAATGTACGGCCTTCGAACGGAAATTTTTGATCGCCCTTCATAGTATACTAAAGCAAGGAAACAACTTAAATCTGTAGCTGATCTCGAGTTGGATAGAGAGCGAAATTTAACACACAGAAACTGTAGTTCTTATCCGACTGGACGTCGAGTCGAACTGAGCTTGAATGACTTGAATGACAAATGTTTCTGAGTACCATGGGTCTTAACATCTGAGATCATCAATCCCATAGAACTTAGAACTACTTAAACCTAACTGACTAAAGGACATCACACACACCCATGCCCGAGGCAGGATTCGAACCAGCGACCGTAGCAGTCGCGCGGTTCTAGACTGAGACTTGATTAGCAGACCGGGTACGCCATCCCATGGTGTTTCAATTCTGTGACAACTTTTACCAATCGTAGTCTCCCTGCAATCCAGAACCAAACGTTTTCAACAGTTACGACATCTTAAGAAGGCTCTAGACAGGCCAACAGTGGAATCGCTTCTATGTGGAGGTACTGCACGGACCAACAGTGGAACTCCTTCTGTATCGAGGTAGGTAAGGAAAGCAAATTCAACGTACAGGGTGTCGGAAAAGTCCGTGATTACATAAATTGATAACTCAGGCTAGAAGTAAGATACAATTCTGAAACTTGTGTCGAATTGTTTACAACTATCAAAGTCTTTTTTATGTTTTAGGTTCGCAGTACGTAAGTCGTGGATGAGGTGCACTGCCCAAGAAGTCATGTTAACCAATCAGGAGAAGGCACAGTGTGTCCTGTGGACCATCAGACACGATCACCAACCACAGTGCAGAGACACTTCCAGACAACATTTAAAAGGAATCCACCTGATGTTAAGAGCATTAAAGCCTGGTATGAGAAGTTCAAGAACATAGGATCGGTTGCTGACCTTCCGAGGTCTGGTCGACCAAGAACATTAGCAGACAGGGTGGAAGCCGTAAGGCAGTCTTTTCTGCAAAATCCGAAGAAATCGGTGCGCAGGGCCTCACGTGAATTACAGACGCCAAAAAGCCAAAAAGTGCAAATCGTTCAGGCCTTGTTGTCCAGTGACAGTACACGTCGATATGACTTTGCGGTCGAAATGCTATCACGTATTGAGGACGATGATGGATATCTCAGACGAATTGCTTTTTCCGACGAAGCGACCTTTTTTGTCAGTGGAGTAGTGAATCGCCATGATGTGCGCATTTGGGGTTCACAGCTCCCTGACGAGGTCATGGAGTGCACCAGAGGCAGTCCAAAGGTGAATGTTTGGTGCGCGCTATTGCACGATCGAATTATCGGGCCATTCTTCGTCGCTGACGCTACCACAACATCTGCAGTGTATCTGGACATGTTGCAACTGTATGGTGTTCTTCTGCTGCTTCAGTATCACCCCAATGTCTTGTTTCAGCAAGACGGTGCACCGCCTCATTGGGGTTTGGACGTCCGTGCCTATCTCGATATGACCTTTCCTAGGCGATGTATTGGTCGTCATGGGCCAACGGTTTGGCCTCCACGCTCTCCTCACATAACCCCATTAAATTTCATTTTATGGGGTTATGTCAAGGATGAGGCCTACCGAACACGTGTACCAGATCTGGAAACCCTGCGGCAACGGATAACCACAGTCGTTGAATCGATCCCTCCAGTGATGTTGGCTAATGTGTGGACGGAAATTTAATATCGCCTAGATGTGCTACTTGCTACCAAGGGTGCTCATGTGGAAGTTTACTGATGGGTGGAAAAAACTTTGATAGTTTGTAAACAATTAGACACCAGTTTCATATGTGTATCTTACTTCTGGCCTGAGTTATCAATTTATGTAATCAGGGAAAGACTTTTCGGACGCCCTGTATTTTCTTGAATTACCTTGTATGATAACATCGCGGAGACGTCAAAGACAGTGCTGTCAGCCTTAACACGTCAGAAAGCTCATCCCTGCTGTCCAAATTACCAGCTGTGCTGACGAGGGCAGATCACGTTGTGAAACCAGTGGTGTCCCATATAATCTCGCCAGTACTGGGCCCGCGTGACAACCGCGTTGTCCTCGGAGCCTCCACACATTGAGATGCTGCACGCACAACTGAGACTCTTCTGAAACCACGACGTTGTGCCACAGTGTTGCTGTTTGGCGCTCCAGTGGCTGCTGCGTGAATGGAAGCGGTATCATCGGCCGCCGTACTGGCAGTCCGCGGTACTCCAGACATCGCCACACTTCCCTGTCGCTAAGTGGCGTTCTGCAACCTAGCCCACTTCCTGAGTCAAGGTACAGGTTCTGACAATACAATCGTGCCTTGCTGCGGAGCGAACAATATCTCTGCCTTCCCGATCGCTGTTAGCACAGGGCCGCTAAGGCCCTTCATGGCGTTAAGTGTGGCCCTCCTAAACCCATCGATTCCATTTTCGTAATAGCAGTCGTGGGATCCTAACTAACGCGAGCAACAACATCGCGGGACGATAAACTGCTGTCTCGACATGCTTTGATACTGCCACTATCGACAGCTTTCATGAGCTGGTAAACGTTTCTCGATTTCACACGAGACGTAACACGATCTTCTCAGAAAAAAAACAACATTGAAATGCGATTTATGGATGAAAAACCCACTGCGTAAACTTTCTTTGGAATGTAGATGGAGTGCTACCTATTTTGTGAAAGGTGACTTAAACCGTAATCACTTGAGCATCCAAGTACACTGACCAGCTAGAACATCATCACCACCTACCTAATAGCCGGTTTATCCACCTTTGGCACTGATAACAGCGCCGACACGTCGTGGCATGGAAGCAATTGAGGCCTTGGTAGGTTGCTGGAGGTAGCTGGCACCACATCTGCACGCATATGTCACCCTAATTCCTGTAAATTCATGGAAGGTGGACGATGAGCTCTGACGCCACGTTCAATCACATTCCAAATGTGTTCGATAAAGCTCAGATCTGGCAAGTTGCTGGGGGGGGGGGGGCGGGTGGGTCAGCAAGTCATTTGGAACTCGCCAATGTGTTCCTCGAACCACTCCATCACACTCCACGCCTTGTGACATGGCGCATTATCTTGCTGAAAAATGCCACTGCCGTCGGGAAACATGATCGTGAGAAGGCTATGTACGTGGTCTGTAAGCTGTGTACGATACCCCTTGCCCGTCTCGGTGTCTTGCACGAGCACCACTGGACCCACTGATGCCCACGTGAATGTTCCCCAGAGCATGATGGAGCCGCCGCCAGTCTATCTCCGTCCCTTAGAACAGGTGTCAAGGAAGTGTTCCCCTCGAAGACAACGGATTCGCGCCCTCCCATTGGCTTGATGAAGAAGGTACCGCCGGCCGGGGTGGCCGAGCGGTTCTAGTCGCTACAGTCTGGAACCGCGCGACCATTACGGTCGCAGGTTCGAATCCTTCTTCGGGCATGGGTGTGTGTGATGTCCTCAGCTTAGTTAGGTTTAAGTTGTTCTAAGTTCTAGGGGACTGATGACCTCAGAAGTTAAGTTCCATAGTGCTCGGAGCCATTTGAATCATTTTTTGAAGAAGGTACCGAGATTCATCAAGACCATGCAACGCTCTGCCACTGCGCCAACGCCCAGTGCCGATGGTCACGTGTCTATTTCAGAGTTTGTTGCCGATGTCGTGGTGTTAACATTGGCACATGCATGGGCCGTTGGCTGCGGAGGCCTATTCTTAGGAGTGTTCAGTGCACTGTGTGTTCAGACCCACTTGTACTTTGCATTTGCATTAAAGCCTGATGTTAGTCCCGCCCCAGTTCGTCACCCGTCCCGTTTTGCCAGATTGGCCAGCTTGTGACGTCCGACATCTGTGACGAGGGGCGGCCGCCCAACCCCAGTGACGTATGGACGTGTTTTCACCTTGGTTTCGCCTCGCGTTGAAGACACTCACCATAGCGCTCCTAGAACACCCGACAAGTCGTCAGATGATGCTGCTATCGTTCAGTGATCATAATATCGTGGCTGGTCAGTGTCTATAGAGCACTTCATGTCAGTTCAACTTCTGTTGCATGCTGCCTATATAATGTCTTAATTGCCTGTTGTATATATACACTCTAAGACAAAGAAATGACACACCACAAAGGAATTATCTGAATGGAACGACATTTATTTAGTAGAGTAAAATTGGAACTTCCTGGTAGATAAAACTGTGTGCCAGATCGAGACTCGAACTCAGGTCCCTTGCTTTACGAGGGGCAAGTGCTCTACCGACTGAGCTACCCAAGCACCACTCATGACCCGTCCTCACAGCTCTACTAAGGCAGTACCTCGCCCCTTCCAAGTTGCTGCAAGTTTCGCAGGAGAGCTTCTGTGAAGTTTAGAAAGTAAGAGACGAGGTACTGGCGGAAGTAATGCTGTGAGGAGAGGTAGTGAGTAGTGCATGGGTATCGCAGTCTGTAGAGCACTTCCCGCAAAAGGCAAAGGTCCTGAGTTCGAGGGTTGGTCCGACACACAGTTTTAATCTACCAGAAAGTTTCATATCAGTGCACACTCCGCTGCAGGGCGAAAATTTCATTCTCGAGTAGAAGGCCAGCCCGACAACCACGAGTGCAGGTTTGGGTTCCATACTAGGAGTCCTTTGGTTGTCATCCGAGGCACCCTGACAGCACAGCGTTACGTCGAACATATTTTACGCTCCGTTTTTTTGCCTTCATGGCATGCCATCCTGGGATTACGTTTCAGCAAGATAATGCCTGACCGCACACGGCGAGAGTTTCTACCCTTGTACTCGAGCTTGCCAGGCCCTGCCTTGGCCGGCAAGATCGGCAGATCTCTCGTCAATTGAGAACGTTTGTAGCATTACGGGCATTGCCCTCCAACAGCTTGGGATTTTGAGGATCTAACACACCAACTGGACAAAATTTCGCTTCATACCCCTCAGGAGGACACCCACCTACTCTATTAATCAGTGCCACGTCGAGTAACTGCTTGCTTAGGAGCGAGAGATGGACCAGAACGTTACTGAGTTCCTCAATTTGTGAAGCTCTTTCTCTTAAATAAATCATTGATTTTTTAAAATTTTAATCAATTGTTTGTCTGTACATGTACATTACATCTGCTGATATCCGCTCCATGCGAATAATTCCATCATCGTTCGTCGTTTGCCGGCCTCGGTAGCCGAGTGATTGTAGGGGCTTCAGTCCGGAACTGCGCTGCTGCTTCGGTCGCAGCTTCGAATCTTGCCTCGGGCATGGATGTGTGTGATGTCCTTAGGTTAGTTAGGTTTAAGTAGTTCTAAGTCAATGGGACTGATGACCTCAGGTGTTAAGTACCATAGTGGTCAGAGCCATTTGAACCATTTTGGTCGTAGTTTTCCTTTATCTTAGAGTGTTTTTGTTGTTGTGGTCTTCAGTTCTGAGACTGGTTTGATGCAGCTCTCCATGCTACACTATCCAGTGCAAGCTTCTTCATCTTCCAGTACTTACTGCAACCTACATCCTTCTGAATCTGCTTAGTGTATTCATCTCTTGATCTCCCTCTACGAGTTTTACCCTCCACGCTGCCCTCCAATGCTAAATTGGTGATCCCTTGATGCCTCAAAACGTGTCCTACCAACCAGTCCCTTCTTTTTGTCAAGTTGTGCCACAAACTCCTCTTCTCCCCAATTCTATTCAAAACCTCCTCATTAGTTATGTGATCTGCCCATCTAACCTTCAGAATTCTTCTGTAGCACCACATTTCGAAAGCTTCTATTCTCTTCTTGTCCAAACTATTTATCATCCATGTTTCACTACCATACATGGCTACACTCCATACAAATATTTTCAGAAACGACTTCCTGGCACTTAAATCTATACTCGATGTTAACAAACTTCTCTTCTTCAGAAACGCTTTCCTTGCCATTGCCAGTCTACATTTTATATCCTCTCTACTTCGACCATCATCAGTTATTTTACTCCCTAAATAGCAAAACTCCTTTACCACTTTAAGTGTCTCATTTCCTAATCTAATTCCCTCAGCATCACCCGATTTAATTTGACTACATTCCATTATCCTCGTTTTGCTTTTGTTGATGTTCGTCTTATATCCTCCTTTCAAGACACTCTCCATTCCGTTCAACTGCTCTTCCAAGTCCTTTGCTGTCTCTGACAGAATTACAGTGTCATCTTAAGAGTGTATAAGGAATTAAATATTAATCCATACAACTACCGTCATACATCACTCTTAACTACTTCTAGCAGACTGCTACGACATATTATGAGTTCAAATGTCGTTTAATAAACAAATTAAGAGCATATGGACTATCATACCAATTGTGGGATTGGATTGAGGAGTTCCTAGATAACAGAACGCAGCATGTCATTTTCAATGGAGAGAAGTCTTCCGAAGTAAGAGTGATTTCAGGTGTGCCGCAGGGGAGTGTCATAGGACCGTTGCTATTCACAATATACATAAATGACCTGGTGGATGACATCGGAAGTTTACTGAGGCTTTTTGCAGATGATGCTGTAGTGTATCGAGAGATATTGTAAGAACGGAAAATTGTACTAAAATGCAGGAGGATCTGCAGCGAATTGACGCATGGTGCACGGAATGGCAATTGAATCTTAATGTAGACAAGTGTAATGTGCTGCGAATACATAGAAAGATAGATCCCTTGTCATTTAGCTACAATATAGCAGGTCAGCAACTGGAAGCAGTTAATTCCATTAATTATCTGGGACTACGCATTAGGAGTGATTTAAAATGGAATGATCATATAATGTTGATCGTCGGTAAAGCAGATGCCAGACTGAGATTCATTGGACGAATCCTAAGGAAATGCAATCCGAAAACAAAGGAAGTAGGTTACAGTACGCTTGTTCGCCCACTGCTTGAATACTGCTCAGCAGTGTGGGATCCGTATCAGATAGGGTTGATAGAAGAGAGAGATAAGATCCAACGGAGAGCTGCGCGGTTCGTTACAGGATCATTTAGTAATCGCGAAAGCGTTACGGAGATGATAGACAAACTCCAGTGGAAGACTCTGCAGGAGAGACGCTCAGTAGCCCGGTACGGGCTTTTGTTAAAGTTTCGAGAACATACCTTCACCGAAGAGTCAAGCAGTATATTGCTCCCTCCTACATATATCTCGCGAAGAGACCATGAGGATAAAATCAGAGAGATTAGAGCCCACACAGAAGCGTACCGACAATCCTTCTTTCCACGAACAATACGAGACTGGAACAGAGGGGAGAACCGTTACAGGTACTCAGGGTACCCTCCGCCACACACCGTCAGGTGGCTTGCGGAGTATGGATGTAGATGTAGATGTAGATGTAGATGTAGATGTAGATGTAGATGTAGATGACATATGTGGAACAAATTAACCTTCTCCACTGAAGTAAGCGACAGTTCGGCGACCTGCTGAACCGTGAACCACCTGAAGACGAACTGGAACTGGTGACTGACACAGAAGAGAGAGAGAGCCACGCCCTCCAACCAGGGATGAAGCTGCGCATGCCCTAAGCGATCTAAAGAACAATAAGGCAACTGGAGAAGATGGTATAGCAGCCGAGATGATAAAGTGGGAGGCAACAAAGCAATAGACAATGTGACCAACATAATCCACCAGATCTGGAGAACAAAGAAGTTGCCAGAAGGATGGAAGAGTGCAATTGTAGTAAAAATACATAAGAAGGGGGACAAGAGAGATGCAAACAACTACAGAGGAATATCGCTACTAGAGGTCGGATACAAGGTGCTGTCGAAACTATTGCTCAAGAGAGTAGAAGAACAGATAGATAGTACAGTTGCGACTACCAAGCGGGATTCAGGAAGGGAAGAGGTTGTATAGAACAGATATTTATCCTGAAGCAACTGATAGAACAAAGGGCCTTAAAAACAAAAAGATAGCAATAACCTTCCTGGACTTCACAAAGGCATATGATATTATCGACAGACAGACTCTCGTTAGGATCCTGAAGAACAGTGGACTTGATAGAACTACACAAGAACTCATAAAAGAAATTCTGACAGACACAAAAGCAAGGGAGAGATTCAGAGGAGAACTGACAGAAGAATTTAAGATCAAGACTGGTGTTAAACAGGGAGATGGGTTGTCACCATTGTTGTTCACTATAGCACTGGACGAAGTGATCAGGCAGTGGAGAGCGATAAACGAGGAAATGGGAATACCAAAGACCCATGTGGGGGACAAAATGGACAACAGGGCTCAAGTGGACTGCCTAGCCTTTGTAGACGACATAGCAATAGTAAGTGAGACGGAAGAAGACGCAAAGACACAACTCGACAACTTAAGTAAGGTAGCCAGAACGATGGGACTGAAGATCACCTATAACAAGACAAAGACATTAAATACCACTGCAGACTGGGAAACACAGGAAGGCAGTCTGCAAATGGTGGAAAATTTAAATACCTGGGAGAATTTATAACAGGAAGGAACAGGGGCAAGGAGGGAATAACAGAGAGCTTAAAGAAGATGAGGTCAGCCTTCTTTATGACGAGAGAGATATACAACAAAAATAATGTACCCACAGAGGCAAAGATAAGCCACTACAAGGCAACGGTGAGGAATGCAGTATTTTATGCTGTTGAGACGATGGCACTAGGAAGAAATGGGACATAACAACTAGAGAAAGAAGAGAGGAAAATACTAGGTCCCAAAAGAGGTAGGGAGAGGTGGATGCGAAGACCTAGGGAAGAATTGTACCGGAACATGAGAACAATATCCGGGGAAGTCAGACTCAAAAGGGCAAGTTTTACTGGACATGTAGTTATGATGAGCATGGGCAGAAGGACGAAGAAAGTCTGGGAAACAACAGGGAGGACAAGGGGAAAGACAGGAACCAAGTAGGTTGTTGAACTTCGGAAGGACTGGTTGGAAGATGGGATCAACGTCGAAGGAAAGGAAAATTGGAGGAACAAATATACACCAACCAATATGCCGGAGATAAACGACAGAGAAGAATGCAGGAAAAGATTAGAATGTCACCAGTGGAGCTGACAGGAGAGAAGGACACTGAAGATCTCGGAAGAAGAGCGAGAGAGAAGAAGAGAAAGAATGAAGATGTTCTGGGAGAAGAAGAGGAAAATGCAGTCCACAAAGGAGCTATCCGTGGTCCTACAGAGGCCGTAACGCAAGAAGAAGAAGTCAGCGTGGGTTCCCAATACAACGATTATGCCCAACACAGCTTTCGCCCTTCACAAAATGATATCATCACTGTCACAGAACGGGAAACCAATGTGACTGGTAGTTTCTAGACTATATAAAAGATTTTAATTCATCGCCAGATCGACGACTTCTAAGGAGGATTCATCCCTATAACGAGTCACATTTATGCCCGCTACCCTTCACAGGCGGCACGCCCCTCTCTACAGCGGCGTCAAGGAAAACTGCAACAATAATCGCCTCGCTGACAGTGATCTACAGACTATTAAGCGGTTCAAGTCTGTCCCAGGGGAGTGTAATAGGACCGTTACTGTTCTTGCAGTGATGCAGTGATGAAGTTACCTATGAGGAAATCTTATCCCTTAAAAATTCCACGGGTATCCTAATAGATGTCGACAAAATACGATCCCGATCCATGACTGGTTACTAAACCTTACTGTACAGATACTCAACGTTGTGGACATCAAGAACGTACAAACATAAACTCGTTTGACTACGGGATGTATGAGTCACAATTAGAGTCGGTCATGTCATACAGATTTTTAGAATAATAATGTGCAGAGACATGAAATGGAACGATGCTATACGCTCAGTTGTAAGTATGTAAGTAGGCTGTTTAGGTTTTTATATTGGTAACGCCACGTAGCGCTCTGTATGAAAATCACTGGCTGTGCTGTGTGCAGTCTGTGGCTAGGTGGCGTTGTTGTAATATTCGCTATTGTAGTAGTGGGCAGTTAGATGTTAACAGCGAGTAGCGTTGCGCAGTTGGAGGTGAGCCGCCAGCAGTGGTGGATGTGGGGAGATAGATGGCGGAATTTTGAGAGCTGACGATCCGGACGTGTGTCAATCAGAAAGAGTAAATTTGTAATATTGGATGTCATAAACTGCTATATATTTTATGACTTTTGAACACTTTTAAGGTAAATACATTGTTTGTTCTCATATCAAAATCTTTCTTTTGCTAACTACGCCTATCAGTAGTTAGTGCCTTCAGTAGTTTGAATCTTTTATTTAGCTGGCAGTAGTGGTGCTCGCTGTATTGCAGTAGTTCGAGTAACGATGATTTTTGTGGGGTAAGTGATTTGTGAAACGTATAGGTTAATTTAGTCAGGGCCATTCTCTTGTAGGGACTATTGAGTCAGATTGCCTTGGGCTAAAAGTACTGTGTGTCAGTTTAAGCACAGTAATGTATAATTTTTCTAAGGGAACGTTTCAAGTAAAGCAAATGGCAGGCCACTATTGGTTGCTTGTACACTAGAAATGGGTGTTTGTGTGCAAAAGAGATTGCATAGTCAACGTTAAGACCCATACTTGATTACTACTCAAGTGTGCGGAACGATGACATTGGCATTTGTTAGCTTCGATGAAGTATTGTTATCCCATTTGAATCTGTGTTTGTAGGTTGCTGGGCAGAGAATGTAGGCGGCAGTGATTTGTAAGACGGTCAGAGTCTTCGAAAACACGAAACTGTTTGTCACACTCAATTTATGGACTGTTTTACCTACCCTTAATTGCGAAACATGATAAAAAATAGTGTTTTCCGTAATAGGACAGAAAGTGTATTTGTACCTACGGGAAAGACCAGTGGAAACGGTCTCTTAAATACATTTTTGCACAACTTGTAAATTTCTCCGGAAAGTTGTGAAATAGAAAACAATGTCAGCGAAAAACTTAACATCGCGTAAAATGGGCTTCGCCTTCGCTGTCTTCATTTCTCTGTAATTTCCTTCGGTCTTTTGTAGACACAAATGAAACGAAGAACTACGGTGAAAGTACTTCTGATTAGCATAATGGATATACGATCAAGTATATAATAGGCATTGTGGGCACGAGGAGAGTTACGGCTCAAAGGAAAAAATAATGAGCTCTGCTATATAAAGGAAGGTCGTGCCGAGGAGATAACGAGGCGGCCAAGGAGCTTGCGAGAAGAACCACTTAACGAGGGCGGAGTCGGGAACTCTCGACAGGAAACCAAATCCTTTTGAGAAAGCTCGAACGGAAACTAGTTAGCGCTAATAAATGGAAACCGTCGTAACCTAACGTGTGTCTCAACATACTTGCTTTAGCTCACTCTCAGATCAAAGGCGACGCGGGACTTTGAGGTCATCCGTTTCTTGGTACACGGACAGCTGCGGACAGGAGTGAAACGGCGACAGGGTCAAGCCGAGATTTGTCAGGTCTCTGTTTTCGGAGACAGTACAGAAAGCCTTGGATGTCACGCTAAAGGAGTGGATGTAGCGATGACAGTGAAATGAGACTGGGTTTGCTTTCTGGCCTTTTCTTATTACTTCACCAAATGTTAGCAATGAGCATGCAGAAGAATACAGACACTGGTTTATAAAAACGTATGTGAGGTTTGGAGGAAATATAAAAATGCTGCAAATAAAGCAGGCAAAAAGAAATACAAACGTCTCAAAAATGAGATTGGCAGGATGTGCAAAATGGCTAAGCAGGGATGGCTAGAGGACAAATGTAAGGATGTAGAGACATCTATCACTAAGGGTAAGATGGGTACTGCCTACAGGAAAATGAAAGAGGCCTTTGGAGAAAGAGCTCAGATGGAAAACAAGTCCTAAGCAAAGAACCGAAAGGAGAAAGGTGGAAGGAGTATATAGGGGATCTTGAGAGCAGTATCATGGAAATGGAAGAACACGTAGATGAAGATGAAATGGGAGATATGATACTGCGTGAAGAGTTTGACAGAAAGACCAAGGTCGAAACAAGGCTCCGGGAGTAGACGACATTCCATTAGAACTATTGATGACCTTGGGACAAAACTCTACCGTCTGGTGAGCAACATGTACGGCACAGGCCAAATACCCTCAGACATCTAGAAGAATATAATAATTCCAATACCAGAGAAAGCAGGTGTTAAAGGGTATGAAAATTACCGAATTATCAGTTTAATAAGACACGGCTGCAAAATACTAACACGAATTCTTTACAGAAGAATGGAAAAACTGGTAGAAGACGACCTCGGGGAAGATCAGTTTGGATTCCGTAGAAATGTTGGAACACGTGAGGCAATAATGAGTCTAAGACTTATCTTAGAAGATAGATTAAGGAAAGGCAAACCTACGTTTCTAGCATTTGTAGACTTAGAGAAAGCTTTCGACAATGTTGATTGGAATACTCTCTTTCAAATTCTGAAAGTGGCAGGTGTAAAATACAGGGAGCGAAAGGCTATTTGCAATTTGTAAAGAAACCAGATGGCAGTTATAAGATCCGAGGGGCATGAAAGGGAAGCAGTGGTTGGGAAGGGAGTGATACAGGGGTGCAGCCTATCCCAGATGTTATTCAATCTGTATATTGAGCAAGCAGTAAAGAAAAGAAAAGAAAAATTTGAATAAGAATTAATATCCACAGAGAAGAAATAACAACGCTGAGGTTTGCCGATGACATTTAATTCTGTCAGAGACAGCAAAGGACATGGAAGAGCAGTTTAACGGAATGGACAGTGTCTTGAAAGGAGGATACATCATGAACATCAACAAAAGCAAATGAAGAGGTACTGAATAGAATTGGAGAGAAGAGGAGTTTATGGCACAACCTGACGACGAGAAGGGATCGATTGATAAGACATGTCTTGAGGCATCAAGAGATCGCCATTTTAGTATTGGAGGGCAAAAATCGTAGAGGGAGACGAAGAGATGAATATACTAAGCAGATTCAGAAGGATGTAGGCTGCAGTAAGTACTTGGAGGTGAAGAAGCTTGCACAGGACAGAGTAGCATGGAGAGCTGCATCAAACCAGTCTCTGTACTGAAGACCACAACAACAACATGTCAGTAGATTCTCCAATCAGTTACCTGAACAAGTGGCCACCCTGTCCTATAGCTAAGTGATGATTCGGGTGTACACAGCAAAGTGTGCTACTACGGACCAAGACCCATGAAAGTGTCGTATTCTATTGCTTTAATTGTACCTTTATGTTCACGTACCCGCCACAATGCAAGTAATATACAGACATAGGTATATGTAGACAGATGTACGATGGAAACCGATAACCGTAACCTACAGGTACGTACAGGAAATGTCTGCAAATTCTTTCTAGAGCACAAAGTTGACTGATTCTGACTGCTCACTTGCATAATATCTATTGTAGGCTCGCTCATCCGAGGCTGCTGATGTTCGACTGGACTCTGGAACGCCTGGCGTTTGAGAGCGTCGATATTGGAGTTCGAGTTTGTTGATTTAAAGATGACAGATGACTGCATCGCTTTATATCTCCAACTCGCAAATCGTGAGCGTGAACTCAGCCTTTTCCCAATACGTTTGAACTCTTAATGGGTTGACGAGAACTACTTTCACTCTACGGCTCTACGCAAGCTACAAAACCTCCCACTAACATTCACATCTCGATGGTTTTTCTCTTTATCTGGCCAACTTTCATTATTTCGTCATTGCAGACTGATTCGAGTAGCACACACGGATATCAGACCCACAAAGTACTCAGGGACGGAATATCGGAATGCACCCTTGACCCATGATGTCGACAGCAACACGAGCTGGACAATTCTTGTACGTGCAATCGATTTCATTTGATTTCGCGGTGACAGAGACATGTCGACACACCCCTATTATGATGAGAGGATTTCAACTGGCAATCAAGCAAATCTCTAACACTGTTCCCAGGATTGACAATATCGGTACCTGATGATTGCCCACCCTCAATGAAATGTGGCCTAAGAAGTCGCTTCCAAAGCCGCGGGTCATCCAAACCATTGTGCTTCAGTGCAAGGAAAACAGAATCCAATAGACCAGTTGTGCTAAACTTATGTGTCAACGAAAAACCCTGGAATTGGCTCCTAAAAAAACTGCTGCAGTATTTTGGTAGTAACAAGGTCCACAACTAAAACAATTTTCTAAATGACAACAATCTGTCAAATTTCATGTCGATCGTTTTTTAATTCTTTTTGTATTTTACTGCATATGTTGTCACGTTAGTCCATTACAAGAATTTATGACTAAAGTACGTTTTGTCGATGACCCTAATATCTCTGCCTGACTGGGTGTTTATAAAAGAACGACAGTAGGTAGTAATCGTCAAGCTGCGCGGGATTAGCCACGCGGCCTAAGGCGCTCAGTCATGGACTGTGCGGCTGGTCCCGGCGGAGGTTCGAGTCCTCCCTCGGGCATGGGTGGGTGTGTTTGTCCTTAGGATAATTTAGGTTAAGTAGTGTGTAAGCTTAGGGACTATTGACCTTAGCAATTAAGTCCCATAAGATTTCACACACATCTGAACATTTTTTGAAAAAAATGTTAAAATTAGAAGAACAGTTCCTATATGTCCGGGAACCCATGCTGGTTAAGATATGAGTCATTTTATTTGTAACAAGTGTTAGCATTTGGTGGTGTGGGCCACCTTACTGTTGAAGCTCACTGCGCATGTCTGAGTGGCTGTAACTTGCACGATGCTTATGGCGTCGCTCACACCATTAATAACTGTGCGACGACCTGCACCTCATCGCTGGCCGCTAAAGCCGAGCGGTTCTAGGCCCTTTAGTCCGGAACCACACTGCTGCTACGGTCGCAGGTTCGAATACTGCCTCGGGCATGGGTGTGTGTGATGTTCTTAGGTTAGTTAGGTTTAAGTAGTACTAAGTCTAGGGGACTGATTAACTCAGATGTTAAGTCCCATAGTGCTTAAAGCCATTTGAACCATTTTGATCTGCACATCAGTCAGTTGAGATTGTGCTACCGACACGCTACGATAGCAGAACAAGAGTAATGATTCCGTGTAGTGTGGGCAAACTGTATTGTACACAGTACAGCGGAGGCCTACGGTTCTGTTGTGGATTAGTCGACAGCAGTAAGCGCCAGGCCCATAACTTTTATGCCGAACGACATGCACAACGCGCTATTCCAGCTGCAGGAATGTCCAGCAGGCTATTCAAGTGACTTGCAGGCCCTGGATCCTTTGCAGCAAGGACAATGGACCGCGGCAGACCTCGCACAAACGCCAGAGATGCAGGAGCAGGTGCTGCGACAAGTACAAGATGATCCTGAAACAAGTGTGCGACAAACTGGAGATTGAAATGTTCACTTTACCAACTGTCATTAAATGCAGGAAGTTTAAATTGTTGTTCATCATGCACTTCCTCAACATAGCATCTAAGACCTTGTGCATCTGTTGATACGGCAAAGAACACCATGCTAATGAACAAAGTAATATACTCATCTTATTAGAGTCCGTTTGTTGCAATCGTCTTCATGCTGATTATCGAGATCCTCGGATGGTAATTGTAACAAATGAGAAAACTAACACTTGATCATCTTCAGAATTTATTCATAAATGCTGATGAAAACTTAGTCACAATACTAGCACTCTCGCCATTTCCCATAGCTTCCTTCGCAAAGCACTTCCACAATATTTCAACCGCAAAACAATTGCCTGACAAAGACGGTATGGCAACACAGTTTAACATATACTTTCACTCGGATAAATGAAGAACAACAGAGTTCTACATCACGACTGTCAGAGATTACGTCTGCTTGTCACTGGCGCCATGTGCTAGTATAGTAGTATAGTATATTGTATATATTATACACTATATTGCCTAATATCGTGCCGGGCCCCCGCGAGCATGAAGAAGTGCCGCAACACGACGTGGTATCGACTCGGCTAACGTCTGAAATAGTGCTGTAGGAAATTGACACCATGAATCCTGCAGTGTTGTCCGTAAATCCGTAAGTGTACGATGGGGTGGAGATCTCTTCTGAACAGCACGTTGCAAGGCAACCAAGATATGCTCAATAGTGTTCACGTTTGGGGAGTTTGGTGGCCAGCAGAAGTTTTTAAACTCAGGAGAGTGTTCCTGGAGCCACTCTGTAGCAATTCTGGATGTGTGGGGTGTCACACTGCCATGCTGTAATTGACCAAGTCCGTTGAATAGCACATTGGACATAAATTGGTGCTTAGTACGTGTCACATGTCAGAGTTGTATCTACTCTATCAAGGGTCCCTTACCACTCATACTGCACACGCCCGACGCCAATACAGAGCTTGAACAGTCCCCTGCTGACATGCTGCGTCCATGGATTCATGATCGATCGATACAACTTGATATGGGACTCGTCCGACCAGGCAACATGTTTCCAGACATCAACAGTCCAATATTGGTGCTGAAGGGCCCAGGCGAGGTGTAAATATTTGTGTCGTGCAGTCGTCAAGGGCACAAGACAGCACCTTCGGCTACGAAAGCCAATATCGATGATGTTTCGTTGAATGGTTCGCACACTAACACTTGTTGATGGCCCAGCATTCAAATCTGCAGCAATATGAGGAAGGGTTGCACTTCAGTCACGTTGAACGATTCTCTCCAGTTAGCGTTGGTCCAGTTCTTGGAGGATCTTTTTCCGGCAGCAGCGATGTCGGAGATTTGATGTTTTACGGATTCCTGATATTCACGGTACATCGTAAAACGGTCGTATGGGAGATTCCTCACTTCATCGCTGCCTCGGAGATGCTGTGTCCCATCGCTCGTGTGCCGACTGTAACACCACATTCTAACTCACTTAAATCTTGATAGGCTGCCACTGTAACAGCAGTAACCGATCTAACAACTGCACCAGATATTTGTTGCCTTACACAGGCGTTGCTGACCGCAGCGCCTTATCCTGCTTGTTTACATGTCTCTGTATTTGAATACGCATTCCTATATCAGTTTCGTCGGCGCTTCTTTGTATAATGAACTGTTCTAGAACACTCTCGAATAATTTTTAAATAATAATTGCTAAATTCTCGAATAATGCTATCAAATTGCTTTACATACATAATATCTGGTAATTAGAAACAGTGAAAACATGAGCAAAATGTACTGTTGGTTCTTAAAATGTCTGTAAACCATTTTCATGGTGGTTAAAGTTTGACATAACACCAGGATAACAATAAAAGCGTATAAAATATTAATGTTTGAAGTTTTGTTTACTTGTCACAAAATTGCAGTTTTTATGCTTATGACAACATTTTGAGTGAAGGTACGTATATTTTTACAAACAGGTGAACAAATGTTAACTAATGAATAATAAAATGTTGCTGGATATATTAAGGAACAGATTATAAAATTCGTAATTACACGTGGTTTTCTTTGAAAATAAACATTATTAACTTAAAAATAAATTACGTATTTTTGGTTGGTTAATGTTTTTTTAAAATTATGTTTTCAAACTGTTTTCGTGTATAATTAATAAGATCATTATTATCTTGTGACTTTATGTTTGGTTGTCGAACATCATAAACAAACTTTAAATTTACGTAATTTGACAGTTTAGCTTTCTCGATCAGGCTCGTTATTTGAAGTTTGATATAAAGCTGGTATCATAAACTTCATTAAATAAATTTCCCCCTGTAATGGCCTGTTACAAGTCGCTGGAGGAATCAACCATACTACTGCATGATCCGTGTGGTACCAGAAGTTTTTTTAATCCTTATCGTATGCTACATGTACAAATCCTTCGACCTGCAAACCACCTTGCCCGATTACATTTGTGCCAGTGGCTTCTATATCACGTTGCTGAAGATCCACAGTTCACAGCCTGCATTGTATGCACAGATGACACAGTAAATTACCGCAATACATACGTGGTGGTGGTGAGGTATCAGGTCTCCCTTCAGAATCAGTGTATGGACAGAACGGTCGGTGTGCGATACACCTCACCAAACAGTTAACAGGTGCTGTGTATCAACGACTTTTGAGCCATGAATTACCAGCGCTATTGGAGAACGTTACCCTCGCAGAAAGACAACCCCTAGGATTTATGCACGACGAGGTATGTCACCGCAACGTTTCATGAGCAATGGATTGGTCGAGGAAGTCCGGTACCATTGCTTCCCGTCACGGGATCCGTTCCATTTCTGGCTATGAGGACGTTCAAAGGCCTTGGTATACACCCAACCCATCGAGGATGTGTAGACGCTACAGTAGCGACTGACCAGTGTATATAACGCAATCTGAATACAACCAAACGTATCTGGAAAAAGTGCGTGATTCACCGCTAAGAAGGGCTGAAGGACGTTTGGAAATGCGTGGTAATCTCATGTAGCGCTACATATGATGTCTACTTCTACGTAACTAACAGGTACGAAGGAGAGGACACTGACCCTTATCTCAAAAGCTACTGGTTTTCGGATACTTAATTTAACTTTCCCTCTAGTTCTGACCGACACTACTTCCTATAGGACCATGTGATGCTTATTTTTTCAATATCCTGTATAATTGGTTTTATTTTTACTCTTACTTTAATTTTTACTTTGTCTACTAAGCAATCAATAATTGTTTTATATTAGTATTTTAATGACATTATATCTGGTCTGTCCTTCAGACACTTGAAAGCAGCTACATAGCCGAAACTTAGGAACAGTGAAGGATAGAATTAGAATGACATTTCGGTCCAAATAATGACAGACAGCGCGGTACATTATTACCATTCAGACCGGAATATCGTCAGAAAAGAAAGGGGAACGTTTTTACCATCACGCAATATAAATTAGTGACAGCTAGGCCGCGTTTGTCTAATGCAGCTTCCTCCTCTGTCGACTTGTCTTATGGAGATTCTAATGCAAAAGCCCTATACTAACAAGTCAGTTTCTCGCTCTTAGAATAGCCGATACCTGCATCTCAAGTATCTATGAGCTGCTCCACTCTCGCTGGGTACATATTCGTTGATTGATGGGCTGGTGAGCCTATGCAGAACGTCGGAAGACCCCTCTCAAGGAACAGTCCTCGGGCTAATTATATGCCACGTACAATATTACACCGATTGTTTAACTATTACAATATTCAGACCATACATGCTTACAGGTAGCGACCATGTCTCTCCAGCATAACTTTAACAGTCTGGATCATGTTGCCGTGCTACTTGACGGTAGGCTGATAAAAAAAGTTTTAGCAATACAGTAGGAATGTTTTGCAATACGACGCAACAATAAGTCGCAGGGAGTTGACTGTTGCTGTGTTCAGAGAATATTTCATACTTGCTTTGTAGCCACTGTGTCAAGTTTGTGGGCGCAGTCGTTCGCTAGCAGCGTTAATTTGAAGTGATTGCTAGAGCATCGTGGTAACGAAGTGAGATTCGGCCAATTTTGCAGTACAATTTCGCACGTGGTTTAAACACAGTCCAGTGCTTTGCATAAATAACTCTTCCATTCGGTGATGTGCATCCACATCGTAAAACTATATTCAGATGGTACAGAGACTTCAAAAGATGAAATTTCACTTAGAGGACGCTGAGAGGACGGAAAGGCCACGATCCTCAGTTATGGAGGGAATCACTGACGCTGTGAGAAAAAGGCTGGACAAAGACAGGTGAGTGACCTATATGCAGGTAGAGGACATCTTACGGCTAAATACACCAACAGTTCGTCCGATTCCGCATAATAATGTGCAAGTAAAGAAACTTTGTCTCTCAGTGCCGCAATCTCGTAGACTGACGAAAGAACAGATGACACGACGTGTGACTTGGTTCCGGGAGATGTTAAGGAAGTTTTCTAAGGGACAATCTCAGTATGTGAATAACATCGTGACAGAATACGAGACTTGGGCGTACTATTATGACCTGCCGACTAAGACTCAAAACAAAGTTTGCGTCTTTGAAGACGACGACACATCCGTTGCTATCAGAAAATTCCGATCAGTAAAGAAGAAAATAACAGCACTAAGCAGTGCCAACCCCAAGTCATTCAATCTTTCAAGAACCTGCGACCGAAGTCAAGAATGGACACTTGGTTCCTCCATCACGACAACACTCCAGCTCACCGCGCCAAATCATGTACCGAATATTTGCGGCGTACAGGTCCGAAACTTCTTGAGCTCTCCCCTCACAGTCCAGGCCTTGTTCCTTGTGAGCTTTGCACTGTTCCCGCATGTGAAAATGATGCTGAAAGGAGTGCAGTTTTCAAGTGATGATGACCTCCTGAGGGCCTGGGACAACGAGTGTGCCTTGCTCCCTACAGAAACCTGGGAGAACTGGTTTAGGGATTGTTTTCAGAGAATGGAGAGGTGTATTCTGTGGTGTCACCGCCAGACACCACACTTGCTAGTGGTAGCCTTTAAATCGGCCGCGGTCCGTTAGTATACGTCGGACCCGCGTGTCGCCACTATCAG
Organism: Schistocerca gregaria; assembly: GCF_023897955.1. NCBI lineage: Eukaryota > Metazoa > Arthropoda > Insecta > Orthoptera > Acrididae > Schistocerca > Schistocerca gregaria. The sequence continues at coordinate 611,854,811 of NC_064921.1, read as the reverse complement.
TGATTGCAGACCGAGCGCCGCCACAAGGCAGGTCTAGTCTAGAGAGACTCCCTAGCACTCGCCCTAGTTGTACAGCCAACTTTGCTAGCGATGGTTCACTGTCTACATACTCTCTCATTTGCAGAGACGACAGCTTAGCATAGCCTTCAGCTACGTCATCTGCTGCGACCTAGCAAGGAGCCATATTCAGTTATAATTACTTCAAGAATGCATTCTGAACAGGTAATATTGTGAATCATGTACCGTCAAGAGCGACGTTCATCATTAATGGATTAAAATTAAGTATCAAAGTAATTAAGACCGATTTCTGAATTCTCATTCCTTGTCATGTTCCAGACCTCAGGCCAGTATAGTTCTTCCCTCCTAAACGTGTGCATTTCGGCCTCCACTCGTAACACGTTGTTGGCTCTTCTGCCAACACAAAATTGGCGACGAGCAGTAAAAATGGTGCTCTTAACTATACTGACATATGTCGTTGAGACTGCCCTGATTTGATTGTGTAATGGCTTCGCCACAATCTCCAGATGTGCTGTCCGAATTTTATCACTTACAGAATCAGCAGACGCAGGCATTACTGGATGCCCTTGGACAACTCGTCCAGAGTCAACGTGCAATGCAAAACGATGCGGCAGCCGCCGCTCCACCGCTAATGCAGCCACAACATGCAGTTGCACTGACCTTCAGACCTTTTGATGCTGCACTGAAAAGCTGGACGGAGTGGTCACGTCAATTTGGATTCCATCTCGCCGCCTACAGAATTCAAGGTAACGAGCGACAGCCTTTTCTTTTGTCGTCCGTCGGTGTGCAAACCCACTGTGTAATAGTCAAATTATTTCCCCGACGCGACGTAGCAACTCTGTCCTACGAAGAAATTTTGTCTGCATTAGACACATATTTCAAAGAATCAGTCAATGTAGCCGCGAAACGGTATACCTTCTTTCGTACAAAAAGTACGGCAGGTCAGACTAATCGGGAGTGGGTTGCAACCTTGCAAGGCCTTACTAGGGATTGTGCTTCAGATACTATGGTACGTGATGCAATTGCACAGAACGTATCTGATGTTCGGATATGTTGTTGTTGTCTTCAGTCCTGAGACTGGTTTGATGCAGCTGTCCATGCTACTCTATCCTGTGCAAGCTTCTTCATCTCCCAGTACCTACTGCAACCTACATCCTTCTGAATCTGCTTAGTGTATTCATCTCTTGGTCTCCCTCTACGATTTTTACCCTCCACGCTGCCCTCCAAAGCTAAATTGGTGATCCCTTGATGCCTCAGAACATGTCCTACCAACCGATCCCTTCTTCTGGTCAAGTTGTGCCACAAACTTCTCTTCTCCCCAATCCTATTCAATACCTCCTCATTAGTTACGTGATCTATCCACCTTATCTTCAGCATTCTTCTGTAGCACCACATTTCGAAAGCTTCTATTCTCTTCTTGTCCAAACTAGTTATCGTCCATGTTTCACTTCCATACATGACTACACTCCAAACAAATACTTTCAGAAACGTCTTCCTGATACATAAATCTATATTCGATGTTAACAAATTTCTCTTCTTCAGAAACGCTTTCCTTATCATTGCCAGTCTACATTTTATATCCTCTCTACTTCGACCATCATCTGTTATTTTGCTCCCCAAATAGCAAAACTCCTTTACTACTTTAAGTGTCTTCAGACAGTGTTTCTCGTCTATGTGAAGAATTTGCAGACATTTTTGCACTGGGCCTCGGTTGCGCTAAGAACTATAAAGCACATTTGGAACTGAAAGTAAACACGCAACCGAAATTTTTCAGAGCGCGCAATGTTCCTCACGCATTGCGTGATGAGGTTGCAAAACCATTACACGATTTGGAATCACAAGGTGTAATTGAACGTGTGCAGGCTTCTCTCTGAACATCACCCTTAGTAATTTTGCCAAAACCTTCCGGAAAATTGAGACTTCGTGTGGACTTCAAGGTAACAGTGAATCCACAACTAGTGATTGCAAGTTTTCCTTTACCCCGCCCAGAAGATCTTTTTGACAAACTGTGCCCTGGCAAATATTTTTCGAAGTTGGACCTAGCAGTTGCGTACTTGCAAATACCGGTGGACGAAGAATCCCAGCCGTTTTGGTGGTTAACACGCATCTTGGGTTGTATCAATTCAAACGACTGTCATTCGGGTGGGCATCCGCCCCGGCATTGTTTCAGCAATATCTACAAACTGTTTGTGCGTACGATATTGTGATCTCCGGAAAGACGGAAGAAGAACATTTAGCCAATCTCAGAACATTATTTCAGGTCTTGCAACATAATGGTCTTCGCTTACGGAAGGACAAATGTGTGTTTTTTGCTCGTGACTTGCCATACCTGGGACATGAACTCAATGCCCAAGGCATACATCCCAGTCCCACGCACCTCTGTGCCATAAAAGACTTGCAGCTATAGAGTGCGCTGGGAAAAATCAACTACTATCACCGATATGTGCCGCATGCCTCTTCCATTTCAGCTCCGCTTCATCGCTTACACCGTAAAGGTGGTCCGTTCGTCTGTACGACGGAATGCGAACGCGCCTTTCGCCGGTTGAAATCGGTGTTGCTTTCCAGTACTTGCCTTACGCCATTCGATCCTCGGAAGCCCCTTTTGTTGATGGTGGATACGTCGGATTTCAGGATCGGTGCTGTGGTTGCGTAAAAAGATGGATCGCACGATCGCCCTATTGCCTTTGCGTGCAAATTGCTCTCGTCTGCGCAAAGAAATTATTCGCAGATCGAGAAAGAAACTTTGGCTCTAGTATTTGGTGTTACAAAGTTTCATGACTTCCTGTATGGCCGTCACTTTACCATAATGACAGACCATAAACCTTTGATATCGCTTGTTCATCCACACAAGCCTGTACCTCCACGTACAGCGCAGAAATTCATTCGCTGGTCTATTTCCCTCTCGCAGTACCGCTACGATATCTTGTATCGGTCCACTGCTAAGCACGGAAACGCCGGTGCGTTGTCCCGTTTTCCTGTTGCTGAGGATAGGTCATTCAATTCCTCCGAACTTGCTTGCATGTTCATTGATTCGGAAACCGATGACGTGGTCGAATCGTTTCCGATTGATTTTCGTCGTGTAGCTACAGTCACAACTGACGGCCCTGACCTTGTTACCGTTCTGCGTTTTGTTGCTACGCAATGGCCCTTGTCAAAGTCACGGATCGGGAAACCGTTGGTTCGCCCATTTTATTCTCACAAGGAGAGACTTTTTGTTCGACGTGGTGTTATGCTTTTGCGTTCTGATAACGATCAGTCCAGGGTCGTGGTCCCACGTTCATTACAGTCCCCTGTCTTAAAGCTTCTCCACCAAAGACATTGGGGTATAGTGAGAACGAAACAACTTGGTCGTCAGGACTGTACTTGGTTCGGAATCGATGCCGCGATTACGAATATGTGCTCTTCTTGCATGGTGTGTGCCGAACAACAATCAGCACCACCGCGGAAATTCTTTGCATGGCCAAAAGCCACTTTCCTTTGACGACGCTTACACATCGATTTTGCTGGTCCATTCTGGAATGCTCGATGGTTGGTTGTGATAGATTCATTCAGTAATTTTCCTTTTGCTGTCCGGATGACGTCATCTGCCACCAACCAAGCGTTATCCGCTATATTTTGCATTGAAGGTCTTCCACAGACTATTGTTTCCGACAATGGCCCACAATTCATGTCCGCAGAATTGCAGTCATTCTGCAAGGCCACTGGTATTCAACATCTGACGTCCGCACCGTTTTCACCACAGTCAAACGGTGCCTCTGAACGATTGGTCAGGACTTTCAAGTCACAGATGTTCAATTTGAAAGAGTTGCATTTTCGAGAGGACGCGTTATTGCTCTTTTTGTCCTCGTATCGCTCTCAGCCCCGAGATGGTCGCTCGCCGGGTGAGTTGCTCCATGGTCGTCATTACCGAACCTTGATGTCTTTGCTGCATCCGCCGCATCCGGTTCCTGTGCAGCTGCAGACACCTGCTTTTGCTCCAGGCGACATTGTCTACTACCGCCACTATCGAGGTTCACAGCGTTGGCTCGAAGGGCGCATTCTTCGCTGCCTCGGACGCGCTATGTATCTGGTTTTCGGGGCCTCTGGTGAGGTGCGCCGGCCTCTCAATCAGCTGCGCCTCTGTCGTCGCACTGGATCTGCCGCTCGCCGTCTGCTTTCAGCGACGGCCCCGTCGGGTCAGCGCCCTGGGGACCCATCTACTAGCTCGCCTCAACACCAGGTGTTACCGACGCTGCCTTCCATATTGCCCCATGGCGACGCGCCGCCGCCGCCGCCTGTTCTCCCGCCGGCGACGCCCGCAGTAGACGCGTCGCTGCAGCCGCCTGTTGTCATCATGGGCCCCAAGCCGCCGATCGCTCCCAGGGACCAGTTGTCCTCCGACATGGAACTCTTGCCCGCTCCGGACCACATGTCGTCTTCGCCCCGATAGAGGTCGACCCTTCGACCCCTCCTGTCTCTCTACGGGCGCATACACCGCACGATGGTGTGCTCCCCGGAGTAGGTTTTCAAGCGTTTCCTAGCTCCCCGCAGTCCGAATGGCAGGGTGCGGGTGGCACAGCCTCGCCTGTTGTTAGGCTCCCCACCTCGTCGCATTCGCCAACATGGGGTCCTCCCCACGGCGGACGGAGGCCTTATGCCACAACCGTCCGACGATTTGCGGGGGAGGAACGTGGTGTCACTGCCAGACACCACACTTGCTAGGTGGTAGCCTTTAAATCGGCCGCGGTCCGGTATTATACGTCGGACCCGCGTGTCGCCACTACCAGTGATTGCAGAGACGACAGTTTAGCATAGCCTTCAGCTACGTCATTTGCTCCGACTTAGCAAGGCCCCATATTCAGTTACGATAATTACTTCAAGAATGTATTCTGAACAGATAATATTGTGAATCATGTACCGTCAAGAGCGACGTTCATCATTAACGAATTAAAGTTAAGTATCAAACTAATTACGTCCTCTTTCTGAATTCTCATTCGTTGTCATGTTCCAGCCCTAATGCCAGTATAGTTCTTCCCTCCTCACGCTAGCCTGCGTGAGCTAAAACGCGTGCATTTCGGCCTCCACTCGTAACACGATGTTAGCTCTTCTGCCAACACAAAACATTCAACGTTGCGGAAATTATTTAGAAGAAGTTAAATAAATAAAACTTTATTTCAGAACTTTCCTAGTACCCTTTGTATCATCGTACAGAAGAAGCAGTGGTGTTTACTCTCAAACAAGTGTGACATCTTACTCCATACATAAAGTTGGGAGGCCATACAATATCAGTAATCTTGTCTGCACGATTCCTGCGACTTATCTACGTTTCATTAATGCCGTGGTATACCTATATCATATATCTGATGATGCACTTCCGATTGTTTCCATTTTATGCACAATAGTTTGACGACAGACCCACGCATCATCATCAGGTGATGCGTGTTTTACTGTTAAGTGTACTCGCTGCTTGGAATGCAACTGAAGATGGCGGCTGCATCGATCATCGAAACATTGTGCATAAAATGAACCATCAACTCAGCAGAACACTCAGAAACACAGTATTAAGCAATCACGCCGAGAAAGCCTGAGATATCACATCTCTACCTCCAAGGCTACAATAAGAGGTAAAAGACCTCCGTATATTGCCTATATATTGCATGGGAGTTAATTATAAAATGAATGCAATAATTTTACTAGCTGTGTGTCCGGTTACGAAGTCTCGTAACCGGTTGGCCCTGGCTAGTATTAGCACGCAATCTGACTGCATAAAATAACAATAAAGAATGAAAGGAAACTTCCGTTAACACAATTCATTAAATTAAGTCCTCAGCAACTATAAAAGCTACGAAACAACAAAGTACAAGTGTAACTGTTCTGTGTGTGATAGTGTGGTTCAACGTACATATATCTGGCACGGTTGTTCCTCAATACGACAAGATATTTCAAACACCATTTACAATGAACTAATTGAAAAACCACAAATACTATAATTGCACATAGAAACCAGAATTACAAGTCTAATACATGAACACGAGCCAGATGCTTTGTTGACTGAACCTGTGACCAAGATGCATTACTATTAGAGAGATTTTAAATAAAAAAATTTTTGTTACCTCCGTATATATTGACGACAAATACACTATGATCATTGCAACATCTTCCATATATACATTACACAAACCGAACAGCATCTATTCTCTCGCCCAACAGAACAATAACTGCACACAACATCTTCTCAACTAGTACTGCTCTCGACATCCTCTCAACAAGCACTCTCCACGGCAACGTCTGAACTACTACTACCCTCGACATTCTCTGCACAACTACTGCGCCTATGGAGGCGGCGGAATAATACTCTTTGGCGCAATCTCTGGCGCTGTGACTCAGTGTAGCCAACTTTCAATATATTGCTGGAGCTTATATCCCGCCACAATGCTTACGCTTTACCGGTTGCTGATGCGCTCTAAATTAGGTAACGGTGCGATCTTCTACCACAGTGGCATCAAGTTAGCGCTCACCAAATTAAATACAATACTCTTGCACTAGAATCTATGTCGGAGCTGTGCTCTTGAACGTACCGAAGATGCCTGTTCCTGGTAGGCAAACCCGCCCCAGCACCTCCTCCCATTGTTCAGAAATTAACTGTCCTGCAAGGATTTCATCGGAAAAATTCCTTACTCCACAGGGACGTTTCCTCACCACCAGCTTCAGCGAAATAATCAACAATTTGAAATTACTTTTGCTCAGTTCATGCAACACCCATCTGCTTCCCAAAAGAGAAACCTGAAACACTAACACCATGTTCGAATCAACTGTGTACTTGTAGTGGCCAGATGCAATTACAGTATTCACGGACGAGTGGAAATCGACAGATCAGCCATGCATGCATGACGCCTTCTTTCGTCTTGATCTGCAGTCAGAACACCCTCCCTGAGAACACGCTGCTCTTTAACCCAGAGGTAGTGTCCATCGTTTAAGCTCTCCAGTTCACTAGATCACTTGGACTGTACCACGTTACAGGTCAGCCAGTGAGCACAACCCACAATAATTTTGATAAAACATGCAGAAGCAAAAGAAATCCTGTCAGTGTAGTGTTCTCTTTCTTTCTGCGCACCTATGGCGTCACGAGTCACAGCCTGTTAGGTCAAGGCGCAGGGTCATCGTGCAATATCGCTAAGTTCAATTTATAAATATCGTTAAATACCCGCAGTCAAATAAGAGTCTTTATAAATTTTAAGCAATTCCTCACACAATTTCTAACAAGTCAGCTTGGCAGATACACGCTACTGGCCATTAAAACTGCTACACCAAGAAGAAATGCAGATGATAAACGGGTATTCATTGGACAAATATATTATACCAGAACTGACATGTGACTACATGTTCACGCAATTTGGGTGCATAGATCCTGAGAAATCAGCTTCCAATGTGCGTTCACCGCGATGTCGCCAAAAACGGATGCGACCATCATGATACTGTAAACAGAACCTGGATACATCCGAAAAAATGGCGTTTGGCAATTCGTGCACCTACTTTCGTCGTCGAGTACACTATCGCAGGCGCTGCTGTCTGTGATGCATCGTCAAGGGTAACCGCAGCCATGGTCCCCGAACTGATAATCCATGCTGCTGCAAACGTCGTCGAACTGTTCGTGCAGATGGTTGTCTTGCAAACGTCCCCATCTGCTGACTCTGGGATCGAGACGTGGCTGCACGATCCGTTACAGTCATGCGAGTAAGATGCCTGTCATATCCACTGCTAGTGGTACGAGGCCGTTGGGATCCAGCACGGAGTTCCGTATTACCCGCCTGAACCCACCGATTACGTATCCTGCTTACAGTCATTGGATCTCGACCAACGCGAGCAGCAATGTCGCGATACGATAAACCGCAATCGCGATAGGCTACAATCCGACCTTTATCAAAGTCGGAAACGTGATGGTACGCATTTCTCCTCCTTACACGAGGCATCACAACAACTTTTGACCAGGCAACGGCGGTCAACTGCTGTTTGTGTATGAGAAATTGGTTGGAAACTTTCCTCATGTCGGCACGTTGTTGGTGTCGCCACCGGTTCCAACCTTGTGTGAATGCTCTGAAAAGCTAATCATTTGCATATCAGAGCATCTTCTTCCTGTCGGTTAAAATTTCGCGTCTGTAGCACGTCATTTTCGTTGTGTAGCAGTTTTAATGGTCAATGGTATTATATTTCTTTAGTAACGCCAAAATTTAATATTATTAATGAACAGCGTTTCTTTAGTAGTTCTTCTCGGTAAGTTTTAGTAACGTCAAAATTTAATATTGTTTCTGAAGGTAATATAATATATACTTTGCTTTGATTATTTTGGCAACAACTGATACAGATATCATTAGTGCTTGTGAACTTTAAGTAGATAGATCCTGGTAGTGATTCATTTACATTAGTGTGTTCTGAATCAACAGTGTAACAAGACTTTAAAGCAATTCATATTGTGGACAAACATTTCTGTGAACCTAACTGGTGCTTTACGTGATTACACTAACAGTGAAATGGAACAATGTCGTAAATTTGAAACTGAAATTTATCAGTTTATTTATTCGTATGTAAAAGTACTACAGACCAGTTAACTCAGAATACACTAACCTTCAAACTCCTGTGCATAAGGCCACATGTGAAACTTACCGAGTCCAGGGGTTCCCAACACCGTCATGCGGATGTTACCGATGGTGATCACCTGGTTGTGCCTATAGCTACACACTCCAGTCCTATTCGCTTAGACACGAGCGCCAGGCGTGCGAGAGCTGAAGATATCTGGATGAGGCCCAGGTTAACATCGAGATATAGGACCCGCATGGCAGCAGAATACATGCAACAGCATCACATGCCCCCCTCTTCCCCTACCGATCCCCCCTGTCCCCATGTACGCACAGACGCACGTACACATGTTACACACATCATCAGAACCTTCGAGAGAGACTCTGAACACAGCCTCTTGGTGTAGCGTCGGCTAGGCCACAAAAGCGGCCGGTACCGCCCTTACAGTCCGGTTAAGGGAAGGAGGAAAAGGCGAACAGTCTTCGACAAAAATGTTCAAATGTGTGTGAAATCTTATGGGACTTTACCGCTAAGGTCATCAGACCCTAAGCGTACACCCTACTTAACGTAAAGGACAAACACACACACCCGTGCCCGAGGGAGGACTCGAAGCTCCGCCGGGACCAGCCGCACAGTCCATGACTGCAGCGCCTCGGACCGCTCGGCTAATCCCGCGCGGCCCGTCTTCGTCATAGTCATCAGCGCCTTAAGGTGTTGTTTCGGTGGAGAGCTTCCAGGCGATGTCGCTGCTACAGGCTGCTCTACACGGCGTCGCTGACGGTGGGTCACGTGGTTTGTGCTGTTCCCCACTCTGTCCTGTAAACAGTCGTCACAGTAAGTGGGTGGCCACGGCTTAATTTATGGTATCGCTCCAGCTTGCTGTACTCTTCTGTAATTAATTTTTGGGTACTGAGAGCAACGTTAAAGTGGCGACGACAATATTCGCTTAAGGGGAGCTTAACTAACTATCTTTTAAGCTTTTGACAATGTTGACTGAAATACTCTCTTTCAAATTCTAAAGGTGACAGGGGTAAAATACAGGGAGCGAAAGGCTATTTACAATCTGTACAGAAACCAGATGGCAGTTATTAGAGTCGAGGGACATGAAAGGGAAGCAGTGGTTGGGAAGGGAGTGAGACAGGGTTGTAGCCTCTCCCCGATGTTATTCAATCTGTATATTGAGCAAGCGGTAAAGGAAACAAAAGAAAAATTCGCAGTAGGTATTAAAATCCATGGAGAAGAAATAAAAACTTTGAGGTTCGCCGATGACATTGTAATTCTGTCAGAGACAGCAAAGGACTTGGAAGAGCAGTTGAATGGAATGGACAGTGTCTTGAAAGGAGGATATAACACGAACATCAACACAAGCAAAACGAGGATAATGGAATGTAGTCGAATTAAGTCGGGTGATGTTGAGGGAGTTAGATTAGGAAATGAGACACTTAAAGTCGTAAAGGAGTTTTGCTATTTGGGGAGCAAAATAACTGATGATGGTCGAAGTAGGGAGGATATAAAATGTAGACTGGTAGTGGCAAGGAAAGAGTTTCTGAAGAAGAGAAATTTGTTAACATCGAGTATAGATTTAAGTGTCAGGAAGTCATTTCTGAAAATATTTGTATGGAGTGTAGCCATGTATGGAAGTGAAACGTGGACGATAAATAGTTTGGACAAGAAGAGAATAGAAGCTTTCGAAATGTGGTGCTACAGAAGAATGCTGAAGATTAGATGGATAGATCACATAACTAATGAGGAAGTGTTGAACAGGGTTGGGGAGAAGAGAAGTTTGTGGCACAACTTGACCAGAAGAAGGGATCGGTTGGTAGGACATGTTCTGAGGCATCAAGGTATCACCAATTTAGTATTGGAGGGCAGTGTGGAGGGCAAAAATCGTAGAGGGAGACCAAGAGATGAATATACTAAGCAGATTCAGAAGGATGTAGGTTGCAGTAGGTACTGGGAGATGAAGAAGCTTGCACAGGATAGAGTAGCATGGAGAGCTGCATCAAACCAGTCTCTGGACTGAAGACCACAACAACAACTATCCTTTGGGTTAAAAAATCGATTTTTTTTAAAATTGCATTTTTGGATCCATAAAAGTGTTTAGAATCCACCTCTGAACCGGTTTTTAAGAAACGGAACGGAAATGTTTGTTATTCGCGGTTGAACAAAAAAATACACCTGCCTGAAATCGGCCTTTTTCACGCACCAGTCTTCTTTCTTTGGGAGGACGAGTTATTGTACCGGTGCTTGGGAGGAAACATACAAAATTCAAATGAAAGTTTGAACGCGTTTGTTTGGAAGTTAGCCCCCAAACATTTGCATTCTGGTGCAAAGACTATGGAGTTTACGACTTTCCTGGCAGTGAGCAGCTTCAACGAAGGGTATCCAGCAATTCTGAAGACCATGATAGCGATGGACATCACCCTGGGACTCTGTTCAACGCACTTCGCCAAGCATTCGGACGACCACTGGATTCATGCGGGCGAAAACCGCTTGTCACCTGTCGTACGAGTGGCTCTGGAGCAGCGCAGGATGGCTCAGGTCGAGCAGAACGCTCTCTATGAGGAAGAGGAAGGACTAGTGTATGGATCCGGAATAACAGACTGAAATGAGTTGCATAATATGGCATTTATATGTAGTCAAATCTTCAAACGCGATTTTGTCGAAATGACTTTTTTTATCGCGCACCATGGTAACTTCAAATATACTGAACCGATTGGCATGATTCTTTGTTTGCGACGAAGCTAACTAAATTGTTCCACTTTTATTCCCATCCACCAACTATAAATATTTTTACTTGGCCGACGAATTTAAAAAATTGATGAAAAAACCTATTTCTTTTCAAATGGCCACCATTTTGTTTCCTATGGTTCTAATAACTTAAGCGAGATACAACTTCTAAAGAATCTTATATACTTCGCTAACGTCAACTCAATTTTGATTTTAGACGAGCCGGCTGACCTGTGACATACAGCGTGTGGAGGTCTACACCAAAACTTTGTTTCGTTCCGACGGCACTGCCGCCTTTGCTCTTCGGCATTTCCGGTCGAAAAACTTTCAGTTTGTAGAGGAAATATCAATAAACATTTTGACCAAATGTGATATTGACATCTATAACACATCCCGAGAAAAAAAATTATCAAAGAACATGCTTTTTTCGGGCCAAAGATAGTAAACCTCCACTTAACGAAGAGTGCAAGTAATTTTCGAATTGCAGAAGAAAAAAGGATTCAGAATTCACAAAATAGTGGCATCATCGACTTATGCCGCAAAGAAATAGTGCCATAATTACTTATATTTGTCTTGTTGTACTTTAATATAACACCAGCATGTTCAATTAAAATTCTGATATTTAACGAATGGAACTACTACATTCATGTGACCACCAGTGAAAAGCCTGAACAATCTCCTTTTGCTGCGCGAGACGTGCCGGAACAGAGTCAAAGATGTTCTGGAAGGTACTGACATGCAGACTCCAATGCCGTCACCAGTTGCGCTACGTTTTTCGGTTGAGAATCCATGGCGCGAACAGCCCGATCGACGTGATTCCAAAGATTCTCGTTTGGATTTAAATCCTGGATGTTTGATAGCCAGGGGGAGTACGGAAAACCTCATTCTGGTACTCTTCAAACTGCGAGCTTGCATTGTCCTGCCGATGGATGCCATCGTGCCGAGGAAACTCAAACTGCATGTAGAGTTAGATATGGTCCCGAAGGACAGAGCCATATTAGTGTTGAACCAGTGTGACTTCCAAAATGACGAGGTAACTCAGGGAATGCCCTCCGGCCTGTACAGTTCCGATTATTGTTGCATGGTGTTTACCTTCAGACGTTTCACACAATACATGCCAACGGCCATCCGTCTGATGGAGCATAAGACGTTGAAACGTCCTCTTAGAACAATTATAAAAGACTGTGCTTAAACTGACACACAATATTTTTAGCGCAACGCAATCTGACTTCCAAAAATCCCTACGAAAGAATGGCCCTGACTAACATTAACCTATACTTATCACAAATCACTTACCTCGCAAAAATCTCCGTTACTCAAGCTACTGCAATACAGCGAGCGCCACTACTGCCAGCTAACTAAAAGATTCAAACTACTGAAGGCACTAACTACTGATAGGCATAGATAGCAAATGAAAGATTTTGATAGAGAACAAACAATGTATTTACCTTAATAGTCATAACATATATAGCAGTTCATGACATCCAGTCTTTCAATTTACAAAACTCCGCCATCTCTCTCCCCACTGCTGGCGGCTCACCTCCAACTGCGCAACGCTACGCGCTGTTAACATGCAGCTGCCGCTGCCCAACACTACAATGGCAGACAACAATGCAAACCAGCCACAGACTGCACACAGCACAGCCAGTGATTTTCAGTGCGCTAAGTAGCGTTACCAATATAAAAAACCTAAACAGCCTACTTACATAGCCCCCATGCTCCCCACAAAAAATTTTACAAATTGTTTTGGGCAGTGGCCAATACAGATTAGAAAAAATTTTTCATAACTACAATAACAAAGAAATAAAATGCACACACTTATCGGTACAATGTTGGTCAAAAGCTAAAATTTTCTCACAGTTCATAAAGACAGTCCTGATCATTCATCACAGTAAAATAGCAGTGTTTTTGCTCAATGTCTGAGCAGTAAAAGGAAATGCACACGGAAGTAGTGGATTTCCATGCAGTCTTGAAGGGGTAGTGTTGTCCTACCAACGGAAAGACAGTGCTGACTCTTGACATGCTGACAGGTAATGGGCCACAACAGAGCAAACCCACCGCAGAGTCAGTCGAAGTTTTGAAGAGTATTGGTAGGTAGGTCATCACAGAGCAAACCCATTGAGTCCTGGTAGAGATTGTGGTATTGGTGGGCCACCAGAGGTGCAGATCCACTGGAGTCCTTGTAGAAATAATGGTACTGGTGGGTCATCAAAGATGCAGACCCACTGTAGTCCATGTAAAGAAGGGCCAGCAACCAACTGTTGCGACTGTGCAGGAGCACAATCACCATCGAAGAGTCTTGCGGAGAATATAGCAAGTCCATAAACCACCACTTGTCCACTCACATTGAATTTGTTTGAAATGTCCTTAGAACCAGCAATGCTGTTAACCAGTCCCTTGCTGAATTATTAACACACGTGCAAACACTATCAGTCCCTGCTTCTCGCATATTGTCCATATACTACGGCCAACAGAAACGTGTGCAGTGAAATGTAACTTAATTTGATGAACTGGTGTCAATTACAATTTTATAACATAAGAATACAATAACAAAGGTGCAAAATACATCATTAAAAACATAATAATACAGATAACATTTGTAGTAAAACAGGCTTTACAAAAGAATAGAAATAAACATGCACATCAGTGTTACAAAAATTATGACATAAGTACATACATAAAGATCAGAATAACTTTTGAAACATCAACTTCACATATGAGCAACAAGGCAGATCTCCTAAGGGCAGATCGTGAAACACGACGCGGGGGTGGTGTGGGTGCCTATGTTCGGTCTGATCTGACACCTACTGTACTATACACATCGGATGCAAAGGGCGAAGGAGAAGCAGAGTTCTTGTTCTTCGAAATAAATACATCAAATCAGAAGCTGCTAATTGGAGTAATCTATAAACCTCCAAACGTCGGTGCCATGTCCTCCTTTCAGTCTGCCCTGTCCTCATTCGTGACACAGTATGAACACATAATCATTATGGGCGACACAAACATCGACTTACAGTTAAAATCTCCCTCTGCCGAAAAACTAAGGCGACTGTTCCACTCCAGTGATATGAGATTAACACCGCTGGACCAACTCATCGCACGCCACACAGCCACATACTCATAGATATAATAGCAACAAAGCGACCAGATAAAATAATCCGCGCCAATAACACATCCGCTCCGGCACTCTCTGCTCATGACGTGATATTCTTAAATTACTCAATGCATACTACCAAATAAAAGTCTCACCTGGTAACCTACAGAAACTTAAAAAATGTTAACCATGACGCTCTTCAAAAGGATTGCTCAGACATCCCTTGGCATGATATAAGCAATGAACCGACTTTAGACGGAAAAATTCGGCAATTATGTCGCAAAATTATTGCACTGTATGATAAACATGCTCCTCAACGCACTGTCAAAGCAAAGAGAGCTCCCGCTCCGTGGCTCACCACAGCATTACGCTAGTTAATGAATAAACGTGATGCTGCACATAGGGCCTTCAAGCGTAACCCAACTCCCGAGGCATACGAAGCTTATAGGAAACTCCGAAACAGAACCAAGCAAAGCGTGAGGAATGCCAAAATCAGACATGCCCGCTCTGTCATATGCTGCATATCAAAACCTGCTGCACTGTGGAAAAAGCTGCGCAGTTCCGGTATAGGGAAGTGAAGATCTGACGCTGTTTATCAAGCATCTGCAGAAGAATTAAACGATTTGTTCTCAACAGCTGTAAACTGCCACCCAGCGACAAATTACCAGCCCCAAGATATCAATCTCTCGAGAGACAAGTTTTCCCTAAAACATGTCACTACCGGCACAGTACACAAGGCAATTATGAGAATCTCTTCCGAGGCAGTAGGAAATGATGGAGTGAGCATTGGCATGATTAAGAACGTCGTAGACACTATTATTCCGGTTATCACAGACATCTTCAACCTGTCTCTTGTCAGTAGTACATATCCTACTGAGTGGAAGCAAAGTTTAATTCAGCCTATACCCAAGACTGACAACCCTAAGTCGCCAGGTGACTACAGGCCGATCAGCATACTACCTGCAATATCCAAAGCCCTAGAATACATCGTCCATGAACAGCTGACGGATTACCTCAAAACTCATAACATCCATGACGAATATCAGTCAGGCTTTCGAAAGCACCATAGTACAGCAACTGCATTAATCAAAGTAACTGATGACATTAAACATGCTATGGACAGACGTGAAGCTACTATCCTAATACTGCTTGACTTTAGCAAGGCTTTTGACACAGTTGACTTCGATATATTACTAATTAAAATGAAACAGCTGAATTTCTCAAATAGCGCAATACACTGGTTCGACAGCTACCTCAAAAACAGAAGTCAACAAGTCATCATGGAAAAGTGTGCTCTCTAGAGCTCCCTAAGGCTCCGTCCTTGGTCCACTACTCTTCTCACTGTACATTAATGATATTTCTTCAGTGATTCACTCCTGCACCTACCATCTATATGCCGACGACATCCAACTGTACATAAGTGCAAGCCCCAAAAACATTGCTGGCGCAGTAGCGAGTATGAACGCAGATCTTTGCTCTGTTTCTCTCCCAGGTCAGACTTATATCTCATCCAAAGTTAATCAGCCGGTACTTTCGCGAAACAGTCCCTACAATACTCCTCAATGGTACCCAACTACCATACCAAAAAACAGTAAAAGACCTTGGAATAATCTTGGATGAACACCTAAACTGGGAAGAACAAACAGTCACAGCTTGCCGGAAATCGCTCTCCTGCCTACATGCAATTCAAAAATTTAGAAAAATATTTCCAACCCATGTTAAACAAAAATTAGTCCAATCACTAGTCTTGCCTAATCTTTACTACTGCGATGTAGTTCAACATGGCACAAATAGTGAAAATTCTAGATGCCTCGAGATAGTGATGAATGCTTGCGTTAGATAAGTGTGCAATATTCGGTTGTAAGATCATATCAGTCCTTCATACTCCCAGCTAGGTTGGATACGCCCACATAAGGCACGCGATCTCCACACAATGTGCTTACTTCATCGATTTCTTAGCCACTGGTGCCCTCAATACTTATCTTCTCACATTAAACACCTATCATCATTCCACAATCGCAATACCAGATCGGATACGTCTAGCACCTTGGCTGTACCTTTACATAACACAAAATCTTTCTCCTTGTCATTCTCCATCTCAGCCATACGACTATGGAACTCACTCCCATGTGATCTGCATCTTATCCAGAACTACTCAACATTCAAGAGGGAACTCAAACTTACATATTAGGGACGGTATAGCCACCATTGTTGTGCCCCTCCCATCTCTTTCTCTCTCCTCTCCATCACAGCTTCGAATTTTACTATTCTATTTCTCTTCCTCTAACCTATCTACCTCTTATATATCTCTTTCACCCCATTCTATCGTCTTATGTCTCTGCTCGATGAGAATAACTCACAAGATGCAAGAATATAACGAGAAAATTCCCAACTAACAATGGAACTGACGTTCACAAAAGAAAAGTATGTTTACTTTCACATACATAGTCATTATTATTATTATTATTATTATTATTATTATTATTATTATTATTATTATTATTCTTGATTGTTATAATTATTTTTATTGTTATAATTATCATGCTTTTATAATCTCTGTTATTTTTCTTTAACATCAGTACTGCATAATACGTTATATATCCTTAATGTTATGTAGAAACGGTAACTCGTTCAATCTGAGTATGCCTGGTTAGGTGTAAGAGAGGGCCTGAAGGCCCTAATCTTGCCAGGTAAAATAAATGCATAAATAAATAAAACAGAACAGATAAATAATGTCTAAACGTGTTTACAAAGTAAATAACATATTATCAGAAAAATTCTACAACGTAACTCGTATCAGCTAAACACACAAAGACAGGAAAAAATACAAATTCACATAGCGTAATAACACAAAATACGGCACAGGGTTTGTTTCCAGTGTGATATTTGGTACTGCAGACCAACCCAAAACTTCATTCTGTAGATCTTTCGTCGTATCTCAACATTTGTTTCCACCAAAAATATCCTATCCAAGCATGCTTTCTGTATTTTGTTCACATCCTCTTTCAAAAATAGTTTTTCTCCACTGTACACTACTTTTTTGGCCAAATCATTTTCTTATAACTTCTCAATGCATTTCTTCCAATTGATCATAGTTAGTTTCTTATATAGTCTACCCCCTCTTAAGCTAACTTAAACCTACTGAGCTCAGATGCTAAACTAAGGGACAAGGCAATGCAGTAGCAGGAAACAATTAATACAAATAGCAATGAAAAAAATGGAAGTTGTCAAAGCAGGCAGCAATATTACAACTAATATAAGGCAATCAAAAAAAGGGAAGTTGTCAAAGCAAGCAGCAATATTACAACTAATATAAGGCAATGAGCAGCAAACAAGAAAAATAAATCAGTCGTAAAACTAGCTTAACAGAGAAATACATAGTGAAATTTAGTAGCGCTATGCCTGGCAAACAGCAGCAGCAAATGCAATAACTTATATCTAAACATGACAAAGCTCAAGCAGAAAAAATATTACAGTAAAGACAACAATGCAGAAAAGGGAAATGTCTATTCACATATTAATATATATGTCATTAAAGTGGTGCACCACAAAACTAATTCTACAAAAGATATTACCAAGTAGTTGAAAAGAAAATTAAGTACGCAGTGACCGTTATTAATCCCTTCTTATTGTTCTTTCCTTTCGAAGTGCTCCTTTTTCGAAGAACGTGGATCACAAAATGATTATTTAATAGATCTGTTGATAGAAAGTGTTCACATTAGCAAATGCATTTAATTTTATTTTATAAAACCAATGCTGTAACACAGCTGAAACCTCATATCAAATGAAATAAGCAACTATGAAAGGAAAAGCATAAAAATATCATTCAATAGTCATGTGACATTTCATAAGTTAGTACAAATTCTCTCAACTCTCGTAGAAAGACGCTTGTCATTATCAGTTGTGCAGATGTAAATAAGTATCTTTTCCAAGTAATGAGCGTGTCGGTTTTTCTATGCTTTCTACAAAGGAATGTCAATAGCGAGGATAATGGCCTCTTTTTTTTTTCTTGTCCCTCTGAAAGGCACACACTAATGGCTTGTTTCCAGGTGGCTGTCGCGCAGCTGGGTGCCCACGACGCATTACCTGCACGTAGTCACTTAACTTTCTTACCCAAATATTCACGACACCTGTTTCCGCGATAGTGCCAGTGTCATATAAAAATTTCACAGGTCAAGAATTTGCGTTATTCATCTGTAGAAACAAAATCCTATTGAAATAAGAGTGTCCAAAAAATTTTCGTCGGCATTGTAATACATTCACGCATTTACATACATTTCATAACTCTTAAAGTACGATTCTAGGTTTACAACAACCTTTTTCACAAACCAGAGTCCCTAACCACTACTCATTATTCCTTGCTTTATTACACATATACATATTCGTAGACACTTCTTCAACATTTCATCATAATAAATACGTAGCATAATCAAATTCCTCATATAGCATCAGCTTATTGATCATAAACGTACCGCAACAGCGTAATACACATCGTCATCATAACATCATAAACCTCAGCCAAATCTCAAAATCGTCGTAGCTTCCTCCAATAATTTCAAAACCTCAAAAAAAATTCTCTGCTCATGTCAAAAGTGTCATCTGCCCCAAACGTACTTTAAAAATCATGATCCCATACCAAATACATCATTCAAACCTCTCATAGTATCACAATACTTACAACGTGACTCACCGAAAAAGGCCACCTGTGGCCAATCAGTGGACGTCCAGTTATGGTAACGGCACCAAATTCCAACCGCCGTTGCCGACGAACAACAGTCATCATGGAGCATGAACCAGGCGCCTGCAATGGACGCTCGCTGAACGCTCGTTGACTAGACGCTGTTGGCAGTCCCTTGGTTTATCTGGACGGACAGTTGGTCAACAACTGCACGTCTGTAAGCTCATACACATGTCCATAGCTGTCGATCACCCCTCTCATCTATGGCATGTGCTCCACCACAGTTGCTGCGGCCGAGCGGTTCTACGCGTTTCAGTCCGGAACCGCGCTGCTGCAGCGGTGGCAGGTTCGAACTCTGCCTCGAGCATGGATGTGTGTGTGTGATGCCTTTAGGTTAGTTAGGTTTAAGTAGTTCTGAGTCTAGGGGACTGACAACCTCAGATGTTAAGTCCCATAGTGCTCAGAGCCATTTGAACCATTTTTTTATATTGTTGCCTCGACGCCGGTTTTGGATAGCGCCATATTGCCATGCACGGCATACTTTAACCACAGTGGCATGCGAGAAATTTATAATCTTAGCCGTTTCGAAATGCTTCCACCCTTGGTTCAATAGCCTATGATCATGCCCTTTGGACTTCAGGTAACTCGCTCCGTTCCCACATTACTACAAAAACGTACAAGTTTTCCTCCCCGCTCCTCCCCCCCCCCCCCCTGGAAACGTTTTGTATACCCTCCACTGGTAACATTGTTAAAGTGGTCCCATTAATGTGTCTGGACCGAGTAGTTAATAAAATATGTGACCTATAAAAATTTTAGTTATTGTCATTGTGAAAAGAACAATTTTATTGCGTCAAATGGAGCGCTATGCGTTTCATTTTGTAATATGGCGCTACAGTCTGGGACCGCGCGACCACTACTGCCGCAGGTTCGAATCCTGCCTCAGGCATGGATGTGTATGAAGTCCTTAGGTTAGTTAGGTTTAAGTAGTTCTATGTTCTAGGGGACTGATGACGTCAGAAGTTATGTCCCATAGTGCTCAGAGCCACTTGAACCATTTGTAATATGGCAAAACAAGCCGAATCAAAACGGTGAAAATGGCCAACTGAAAATGCGTTTAGCGCAGCGGAAAGTTTGTATGGAGCCGCCAAGTAGGACACTCGGCGACAAAGTAACTGGTAACTACTCTGACAGAAAGCACAGCGGTAAGAATGTAGCCACACTGTGTCCGGAAACAGTTCTTTGTTAACTACACTCCTGGAAATGGAAAAAAGAACACATTGACACGGGTGTGTCAGACCCACCATACTTGCTCCGGACACTGCGAGAGGGTTGTACAAGCAATGATCACGGCACAGTGGACACACCAGGAACCGCGGTGTTGGCCGTCGAATGGCGCTAGCTGCGCAGCATTTCTGCACCGCCGCCGTCAATGTCAGCCAGTTTGCCGTGGCATACGGAGCTCCATCGCAGTCTTTAACACTGGTAGCATGCCGCGACAGCGTGGACGTGAACCGTATGTGCAGTTGACGGACTTTGAGCGAGGGCGTATAGTGGGCATGCGGGAGGCCGGGTGGACGTACCGCCGAATTGCTCAGCACGTGGGGCGTGAGGTCTCCACAGTACATCGATGTTGTCGCCAGTGGTCGGCGGAAGGTGCACGTGCCCGTCGACCTGGGACCGAACCCCAGCGACGCACGGATGCACGCCAAGACCGTAGGATCCTACGCAGTGCCGTAGGGGACTGCACCGCCACTTCCCAGCAAATTAGGGACACTGTTGCTCCTGGGGTATCGGCGAGGACCATTCGCAACCGTCACCATGAAGCTGGGCTACGGTCCCGCACACCGTTAGGCCGTCTTCCGCTCACGCCCCAACATCGTGCAGCCCGCCTCCAGTGGTGTCGCGACAGGCGTGAATGGAGGGACGAATGGAGACGTGTCGTCTTCAGCGATGAGAGTCGCTTCTGCCTTGGTGCCAATGATGGTCGTATGCGTGTTTGGCGCCGTGCAGGTGAGCGTCACAATCAGGACTGCATACGACCGAGGCACACAGGGCCAACACCCGGCATCATGGTGTGGGGAGCGAGCTCCTACACTGGCCGTACACCTCTGGTGATCGTCGAGGGGACACTGAATAGTGCACGGTACATCCAAACCGTCATCGAACCCATCGTTCTACCATTCCTAGACCGGCAAGGGAACTTGCTGTTCCAACATGACAATGCACGTCCGCATGTATCCTGTGCCACCCAACGTGCTCTAGAAGGTGTAAGTCAACTACCCTGGCCAGCAAGATCTCCAGATCTGTCCCCCATTGAGCATGTTTGGGACTGGATGAAGTGTCGTCTCACGCGGTCAGCACGTCCAGCACGAACGCTGGTCCAACTGAGTGGCCAGGTGGAAATGGCATGGCAAGCCGTTCCACAGGACTACATCCAGCCTCTCTACGATCGTCTCCATGGGAGAATAGCAGCCTGCATTGCTGCGAAAGGTGGATATACACTGTACTAGTGCCGACATTGTGCATGCTCTGTTGCCTGTGTCTATGTGCCTGTGGTTCTGTCAGTGTGATCATGTGATGTATCTGACCCCAGGAATGTGTCAATAAAGTTTCCTCTTCCTGGGACAATGAATTCACGGTGTTCTTATTCCAATTTCCAGGAGTGTATATAACAGTCAATTTAAACAAAATATTGGGAGCACAGTTTGGACCTACCATTAAAAGTTAAAAAAGTAGAAAGAAATGTAAACATGACCAACAGGTATGGGGCTATACAGGGTGTATATAAAAAAATGTAAATGTAGTATTGATCAAAACTGGAGGAAAAATCCGGAAACCAATAGCTGTTGATATAAGGGACCAACCTATCCTCACATTCTCAACTGTCTGTCATGTAGATGTAGACACTACAGGCAGTACTTCACGTGCCTACTGCACAGTCTAACATATGCTTCAGCCCTTCTTCGTTCTGAAACATGCACTCTTTCAAATACCTCCGGTCCATTCGAATTGGGTCATAAGCATTGGTCACACCTTCCTATAAAGTCTACATATTTTCGATGGATCAGGCATACCTCCCTGTCCTCAAGCCCTCACAGCTGTTAATCTCACGGATACAGGTCCGATGAACTGGTACGCCATGTTACTAGGTGTTCTCGATCAATCGCTCCATCATGAAATGTTGCGTTGATGAATTGTCACACAGTCCGCTGAAAAGGGGGTGGTGCTTTGTCGTGCATAAACTACATTCGATATCTTTCTGTAAGGTTAACATTCTCCACCAGCGCTGATAATTCATCGCGCGGAAATCGGTGGTGCACGCGCCTGTTAATCTATTTGGTGAAGTGTATGGCGGTATGACTTTGTTCCTGCCATACTCTGATACTGAAGCGATCCCAATGCCTCACCTCCATGACTGGTCGAGGATCTTCATCTGCCCACGCGTACGGACTGTGGTAATTTACTACGACACCTCTCGTGAATCTCACCTCACCTGTAAATAAAATGCAGGCTGTGAGTTGTGGATCTTCAACGGCCCACCTCTCAACATGTATTGGCTTCCGGACTAGTCATTAGAGCAACTTTCCTTTTGTTTTGTCTTATTCTATCCCCTTATAGGAATGTGTGACAGTTTTTAAACACCTTGTGTAAGGCCCCACTCGCACACTAACCGGCGCAGAGAAAGAAGCTGCTGGTCTACGGCAAGTGTTCGTCTAACTGCGGAGTGCTGGCCAGATGCGACTTGAATCAAGTACTCTTGCGGCCTGCGGTTCTCAACCCTGTGTTATAATAATATGCATCTAGCGACTTACAGCCGAATGCAGAAACCGTCAACTAATGTTAAGAGCTTCCTAAGACGATAGTTTTCTTGCTCAGTTACAAACAAAAATACTTCTGAAGGTAGTAACATTTTAGGTTGTGATTAACGTTAATTGACACTGATGAATTCAGCAGTGTGCTAAGTAAAGTTGCCCGCTTATCTCAGGGGCAACGGGGTAAGTAGATCGGCCACTACGGCGTTATACAATGTGAGAAGGGGAATGTTTTATTGTACTGACAACTAACGATGGTGCGCGACTCGAAGCGATACACTGCTACGGTAAAAGTTTTGACACAGAAGTAACAGGCATTCGTGAATGCGCAATACAGAAGCGATCATCTTGAAAAGTTGGACTTATTTGCAGTTGTAATGATCCCGATAGGAGGGAAAAGAAGTATGGAAGTATACGATACTGAGGATAAATTACGATTTTTCAGTAAAGTAAACTCAGAATAGTTAAATTTCGTATGAGTGCCATTATGATGCAATGTTTTTCAATGTCATTAATATATAATATTTCGATCCAAAAGAGATTGCAAAAGCAATTTACATTTATTTAAACTGTTTTAACACGAATATTTCATTAGTAACTGTTATGTTTTGCTCACATAGGCTAATTCAAAGTGTCAACGTATGTGACTACGAAATTTCTCGTTGTAAAATTTAGCCAGGAAAACCTCATTATTCACTACACTTAGTATGAAAAACAAATAAGTTTAGTAATACTTTTGTACTGTATACTCACGTAATTTACAGATTTGCACTTTTTAATCCCAATATTATGCGAATGAGAAAGGTCATATTCAACACTTTGTAATCCAGCTATTTCACTTGGTTGACACTTGTAATTATTTGTAAAATGCACCATTTATATTTTTAATTTAAACACCTGAGCACCAGAACCGTTTCGTAACTATTTCATGTAAATAATTCATTTAATAACAATTTAATTGACTCTAAAAACAAGAGACAATTTGTTGATCTCTTTGAAAGGTTATAAATACGAGCATTGTCAAAGACCAGCAGGTAGTTGGCTCAGTGTAGTTGTGAAAGTCACGTCGGTCAGTGTTTTTAGTGCCGGCCAATTCCATTGTATGTAAATATGTGTGGATCGCAGAACCAAAGAGGTTAATGCACAAGATGTAACTGTTTTGTCAGAGACGCCTTGGAAACTTCACGTGTTTTTTAAAGAGGAATAAAAACGAGTGATGACTTTTATAAAACTACTAGATATCTCCAGCCCTACCTTTTTTTTTACATCTGGACCTCTTATAAATATATAATACTTAGACAACAAAAGTGAAGACCCGTAAATTTTATCTTTGAAACAGTATTATTCAGCATTGTGACGACTACCCTGCGAACATCTTTGAAAGGTTTTGATGAGAAGTTATATTCTTCTAAAGTCTGTGACATTTTATTTACTAACATAAAACTGAATTTTCGTCATATTAAGGCAGGGGGCCGTTATACAGTTAGGATCATTAAATTAACTAAGGCCTTTCTAATGCATTGCAGTGAGTAGAAGAAACTGGCATTTAAATCACTTATCGCAGTTGTGTGCTATTGTCTCAGATTCAATACCCCATTTCACTATAAGTAAAGATGCTATTATTAATCAGTCATTCGCAAACATTGTAAAAACAAAATAATTTCGCCACCCAACTGTAGCGTTACAATTGTTAGGTTTCAAAGTTGGCCACAATGTGAAACAGACCACAGTCAACACGGAGTGTTCAGAATGGTACCGACTTTTAACGGTCAGTACTTAGGAGTCAGCGATCAACATATCGTGCCCCACTATAGCTAGTCTACTGGGGAATCAAACACTGCCATCTACATAAATTGCCACCTAATAATAAGACTGGTACAAATGCGGCCCGAAGTGCCGACCCACAAGGCCACTGTTCGCTTCTGAGCAAAGTAATTGTGACGGACACTGGTCTTCGGAGTTACTCGCGCGTGCCGCGTTTACCCACTCCTGTGTCGCCGCCCTGGAACTACAGGCAGAGACGGAGCGAAAGCAAGGCACAGGTGAAGGTTTGTCTCAGTTTCCGTCTTAAGCACTCCTACATCTACCGGGCCTTATCCCATACCTTCAGAAGGTCCGTATACCAATCTAGACGGAAATATGTGTATCCCATCTGTCTGCGTCTAATGCTATCCTGTGAAATACTGTGTGAACGTTCTCCGAAACATTTTCGAATCGTGGAACTGAGGCGCGACACAGTTATCAGGCCGGTATTCACATAGTAGGATGTGGGGAAACCGTCTAAAACCCACAACCAGCTGACCGACCCACTGGCGCACCTTGCTAGTCCATCAGGCGGATTCGATAGAGGGCCAGCGCGCCTACCTCCCCTCATGGACGCGCCAACGGCTTCACTACATACGGCAGCGTAACCGTACCGGTCATGGTGTCAGTAAGTGTTTGATACCGGAACTCTGAACTGTGTCAATGAGAGGGTGCACTCTGGCCAAGGCCTGTCGGAAATTTCAACCAAATCTGGGTTGAAATGGTTTAAATGGCTCTGAGCACTAAACGTCTAGAGGTAATAGATCACGTCAGGAGAGATAACTTTGGTTAGAGAGGAAATGTTCGTTCAAGCTTCCCGGCGGCGTTAAGCGTCCTTTGGTACTCGTCGGCCCTGGGACGACGAGATTTCATCGTATTGGCAACACCTACTAACCAGGTGTGAAACTTAAACGAGTAAACCGGTAGGTAATTTTCTGCGACAAAAGCTAAAAATTAGTGTCTATAAGCAGAGAAATATGTTTTTGAAGCGAACCAGGAACTTTAATTCTGATGGTCCCGTTGAGGAGTGCCAGTGCCTAAGAGCACAAGAGCACACGAACACCCTGAAACGCCCCTTAGAAAAATTGTACAAGACTGTGGTTAAACTGACACACAATATTTTTTTAGCGCAACGTAATCTGACTTTCAAAAATCTCTACAAAAAATGGCCCTGATTAACATTAACCTATACGTTTCACAAATCGCTTACCTCACAAAAATCTTGGTTACTCGAACTACTGCAATACAGCGAGCGCCACTTCTGCCAGCTAAATAAAAGATTCAAACTACTGAAGGCACTAACTACTGACAGGCATAGTTAGCAAATGAAAGATTTTGATAGAGAACAAACAATTTATTTACCTTAATAGTCATAATATATATAGCAGTTCATGACATCCAGTCTTACAAATTACAAAATTCCGCTAACTCTCTCCCCACGTCCACCACTGCTGGCGGCTCACCTCCAAGTGCGCGACGCTACGCGCTGTTAGCATCCAGCTGCCGCTGCCCAACACTACAATGGCGAGTATTACAACAATAGCAACCAGCCACAGACTGCACATGGCATAGCCAGTGATTTTCATACAGAGCGCTACGTGGCGGCTGCGTTACCAATAAAAAAACCTAAACAGCCTACTTACATAGCCCCCATGCTCCCCACAAAAAAATTTACAAATTGTTTTGGGCAGTGGCCAATACAGATTTGAAAAAAATTTTTCATAATTACAATAACAAAGAAATGAAATGCACACACTTATTGATACAACGTTGGTCAAAAGCTAAAATTTTCTCACACTCCATAAAGACAGTCCTGATCATTCATCAAAGTAAAATTGCAGTGTTTTTCTCAAAGTCTGAGTAGTAAAAGAAAATGCACATGGAAGTAGTGGATTTCCATGCAGTCTTGAAGAAGTAGTGTTGTCCTACCAACGGAAAGACAGTGCTGACTCTTGACATGCTGACAGGTAATGGGCCACAACAGAGCAAACCCACAGCAGAGTCAGTCGAAGTTTTGAAGAATATTGGTAGGTAGGTCATCACAGAGCAGACCAACTGTAGTCCTGCTAGAGACTACGGTATTGGTGGGCCACCAGAGGTGCAGACCCAGTGCAGTCCTTGTAGAAATAATGGTACTGGTGGGTCATCAAAGGTATAGACCCACTGTAGTCCTTGTAGAGATGGCCAGCAGCCATCTGTTTGACTGTGCAGGCGCACAATCACCATTGAAAAGTCTTGCGGATAATATAGCAAGTCCATAACCACCACTTATGTACTCACAAAAATTGTTTTTGAAATGTCCTTAGAACCAGCAATGCTGTTATCCAGTCCCTTACTAAATTATTAACACACGTACAAACACTATCAGTCCCTACTTCTCACATATTGTCCATATACTATGACCAACAGAAAACATGTTCAGTGAAATGTAATTTACAAGTTACTTAATTTGATGAACTGGTGTCAATTACAATTTTATAACATAAGAATACCATAACAAAGGTACAAAATACATCTTTAAAGAACATAACAATACAGATAAATTTGTAGTAGTACAGGTTTTACAAAAGAATAGAAATAAACATGCACATCAGTGTTACAGGAATTATGACATAAGTAAATACATAAAAGATCAGAATAATTATTGAAACATCAACTTCACACATGAGCATTAGAACAAAACAGAATAAATAATGTGTAATCATCTTTACAAAGTAAATAACATGTTATTAATGCAAATTATATTTGAGGATAACAGTATTCCTCATCAGAGTGAATGTAGCTTAGTATTACAAAAATTCTGCAACGTAAGTCTTATCAGATAAACATATAAAGACTGGTAGAACATAAATACACAAACACATAGTGGGATAACACAAGGAAAGGTTTGTTTTCACTGTAACATTTGGTACTGCAGTCCAACCCAAAACTTCAGTCCATAGATCTTTCGTCTTATTTCAACATTTGTTTCCGCCAAAAATATCCTATCCAAGCATGCTTTCTGTATTTTGTTCACATCCTATTTCAAAAATAGTTTTTATCCACTGTACACTACTTTTTTGGCCAAACCATTTTCTTATAGCTTCTCAATGCTTTTCTTCCAATTGATCGTAGTTAGTTTCTTATATAGTCTACCCCCTTGTGGGGCGGCGAAGAAGTTGTCGAATGAGTTGTTTGAATGTTCATTTCACGTAACAGACTATTGCCGATGCAACATATGTGGGACGGCGAAGAAGTCGTTGTTTAATGTTGAATGAAAGTTGAACATTGCCACCTTAAATCACGCGAGCCTGGCAACTAATTTGGTGGCCAGTCAGAAAGCGAAGGGAAACTTACTGACCTTAGTTCCCAGTCTGCACGGCCACATTCCTGTACAGCCCAGCTAAACGAAAAATATCCATAGTTCTTCACGGGATTAGGGCTGCTTCAATAAAATTTAAAGTTCCAAACAAGATTTTATTATCTTAAAGGCTCACACAAATTACTCGAAACTTCTGAAAATGCTAAAGACATTAAATATTGTTAATTCAGCCAATCGTTTAATAGTTCAGAGGCGACTTCTACAGCAAGTTCCTCCCGAATAGTTCATTACTCTAACTAACGGTGCTCTATTAATAGTTCGCAATAATGTTAAAAAAAAAAATTAATGCTCGCCTTAAAAGTGGAGTTAGTCACCACTTGCCACGCGGAATTATACTTCACACGGATGGCACAATAACAGTTTGTTACCGAAGTCTAAACGATCCAGGACGGTGTACAGTCCTCGCGATTTTCAATGTCCGTTTACATTGCTAAGTACGCGCATGTCACAGCCCGCTATGACGTCACCCGAGGCGAGGCGCGATCGGACGTTAAGCTCGCGTGGACTAGGCGTTGGTCTAATGCGGAGTGAGCTTACTACTGCCTCTGCCGCTCTTTTTATATAGCTCCGGCGCGTACCGCCAAGAGAGCATCTGTTCTTTCCGTTCCTATGCAGATCCCTGCAGCCTCCAAATGATCGCTATCTCAGGCACATAATCTTAAATATCACATTTAATAATAGCTTTACAAACTTCTCAATTTTTGTATACATACATCTGAGCAGTACAGAAGCACGTAGAAAATCTCAGCCCGCTAAAATTAAAACTTTACTCTCTAGAATTTTTACAATGGAACTAACGGTAGATTGTTACCTCTGAACCATAGCTTTATCAAGACTTGTATCAGCTGTTAATTATGCTACAAGACTAAAACTTGGTGTAGCTTTGTTAATTGTCCTATCTGATCATTGGTCTTAAAGA
Organism: Schistocerca gregaria; assembly: GCF_023897955.1. Taxonomy (NCBI): domain Eukaryota; kingdom Metazoa; phylum Arthropoda; class Insecta; order Orthoptera; family Acrididae; genus Schistocerca; species Schistocerca gregaria. Next base: position 611,825,843 of record NC_064921.1, on the reverse strand, counting down.
ATTTGTTTTATCATTAAAATTTAAAGTACTTAATCTATAATGCTTATGTACATTTTACTCACAAAAGTAGTTTTTACTAAATTACTAAAAAACTAGAAGAGGTAACTGATTGTGGTATTTCCATTATTATTATTAGGGTGAACTGAAGCAGCCTACCAATTTTCAATATTGTAGCTCTATTATTTCGCGCCTCTGATTTTTCCGAAAAACGCGGATTCTGGAGTCAATTTTAGTTTTATGGTTTTGGAAACCAGCACCACTCATTAATGACTTCTTACTGCACCTTCTCACCAAATTTTGGCTTCCTAGCGTCATTATTTAGCGCCTCCTATTTTTCTTTCAAAACGTGAATTTTACGTAAACTACTAATTTTATAACATTAAGATTTGTTACCTGAAACATTATTACATAGAACTATACTTTAACAAAGTTTTACACACAAATCTTAATTTTTACTTTTATGTTAAATGTGGTGCAATACTATATGCAGGCGCGTTACGATGACGTGACGCTACTAGCAGTGAACTAGGGTAAGTCCCGTGCACTCGCTCGCCTCTGTATCTTATACATGATACAGCGCTTGCTTTGCTTCACCCTCTTAAGCTAACTGAAACCTACTGAGCTCAAATGCTAAACTAAGGGACGAGGCAATGCAGCAGCACAAAACAATTAATACAAACAGCAATAACAAAAAAATGGAAATTGGCAAATCAAGCAGCAGTAAATGTAATAACTTACATCTAAACATGATAAAGCTGAAGCAGAAAAAATATTACAGTAAAAATGTTTAATACCTATGTCACATCTTAACACTAGAGTGATGCATCACAAGAACATACGCTAGCAGATGAGTTACCAAATCGTAAAAAAATTATTTTTGCAATTCCTGTGAAGGGAAATGTCTATTTGTGCTCTCTTTTCCAAGAAAGTACATCATAAAATGATTCTTTACTGGGTCTGTAGACAGAAAATAGTGATATTAGTACATCTATTAAATTTTATTTTAACCAATGCTGCAGTGCAGATAAAAACTGGATATTAAACAAAATGAGCACAATCTCCCAGCTAGAAAGACAATAGATATAAAATGTTTCTCATCATTTCATTCCAGTAAATACCATAAATTAAGAGTTTCACAGTGTAATCATATGTTTTTAAGTTTGGGCGTGTCGTATTTGCGATGCTTTCTACAAAGGAATGTCAACAACGAGGTTAATGGCCTCCTTTTTTCTCCACCTGTGCCTCTGAAAGACACACACTAATGACTTTTCTCAAGGCGGCTGGCACATCTGGACGCACACAACGCATTACGTCACGGTCACTTACCTTTCATACCGAAATATTTACGACAGCAGTTTTCGCTACAGTGACAGTCTTATATAAAAATATTTTCACAGGTTGAGAATTTGTGTTACAAATATGTAGAAAATAAAATCTTATAAATATAATAGTGTCCAAAAAAATTTCGTCGGCATTGTAATACATTCACGCATTTACATACATTTCATAAATCTTAAAGTACGATTCTCGGTTTCCAACATCCTTTTTCACAAACCAGAGTCCCTAACCACTACTCATTATTCCTTACCTTATTGCACACATACATATTCGTCGACACTTCTTCAATATTTCATCATAACAGATACGTAGCATAACCAAATAACTCATACAGCATCAGCTTAAACATACCTCAGCAGTATAATTCACATCGTCGTCGTCATAATATCATAACACCTCAGTCAAATCTAAAAAACGTCATAGCTCTCTACAATAATTTCAAAACCTAAAGAAAATTCTCTGCTCATGTCAAAAGTGTCATATACCTCAAATGTACTTTAAAAATCATGATCTCATACCAAATATGTCATTCAAAGCTCTCATAGAATCACAATGGTTCCAAAAAATATGAACAGTTCACAAAGTATAGACAAAATACAATTTCGTAAGTGTGAAGATATCCACCTGCATAATTGTGTAAACATGTCTCACTGACGTAGTAAAAAGATGTTTGTTTCTCTGTCAAATAATCAGATAGCTGTGTAATTCTGTGTTAGAGAAATATGGTACCGATGTGTAAAATTGTATAAGCAAATATCATATTAGCTAGGGCTACTTGTGCTTGCCAGACACATGGTACACAAAGTAAGCGTGTACCCCCCTGAGGATTAATGTAATTATACCCTCAGGTGTTACAGATTACAGCAATGGAATGAAATGAATCACGAAAAACTTTCTTTGTAATTCAACAATCTTGATAAATAAATGGTTTAAGTACCAAATTAAAGCGTCGTGATAAAAGCGTGTAGTTGTCACATAAACTAACCACTGTGTCATCTGGTATCTCACAGAAAGTACTTCAAATCCAGAATGTATCTTCAAGTAAACCAAAATGTTGCATTAAAATCTCATTAGCAGTACCAGTATATGTCCTAAGTATGTAAGCCTGATAGTCGTTACGTAATCGTGCAACTAACAAGCAAGAATGTACAAATACAACACTGTGTCACCTGTTCACTATAACAATGCATTCGTAATTTCTGTTTAAATAAGTTCACTTGGTTCTTGACTGGATATTTAACTTCAAACATTGTTGCATGTTAAGAATTTCTTAAGTCTGACAAAGCATACTACTAATGTAAAGTGAAATGTTTTATGACAAAGACAAAGTTAAAAAGCAGATTATATTTCGATAAACGGTTTTACATATGAAATGTGGTGTAAACCTTTACTCTTCCTAGTACGCAGAGTTTCAACTTCAACGCAATTATCATGTGGTGTACGTCAGTAAAGAATACTGGAATTTTTCTCAAGGTTAGCGTCTAACTTATTTTTCTGTGAGCCAGCCGGCGCACGCGGCTGCCTGCGGTGCGAGTCATTGTCTGTTTCTTTGTTGGCGCGCGCCGTTATTGGTATTAGGAGACCTAACTTCTACAAATTCACCTTGACGAAAAGGCCCTGCCCTGTTTGAATCCCACCAGTTCTGATGCAATTCAGGTCTGTCGTTATGTCGGTAGTTTACAAAGTTTCTTTCTTGTCGGTCACGTGGTGGAGAATTTCTCCCTGAATCGTAACTGCGCGCTGGACCATTGCGTCTAAAGTTATTCTGTCTCCCTTGATAATAATTATTTTGGTTCCCATATTGTCTGTTTCTCTGATTGTCTCTGTGATAGTCATTACTACGGAAATGCGTCTTTCTCTGTAACTATTATTACTCCGCCAGTGGTTGTCATATGGGTGGTGTCTGTTTTGGTCACGATTTGCGTTGTAAGAATAGACTTGTCGTGTACAGTTATTGTTTCTGTCGTCACGGAATTGTGAAGGATGTGAACTGTAGTGATTGTTTTCCTGTTTTCACATCCCGCGACTGTCTGTGTCAATTTCTAATTCTTGTAAGAGTCCCTGAAAAGCTTTAATGTCGTCTTTGCAACGCCCTGCCAAAACAATATTCCTTAAATGTTCAGGCAATTTCATTATGCAAATGCGGATGAGTTCTGAAGGGCTATATGGGTTTGAAAGATATTGATTCTTATGTAACATGTCTTCAAAATATTTGACGAGACTGGAAAATTCAGATTGTTCAAAGTGTTTCATCATCATGATGCTATGTTTTACTCGGTCTTGTGTAGCTTGAGACCAATATGCTGCGAGGAAGGCATGATAAAATTCTCCTTCACTGTGACAATCGTGAATGACCGATCGCATTCTTACAGCTGGTTCATTCTCCAAGTAGCAACAAATAAATTCTAATCTGTGCTCTAATGACCAGTTGGGAGGAAAACAATGAGAGAATTGATGGAGCCATGCTTGTGGATGAATGTCGTTGCCAGAATTCTTAAATGTTTTGAATTTACATGCAGTAATGAACAGCTTATAGTCAAAATCATCGTGTCCGCGAGTAGCATATCGGTCATTGTTACGTCGTGTCAGCGGTTCCATCTCAAAATTCGGTGCACCTTGGCCAATTTCTTTCATGATTTCCAAAGTGTCCTGGGTTATTATTTTGTGGCTTTTCCGTATTTCTAAGTTCCTCTTCCCGTGTTGGAGCGCGAGTGTCCTCTGAAATATGTAATTTTTGTATTACCTGCTTCAACTGATCTTTTACTTCCCGGATTTCTCTTTTGTATTGCGTATTAATTTGATTCTGATTTTGTTTGAATTTCTTAATTTGTTCATACTCTTCTGTGTCAGTGATGGCTACAGGTCTTGTGTCATTCAGATCATCATCTACCTTTGCAGATAAATTAGTGAACTGATCCGAAAGTTCGGCTACTTTCTCCGATAGTGAACACATTTCCTCAGTGGTTTTTCTGAACCAAGTTTCAGAGTGTCCATTTGTGTTGAAATCGAATCTACTGTGTCCTTTAAGTTTTCCTTAGTTCTTGCAAGTTGCGTAACCGAATCGGTGGATGCAACTGAATCAATTTTAGCTTGCAAGGTGTCGTGATTTTCACGAACAATAGTTTGCAATTCTTTTATGGCTGCTTCATGATTCTGTAATCCGTTTTCATGCCGCGAAAAAATAGGTTGAAAATGCTCACAAATTTGTGTTTTTACGTCATTACAGATTTTTTGACATTTCAATTCAATGTTATGTAACTCAGTAGTTAAATCTTCACGTGTTTGTTCAAGTGTGGTGTCTAACTTCCGAAGATTTTGTTCCATTGTGTCTAACTTTTGAAGATTTTGTTCCATTGTGTCCAACTGTTGCTGTGTTTGTCTCTGGTGTTGTTCCATTGTGTCTAACTTTTGAAGCTTTTGCTGTGTTTGTCTCTGATTTTGTTCTATTGTGTCTAACCTTTGAAGCTTTTGTCCCATTTGTTGCATTAATTGTAATAACAATGCACTGGTGTCTGAAACATGTTCCTTAGTGCTATTCGGCAATGCATTTGAACCGGCAATATTCGCAGTTTGAAAAACGGAAAATGTGTCTTGACTTATTTGAGAAAACAGTGAGGACGCAAAACCTGAATCTACAGTATTTGCAAGAATGTGTCCTGTCATTTCGGAATCCTGAGGCGAGCTGTTGCCGACCGATCGATCGATAATGCTTCCCTGTTCACTAATTGTTTCACTGCCTACACCATTATTTGCAGCCCGCTCCATTTCCCTATGTAAAATTACCAAATTACTACTTTGAACATTAGTTAATTCATTACATGGTGGCGCTAACACACTGCTTTCGTCTTCACTGTCATTTCTCAGTTTACTTTGGAGCCTAGTATTACGTTTTTCACACGCCATTATTGTCACAATATTTCACACGATAACACATAAAAGCACAATTTGAAGAGCAACAATAAGAGAACACATAAACATAGCACTGTAAATAATATCTAGTTAATTGCAAGCGCAGCTGCGAAATATTTGCTGCAAATCCACATCCATGCCACAACTGTTTTACTGTACAACAATGAAAGACTATAACTACAAAGGAGATTCTCTCTACAATTACGCGCTAGCAATAAAAGAAGTCTACACTGATTACATAAACTACAAGGAAAAAATCAGAAGATTCCAGTGAGGTATCCTCGGCTAAGGGTCGACATATGAAACGTCCCCTTACAAAAATTATACAAGACTGTGCTTAAACTGACACACAATATTTTTTTTAGCGCAACGTAATCTGACTTTCAAAAATCTCTACAAAAAAATGGCCCTGACTAACATTAACTTATACGTTTCACAACTCGCTTACCTCACAAAAATCTTGGTTACTCGAACTACTGCAATGCAGCGAGCGCCACTACTGCCAGCTAAATAAAAGATTCAAACTACTGAAGGCACTAACTACTGACAGGCATAGTTAGCGAATGAAAGATTTTGATAGAGAACAAACAATGTATTTACCTTAATAGTCATAATATATATAGCAGTTCATGACATCCAGTCTTACAAATTACAAAACTTCGCCATCTCTCTCCCCACGTCCACCACTGCTGGCGGCTCACCTCCAACTGCGCAACGCTACGCGCTGTTAGCATCCAGCTGCCGCTGCCCAACACTACAATGGCGAGTATTACAACAATACCAACCAGCCACAGACTGCACACGGCACAACCAGTGATTTTCATACAGAGCGCTACGTGGCGGCGGCGTTACCAATAAAAAAAACCTAAACAGCCTACTTACAACCCTTGTGGATTTATTGGTTATTTTTTCTTTGAATGCTGTTTAACGTAATGTAACTGCGGTAATGTGAAATATACGGCACTACATCTAGCGCGCTAAGCTACATTGCTTCTCAAGTCTCGGTGAAACTTGTCTTAAGGGTAGCGAACCCAGTTTCAGTTGCGCGCGTTTCAAGGAACTTAAGTGCATGCGTAACTGTGGCGTAACGTATTTACCTTACAGGCGAAATACACATGGATTTTATAAACAAAGTGCACGGTTCACGGCGAGCAGAGTTAGCCCTTACTACTCATCTTCAAGTTCATATCAATGCGACCAGGTGACAGCACGCTGTAGCAGACTTTTATCCCCGTTCGCGAGGCATAAATCCCTCACACTCCGCAGATATGTCAGTTCACTCTCTATATAGTAAAAATAGATCGGAAATCAGTACATGTTACAGTTATACTGACAGAAAAATCTATTTTATTGTACGCCCGCACAGTACGTATATACGAACATTCACGAAAAGCTGTCTCACTCATTTCTCTGATTTTAACTTAAATGGCGGTTCGAAGACAGCGTTCTTTTGGCCCTTATGTATTCTAGCTAATGACATTGTTGGTAGATTGTACTACCTTAATTTAACCATTTCCGTAAACGGCAGTTTGTGTTTGGAGTTGGTTTTTTACTATGGAGAAATCGAATTCCCTGTCCAGCACTCCAGCGTCAACATGAGATCTGTTGAATTTGTTGTGTAATATTTCTGGCTTTGCAGCCATCACATTCAGCTACAAGAAGCTCTTCTTAGAGCAGTTGAGAAGGCAGAAGTGGCAAGATGACGTAATGTGGTATAAGGTACCGATGAAAGATGGTTTGTTAGGTGTGGGTATCGTCAGAAAGACCGCCTAAATTGTGGTCGTTCTGCGCGATTGGCTGCTGCATTCAGAAGTTGCGCGCCAAAATGACAGTCTTCTATTATTAATATTAGACGAACTAAATAGCGTATTTACTTACATTTCAATTTAAAGCATCTCTCAATAGCGTGCTATCACTACGATATTTCACAAGTATTAATAACCAGCCACAGTTCTGTGGTGGTGTAATGGTTAGCATTTCTGCCTAGCAAGCAAGAAGACCCGGTTTAGAGTCCTGCCGGCACGGTAGCTCAACGTGTTCGGTAAGAGGGTTAGCTACCGTCTATAATAAAAAACTGTCAACGGATCAACACTGAACTTGAGCGACTGTCATGGGACATCCGCACCGAACAAATGCACCGAACAAAAAAGAACAAAATGAGAACAATACAAAAAATGTCCCGGCCGCAACACAGATTTTAATCCATTTCTTCTGCTTCAGTCATTATCGTTAATAGACAACTGCTAAACGAAAAGGCAGACAAAGCACTTCGGTGATTTTCGGATCGCGACTAACTTGGATGGCGGTCGAAGTGGTTCAGCTGTAAGGTTAGAGCTGGTTCGGCAGTGTTGGAGGACGGACATGTTGTCTGCCGCGGTCAGTGTTAGTTAAGACTTTATTAGCAATGTATGGTTATTTGGTACATATAATTGAGAACAGTGTGACAGTAATTATGCAGATACGCTGTTCATTAATGCGTTGAAGAATATAAATTATTTGTGTCTCTGAAGTGGATTGTAACTGTGCTGTTTCTCGTGTTATGCTAATAAAAAGCGAGTGGCATCCCATACAAACAAATTGATTGGAAATTGAATTATTTCTAAAATAACAGTTTCTCGTTAAGATTTTCTTACAGCATCAAGATCACGGATTAACGGCACGACTGCAGGTTGGTGAACATTCATTAGAACTAATCCATTCCGCTCAGGGCGGCGAAAGTACAAAGGCACCTCGCGTGCACTGAAATCTTAGAACAAATGATATAAGTAACACGTCATCTGTGATAACACACAGGTGGTATGAAGAAGACAAATATTTTTGAGGGAAGAGATTTATCATAAACACGTTTATATCACTTCTCTCTAACGCTCTTTTTTTCAGCTAGCCGTAGTTGTAAGGGTTGCCTGAAAAGAAAATTTCCAGGAAAAGTTATCAACAAAAGAAATAGGGCCTCCCAGACCAGATCCGAGGTCTGAGAAAGTGACGAAATCAAATAAGTGTGACTACAAGCGAACATTTAACAAGCGTAAATTGTCGTGATATTTGCCCAAAAAAAAAATTAAAAAGCACGAAAACTCCCACTTACACAAAAATGCGAAACGGAGTGCACTGAAAGCTTAACTATTATTTCGTTCTTGCCAGACCTATACTTAATTAGGTACAAAATAACAAATTTCCATAAACACAATACTTTCTTTTTCTGAAAAGTTACGTATATTATTATTATTATTATTTTATTATTATTATTATTATTATTATTATTATTACTGACCGCGGCTGAAGCTGTATAAACACGTTGTTAAGCATAACTAATTTCACACTCTCATAGTTACCTGAATAGAAAAATATGTAAACACTCAGAATGTATACTTACCAAACGCCACTGTCTGGATTACAGGAAACAACACATACGGCATATGCACGCCAGAGAGTGTCTACATTCTGCCGTGTCTCAGGGGCCTAACTGATACAAAAGCACGTCTAGTGTCGATCGGAAGCGTCCATGAACATTTTGTCTCTAACAAAACTTTTCTTCCATGACATAATGTCACCCCTATACGTTTTATGCGAAGACTTTAAAATACCCTGTGTGTCTGTTGCCAGTCAAACGAAAACGAGACTGTGGAAAAAATGTAAGTAAACTGGAATGAGATTTTCACTCTGCAGCGGAGTGTGCGCTGATATGAAACTTCCTGGCAGATTAAAACTGTGTGCCGGACCGAGACTCGAACTCGGGACCTTTGCCTTTCGCGGGCAAGTGCTCTACCAACTGAGCTACCCAAGGACGACTCACGGCCCGTCCTCCAAACTTTGTTTCAGGAGTGCTCGTTCTGTAAGGTTCGCAGAAGAGCTTCTGTTAAGTTTGAAAGGTAGGAGACGAGGTACTGGCAGAAGTAAAGCTGTAAGGACGAGGCGTTAGTCGTGCTTGGGTAGCTCAGTTGGTAGAGCACGTGCTCGCGAAAGGCAAAGGTCCCGAGTTCGAGTCTCGGTCCGGCACACAGTTTTAATCTGGCAGGAAGTTTCAGTAAGTAAACTGTTTGCTATTTCAAGAGTAATAGCTTAGCTGTTTATACATTTACCCCAGTGTGTGAGAAAAGACAGTCAGTGTGAGAAGCAGCACCTTGCATCGCGCCTATTACATCAGAGACCACATGAGTCATGGTACTAGCACGACATACGTGCGCTATGTTCCACCAACAGTTTCAAGTAATTACGGCTGTGGCCGAAAGGTGTCAGCACCTTACGGACTATGATGCCCAGAAATTAAAACAGTTTATTTTGGAAACAAAGCTGTATTTTCTGTGAATATTATGCCTTATTTTAATAATTGGTGATTTAATACGTGTGAAGGTGATTTGCGCTCTCAGCGCTTTCCAAAGGCCGTTGTCGGCTTCATCCTGCTTTCAAACCACGAAATTTCGATCCGAAAATGAACGCACGTAAAATGGCTGCTTGAACTGTATTACGGACTGTCGAAGAAGAGCGGAGAAAATGGCGAAGAATATTGTGGACTCGTCAATGGCCTGAACAGCGAATTACATATAGAGGAGCATTACATAATGCTGCACAACGATCTGAGATGTATATTAGTAGAAGTTATTCGTAAATTCAATTTAATTTTCACCCCATTTTCGGTTTTAAATTGAATATAGTTAAGGGTTAGTTTCTAATATTTGTTTGCGCTTGCTTAATATACATATTCTCGTTGACGCATTTCTACCAACACACGTAAATTACCCTTTTTGATCCCGTAGATTTCAAGATCGAGATTAGTTTACGAAGCTGATCATCATCATCGAAAAAGGTATGTCCCGGCAAAATACAAACATGAGCCAGTCCATATATCTACATAAATACACTGAAGCGCCAAAGAAACGGGTATAGGCATCCGTATTCAAATACGAACATATGTAAACAGGAGCATGCAGAATTCGCCGCTGCGGTTAGCAACAAGTGTCTGGCGCAGTTAGAACGGTTGAAGCTGCTACAATGGCAGGTTATCAAGATTTAAGTGAGTTTCAACATCGTGTTATAGTCCCGGCACGAGCGGTGGGACACAGTGTCTCCGAGGTAGCGATGAGGTGGGGATTTTCCCGTACGACATTTCACGACCGTACCGTGAATATCAAGAATCCGCTAAAACATCAAATCTGCGACCGCTGCGGCCGTAAAAAGATCCTGAAAGAACGGGACCAAACGACGACTGAAGTGAGTCGTTCAACGTGACAGAAGTGCGACCCTTTCACAAATTACTGCAGATTTCAATACTGGGCCTTCAACAAGTGTCATCGTGCGAACCATTCCACGAAACATCATAGATATGGGCTTTCGGAGCCGAAGGCCCACTCGTGTACCCTTGATGACTGCACGACACAGAGCTTTACGCCTTCCCTGGGCCCTAAACGTTGACATTCGACTGTTGATGAGTGGAAACAGGTTGCCTGTGTAACACGTGTATATTTCTATTGTCTATTGTCAAACCACAATTTATGAAAGATGTTTATATTTTATTGATAGGGTTAAGTAGGAATAATTAATATTTGTCGTGTTGGAAATAATTGTGGTAGCACGGAATGTCTGCACCAAAGTATTGTTGACACGAGAGACCGCACTTTGATATAATTTTAAAAAGGGCGGGAGAGACAGCGTATGGATACATTTTAAGAAAAGAGCGGGAAAGACCGCGCATTGATACATCTTGTAATGGTAGCAGGGATTGTCTGCACCAGAAAGCATTGTTGGCAGGAGAGACCGCACTTTAGCGTTCGTAGGAAGTCAGTAGTAAGCGAGATGTGAAGCAAGTCTGTAGCAGGTCTGAAGCGAGAGGTTGAGAGGAGTGATGTGCCTGCCAGCCACTAGCTATAATTTGTAGAGATTATAAACGGATTTACAGAGACATCAGCAAACTTTTATCATAAGAGAAACTAATATTATTGAATTAATTTTTTGAGAAACTTAAGACTACTGAAGGTATGTTTGCGCATTGCTAGTTGTAAGATTATTGTAAAAAGTAAGTCCTATTTGAACGTTTGTAAAATCATTTCCTTCAGAATATAATTAATTTTTGCCAGCAATATTGCATTACTGATTATAATCCACCTCAAAAACCATCAACGTAAAACTTCGTAAAATTTTATTGTTGTCAAGGAAAAGTTTAACTATGAATTGCGTAATTTGCTTTTAAAGAATAACGTCAGCTTTGGTAATAAATACAGCCACTTATTATGACAGCCCACCAGCAGCTAATAAAGTACAGTAAAACAGAGTAAGTATATTCATGTCGCAGTTCGATGTAGCAGTCAGATGGCGATCCAGTAACAGTAAAGAAGGCAAGGAACAGTTTTGGGTTATTTTAGGTAATGAGTGAGGGCCAAGACGACGACACATTCTATGTTTCGTCGAAATAATCAAAAAATCACTTTTAATAAGCAGCATTTACATTTGAATGCCAAGATAGAGAAAGAGAATTAATTTCAAAAGGAAGATTTCATTTGTTGTTATTAAGCAAGAGATAGAAATCCTAAGGGAAGGTTTCATCGGTTATTGTAGAAGGGAAGGTTGCGTAACAAAAGAGATATAGAGGAGACGGGTAGGTTTCACTGGGTCGGATGTATCTCGTTTCAAATTGTATCGAGTGGTTGGACGTGTTCGGATATGGAGACAAACTCATGAATTCATGTACACTGCATGTGAGCAGGTGACTGTTGAAGCTGGTGGAGGCCCTGTAATGGTGTGGGGCGTGTGCAGCTGGAGTGATATTGGATCCCTGATACGTCTAGATACGACTCTGACAAGTGGCATGTACGTAAACATCCTATCTGATGACCTGAATCTATTCATGTGCACTGTGCATTCCGACGAACTTGCGCAATTCCAAGAGGACCGAAATTCCACAGGTCCAGAATTGCTACAGAGTGGCTCCAGGAACACTCTTCTAAGTTTAAACACTTGTGCTGGCCATCAAAGTCCCCAGGCATGAACATTATTGAGCATATCTGGGATGCCTTGCATCGTGCTGTGCAGAAGAGGTCTCCACCCGCTCGTATTATTACGAATTTATGGGCAGCCCGGCAGGATTCATGGTGCCGGTTGCTTCCAGCATTACTTCAGACAGTAATCGAGTCCATGCCAGGTCGTGTATGGGCACTTCCGCGTGCTCGCGGAGGCCCTACACGATATTAGGCAGGTGTACCAGTTTCTTTGGCTGTTCAGGGTATACACATTCAGAAGCAAAATTGATAAGTGGAAGTTTATTCCAGAGACGAAACCAGAACGATACCGGACGAAGTGGACCGGATATAGATATATTGCAGCAAATGTATTATTTATAAAAAATAAACTTTTGACATATCACTTCTGATGAATGAATAAAAAAGAGCCAGTATCATTTGGAGAACCAAAGCTGACAAAAAATTTGGAATGAGGTCGATGCGGACCTGCTGCTTTTCTCTTCGCAGCTCTCAGCTCATGACGCCATCAAGTGCGCTACAATTTCGACAAAGCTGCCGGGCCTCCGTTTATATATCGAGGAATCATTGTATCTACTAATGCTGTTACTTGATTTTTAATATGAAAACTGTACCAAAAAGATGCTTTTTTGATAGGTCATCATTGTTCTGCAGCACTGGACCCGTATGCTTTCGTAGCACCCAGTTTCAAAACTAAACACATGAACTACAAGAAGCCGTTACCTACCAATGTGTAGTTTCCTGTAATTTTATTATAACAAATCGTAGATATTGTAGCTAAAACGAGAATTCCTCAATTTGCTGATGCTTTGAAACAGTTTATACTTGTACCACGTACTATATAATAAGGAAAGCCATACGATGGTTAACGCCACACGTACGGCGGCGCCTATATTCTGCTTGTGTCATAAGACGATGTCGCATCTCATTGGCCAAGTTTCTCTCCACGAGGCAAAAATCTAACAAGCTCTGCAGTGTAGTGGGAGGTGGTATTTCATGCTGTAACGTTACCAGCTTCTCGTCCACGTACATGTTCACGTCCCGTGGCGAGGTGTCGAAGGCTGCTGCTGGGCGTGGACTCGTGTGGACGAATCAGCATTTTAGCGGTTCGCCGCCTCCCCGCGGTGCGGCGCTAGCGTCGCGTTAGCGGCAGATAGCGCCCTGTCGCCTGTCGTAAACATCATTCATAATTCGTAGCACGCATCCCAAATTCAATTTCTGCCGTTGCTTGTGACGCGGCGACTGGAATGCAATATCTCACATTAAAGAGCAACGGCTCTGCCAAGCGCTAGGCCCGTTAATTAAGCTTCCGGTGTGCTCCATGAATACTTCAGCAGGAGAATCTGTGCCGCTGCTGCCAGCGCACGGCCTGTGACCTGCCTTCGTCTATACCGCTACCTGAGAACTTCGTCTATAAACATTGTGTCTACCGGTCATCGCCCTGAGTCTGAGGCTGAGCGATGAAAGCTCTTGCTTCATGTGTAATTCACTCCAGGTAACACCTCCTGCACAGTATAGCTGAATTGCGCATACCTACCTCCCGCGGCTTCAGTTGCAGCGCTTTTGCCGTTTCTTCATTACGTTTTAGCGTCTCATTATCAGTCACGCTCATATGTAAAAAAAGAGAGTGACTTTCTTTTTAAGTCAATGTACTCTTTTCATCGTTTATTTATTAATTGTAGTGTGCAGATTTCACCCTCGCAGTACAATTCTGTAAAGTCTGCAAAACAACCATTTAGGCTGCCCTAAACTTTTCAGTGGATCAGAACTTTTCTCAGCCTCGAATTGCTTTAGAAGTGGAAATCGAAGGGTATGAAATCTGCTTAATACTATGAATTTTCTAACAAACCCATTTCTATCGATACATTGACTCGTAGGATCTCTTATTGCCATTGAACTACAGATTTCAATCTGTTTACATTAGTTAAGAAAACAATACGTATTTGGAAAACAATTCGTTAATCCGTTGTGCAATAAAGTGTGCACCATTCTGAAAGATCCATTTTCAACATCATTCAGCAGCACTGAAAAATGTGAATGATTATCAAATGTTCATTTTTTATTAAATAAAATTGCAGCCAAACAGCCATACACAGTTGCTTTGCTTAACATTTTACATTTACATTTTACATTTTTGCGTATTCATTTATCGATTTCACTCTTTTACTGCACAGATCTATGTGATATCGTTCAAAGGCTTCGTTGCACAGTTCACATACACATGATGTGGTTGGGTGGTGATAAGTTTTGTTTTTGCAAATTAGATGGCGAAAGCCGTGAATAGAAAATCTAGTCACGACATGTCGCAGCTCGACGTTTGGTGCTGTCCATGAGCGGTTCGTCATATCTTCGGTGCCATAGAACTCAGACCATACTTTTTCTCGTTTGTCGTCCATGATCTTCAGTTGATTTCTGGGAGCCCCAGTGTGTGGCATCATATATCGAAGTTTGATGTCTTTAGTTAGGAATGTCTCTCTCGCTTGAAGGTACACTAGTCTAGATCTTGTTGTCTTTGAGAGACCTAGTGCTCTTTTTAGATAGGTCGATTTTACCTTTTCTAGTTTTCTACATTTTTTTCTGTCAGGTGGTCCCATATAACCTCCATCCCATAGGCCAGGATTCGCAAGATTTCTGGGTTGAATAATTTCATGGCTGCTTCTAGACTGAGTAGAGCTATTGCTAGGGCTGCACGTTCTGTTGTGTGTTTTGTGAATCATTTGGCTGTTGGTTGCAATGTCACCCCTAGGTATTTAAAGTCTGATAAGATTTTTATTTCTTGTCCTCTGATATTAATTTCCGCATTCTTGAATGTTTTGCTTCCTTTCCTGAAAATCACCATTTCTGGCTTTGTTATGTTTATGTGTAGTTTGTGTTCACTGCACCATTTATCTATTTTCTCAATGATTTTCTGCAGCTTCTGTATATCTGTTGAACCTACGGCTATGTCGTCAGCGTATGCATACACATATACATCTTCATTTTCTCCAATTCTGAGTATTTCTTCAGTGGCAAGAATGTACAGCAAAGGACTCATTGGGTCACCCTGTAAGACTCTGTTCGATTGCAGAATGAGGTTCGAAAAAGAGAGGTTGTCTGATATTGGGACTAAGTTGTATTCGAGGATTGACTTGATTGTTCTTGCCCATACTCTATCTTCTCCCATTGTATTTTCCAGTTTTCGGACTATGAGATCTCTTTCCAGTAGGTCAAAGGCTTTGGTAAAGTCTAAGAACACTGTGTAGAACATTTGTTCATTTGTTTCTTTTGTAGCGCTTCGTCGATGTTGTTTGGAAGAACTCTGACTGCCGTAAGTGTTGATCTTCCAGATCTGAAGCCCATTTGTCGTTCTGGAAGACGACTGTCCACAGAGGCTTTGATTTTTTGTGTAATTGCCTTGAAAACATCCTGAACTGAATATTTTCAAGGGCTATGCCTCTATACTTGTTTGGGTCCGTTGGGTCTCCTCTACCTTTGTAGAGAACTTTTATTGTCGAGTGTCTCCATTGGGTCGCAAATCTTCCAAGTTCCAGGCATTTGTTGAATAGTTCGATCCATACGTTTTGGAGGGCCTCTTTCGCATCTTTTATATGTTCATTATGTATATTATCGGGTCCTGCTGCTTTCTTGTTCTTCAGTGCTTTTATTACTTCTTTTACATCTTCTTCATTTAGAGGTTCCCATACATTGTCTTTTTTCGTAGTTTGATGTTGTTTCTCTTTCTTTGGAGTTTTTTTTATTCCTCGTTTGTTCAGTATCTTACTGGTCTTCCCATTCCTTCATGTCTATATTTTGTGTATGAGCCAGTTTTCTTGGTCTTGCTGCTATGTATGGGTCTTTCTCTGCTTCATCCGATTCTCTTTTTTCCTCTATGTATTCTTTTTTCTTCTCTTCTATTAGCTTTTTGTAGATTCTCCTCTCTTCTGTGCACAGTTTGTATGTTTCCTCGTCGTGCTGGTTTCTTAATGTGTGGAGCGTTCTTAGAACAGTGTTCATTTTGCTGTAGCATTCAGCATCGAACCATCTTTTGTCCGTCTTTGTTTTTGGGTCTTCTGTCTGAATTTTTTAGGAGGTCTTCTGTCTGGTCTGTTGTTTTTTCAAGGTCTCCTTCCTCTATTTTAAGTTTCTATTTGTGTTATTTGTTCTTGCTGGTTTGTTAATTTTTCTATATCTATTTTTCTTTGTATGATTTGGTGGGTCTTTCTTGCTGACAGTGACATGACGTTATTTATTTTTATCTTCATTGGAATGAGCTTTCGTATAAGAGTGATGGAGCCGTGTCATAGTGGTTGAATACTTCCTTATCAATATTGGTTGAATACTTCCTTATCAGACTTCGTGGCATTCTTTTCTTACTCTGGTCAGGATTTCCTCGACGTAGATTAGAGTCTTTCACGCTCTGGTACTTATTTGTGGATACTATCGCAGATATTCTTTTAATTTTTTTGTTGCTGTAGTGACCAATGAGTAAAGTGTATAATAACCAGTACCGTCACCAAGTCGCTTTGGCTGACTGCTCTCCCGGAATGTAAGATAAGAAAGCAGATATAATAATTGGTTTTTCAGATTGGTCAGTTTTTCCATCCCCAATGTAGCTTTAGTGGATGATAAAGTGTGACATTTACTTTCATAATTCAGGCTTCTTCATATGTGCCGTATCTTGAAGAAATATGATATTTACTTTCATACTTCATGTATTTTCATACCGGTGAGTATTTTATCTTCCACCTGGACCAGAACACTTGCATAATATTGGTCTTGGTATTAGTTTTAATGGGAAATCTGTACATTGTATAATAACAGGTACCATTATCAAGTTGCTTCAACTGATGTAGCACGCTTGTTGCACAAAGCTTGCTCATTGTAAATTCTTCGCATTACAAGTACAGCACTCAGATACTATACCTGAAACACCTTTAATTGCTAATGATCCTGTAATTATTATAGAGTCCGTTGGTGGATTAAATAGAGTAGCTCGTTATTTTTGGGAACGGATATAAATGAATTTATTTTATGTTTGGTGAGCATATTAAGGAAATATTATTGGTGATACACAAAAAGCTGAATATTACGGAATAATCTTCGGCAGCACTCCCCGTGAAAACAGATCTGACCAAACAGAAAGATAGTAAGATACGTCCATGTAGAAGTCCAAGAAACCTTCATAAATTTTTTTATGTCAGAGAAGACTACAGAGGATATGTCAGAAGATATTCAACAGCAGCTAGAAAGGGTGGGCTGTAGATTGCGTTGCACAGGGCTCAAGAATATGACAATGCTGCGTCAGTGTCAGGTGTATATGGAGGAGTACAGCGAAAAATTTCAGAAGTCAATTCAAAACCTCTGTTCAGTCCTTGTGCTAATTATTCCCTAAGTGGTTGTGGCGTTCATGCATTCTCTAGTCACCTGTTTTGGAGCTGTAGAGAAGTTACAGTCTTTCTACTCATCTTCTACATATGGAGCGGATATAAAAAGGGAAAAAGTTTGAAACGATTGGTGGAGCATCACTTGAAAAACGCCATCTCTTTTTATATATAAATTATTTAAGAATAATTTTCTTGTGCGAATGTGCGCTCTTTTATTAACGAGATATTTCAAGTTGCCTATGAAAAATGTAATGAAACGTGTGTGACTTGTAAATTCAGATCAACTATCTGAATTTTCCCCATTTCTCTTGTCTCCATCGAACTGAGCTCATGTATTTTTTGTAAGTGCCTCTGTAGTAGGTATAGATCTGATTGCGTAGCACGTAGGAGACATGAACAATATGACGATCCAGCTGAAAGTAAGTGGTAGTCAACAATGTCTGCAGGTATACGCTGAAATATTAAAACGATTTTATGTCTCAGGAACCGAAGACTTAATACACTGAATGAAAAAACGAGAAAAGTTTGGTGCTTATTCAGATGGCTAGGGGAAAAATCCTTCGTCACATATGCGCAAAATAACGTTTACAGATGAATACTGGAATATTGTGACGGAATACATATAGTCATTTCCGTGTCAAGAGAGCCACTAAGGAAGAAGCAAGAGTAGCAGCAAATACGTAAGTAGTGACTTAAACCTTATACGTGTTCATAATACTCTCCGAGTTAAGTACCCTAAGTCAAAAGTAGAATACAGATGTGTTTCGAAAATGTTTTCCAAAGCTACATTTTGGATTGCCTAAACAGACACTTAATGAGTTTTGACCACCTCCAGAGTGAGACAAAGTCAAGTGCAAATGACAAAGATGAGTTCAGCTTCAGAACAACACACTACGTCTGCACCAAAAAAAGCCCAGAAGGTTGTGGGTTTGTTAAATAAGTCTATTAACGAGTCACAGCTTCTTTCGAGTGATGTGTTTTCCGTAATAATGGATCTACAACAGGTTATATCCTGCCCTGCTCTCACTAACAGCAATATATATTATTAGAGGTATTTGCCAAATTATAACTTGCGTGCAGTTGTGGGTGTCTGTGATAAGAGTTTCATGTGCACCTGGCATGAGGGTGCCACAGGCCGTCGCGGCCACGACATTGCTTCCTGTTTCTTGAAAGTTCTGAAGAGTGGATTCACGGCAAGGAAAAAGCTAGAGTGTGCAGTGATAACTGCATGGCCCAAAATAAAAACAGAATAATATTACTGGCTGCTATCTATCTTGTTGCTAAAGGATATTTTGATTCTTGATACTTATTTCCTCATTAGAGGCCACAGCTATGTCTAATGTGATAAGGATGTCCGTATAATCGAAAAACGGCAAAGGAAGTGCAAACCTATGGTTTGTGAAGAAGTTTAGGAAATTGCTAGGTCAGCCAGGTTGAAAACCCTCTTCAAGGTCATTAAAATACAAGGAAAAGACTTTTTTTGAGAGTGGTGCATTAGAAGATCCGTACATTTGTGCTTACAAACTCAAGCTGACACAACTCTCTTCGATGACAATGGTAGATTCTAACAAAATTCTGGTCAACAAAAGCTTCAGTGAAACTGAGTAATGCTTATTCAATCTTCAAGAAAAGTTATACTGTGCAAGATGTGACATGTCTGAAGGATCTTCCTCAATAAGCGTAAAAAAAAGATCTTCTGTCTATGCTTCCCTATATGGATTTAAAAAAATACTATATTTTTACAGAAACTCTTGTCAGTGAGGCAACTGGATTAAACAGATAACTTGATTTAATTTCAATACACTTATCCTCTCCTTTTCTGTATTTGTTATTTTGACTGATTTCCTTTTCAGTACTAGTTATATTTGTATTTATGACCCAATAAGACAATTATTAATGCCAAATAAACATAACACAACACTTGAGATTTATTTCCTGAAAAAAACAATTGGCACTTACACCTTTTTCCACAAATACTCTTCAGTTTATTTTGTTATTTTGATGTGGTAATATTGAATGCTATTTAATGTAACGTTCATGAAATTTCATGCCAAACCAATTTCGATAAAATGTATCACATCAGCAAAAGGCTGAAAAACCTAACATGTAACTCTACGTTTTAATATGTTAAGTATGTATGAGAAAAGTCAACGTTCATGTCAAGAAGTTGGCTAAAAAATGAATATGAATGTACATTTAAAGCCCAGACACAATCTTGCACGTGTAATGAAAACACCTGAGCTGAGCAGAGGAAATGTTCATTTGTGTTGTAAATAATAACTTAGTATTTAAGTTTTTCTTAGAAGGCAAAGGAACTTTCATAAAAGAAAAAGGACGGAAGACCTGTAACATGTAAATATTGACAATTTGCTTACTTTACGAAGATATAGTGCTACACTATATACAAAATTAGAAGTCTTCTGCCCATTGCAGATTTATGAACAAAAAAATGTTCAAATGAAGATTCGAACATCTGTACCTAATTTTGTGGGTTAGTTCAGGTAACTAACAAAAGCAAATGGCTATTCAGCTTACAAAATACGATATTACGTTTGCCCATTTTCAGCAATATATGTTAGATATATGATATGACTTGTCCATTTTCTACAATTTCATGGCATTTATTAGTGTATGTATGTGTATCCATGATACGAGGGTCACTCCAAAAGAAATGCACACTATATTTTTTTTAAATCCATCTTTCATTCTACATGTTTGGAAGTTTCACAGTGTGTAGATACATCATTTAGGAACAATATTTTCATTCCAGAATGAGATTTTCACTCTGCAGCGGAGTGTGCGCTGATATGAAACTTCCTGGCAGATTAAAACTGTGTGCCCGACCGAGACTCGAACTCGGGACCTTTGCCTTTCGCGGGCAAGTGCTCTACCAACTGAGCTACCGAAGCACGACTCACGTCCGGTACTCACAGCTTTGGAAGGTAGGAGACGGATACTGGCAGGAGTAAAGCTGTGAGTACCGGACGTGAGTCGTGCTTCGGTAGCTCAGTTGGTAGAGCACTTGCCCGCGAAAGGCAAAGGTCCCGAGTTCGAGTCTCGGTCGGGCACACAGTTTTAATCTGCCAGGAAGTTTCAATATTTTCATTTCTCCACATAATTTCCATCTGTCTCAACTACCTTACGACATCTTGGAACCAGCGCCTGTATACCCACTCAGTAAAATTCTGGACCAACCTGTTGGCCCAACTGTTTGGCAGCGTGCACAAGGGAGTCATCATATTCAAACCTTGTTTCATGAAGATAGTCTTTCAGTTTCCCAAAGAGATGATAGTCACTTGGAGGCAGGCGAGGACTGTAAGGTGGGTGTTTCAGTGTTCTCCATCCGAGTTTTGTGATCGCTTCCATGGTTTTTTGACTGACATGTGGCAGTCCATTGTCGTGCAACAGCAAAACATCCTGCTTTTGCCGATGTGATCGAACACAACTCAGTCGAGCTTGGAGTTTCTTCAGTGTTGTCACATATGGATCAGAATTTATGGTGGTTCCACTTGGCATGATGTCCACAAGCAAACGTCCTTCGGAATCGAAAAACATCATAGCCATAACTTTTCCAGCAGAAGGTGTGGTTTTGAATTTTTTTTCCTTGGGTGACTTTGCATGATGCCACTCCATTGATTGCCTCTTCGTCTCTAGCCATGTTTCATCACCTGTCACAATTCTTCCAAGAAATTCATCTCAGCCATTCTCGTACTGTTCCAGAAGTTCACTGCATACCGTTCTTCTTGTTTCTTTATGAGTCACTGTCAACATCCAGGGAACCCACCTGTCACAAACCTTTCTTAACGCCAACACTTCCAGTATTCTGCAAACCCTTCCTTCCCCTATCCCAACGTAGCTTGACAATTCGTTCACTGTGATGCGTCGGTCAGCAGTCACCAATTCGTTAACTCTCTGCACATTGTCCGGAGTGTGTGCAGTACGAGGCCTGCCGCTGCGAGGACAATCCTCAATACTGCCGTGCCCGCTTTCATCACGTAATCTGCTTGTTTAGCGACTAACTGTACTGCGTTCGACAGCAGCATCTCCATACACCTTTCTCAACGTCTTGTGAATGTTTCCCACTGTCTCGTTTTCACAGCACAGAAATTCTATGACAGCTCGTTGCTTCTGACGTACGTCAAGTGTAGCAGCCATCTTGAAGACATGCTGTGACGGCGTTACTCGTGGGAACAGGTTGAACTAAGTTTGAAAACAAGCGGGAAGGATTTATCTACACACTATAAAACTTTCACACATGCAGAATGAAAACTGTATTTTTACAAAAATAGTGTGCATTTCTTTTGGAGTGACCCTCGTATCGTTCATAAAGGAGAGTCATGCATTACTTAAAGCTAAGATTGCGATAGACACAGTTTTTCATTTCCATCCATGACAATTTGAGTTGTTCGGTTTTTATGACGTTTTGCATTTATACTTTCCGTCTCATACTGCTAGAAGCCTTTGCATGATGCTACAGATATACAGAACCTGGTGTCCTGACATTTTCCATATAAATATTTCTGACGTGTAGAGTATTGGGTCAAAATAAAAGTATCTGGCCAAAATATTTAACCCTGGGAGAACTATAAATATGTAAATATTGACAGTGAAGGAAACAAGCTGTATACTAATTGTACACCAAAAAATTGTATTCTGAATTGTATTCTGTAAATAATTATCAAGATCTGGTGTAATAACAAACAAATACTATTTCCTCACAAAAATCGAAGTGTAGTGTGTAAACCCATGGACAATTTAAATACGAAATGCTCTATTGGACACAGAATGGACAGCCAAAGACGTTTTAGTACGACAACCTGTGTTACAGAAGTAAAACAAGTGAGGGTAGTGAAACAAAAAAAAAGTGAATGCGTACAGTAAACGTTACTCACCTTTGCCCAGCTGTGACGGATAGGAACAAATGATGAACTCAAAAACACAGTATCCTGTGAACTGACGGGCTGCTCCAAAACACAAGTTCTACAATGCTCTCAACAACGCACATGTAGTAAGCTCGTGAGTGATCGCCGGTGTGAATTGCCGCTTACAACACTCGGCTCTGCTACAGGAACTGATCATCAAAGTGTGGCATTCAGTACCTGTTTGAATTTAAACCAGTTGTCCATACTTGAGTGACATTGTATATAGTATGAAACGCTAGTGTGCAAACAGATATTATTTTATTTTTTAAGTGAAAACGTTAAATAATTAACTGCTATAGCAGCAAGACGAATTGAGTTAGTTTGAATAGAGTGGTTTGTGAAGTCACGGACATGAGCCAATAGCAATTTTGTATCTGTGTACAGAACCAGGCCCCATACCTACAGATCGTGATTACATCAACCGCGTGCAAACTCATTTGATGTCAACTACAATTTGACACTTATATTTGTTTTGGCAGCTTAGTGCGATACAACCATTGTCATACAACTGACACTGCTGTTTTATCTTTTTACAAACAAACTTGGACATCCCTGGAGGGAGTTGGCAATACTACTGCCTCAGATGTCAATGCAGCCTGCGACAACTGATCTGGCCTTATGCTGACGTTGGGGGTGGAGGTGGGGGTGGGGGGGGGGGGGGGGAGGGGCGAGTGCTACTCCACCGCGCCCATGTCCAAATGTCCAACACCGACGGCGCAACGCGGGGGTGCCTTACCACGGTCCGCACGGCTCCCTCTCCCCCCCCCCCCCCCCACCTCCACCATAGGAGGTCCTTAGCGTAAGTTAGGTTAAGTAGTATGTAAACCTAGGGACAGATAACCTCAGCAGTTTGGTCCCATAGGAACTTACCACTACCATCACACCGACCACTGCCAACGTCAAAACGATAGCAAACCTGCATGAAACCAAACTGTAACCCCATCTACCGTGTGGATTCAACGAGTCTGCATAACGTTGTATAAAGGAAAGACCATTCAAAAATGTGTACATTCGCATAAAGCAAACAACATTGAGTGAGCTACTCAGAATTTGTTATAAGGTCAAATGAAAGAACTCTTAGTGAACAAGTGAAAAGCTTTATACATGCCAATAATTCTATATATATTGACTCATAAAATAAAATTATATGTACATGTTACTGTTTTCACTTTTCATGTATGGAAATGTTCTTGCCATCTGATACTTAAAAGAAATCATACAACTGATACTCAAACACTGCAATCAAAGGACGATGTATGTATTATTTCAAAGTAATTTTCTCTTTTATTACATAATATTTCAAGTTATTTATGAAAAATGTAAAAAAGTGTATAAACTGTAACTTCATATCAGTGACATCACAGAAATCCTGTGGCTGAAACGAATCGGAGAAATTGTGTTTTCATATGCTTTTAAAAAAAAGCTAGGGGCAAAGCTCCTCTCAGTGAACTGAATTTTCTTCACTTCCCTTGTCTCCAGCGAACTGAGCAGACGTATTCTGTGTTTCTCTGTAGTAGATATACACTCATGGAAATTGAAATAAGAACACCGTGAATTCATTGTCCCAGGAAGGGGAAACTTTATTGACACATTCCTGGGGTCAGATACATCACATGATCACACTGACAGAACCACAGGCACATAGACACAGGCAACAGAGCATGCACAATGTCGGCACTAGTACAGTGTATATTCACCTTTCGCAGCAATGCAGGCTGCTATTCTCCCATGGAGACGATCTTAGAGATGCTGGATGTAGTCCTGTGGAACGGTTTGCCATGCCATTTCCACCTGGCCACTCAGTTGGACCAGCGTTCGTGCTGGACGTGCAGACCGCGTGAGACGACGCTTCATCCAGTCCCAAACATACTCAATGGCGGACAGATCCGGAGATCTTGCTGGCCAGGGTAGTTGACTTACACCTTCTAGAGCACGTTGGGTGGCACAGAATACATGCGGACGTGCATTGTCCTGTTGGAACAGCAAGTTCCCTTGCCGGTCTAGGAATGGTAGAACGATGGGTTCGATGACGGTTTGGATGTACCGTGCACTATTCAGTGTCCCCTCGACGATCACCAGAGGTGTACGGCCAGTGTAGGAGATCGCTCCCCACACCATGATGCCGGGTGTTGGCCCTGTGTGCCTCGGTCGTATGCAGTCCTGACTGTGGCGCTCACCTGCACGGCGCCAAACACGCATACGACCATCACTGGCAACAAGGCAGAAGCGACTCTCATCGCTGAAGACGACACGTCTCCATTCGTCCCTCCATTCACGCCTGTCGCGACACCACTGGAGGCGGGCTGCACGATGTTGGGGCGTGAGCGGAAGACGGCCTAACAGTGTGCGGGACCGTAGCCCAGCTTCATGGAGACGGTTGCGAATGGTCCTCGCCGATATCCTAGGAGCAACAGTGTCCCTAATTTGCTGGGAAGTGGCGGTGCGGTCCCCTACGGCACTGCGTAGGATCCTACGGTCTTGGCGTGCATCCGTGCGTCGCTGCGGTCCGGTCCCAGGTCGACGGGCACCTGCACCTTCCGCCGACCACTGGCGACAACGTCGATGTACTGTGGAGACCTCACGCCCCACGTGTTGACCAATTCGGCGGTACGTCCACCCGGCCTCCCGCATGCCCACTATACGCCCTTGCTCAAAGTCCGTCAACTGCACATACGGTTCACGTCCACGCTGTCGCGGCATGCTACCAGTGTTAAAGACTGCGATGGAGCTCTGTATGCCACGGCAAACTGGCTGACACTGACGGCGGCGGTGCACAAATGCTGCGCAGCTAGCGCCATACGACGGCCAACACCGCGGTTCCTGGTGTGTCCGCTGTGCCGTGCGAGTGATCATTGCTTGTACAGCCCTCTCGCAGTGTCCGGAGCAAGTATGGTGGGTCTGACACACCGGTGTCAATGTGTTCTTTTTTCCATTTCCAGGAGTGTAGATTTGATTTATAATTAAATATGTTAAAAACGGATTATATACCTGTTATCATTTATGGCTTGTAGTTCTCCACGAAATTATTAAGTTGTACCTGAATTGTGGTTTTTGTAATATTCGTTTCAGAAAAACTAGCTGAAACTGCGAGCTCAGCAGATCATGGCAGAGAGACACTAAGTGCCGAATGCAGTTTGCGTTCTGCCATTGATTTCATTATGCTATAAGCAAAGCATGTCTCTGAGATTGTTTGCAGATCATTCAACAATGACTCACCATCATTTCGAACAAGCGTAAGTTTCGTATGATTTGTTCATAGTCTCCAAAATTTGAATCTGGTGCTCTCGCTTCTGTCAGATACTGCCCCAGAGAAATGGTGGTGGTGTTAAGCTACTGCAGCTCGTAAACTGTAAAAACTTCAGGAGCCAATTTTACTCTGAATCATTTCATTCTTAACAGATGCGTTGAGATGCAGTAGGAAGAATGCATGCCGCCATCAACAATGACCGTTATTCCATTGTTCAACGAGAAAGTAGCTAAATTCATTTGACAAATCGATTTTTTACAATTTTTCTACTTAAATACAGCAGTAAACGTATCATTGTCTTACATTCGCTGGAGTGCTTATTACAATTCAGTTAAAGTCATAAAAGAAAACGTGGAAAAAACTGAGATCACTTCGGAAGATATGAAAATCCATTCAAGGCAGAAAGCGATACTAGATCTGCAGCAGGCTTGCTTCTTCCAGCTATACCGATGGTGTTGAACTGCAACACAGTATGTCAGTTTGTTCATACAGCATCATCGTATGTCAATTTTTATTTAAAGGGTGGCTTGAGAGTCATTTCCCCAGCTTTTTCAATGTAATACTCTATTAATCAAATGTACTATAATGATAATTATATTACATTTGTTTGATATTGAGATAATAATCGCGTTTTTTCAATCTCCTACAAAACTGAATTTTTTGACGTACAAGGTGGCTGCTCAACACCAGCGATATGTGATTTTACTATTTCGACCTACATCAGCTCTTGGCAAACGATACTGCTGAAAGTAAATTTAGTCCATCAGTATCTACGATCTCCAAAACTGACATTCTATAAAAGACTCGCCAAATTAAAACTCTGAATAAGCTTTTAGTGAGGGAACGAACTACAGTTATAGACAAGGCTGCTACTTTTGGTTCTAAAAATGCAATGATGTGGATTTTAACGCCAGCTACGTGGAAGGAAGACAAATAAAACACTGCTGGGTCAGCTACCTCCTGAAGCTGGACTATCGATCCAAGAAGAAGTGCGTCGAGCAATGTCTGAATGCAGACACCGATTTACACTAGAACTGACACAACGGCCATTGCAAGAGGAGAACCGAACCGGAAATGACCGCGGAGAAGTCCATGAGCGTTGGCGCGAGGTACATACAGTCTGCGGCCGCGAGGTCGGTTCCAGTCCACCACCAGCAGAGGAGGGTGAAGTTTTGACAGTGCCAACCTCTCGAGCTGGCGAATCGCGGAGAAAAATCATCAGTTGCCCAAAGAACCCGAGACAGAAGCCAACAGACAGTTTTTTTCTTAATTACCCCGTTAATTTTCCAGCAATTACTTTTTTCTTTTTTTTTCTTTTTTACAAAACTAGACCTCATGTTGGTCAGTTTGATACCTATTTACCCATGTTCCACTCTTCGTTTGACTGTGAAAATTAAGATATAAACTCATTGTGCAATTTCTTGAAGTCTTGTTTTCGCTCGTTTCAAGCACTTGACCAAGAAGATCAAAATCGACCATATTTTGAGTATGGAGACAAGTACAAAACAGGTTAAGTGGTTTCACACAGATTTCATCTGTTAATTTGCCGTTTACAAGAGACCCATGAGTATGACGTACGCTCACCTAGATATTGCGTAAGTTAGTAAGCCTAATAAATTATAGGTAGTGGTAGTCATCGAATGGCAGCGGTCAACGCGCAACACAACAAAGCGTATCTAAGACGACGAAGGTACGTGTCACTATACCTTAGAGCAGGGAAAAACTGCTAAGCCTTGCAGTAATACGACATTTAGTTTTTGTAATGCTGGTATATGTTGCACAATTATGAGATGTCAAATGTGAGCTTCGTCTGTGGAATAGCTTATTTACAGGGCTTTTTAAACTAGTCGTACAGTGTTTCTTTCGCTCAAACGGAATAACATAAAGTAACGAAGATTTTTCAGTAGTGATTCGTACGAAGCTGGCGTAGATTCATAGAGAGCCTGCTCCTTGTTTTTCAATAACTGAAAAATGGATAACTGAATTTAAATGTGGTCGTAGTCAGTGCAGACCAAGTCCGTTGGGGCGGTGAAACAAAATGAGGCTTCCGGTATTTTTAGAAACCGATGTATTTTTAGTGCACATTTTGTAAAAGAATGAATAATATACACTACTCAAAACAAAAAAACGCTGTCGCTTTGAAGGAACCCTGTAATTGTCTCTCATTGCTAAGCATAAGTTTGAAATTTGGTTCTAAGGTGACTATGACTTTCCTCAGTAACGGCGCAAAAGCATGGTGCTCTGCTACGTCACTCTCAGGCTGCGGAACGCTTTAAACAGCAAGACGTCTAAACATGCGGAAGAAAAGGTTAGAGCTCAGAATTTCATGTGATATGGTGAGCTACTGATGTCAGATCGGCACCAAATTTCACAATTCCGCCATACGCCATCGTGAACGTGTCTTCTTTTGAAACTGAATGAAAGCAAATGAAATAACCACCCTGCTACATCCAATAAGTAACTGAGAAATTCGAAAAAAGATCTTCTTGTTTACAAATTGACTATACAATGAGACCTCGTTCAATGAGGATAATTCAGTTCTGAGTCTTACCTGCATTGCGAAACACTCGTCATGCGAAATATATTTTTCTGTTGGAATTCACGTGAAAAAAGGATAATGGATTCCAGTCCGAAAAAATACCAAAACAGTTTATAAAATGTACATCCTTTTTTACAAGAAGTCGTCTAAAGACTTTTGTTTTTACCTTCTCTTCAAAATGAGTCATAAGCACAGAAGACGGCTAGCTTAATGAAACATTCGCGTACTTATTGCTTAATGCGCAACTTTATTGAATTCGTGTTGGTTGGCGACGACATATCTAAAATGGAATTGATACACAGGTATTTCAATGCCATGAAGCAACATGAGACTTGCTTGCAACACCGTTACAACGAATTTGGTAATATCGTCAAGGAAACCCTAGCGGAGGTATCGGCTACAATAATTGCAACGCGAGGAGTGTCGCTAACAGTACAACTGAATACTGCAATGTCGGCGGTGTTGACTTTGTCGGAGCGTCTAATGTACCCTGTTCGTCGTAATAATAACAATAATAATAATAACAGTGATGAAAAACATTACGTTTTGTTTTCCTCCGCGTTTTCTGTTATTTCATTGTCATTTCTTTCCTGCGGAGCGTAAGCCATACCGTCAAGAATAAAGTGAATAACATTGACGGTACGATCCAGCAATTATACGCAAATGCACACTGCTTTATCGGCACAACTGCAGTTTGATGCCTGACGACTAATGTCTCTCATTTGCATTATTAAAAAGTGTACTTGACACTTATTATGTTTTGAACCAGCGATATTCTGCCACGGGTGCCACTTAGCCAGATGAAAGTAAGCAAGAGCTATAGGTGATAGACTACAACAAAAACACGACACTTTCAATGAGAAGGCTATGCCTGTTTATTTATTAATAATTTGTCAAACCGCGGTTTGAGACACAAATCACCAAATCATTTTCTAGTTGAAGTCTGTTTCTCTTCTTAGTTTTTATTTTCACCATTGAAGATGGCGTAAATTCACAATGGTCGGAAGTGGCGAATAGCACTAATAATTTCAAAGCTTCCTTTGCCAGCTATGGATACTCTTCTTTCCTCTTCATCCAGAAGAGGTCAGTCGTTTGCGAAATAAATTCCATTTTAAGAATCCCGTCAGCTGATGAATCAATAAGTGTTTCTTTGGTCATCGTGCTCAGATCATCCAGCTGTACTGTCATCCTTCTATGACCGTTGTAGCGTCAGAGTTCAGTCTTGGGACGTAACTTAACAGTTTCTCTTCCAAATTATGCAAGCTCTGTACCGTGCAAGGATTGCCAGAATTTAGTACCACCGACTGGTCCATTGCAATTTCTTCAACAATCGTTTGAATACATGGGAAAGACTCAAACATCATCTTTTGTAAAAACGTTGACCACAAACTAAATTTTGCGAGGAATCCTTTGATTGTATCCTTAGCTGTTATAATGTTTTCTTCTTTCCCTTGGAGGCTCCTGTTTAAAATATTTAGGTGGTTAAAAAGATCGGCGAGAGATGTTAATTTTTATAACCACACGGGGCCACAAAAGTAATTCACATATCCGAATTTTGAATCTTGTAAGAACATTAACAATTCACCTTTTAGTTCCAGAACTTGTGTCAATACCTTTCCTGTGGAAAGACACCTGACCTCTGCGTGATAAAGGATATTTTGATGGAGCGAACCCATGTCTTCACAAATGATCCTAAACAATCGAGCTTGCAATGTTTTACATTTAATAGAGTTTACAGCTTTGATCACTTCTTTAAGCACATTATTTAATTCAGAAGTTAAAATCGTGGCGGCCAGAGCTTGTCGATGAAGAAGAACTTGGCATTCGAGCCGACTTTTACAGCGTCATAGCTTTAGCACCATCACTACAAATGTCGATACATTTTCTCCAATCAGTCTCGTAGTTGAGAGTTCTTTCTAAAAACGTGTCATACAGACACTGGACAATAGTGTTTGCTGCAAGTGCTTTGCAAAATAAAATGTCTTCCATAATACTTTCATCTGCTTCAAAGCGATCAGTAGATTCATCAAAGTGCAAAGCAAAACGTGGACGCTTCTTTAGTTTTTTGACTAACTGTTCTAGAATGTCATCTGCTATGTGGGTTATTGTGCGTTCAGTGGTATTATCAGAAAGTGGTATGCTTTTTAGCTTGTTTGCCTCTTGCTTACCTAACATAATTTCAACCATATCCAGGGCTGCTGGCAAAATAAGATTCTCTACATCGGTATGCATGTTCCATGCTTTAGCGACTCGGAATGCGACTAGTAACGCTTTCTCGTTGATAATGGATACCTGAAGTCAGATAAAAAATAGCGATAAATCGGAAAAACGAATAAAATATCAGAAACATTAATACTATTTTAAATTAACACATAACATTACTATTTTAGTACCTGAATCATAGTAGTTTGCTGCTGGTTAAGTGTTTTCAGTTTCGAAGAAATCCAACGGTTTTATCAGCTTCCTTGGAATGTTTAGTTGGGAAGTAACGCAGAAACTTTGATGGTTTCATGCTCTCATGTAACAATACTTTACTGCAAATTACACATTGAGGTTTATTGTTCATGACAGTAAGACCGTACTTCACATAACTGTCGTCATAAAGTCCATTTTTGCGATTTTTATTAGCTTCCGCCATTGCCACTTGTACCAGACTTGCAGGGCTGCACAGATCTTTTAAGAAACTTGTCCATTTTATGCTCGCTCAGAGCGAAGCATGAAGACCATAATCACGTCTGTACTTGCTAGCGTACTCGGACAACTGATTGTAGTGACCGAGAGCCTGCGACTACGCCCCTGCTGACCCCTTCTCACCCGCACGCCTCTACCGCGGCAAAGAATACAATTATATCTCTGCCCACAGACCACTGCAATCCCTTTTCACATTGCACGTGATTTCTCGATCAGAATATCGATAGAAAGAAAAGTAAATACGTTGCCTTTGAAATCGCTGACATATTTTTATTATGGTTCTGGACGTCTCCAGGACGATTTTGCTTGGAAAGCGGTCGCGTCTTCAAAAAGGTTGAAAAACACTGATCTATAGGATATCACGCTCGGAGTAATAGCACAGCTTCTTTTTTAATTTGACTAGATAATAAAATGGCGGATGCTTCAAATAAAAAATGTAGTTTCAACGTATTTGTTTGGTCGCGTTTTTTGCAGTTACTGATTAATAAATTAAAAAATACAAAGAAATAGCGTTTAGTCGTTGCGGGCATGCTCGGTCAGTAATGGATTGTGGGCACAGAAAAACAGACATCTTTCTAAAATGTGGCTGAATTACTCCCCTGACATGTCGACAAGGAGTAATATGTTAATTTCTTGCATTTTAATTTATTGATTAGTTGTTGCAAAAAAGTGACCAAAAAACGTGACAAACCTACATTTCTGTTTGAAACGTGTGCCATTTTATTATTTCGTCAAATTGAAAAAAACTGTGTTATTACTCCGTGCGCAATATCTTATAGATTAAGAAAATTAGGGATTTTTCCTGTCTCGAGGTGACTGGGTGTTGTTTTGTCGTCTTCAACATCATCATTCATCTCGTTATGGTCGGAGGAAGGCAATGCCAAACCACCTCCACTAGGACCTTGCCTAGTAAGGTGGCACGGGTCTCTCTCGTCGCTCCCCTACGCTCTGTAAAGGAGTATGGGACTCATCATCATCATCATCATTTGTTTTTTAATTTCAGATAATATTTGCACAGGACTTCCGCTATGGGCCTATCTCATTACGGACGGAGTAACATTAACTCCTTGACGATGGGCTTAATGATGGCCGAATTTCTTTAAAAAATCAGAAAAATGGTGCCTAAGAATCAACAAATAATGTGCAAACAGATTTGCACTGACTGCTTTACTTTGTTTTCCCAAAACAAATTATATACCTTACTTCATAGGCTGACTAAGGCAAAATGACCCTTAATTTATCGTAGGGGTGGCAAAAGGAAGAGCATCTGGCCACTTCCTACCAGTAATACTGTCAAATCCAGAATAGCACACCAACTCGTGAAGACACAGGACAAGGCCACGACAAAGAAGAAAGAATCAACAGACATTTCCCTAGTTTAGACCTGCGACTGAAACTTGCCACAGGAAATTTTGCCATAACCAATCACAAAAATAGCATTTAATATATTTTTCGAGTTACGGATTGTTACGTAATAATAGTTAAGGATTAATACGTAATTGTACAAAATGTTACTATACTATTCATGATTTAATTACCAGAAGACATTAAAAATAAAAATGTGTTTCGTTTGAGATCATCGTTTCTAAATTTATCTTTCTTCTTATGGCTATTAATTTGTATTTTATAGCTTTCTATAACAATAAATTACGTGGAAAGCCCTAAAAAGTCTTATTAAAATGGTAGCTCTACGTTGCTGTTACAATGTTGTTATTCGCCTACAATGACGAGGTACAGGGGGCTTACGGGTCGGGGAGGCAACTGCGACCCCCCCCCCCCCCCCCCTCCAATCCCACTGACTCGTTCCCGCAGATTCGGGCGTTGTTTTTACGACATCGGCACATGTTTATCGCAGGGAAGTTCATGGAAATAACAAATTTTGACAATGAGCAATCCGCTCTGCTACTTTCGGGCGATGTGACGTCACCAAGAACTAATTCATTTCTCTCACCTCCTTTAAATATAAAATCCTTTGCTGCTGTAAAAAAACATTAATTTTAAAAATGTTCCTTTTCATAACATAGGCGCATGCCCCGTACATTTTTAACAGATCAAATCATATACGTATTTTATAACTGGTCCATCTTTTAATTCGAACTGTTGACTTAAAAATTCAGGAACTTGGAACACGATCTAATGGAATACGTTAACACAGGGAATTAAGTATTGCACACTACGACCTACAAAAAACTCTACGTGTTTACCTTCTTGCCAGCGACACTAACATGCAGTGCGGTAAAGATGCCAAACTTTGGCATTATCAGCCTTGTAATGCTGCAAAATAATTGTAGACATGTGGTTAGAACAATAAACATCAACCAGTTCCACTTGAACATTTATTTTGCCCTTGACCGGTATTGGTTATTTTATATAACTGTTGTCAAACGACAATACTGTTAAGACATAGCCCGCATCTCGTGGTCGTGCAGTAGCGTTCTCGCTTCCCACGCCCGGGTTCCCGGGTCCGATTCCCGGCGGGGTCAGGGATTTTCTCTGCCTCGTGATGGCTGGGTGTTGTGTGATGTCCTTAGGTTGGTTAGGTTTAAGTAGTTCTAAGTTCTAGGGGACTGATGACCACAGATGTTAATTCCCATAGTGCTCAGAGCCATTTGAACCACTTTTTTGCACGTTAGTAAAGGAGCTACGCTGCCTGCATTATAGTTTTGACGTGAACTGAAGTTCTTTACAGCACTTTTTCTTTCCCAAATTTTTATTTATTTATTCCCCGTTAGCAGGATAAAAAATACCATGTTCTCCTTTTTCGAGGTGTCTTGCTTTTCTTATTCGTTTTTGACGACAGCATTAAGGATGAATATTCGCATTCTGCAGGAATTTTTATTATTTTGGGACGAATAGTGGGAAATCACTCTGTAGGTGCTGTACACAGGTCTCTAAGGACTCCTTTCACAGAATAAGTTGGTGCATCTATGCACAACAACAAAAGCTAATGCAAAGTCAGTTTTCTGAGGGTTCGAGCATTGCTGCATCGCAAAGTACTTCATGGAATGTATATATTTGAAACACTCTTTCATACAGAAACGTCGTCGATTCTGACCGACGAAAGTTTCTTACTTACTCAGACCCTTGGAGATGATAAGAACAAGTATGATCGTTTACTACATTTAGACTGTCTTTTCTACAAAATTTCGACAGCAAAACTGCTAACTTTGCTTGCAATGGAAATATAAAGTAAAATTTCAGTTCCTTTTATGCTACAGTCGTGCAAAATACACATTCGAAAAGCACAGCCTAGCATAGCGTAAGCCTCTACAGTCACCTTTACATACAAATTATGCCCTGCATCGAAGTACTTGTAACAATGGCAAACACAAACAACAACACTAGTAGACTCAGCCTTCGTTCCTACATACAAGTGCACCAAGCATTCCACAATAACACCACGCGAACGTTTCCGTCTACACGCGGACTGGAGGTTAATGCGACCACAAGGGCGGCAGTAAAAGAGGACATGCGCGGAAAAACAGGCTAATTCTCAAATGTAAAAACTTAGAGATAAGTGTTGCCATCTGCTACTGGTTACGGGAGCTATCAAAACTGACATTGTTCTCACTATAAGTATCACATTAGGATATTTTGGGGGTTTGACCAATGTCAGTTTTGATAGTTCCCGTACCCATCAACAGATGGCAACACTGATCTCAAAGTTTTTACATTTGAGGGTTAGTCCGTTTTTCCACACGCCAGCGCCAAGAAAGAAGCGCGCACCGCACCAGCGTAAAAAACAAAAGTCCAAGTAGGTAATTAGTTTTGGGAGCCAGTCGTTTGAATATATGAGTTACGAAGTTTGTAACTGCTTCGAGGAGTTATTGAAATTATCAACGGGTATCAGGAATTAAAAATGACTTTAGTTACATTAACTGCTTCTTTTTAAATGTTTTTCAAAAGGCAGAATACTTAAATAAATTTTTATGTATAATTTGAACTTAGATGTTATTTTATTGTACAATAATCTGTGAGTTAACAACAGGATTATTAATATTTTGATGTTCTCTATATAAACTGACGTAACATGCGATGTAGTGCATAAAGAAATTCTAAATCTAAATGACTACTCTGCAATACACACTTACGTGTCTGCACACTATTTTCTCTGCCATCCCACTCTCGAATAGCTTTAGAAAAACAAACACTTAAATCTTTCCGTGCTTGCTTTGATTTCTCTTATTTTATTAAGATGATCATTTCTCCGTATGTAAATGGATCTCGACAAAACATTTTTGTATTCGGGGGAGTAAGTTCGAGACTAAAATTTCTTGAAGAGACCTCAGTGCAACGAAAACGCGTTTGTTTTAATGACTGACATCCCAACTCGCGCGCCATTATCTGTGAACTCAGTCGTATGAAAGAAAAATAGAAAATTATCCGGAGAAAATTCTCAAAAATTAAAGTACGTTAACCAGATTGAGATTTCCACTCTGCAGTGGAGAGTGCGCTGATATGAAACTTCCTGGCTGATTAAAAGTGTTTACCGGACCGAGACTCGAACTCGCGACCTCTGCCTTTCGCGGGCATGTGCTCGTGGTAGACTCTAACTCGCGACCTTTGCCTTTCGCAGGCATGTGCTCGTGGTAGAGCACTTGCCCGCGAAAGGCAAAGGTCCCGAGTTCGAGTCTCGGTCCGGCACACAGCTTTAATATGCCAGGAAGTTTCAAAAGTACGTTCTCTGATAAAGTCTTCTGTTTCGTATGAATACAATACCTGAAGCATATTCGCTGAGGACGGAGTTCTTCTTCAGTACCTCCTCTCATTCTTGACAAGTTTCTCTGTGTGCGTCGTCTGCCGCGTCCTTTTTTGAGGCTGAAGTTACGTGAACACATTGTGCGAACGGAAGCTTAAAAAAAATGGCTCTGAGCACTATGGGACTTAACATCTTAGGTCATCAGTCCCCTAGAACTTAGAACTACTTAAACCTAACTAACCTAAGGACATCACATACATCCATGCCCGAGGCAGGATTCGAACCTGCGACCGTAGCAGTCCCACGGTTCCGGACTGCAGCGCCTAGAACCGCACGGCCTCCGCGGCCGGCTCCGAAAGCTTAAAACTACGTTACATTTTCATCTACTCCAGACAGGAACTCAGTCAGAATTTTCCAACAAAAGATAATTTTGCTTAAATATGACCCATAATGGTCCATTCGCGCCTCAATACGTAAGCTGTCGTCTGTGCTAAAATCACAAAAATCAGTAGGTGGCCACACGTGCACCTGTGCTTGCTCGTCCGCAACACCGACTATTCCTGTATCGTTGTTGGTGACGAGAAATGATGTCTTTATGCTAACATAAGGGAAATGAAGGATCGCTTGAGCCAAACAACGCAGCAACTCCCCATACAAAGACCTGCATCCTTACACAATAGATAATGTTACGCATCTGGTGCAGTAGCAACGATGTGGTGTACTACGAATTGGTTTCCCGATGTGCAGCCATCGCTGCTGACATTTATTGTCAACAACTGAGACGTCTCGCAGACGCAGTCCTATAACATCGGTCAAGAAGACTGCGTGAAGTGATGCCACTCGAGATAACGCCCGCCCGCATTCTGCTACTTAAAAAACACTACACAGTCGTTGGGTTGGGAAGCCATTCCGCATCCATCTTAGTCATCTTATCTTGCGCCCTCAGATATTCATCTTTTCCGCTCCCTATAAAACAACCTCGGACTTCCTTTCCAGGTGAAAATGCGCTCCAAACAAGGTTCGATGAGTTCTTCCCCCTATAACCACATGATTTCTACAATCGCGGAAACCAAATGTTATCCCAGCGTTGGTAGTCTGTTGTTCATATACAGGGTGATTATAATTAAACTTTCAAACCGCTTTAGAAATAACACCACTGATCAGAATGACGTCAAATTGCAGCGAAATATTATCGGAGAAGGGGGAAAACGTATGATAGAAGAAAAATAAATAGTCACAAAATGCAGCAATAGATGGTGCTGCAAGGATCATAATTTAACCCTTTCAGACACTGTGGTTACAATTGTGTACATTAATTTTCAGGACGCCTAAGTGCAATAGAAATATTTTTCCTCAATTTGGAGCTGATGTACACATTTGTGAATGTTCATTCTTTTCACCATGCATAAGTTCTGCCATCTGTTGTGCAGCACTATAAACATATCAAGAGATTAATGAAACCGTGCAGAGCAGTTTGTGACCTTGAAAGTACCTGGTAGTCTTTGGTAAGCTATAACCCACAGTATAGTTGAGTACCAGTATTGTTGTTTTGCATGAACATTGTAGAATGTTCGATTTATTTATTACAACAATCAATATTTCAAAATCATTTGTTTTAGTCAACAAAATAAGCGATGTTTTTCTGCGTGCACAATTGTAGCCATGAGGTCTC
This sequence comes from Schistocerca gregaria, assembly GCF_023897955.1. NCBI lineage: Eukaryota > Metazoa > Arthropoda > Insecta > Orthoptera > Acrididae > Schistocerca > Schistocerca gregaria. The sequence goes on along the minus strand of NC_064921.1, from coordinate 611,788,495 downwards.
AAGAACAATGTTTTACATAACTTTGAGTATCTTATGTTTTCTTTATATGAAGTGCTTGTTGGAACAGTCTCTTTTTATCCTGACGATTGTATGAGTTTTGACTGGGATTTATTCAAAACATATGAAGTATGTTGTATTACTAGGTATTGTTATGAGCAAAATTAAGGAAAATAGACGTAGCAATGAAGCTCCAATTGATGACAATGGCGTTCGGTCTACTGTAAATTATTATTTTAGGGAAATACCACTACTGATGTTATTATTTGTGAGTATTTCAGTTCTGCTCATCATGTCGAAGAAACAGTATTTCAACAATGAGCGAGATGCAGATGGCATTTTAGAAATGCTGCTGAATGGAGAGGTATCAGATATCGATTTATCATTAGATGAAGAATCATTTCCTGATGTAGAATCCTACTGTACTTCAAGAGAGAAGGAAGTGAGAGTAGGGGCTGACAAATTAAACAGGGGAGAAACCAATGATGAGTCAACTGCAAATAATGAAAGTGGTGTGTGCAGTGACAATGATAACAAAGATAGCGATATTCAAGACAGTGATCCACTTACCAACAATGAGCTCAATGATGTAAAATACATTTTGTCAGAAAAAAACGGACATCAAGTGGCGTCATCGTCCTCTCTCTATATTGGATTCATATTACGAATGGGAACAATGTATTGAAGAATAGGAAATACTTTCTCCTTCAACTTATTTCAGCAAGTACATCACCAATGATCTGTTCAGTACTATGGCTGATACGACAAACTTATATGCCTTGCAGAGTGGAACAATTAGCAATTTCAAACAAACTACACCAGCGAAACTCCAAATCTTGTTTAGGCTTCATATAATTATCGGAACTCTAAAATTTCCTAGAGTCCAAATGTATTGGGACACAACTTTGAAAATGCAATTATTCTTGGATAGTATGCCCAGAAATAGATTCTTCCAACAAATTACATCTTGTTAACAACATGGCTCTACCAGCAGACAATAAAGACAAGATCTATAAAGTTCGGCCTATATATACTGCCATCTGTAGCAGATGTCTGGATACCTCGAATAGAAAATGAGGCCGACCATCTGTCAACCTCCGGATACACCTGTTCAAAGACGATGAGGAGAAACTAGGCCTCCTGAAGAGATTCAGTTTGATGGAAGACAACACTTGCCTCTTCATGAAAGTGGTGCACTGCCTACCAGATGCAAATTTCCTGGATGCAAGGGACGTTCATGAATAAAATAAAAAAAATGTAATGTGCAACTTTGTTTGTCAAAGGAAAAAAAACTATCCGTCCATTTCATGTCAATTAGAACCACATAATGAACATAATTCCTGACTCATTTCATTTTTAATTAAAACACTGGTGAATTTTGCATGTACTTTGTGTGTAAATGACTTCAAATGTACGTGTAATGTTTAGATAAGTTAGTTTTGTCTGCTATGATTTCAGTGTTGACTGAGACCCAGTGTACACAAATGTGTACAAAATTTTTTTCGAAAATGGTAACATATCTTTTTATAAACGTTGCTTCTAAAAGCATTTAAAAAAATAATCCAAGTCCATTCTAGTATTTTAACAAAATTTCCTTCCTCCAGAAAAAATTCGGGTCTGAAAGGGTTAATAGTGGTCGACTACAAATGACAAATGAATCATACAACAATCCCTAAGGTGTACTTTTGACGTTAGACAAACTGTACTGCCTTGAGTGCATGGGTGTAGAGGTGTGATACTGTTAGTTAGTAAGCCCATCCACCACGTCAAGGTCACACGACATCGGATGGGAAAAATCGGTTTGTAATTTTCCCGAGACCAAAAACCGCATAAAAAGTATCACTCATGTCGGTTTTTAATTGTTCTGAGGCTATAAATCGCGTGAAAAGCATCAATCAAAGTCAAATTGGATTATTAATTTCCGTGTGACTGGCGCAAAACATATTCAATATGCTGTCCACCGTTTTCTGCAACAAGCTGAAATCGAGGAACAGTAAGTTCCACAACTGATCGAAGTGTTTCCGGGGTTACGTCCAGAGTGTGTTGCGCAATGTGTGCCTTCAATGCAGTTAAGTTTTGCAATCATCGGAACACTGAAGACAACATCTTTCAGATAGCCCCACAGCCAGAAGTTACACGGATTAAGATCAAGTAATCGGGACGTCCAGGCTGTAGGGAAATGGCGGCTGATAATTCTAGCATTTCCGAAATGGCGCTCCAGCAGCTGCTTAACTGGATTTGCAATGTGCGGAGGTGTTCCATCTTGCATAAAAATGATCCCATCCACTCTGTTGGAGAGCAGAAATGGCGTGGTTGCGCAAAAGACACTCATAGCGCTTACCAGTGACGGTACGGGTAATAGGCCCTTTGATAAATGATGCGTAAACCTGCACTACACAGTGACCTTTTCAGGATGAAGTGGTACTAGTTGATTTGCGTGTGGATTCTCCGCTGCCCATATGCGACAATTCTGTGTATTGACATATCATGTCAGATTGAAGTGGGCTTCGTCTGCCCACAAAATCTTCCACGATCAATCATCGTCTTCTTCTATGTGTGCAAGAAGTTCTAAAGCAGATCTTTCTCTTGCTGGCAGGTCAACAGAATGCAACTCGTGCACATGGGTAATTTTGAATGGATAGCAGAGAAGGATATTGGACATACCCGTGAACCCCGTTTGCACACCACCACTCGTCTCCTCCTGCATTGCTGTGACCGCTGCTTCCACTGACTTCGAATCAATTCGTTTCCTCCCTCTACCAGCTTGCACACCAAAAGAACCCGTCTTTTCAAATTTCCGAATCATTCTCTCCAGACCCACGGCAGTCATCGGACCAATGCCTTTTTTCAAACGCTTCAGTGTATGGGACCTCTGCAGAGCGACATGTGCACATTCATCATTCCTGTAACAAAGCTTTACAAACAGAGCGCGATCCTGTATTGAGACAGTTATGCCGAACGTACAGACGCGAAAGGGGGAAAAGCCGTGTGCCCTCCGTGTTTATACCAACTTCAATGGGTCGTGCGCATGACAGGTATTTTCATTTACGTATTCTGACACATTCAACACCATCTATTGATCAATTTTCACACTTTTTTTCTTGTGCCATACGTTTTCCCTCATCTCCGGTAATATTCCGTTGCAATTTGACGTCATTCTGGCCATTGGTGTTATTTCTACAGCGTTTTGAAAGTGTACCTTTAAGTATAATAATCCTGTGTATTATTGATGGCTGAAGTCTCTGTTACGTGTATCTGTTGAGTTATGGAAATAAGCAACAAACTTATGTACCAACCCAATAACGTTTAGTCTGTCACAATTACAAAAAAAAAGAGTCATTTTAAGAGAGATGTGTTATCGAGCCTCATACGTTCGTTGTTCAGGTGACAAACTCAACCCTTTGGTGAACGATGCAAGTACAGTACAGGAAATTAGAAACTTTTTTAGAGAATCGGCGGCGGAAATATGCCTCCAATTTATCACGAATGTGCGAGACGAGATGGTCTGAAAAATATAAATCTATCAGACTATTTTCTCAACATATCCCAGAGGTTGTGTAAGCTCTAGGAAAACTGTCCACGGAGGGAAATTATGCAACGAGAAAATCTGTGTATCAGTTAAATTCAGCCATCACAAAACCAGAGTTCCTCTTAGCTATACAAACAATAGCCAAATACTTCGCAGTTTTGAAACCAGTGGCTAACGCCCTGCAATCTAAGTCTATGGACATGATCGCGGCGAGGGAACACATCACAGGAATCCTGGACATTTTCAGTAATGACCGAAAGGAAGCGGAGAGAACAACTAGCGAATTACTTGGAAAAGCACAAGAAACTGCAGAGGAACTGGAAATTTAAACTGCTGTTCCACGATCTGCCATCAGGAAGTGGCAGAGAATACTGGTGAAGCTTGCTGGTAATACCATACACTGACTCACTCATGTCTTCGTTAATATTCGATTTTCAGCAGAAATTACTCCGGCTTTTGCTCTAAATAAGCTACATCCCTTGAATATGATCAAAACTAGTGTAACAGAATTTCATAAAAACGTAGACCTGTTTCAAAAATTTATGGTTTGGATGATATTGCTGGAGAACTGGACCAATGGTATAATTTATGGAGGAAAAAGAATATACCTGAAGCTAAATTAAAGGACATAGAAGTCCCTGACCTGTTTTACGAGACCAATATCTTTTTCCCCTAGCACGAGAAAAGCACTACGAATTTTGGACACTATTCCATTGCCAACGATGACTGTTGAGCGATCCTTCAGTACGCTTCGAAGAGTGAAGACGTGGTTTACAAGCACTGTGGGAGGAGAAAGGCTCACTGGGTTGTGCCTGATGAGCATACACCCGAAATTACGTGAAAGAAAACTGTAGGATGCTAGAAAAGAAAGTAACTGACGAATTTGCGTCAAACCCAAGGGGATTAACACTAAATTAAAATTCTGTATTGTTAAGCAGTTGTTTTCTCATGTTTAAAATTTTTATTAAAACCTAATTTTTACTGGTTTTCTGTTTTATTTATTAAGAAATTCTGCCTGTTCTACATCTACATCTACATCCATACTCCGCAAGCCACCTGACGGTGTGTGGCGGAGGGTACCTTGAGTACCTCTATAGGTTCTCCTTTCTATTCCAGTCTCGTATTGTTCGTGGGAAGAAGGATTGTCGGTATGCCTGCGTGTGGGCTCTAATCTCTCTGATTTTATCCTCAGGGTCTCTTCGCGAGATATACGTAGGAGGGAGCAATATACTGCTTGACTCCTCGGCGAAGGTATGTTCTCGAAACTTCAACAAAAGCCCGTACCGAGCTACTGAGCGTCTCTCCTGCAGAGTCTTCCACTGGGGTTTATCATCTCCGTAACGCTTTCGCGATTACTAAATGATCCTGTAACGAAGCGCGCTGCTCTCCGTTGGATCTTCTCTATTCCTTCTATCAACCCTAACTGGTACGGATCCCACACTGCTGAGCAGTATTCAAGCAGTGGTTGAACAAGCGTACTGTAACCTACTTCCTTTGGTTTCGGATTGCATTTCCTTAGGATTCTTCCAATGAATCACAGTCTGGCATCTGCTTTACCAACGATCAACTTTATATGATCATTCCATTTTAAATCACTCCTAATTCGTACTCGCAGATAATTTATGGAATTAACTGCTTCCAGTTGCTGATCTGCTATATTGTAGCTAAATGATAAGGGATCTTTTTTTATGTATTCGCAGCACATTACACTTGTCTACATTGAGATTCAATTGCCATTCCCTGCACCATGCGTCAGTTCGCTGCAGATCTTCCTGTATTTCAGTACAATTTTCCATTGTTACAACCTCTCGATATACCACAACATCATCCGCAAAAAGCCTCAGTGAACTTCCGATGTCATCCACAAGGTCATTTATGTATACTGTGAATAGCAACGGTCCTATGACACTCCCCTGCGGCACACCTGAAATCACTCTTACTTCGGAAGACTTCCCTCCATTGAAAATGATTTGCTGCGTTCTGTTATCTAGGAACCCCTTCAATCCAATCACACAATTGGTCTGATAGTCCATTTGCTCTTACTTTGTTCATTAAACGTCTGTGGCGAACTGTATTGAACGCCTTTCGGAAGTCAAGAAACACGGCATCTACCTGGGAACCCGTGTCTATGGCCCTCTGAGTCTCGTGGACGAATAGCGCGAGCTGGGTTTCACACGATCGTCTTTTTCGAAACCCATGTTGATTCCTACAGAGTAGATTTCGAGTCTCCAGAAAAGTCATTATTTTCGAACATAATACGTGTTCCAAAATTCTACAACTGATCGACGTTAGAGATATAGGTCTATAGTTATGCACATCAGTTCGACGTCCCCTCTTGAAAACGGGGATGACCTGTGGCCTTTTCCAATCCATTGGAACGCTACGCTCTTCTAGAGACCTACCGTACACCACTGCAAGAACGGGGCAAGTTCCTTCGCGTAATGTGTGTAAAATCGAACTGGTACCCCATCAGGTCCAGCGTCCTTTCCTCTTTTGAGCGATTTTATTTGTTTCTCTATCCCTCTGTCTTCTATTTCTCCTGTTGTTCCTGCTCCCTTTTTCTTGAGACTAATATGAACTGCCCCCCCCCTCCCCCTCTAGCCCAAATTCTGCGTACGCCCTTGCAAATCTCTGGAGTTGTTCCTAATTGGTAGTAGTTGTGTACTTACTCTGAGAAAAATTTGTACAACAGGTACATCGCCGTCAATAAAACCAAAGCCATGGCCCTCTTCGGGAAAGACAATGACAGAATTTAAAGTTTCAATAGACAGCAGAACGCTTGTGCAAGTATCGCTAGTCAAATATACCAGCTACATTCAAGAAAAAGCACATGCAACACAAAATCACAGACTTTACAAAAGTCTCGGTACTAATAAATAGCATCTTAAAATCATCTCTTGTTCAGTGACACACCAGACTAAAACTATAGAACACCCTAGCCAAACCTACCCTCTTGTATGGCAGCAAAGCTTGGACACTGGGCAGAAATGACGAATGGAAGCTAATGAGTGTGTAGATGTCATTTACGAGAAAAACAGCTGGACACTTCCTAAAGGACAGCGAAAAATCTGACGACATCCTCAAGGATATCAAAGAAAGACCAATCCTCCACACAGCACACAACTACAGACTCTTGAAAAGACCGTTTACTATGGGTGAAAACCGGTCAAGTCCTCCAAGAAATCCTAAGGCACCAACTCAGAGGTGCTGGGAGACCAGCAAGGAGATGGACTGATACTGTAACAAGCCACTAGGCCTAATACTGGGTTGAAAGAAGAAGAAAAGGAGGAATAAGTTCTTCGAGAGCTCAAGTATCTGCACCTGGTAACAGGAAGTAAAACGTGTGTGTTCTGGTTTGGCTGAAATAAGATACAGAAGAAATCGGCATAGAGTGAAACAGAATTCACTTGAAACTGCCAGCATTCCATTAGTCATTGTTTTAAAAGTCAGCAACTTTGCCACGCAAGTTTCATACATTTGACCCAGAGCCATTGGGAATTTGATGCGACGGAAAGCTGTATTTGATAGGTGAATGCTGACTTAATTCATATCATCTGTCCACTGAGAAATTCAGCCGAATAAGCCCATAAAAATGATAAAAATGACTTAAGGTGATCTATGGTTCAAATGGCTCTGAGCACTATGCGACTAAACTTCTTAGGTCATCAGTCGCCTAGAACTTAGAACTAATTAAACCTAACTAACCTAAGGACATCACACACATCCATGCCCGAGGCAGGATTCGAACCTGCGAACGTAGCAGTCGCGCGGTTCCGGACTGCGCGACTAGAACTGCTAGACCACCGCGGCCGGCTAAGGTGATCTATAAGAGGGTCCACACACAGCTTTAATATGGAAAACTATAACTAAACTCTGAGACCAGCCCTTGTGGAAAATGTGAAGTCGATCGAACACTGTATCATCTTCTGCCGTGTGGAGTCATGCAGATGTGGTATGGCATAGAGCCAGTACACCACTCCCCTGCCCATTGTCAAATTTCCATACCTTGGAAGTGCTACTACTTAGTTTAGTCACAAACAATAACAGAGTAATGGGATAAAACTATAGGAAAAACTGGACAGAAGTCAGAGACAAGAACTGTAATGAGGCCATAGCCTCCGTCACCGAACTGTGTGATTCGCTCCCGTGTCGTCAGTCCATGACCGTTGGAACCAGGCCACAACCCAATGTCACATCATCGATGCAGCTTTGCCAAACTGATTCCGGTTATGCAACACCTCCCAGACACTTTCATCTTCCAGACGATTCAGCACGACACGTTCAAGATGAAAGCAGCAGAAATCAGCAGGGAGAGGCAGTATTTAACCGCAGCTCATGCAGCTCATTTGGCCAGCTGTGCAGTATGTGGTAACCAGTCCATGTCAATTGGGGGATCACTGCAGCTCTACCGCCACCAGGTCACAATCCAATGATGACCGCCTGTCAGCCCAGCCCAGACGGCCAACACTCCACCAGCCACCCACTCCTGCTAATCAGCATCGGTCCATGCATCGACTCTGGGTATTGCTGCTATTGCTTGCCACCATCCATTTATAGTAGAGGAGATTTGGTGGTCACCTGTGACGTCAGCGCAGCCACATCCTGCTGTTTCAGCTAGCCTCACACGCCGGAGTCACCAATACAGCACTCTGTCTCTGGGGCAGTGCGTGCACGTTGCTCGCTGTATGTCATTGCCTGCAGCTACAGTCTCATAATATTACGCAAAGAAGGAAATGCATCACTATCACTGTACTGGCAGGATGAAATAATTAAACATTTGTTCATCTTTATGGAGGAGTTAGGTTGAGTGATCAAATGGTGGTCTGTGTGCATGTCCACTGTTGGTCTGTCTGCCACTTCCCCACGTCTCCCCTTTACTCTGAACAATCTGTGGACCCTAGTACACTACCTAGTGGTCAGCTACAACTGCTAAAAGTATGACAGAATTCTGAACTGAATAAAAAGACTACCCAGGATTCAGGACGGGGCAAGCACCCCCTTTCCCCCTCCCCCATTGTGGAGGCCTATGTAAGTAAATTATGTTCACAATTCGAGGATATTCATTGATGAAGCTATTGCAGCGTAGTGAAATGCAAGAAAACTTGTAGAGAATTGACACCTTTTTCTAGGAGTGTGTATAAAAAACAATTTTAAGCGGCAAGACCACATAAAATTAAAAGAAAATCAGATGCAAGTGCAAAAAAAAAAAAAAAATGAGTAAACTCTTTGTGAAGACTACCAATTCATACTGGATGAAATTTCTGCAATGTTTCCACAATTTGGCAGAACTATCATATATGAGACATTTACAGATATGTTGGGAAACTGGAAACTGAGCAAGTTGGGTCTCAAAATACCACAAGAAAAATTTGGTCAGTAGTACCCGTGAGTTTCTTGAATGACTTGAACCAATATTCTTCAAGGAAGACCTTTCTGAATTCTTCCCAAGAAACAGATTTACTTGCTACTTCTGCTGCTCAACCATAAGCATCCCCTTTCATAAAACCTCTTACAAAAGATGTTTTCTCTCTTTCACTCCATCCCTTAAGCAAATCATCAAATTCTCTAATAAAGTCAGTTGGGTGTACATCGCCACAAGGCTCAAAATTGTTAAATTTTTTACAACTAATTAAAAACACCTGATACAAAGTGATCACCTCCATCAATACTTTGATTCACCTTATTTTTAATTTCAGTAAATTTTGAATTTATGATTTCTTTAACCCCCAGCAAAGTGTCCTTTTTTATAGAAATACAGTTACTTCCTACTTTACTTTTCAGATTTAGAACTGAATTATTGACTGCTTCTTTTGTTTGTTCTAACTGTGTTTTCAAATTCTCTCTTTTTTACCACAATAAGTTTTGTTATTCCCATTAACTTTCTGACAATTAGCGTTAACTGCTTCCAACTCATTCTTATATAATTTTACAACATTTTCCTTATTAACCTTAGAATGACTGGCTACTTCCTCCAATTTAGACTCTATTTCTGTATTAGTCTCACTCAACTGGCTCTCAAAATTACTTCAGCAATTCTTTGATCAAATTTTGTTGAATCTTTATTTACAACCCCCAGCTCTTTCTTTATGTTGCCATGTTTGAACTAATTTCTCTTTTTAATTCATTCATTTTGTATTTAAATTGAAAGCTTAGCTTTTACTTTTGTCATGCTATTGCCCATACCACCATTTTGTTCTGTATTGACTTTATCAAACAAGACATCACCGGCAGGTTCCTGCTTGCCATTATGGTGTTGTATCAGTTCATAATTACTTTCAACATTATTTACATTTTTACCATTAGTGAGTGAAGCCTTTGCCATTTCTTCCAAAATTTGATTATTTGTTTGACTATTATCAGAACTTTTTTCATTATGTACCTCGCAACTGACTTCCTTCCCCATCCTTCCTTGATCTGATGGGACCAGTGACCCCACTGTTTGGCCCCTTCCCCCAAACCAAACAACCAACCAACCAACAAAGAAAAAATAAAAATAATCATGGAATTGTGTATTTTGTTATTTGATTATTATTTGAAATTTCTCTAGCTCAAATTATCCCTTTTTAAATAGGTGTAATAATGACTGGCAGACTTTGTTTACCAAATAATCGATATGAGCTATAGCTGTACAGAACCGAGTTATGCTTACACTAAGAGAATTCCTGACTTTTAGGTATGGCATCCATACTGATTATTAAGATTTGAATATTAAAAATTATGCATTTCTTAATTATGGCAATTACATATTTGTTATTAGTGTCAATGCATTCAGAAAATGCATTAACATATTCCAGAACTTCACAGTGGTTTGGTCACAATATGAACTGAAAGTTTGCTCTGGTAGAAATCTTTAATTAGTAATATCTCCTAAATTAATTAGGTCTGAGCTAAAATAAATGAGCAAAAATTGGTCTACTGTTTAGAGATAATCAACTTCTCTGAGTCTATTTATCAGCTAACTAGATTTTCATGGATGTCTTCTGTATCGAAAACTTTGAAATACAATAACTTTTGAAATACATGATTTCCAGCAAAACTAATTAATACAAAACATACAGAACAGTGAATTACATAATCTGAATAAATAGGTTTCACTGTGGAAATTAATTTAGATTTGTTTGTAAATTCATGTAATGTGTGCTCATCATAATTTTCGGGAAGAATACAAACAAGAAAAGAAAAAAACCTAGTACAGATCCTAGCTATTTTTATTAGGAGTAGAAAAGACAAAGTAGGATGATGGGGACCAAATCTGCTTTCTCACATGCTGCACAGGTTCTATTACAGGCTTCTAAGGACTGTAGAAAGGACTTAGTAGATACAGTTCTGATAAGAAACCCAATTCCAGAAATGTATCCTTTGCAAAGAAAGTTAGTTTGAAGATTGGATTATTTTCAAATCTCTCACCTCATGATACAAATACAAACTAAGATGATGGCACTCACATCGGTTCCTCTTGTAATTATGACATTACACATCATTTTTTGCCTAGCTGCAACAACAGCTGCAAAAAAGAGGTACATTCACAACTAGGAGGGTTGACTATGGTGCTCCACAGAAGCACTGCACTCTTAACTTTGAAGAGGACACCCTTCATACATAGAAAAGGACCCAAAGATGTGTATTCAAAACATGTTCATGGCATGGGCTGCTGTAGAGCACACAGGTCAGAGCTTACTATTGTTAATGTGCGTGCCCTGTGAATTAGGAAATTTGAAAGTCATCAAATCTTCAGACTTATACTACATCCAATTGGTAAGCTTCCACATATGGGTTACTTATCAAAACTTTATTTATATGATCTGTTTACAGCTCCTAGAAGTCTGTAATACGAATTGTGAAACACCCTGTATATTAATCCACTCACACCTGTAATGAGTGGTTGAAGTGGAATGAGATTCTATGTGAGTAGGATACTTAGTCTCCAGAAGAGAACAATTCAAATAATTCCTATGATATGTGAACATCAATCCTGTACAGACAAGTGCTATTAATTTTAACTTTAATTGAGTGCAAATTCATATGACTCACACAGTCAGCTGATTTTGGCCTCTATGACAGTTTTGAAGTGAACGGTATCTCAGATAATTGATCAAAATGCCAACAATCATTTGCACACAAATGTGTCAGCTGCCCATAATATTCTGCAATTTCTTTAACAGTAAACAATACGTCTTCGAAGTTAAACACTTACATGTTGGTGTTGCAAGGCAGAATTCAAGTAATTGTAGAGACTCAGTGCTCTATGAATATCCTCAAAATCAATATTTTAGTAAAGGAGAATACAAGGCACAACATAAAGAATATTGGCTCTCTTATGCACAGTACAAGAAATGTAGATGAGTAATAAAAGAGGAATTGGCGACAGCCAAACTGCTGCTGAAAGAAGTTTCTGTAGAAACTTCCCAAACGATATACAGCATCTCTTTGTGTTAGTGGCACCACCATATGTTGCCATGAAAACAGAGTAACTGGTGCAACAACACTATTGACCACTATGATGCCACTACTCAGACTGGTATTGATTGTCAGGCACTCTCCCTGACAGGATCAGACTCTGGCATATAAGCTGACCCAGTTCCAGTCTAAGCAATGTTGATGCCAGCACTGGAGGGCACACCACAAATGTTTTCCTGTTACCTGTGGTGTTATACACGTTGATTATGTTTGTAAATGACAGAACTATAATATAGCTTTGATTAGACATTACATGGGAATACGGACTTAAGATAACTTGCACTCTTCTCAGTAGCATCTTATTTGTACACATCTTTATGTCTATGAACTCCATTATCTGCGGATGTAGATTGCCTGTTGTGAAGCTATGGAAAGTCCTTGAAGGAAAAATTAAAGTAGTTTTTATTGAATGATGTCTAATCTGAAATTATTTTTATATAATCAAATTTCAGAAATTTTGCAGTGTGAGTTTTTAAAAAAAGACTGCAGAAATTATTAGGCAATGTAAGTTTCATTATTGAAGTTATTATTATTATTATTATTATTTCAAATCGCATCTTTGTTAAACATAATATCTTCCGCTAGATCAAGAATTTAATCTTTAATCATTCTCTGTGTTGTTATTTTGTCCATCCATTTCCTATCTCTATTCTTCTATACAGACAACCACATGATTATGACATTAGAATGAGACAAAATGGCTGACGAGGAAAAAAAGAACTCTCCTAGCTTTAAAAATTTTTTGTTTGTGGTGTCGATAGTTCGTATCGACCATGAAACTTGATATCTGTTAACTCTAAGTGCTCTGTCGACCCTCCATCTTAACTTTCTTCAGTCAGTTCTTTGTTATACTTCATTCCGTTTGGATGCAGTGTCAAGTGCAAATATGCTACGAACACTCACATACTGTGCACCAGCACCTATGTCCAACACTCTGTTTCCACCACAGCATGCGATATTACATGCGAGTGCTCCGCCCTCACGGGCAACATTGTGACCTGCGTTATCGACCTACTGTCAGAATACGACTTGGCGACGCAACTCCGCCAGGACAACGAGAAGCTGAAACAATGCATCACATCCACTTACAGCGAGCTCGTCGCGGCTCGTACCTCGCTTCTGCAACTGCAGTTGACGGCGCCGCCACCTATACATGATTGCTCGACCGAGCCAAGCTCGAACTCTCACCAGGTTAGTTCACAAACTTTACTTGCGCGTGACGTTCCAACCCCCCTGTCGCGCACGCCTCATCCAGTGCCGTGTGTTTCAAACAGTGCTGTTAGTGACAGTTGCACGCATGTTGCGATCACGCCCACCCCTCGGATAGTTACTGCTCACATTGTTAAACATTCCCCCTATTTCACTCACCGGCCACATGACCCAGTGGCCATTGTGGCCCCACGTGCGACGCCAGCGATGCTCTCGTCCGCGCCGGTTGTCCAGTGCAAGTTTGACAGCAGGCAGTCCACTTCCGTCAGCGCTGCGCGCGCACCCTACCCTTCCACACAAGCGCATGCCACACTCGCATAAGAGACACGTGACTTTCGTGCTACCTTTCCCCTCTCGCGCTAACAGCTACGTCTCATCTTGCCTTACTCGTCCAAAGACTCAGCGCCAGGGCGTTAACCAGTCTCATGTGCAGTTCTCAGTTTCTTCTGTCATTGATGAAATGACACGCAAGATAGTTACCACTGCCAGCCCTCCTATTAGATATAAGGTCCAACGCCTCAACCCTATCAAGTTGCGCACAGCCCAGCAGCAGAATAATGAACTTTTGGCGGCAGGTGTTCTGCAACCTTCAGACAGCAACTGGTGTTCAACAATCCATCTCGTCCCCAAACACAGTGGATCATTTAGAATGTGTGGCGATTACAGATGCTTTAACATCGTACTGTCATGGACAATTTACCCAGTACCGAACATCAATGACTTCACTCATACGTCATCAGGCGCCACAATTTTCAGTGTTATTTACTGTAAATGCGCCTACCACCAGATTCCCATGGCGCTGGAAGACCTTCCTAAGACAGCTATTACCACACCGCTCGGTTTATTCCAATACCACTTCATGCCATTTGGCCTGAAGAATGCGGCGCAAACTTGGCAACATTTCATTGACTCTATCTTGTGACAGTTCGAGTTTTGCTTTCCTTATCTGGACATTCTCGTTTTCAGCAGCTAAGAGGAGGAATATGCAATCATCTGTCTACGGTCCTCCAGACCTTGAACTCCAATGGTGTCAAGGTCAACAAAGACAAATTTCAGTTGCGGCAGGCGTCAACATCCTTCATAGGTTATACTGTCTCCGCTGACCGAATACAGCCTCCCAAATCTCCTGTGCAGATTATAATGTCTCTGCCATCCCAGGCTACTTACAAAGAGCTATGCCGTTACCTCGGCACCATCAATTACTATCGTCGCCATCTGCCTTCCGCCGCCGCTGTTCAGGCACCCCTGACGGACACGCTATCAGGCAAACAAACTTCCTGTATCAAACTCGTGTCTTGGACTGCTCCGATGCTAGAGGCCTTGAACGCTCTGAAGACTTCTTTAGCTCAAGCTGTGACACTCGCCCACCCCGACCCCTCGGCCAAGTTATTCATCACTACAGACGCCAGCAACATCGCGGTGGAGGCAGTGTTGCAACAGCGCAATGCGACATGGTTTCCCCCTTCATTTGTTCTCCAAGAAATTAGTTCGATAGGGAGCTCCTTGCTGTTTGCAAGGCAATCAAACATTTCCGCCCCGACGTCGAGGGACGCTCGTTTTTCGTCCTGACCGATCACAAACCACTGGCAGAAGCGTTCTTGCAGCCCAGCAGAGGACCCACCGCCTCGACGTTACCGCCACTTTGACCTGGTTTCTCAATTCACAACGGATGTACGTTACATCAAGGGTGCAGGTAACGTCACTGCAGATTTCTTCTCGTGGATCAGTGCTGTTTCCCGCATCGTTGATCTTTCCAATCTCGCCTCCTTCCAAGCTTCTGATGAAGAGTTTCAGGCTCTCCTACGAGATCCACAAACATCACTTGTTATCAAAAAGGCTAAATTTCCTGGCATTTCCAACGAGGTATGGTGTGATTCTTCGACTGGCACCCTATGCGCTTTGCTCCCGTCCATGCTGCGCTGACAGGTTTTTGATACCCTGCATAACCTAGCCCACCTGGACGTTCGAGCCACCACACTTCTCGTGTCAGAATGTTTTGTTTCGAAGAACATCAAACGCGACTGTCAAACCTAGGCACGCAGCTGCATCGCTTGGCAGCACAACAAGATCAGTCTCCACACCTCCCCACCTCTGGGTAAGTTCGACATTCCCGCAGGATGATTCTGTCATGTATATATTGATCTGATCGGGCCTCTTTCTCCTTTGGAGGACCATAAATATATCTTATCAACTATCGACAGTTTTTCACGCTGGGTCAAGGCTGTCCGTCTCCCTAACATTACTGTTGAGATGGTAGCCAAGGCTTTCATTGGTTCGTGGATCTCTCGTTTCGGGTGCCCGACCACTATCACCACCAATCAGGGTCGACAGTTTGAATCCTCCCTTTTCACCATCCTCTGAAATATCTGTGGTATTAAAAAAATACACGCTACAGCTTATAACCCACAAAGCAATGGGTTGGTGGACAGATGGCACCACACCATCAAGATGGCCCTTCAATGTCATAATTGTCTCTGGTCAGAAGCTCTTCCTTGGGTACTACTTGGTCTATGCTTGACCTATAAACTTGACCTACAGGGGACTATATTCGAATTTGTTTTCGGCGAGAATCCGATCCTACCAGGGCAACTTATTCTTCCCCAGGTTAGCGAGGATCTTTGCCCATAAGTCATTCACCACTGAGACACCGCAATCTCCGACTGCTCCCACGTCATGCTGTGTGATGATGCGGTTAGGCAGCCTCTTCAACCTCCCTATCTTGGCCCCTACAAGTGGACATGACTTTTGATATCATGATTAAAGACTGCACACAGACAGTTTCTCTGCATCGCCTGAAACCGGCTTTCGTCGAGCCTGATGGTCTCACACTCCATAGTCGGACTCTGCAGACAATCCAATCTTGATCGAGAATGAAGACATGCTCCCATCAACCGCACCACACACCACATTCACCGAAGACTGTTCGTCACTGCTCGCTGGTTTCCCGATCTCACCCCCTGATTCACCCTGCGCGTGTTTCGCGCCCTCACCTCCAACGTCGGAGACACACACACCTACAATCAGTTTGTCCTGCAGTGTGATGCCGCTCCGAGTGAACGACGATTCTATAGTGACGTTCGACGACTGAGGCTCATTCTTTTGACAGATACCCAGGCCCTGCCATTGGACGGTTCCTTACAGATCAATATTGCACACAATCTCACACTCCCTTGTGAGTGTGACCAACCATCTCTACGTGCTTTCATTTCTACGGACGGCTCAATCCACTTAAGGGCCACACTCGCCTCCACTACAGCGTTGATCACCCCGCCTGCTTGCTCCCAGGCCAGCCGCCATCTCATCCGGCCACCGTGGCTGTCTGACTACAAAGTGGATCTGCCTCTCGCCACGCCACTTGCACAACCCACCTTGTTCAAGATGGAAGTACCTATGGTGCACCTGCCTATACACACGATTTCCACCAACCCCAATGATCACACACCTGCACCCTTGCACATCTGTAGTACCGTAGGACTGTGTGGCGTCAATAGTTCGTATCAACTAAGAAACTTAATATCTGTGAACTCTAAGTGCTTGTCGAGCCTCTATCTTAACTTTACTTTAGTTTGTTCTTTGTTATACTTCATTCTGTATGGATACAATGTCAAGTGTAAATATATATGAGCTACAACATTATGGGAATTAATTTTTCTATATCCCAATTACTGATCCTGTTCCCATAAGTTCTTTCCTCAGTAGGAAAAATGGATAGATTGGAGACAGTCAGAAATTATGGGCAGGACATTTAGACCAAATAATGAGAGGGACCCACTTGGCTCTGCAACAAGTAGTTTGTTTAGAAACAATCTGCTTCACTAAATATACTAGTCTTTCAATAGGCATAGTGTACAGTGCCACAGTCAGCCTTAGTCTGGCTATCATTTAGTAGTATTCACAGTTATCTTCAATGAGTAATGTTCTAAAAAGGCAGTGTTAAACAAGCCTGCAACAAGATGATGTTCTGTACAACCAATCTGCATTCAGCTGTGTATAGTTAGTCTTTGCAAAATTTCCAGTACAAAATACTCTGTGATGTTTATCTCTGTTACGATATCCAATAAACCTCAAATACCAACAGATAACAATGTACATCAATTTATTTATAAAATATCAAAATCATTATTTTTCATATAACAATATTGATGGACTCAAACCTTTAAAAGGACATTATTAACTACAACAACAGAAATGCCAAATCCATGTCAATAGGAACATTGGAATTAAAAAAAAGGGCACACAGTCTTACATTAAGGTTACACTACTCTGACTATCCAGTTAAGTAACTAAAAGCGCTAATATTAGGTTGGTCTATAAGTACATAGCATTTTTGTTTTTCATCTTGGTATTCAGATTGCTATGGGTTTATTTATCGATTGTGATTTTTTATTTCTAATCCACTGCTGCTGTTTGAGTGTACGTAATGTCATTTTGGGATCGCTATGGCCACTAGAAACTGGAGGGCCAAGTGGAGAAATTGGAAGATGTTTGATGTATTCATCTGTTCAACAGAGGGCTGACAGCAGCAAAGGCAGCCAGAAATATTTGCACCACATTGGCAAGGTGTTCAAACATTTTAGACTCGATGTCTACTACAAGCAATTAAGTGCATTTAGAGATCAACTGGGTTAAAAAATCATAATGGTTTAAGCAAAAAACACCACCATAGCCAAAATTAACCATTTTAATTATGTAAAAAACATAAAAGGTAACTTTCTTTCCATCAAAAGTTGTAGGCCTACTATCCAATTTTCAACGTTTTACAAATCTGAAAAAAAATTAAAATAAACAACATCATAAATGCTAAAAAAAATTTTATGAGATACATGCTTTTATATCATTGCCAAGTTTATTATAATCTGCTGAATAATTTGTCAGAACCACCCTTGCACAGCATGAAAGATGAGGATCAGTCAGTTTATTTGTACACTTAAATTTTATTGTGTTCTTCATTGAAAATGCTGCCTCACATAAATAAGTTGATCCAGAAAAATGTTAAATCATACAATGCCACTCCCTTGATGTTAGGGTAGGTTTTTACTCTTACTAACTTCCCAAAGTTATCTTCATTGTTTTCTGAGCTTATGGAAATCTCATTTTGAAATCAAATTGTTTCCTTTGAAAGCTCAGTCTCACTACAAAGGGTAAGAACGCTCATTTTACTTTACATATCTTCCTCATTCATATTTTGGAAAAGTTGAGCCATTAAAGCCAGAACAGGTTCAATTGCCTTCAAATCTAATAATCAGTTTTCAAACTTGATTTTCAGTGCTGTCAGCTTGGTCGTACACTTCTTTGCAGCTTCTTGATTTAATGATGTTTGTTGATCTGACAGTTCTGATTGTATTGGAGGAAACTGTTCAGATTTAATTTCTGCAACTGTACTATCCGAATGTCAAGTCCTGCAGCAAACTCTGAGCACTCTTCCTGCTCACACAGTAATCCTTGCTCAGAACACTTCAAGTTACAATTTGTGAGCAGTAACCTTAATATGCATGAGGAAAGACTGTTGCTTGGAGCAAGCATTAAACATCATGAAATGCAGATGGAGATGAAAGAAAAAGTGTTGTCAAACATACTTACTACAAATACCATGCAAAACAGTCATAGCTTACAAATGGGTATTTTAGAAAAACAGCTCCTTTATGCAGATTTCAGTGTTCACCTCTCCTTGCTTGTCATCAGTTGGCTCATGAACAACACTAACCATTCCTATCCTGTGTTATTACTGGTGACAATAAAAGGTGTCTTTATGCTATCATAAGGAAAAGGAAGGACTGGTTGAGTCTAAACAATACTACAAACAAAGCAGCAATTGCCTGTACAAACATCTGTGTGCATTCACAAAAGACAGTCTTATGCATCTTGTGGAAATGTGACAGTGTGGTGTACTCTGAATTGCTTTCATGATGTGAAACCATAACCGCTGACATTTATTGTCAAGAGCTGAGGCATCTTTCAGATACAGTCCAAGAACAACAACCAGGAAGACTGCGTAAAGTGATACTACTCCACGGCAATGCCTGCCCACGTTCTGCTAGATTGGCAGCAAACATTACACAGGAGTTGGGTTGGGAAACGACCCTGCACTCTTAGATTTTCGTCTTTCCAACTCTTTATCGAACAAGGAACTTCTTTTGTGGATGAAATGCACTACGAACATGGCTCAACAAGTACTTTACCTCAAAACCATGATTTCTGTGGTTATTGAATCAAAAACTTATGCCAGCATTTGCAACTGTTGTAAAGAGTAAAGGACAATACATTATTAATGACTGAATTCTGCATTATATGTATCTGCTGAGTTTATTTTAAACTTATGGAAAGACACTGCCAACTTAAGCAGCAACACAATACACAGCCCATATTCTGTGAGCACTTGATTTGGCGGAGGAAAGTGATTTGGGATTTGGGGGGGGGGGTTGTATTTTGCCTCCTTAAACTATGCAACTTTAGTGAAACTGTCCTGTATCCATGTTTGTGCATTTATTTATTTATTGTTTATGTATTTATTTCATGTTTTGGTGATCCATGTCGTAAATGGAACATGTCAGTTTTATATTTTTTTTTTTATTTTGTTATACAAGTAGTACTGTTATCATATTTAAGTATCTACAGTCAAGCTCTAATATAGAACAATAAATTTGGCAGTTAAATAAATACAGCATGTGGCAGAAGTACCTGAAGGTTTTTGTTCATGTGCGCTATGGCCCTTATGGAATGGAGGGTGGAGGGGAACATGATGTTCTCAAGCAGTGGTCCAGTGAGCATCATGCACTCGTCATTGAGACATACTTTAAAAGTGGTGATTCTGTTGTCGTCGCACAATGTCAGTTTCACAGACATTTTTCATATGAGTCATAGGGGATAATTCCACTCTCTAGCAGGATTAAGTTGTGGGTCAAGAACTTTAGATCAACTGATTCAATTTTAAAATAAAGCCTAAAGGACATCCAAGGTCAGTCAGAACACCAGACAATGTTGAGCACGTGAGACAAGCCTAGAAGCCAGCATCAACCTGTGCATAGTCAAGCTGCTACTCTTTGAATATCTGATTGCTCATCAAGAAAACTACTGCATGAGGAGCTACACAATCACTCATCTAATATTGCAGATCTTCAAAAGCTTAAGTTTCATGACTAACCTAATTGTTAGAGAATTTCAGAATGGATGACTGATCAGATGGATAATGACAAAATTCTTGTAATGAGTGAGTGATGAGCCTCATTTTCACCTTGATGGATGTGCTAACAAAAAAAATTTTCAATATTAGTCAAACACAAACCCACAAGAGTTATACGAAGTTCTAAAGTCATAATGTGGTTTAGGATTAGTAATAAATGTGTTATCAGGCTCTACTTTTTTGAGGAACGAGGGTGAACAGTTATGGTAAACCAAGAATATTACTTGAGAATGTTGGATACTTTCTTAATTCCTGAACAGAAAAGAAAACATTGTGATACGAAAAATATCTTCCCCCCATGAACCATGGACCTTGCCATTGGTGGGGAGGCTTGCGTGCCTCAGCGATACAGATGGCCGTACCGTAGGTGCAACCACAACGGAGGGGTATCTGTTGAGAGGCCAGACAAATGTGTGGTTCCTGAAGAGGGGCAGCAGCCTTTCAGTAGTTGCAGGGGCAACAGTCTGGATGATTGACTGATCTGGCCTTGCAACATTAACCAAAACGGCGTTGCTGTGCTGGTACTGCGAACGGCTGAAAGCAAGGGGAAACTACAGCCGTAATTTTTCCCGAGGACATGCAGCTTTACTGTATGATTAAATGATGATGGCATCCTCTTGGGTAAAATATTCCGGAGGTAAAATAGTCCCTCATTCGGATCTCCGGGCGGGGACTACTCAGGAGGATGTCGTTATCAGGAGAAAGAAAACTGGCGTTCTACGGATCGGAGCGTGGAATGTCAGATCCCTTAATCGGGCAGGTAGGTTAGAAAATTTAAAAAGGGAAATGGATAGGTTAAAGTTAGATATAGTGGGAATTAGTGAAGTTCGGTGGCAGGAGGAACAAGACTTTTGGTCAGGTGATTACAGGGTTATAAACACAAAATCAAATAGGGGTAATGCAGGAGTAGGTTTAATAATGAATAGGAAAATAGGAATGCGAGTAAGCTACTACAAACAGCATAGTGAACGCATTATTGTGGCCAAGATAGATACGAAGCCCACACCTACTACAGTAGTACAAGTTTATATGCCAACTAGCTCTGCAGATGACGAAGAAATTGAAGAAATGTACGATGAAATAAAAGAAATTATTCAGATAATGAAGGGAGACGAAAAGTTAATAGTAATGGGTGACTGGAATTCGAGTGTAGGAAAAGGGAGAGAAGGAAACATAGTAGGTGAATATGGATTGGGGCTAAGAAATGAAAGAGGAAGCCGCCTAGTAGAATTTTGTACAGAGCACAACTTAGTCATAGGTAACACTTGGTTTAAGAATCATGAAAGAAGGTTGTATACGTGGAAGAACCCTGGAGATACTAAAAGGTATCAGATAGATTATATAATGGTAAGACAGAGATTTAGGAACCAGGTTTTAAGTTGTAAGACATTTCCAGGGGCAGATGTGGACTCTGACCACAATCTATTGGTTATAACCTGTAGATTAAAACTGAAGAAACTGCAAAAATGTGGGAAATTAAGGAGATGGGACCTGGATAAACTGAAAGAACCAGAGGTTGTACAGAGTTTCAGGGAGAGCATAAGGGAACAATTGACAGGAATAGGGGGAAGAAATACAGTAGAAGAAGAATGGGTAGCTCTGAGGGATGAAGTAGTGAAGGCAGCAGAGGATAAAGTAGGTAAAAAGACGAGGGCTGCTAGAAATCCTTGGGTAACAGAAGAAATATTGAATTTAATTGATGAAAGGAGAAAATATAAAAATGCAGTAAATGAAGCAGGCAAAAAGGGATACAAACGTCTCAAAAATGAGATCGAGAGGAAGTGCAAAATGGCTAAACAGGGATGGCTAGAGGATAAATGTAAGGATGTAGAGGCTTATCTCACTAGGGGTAAGATAGATACTGCCTACAGGAAAATTAAAGAGACCTTTGGAGAGAAGAGACCCACGTGTATGAATATCAAGAGCTCAGATGGCAACCCAGTTCTAAGCAAAGAAGGGAAGGCAGAAAGGTGGAAGGAGTATATAGAAGGTTTATACAAGGGTGATGTACTTGAGGACAATATTATGGAAATGGAAGAGGATGTAGATGAAGACGAAATGGGTGATACGATATTGTGTGAAGAGTTTGACAGAGCACTGAAAGACCTGAGTCGGAACAAGGCCCCGGAGTAGACAACATTCCATTAGAACTACTGACGGCCTTGGGAGAGCCAGTCATGACAAAACTCTACCAGCTGGTGAGCAAGATGTATGAGACAGGCCAAATACCCTCAGACTTCAAGAAGAATATAATAATTCCAATCCCAAAGAAAGCAGGTGCTGACAGATGTGAAAATTACCGAACTATCAGTTTAATAAGTCACAGCTGCAAAATACTAACGCGAATTCTTTACAGACGAATGGAAAAACTGGTAGATGCGGACCTCGGGAAGGATCAGTTTGGATTCTGTCGAAATGTTGGAACACGTGAGGCAATACTGACCTTACGACTTATCTTAGAAGAAAGATTAAGAAAAGGCAAACCTACGTTTCTAGCATTTGTAGACTTAGAGAAAGCTTTTGACAATGTTGACTGGAATACTCTTTTTCAAATTCTAAAGGTGGCAGGGGTAAAATACAGGGAGCGAAAGGCTATTTACAATTTGTACAGAAACCAGATGGCAGTCATAAGAGTCGAGGGGCATGAAAGGGAAGCAGTGGTTGGGAAAGGAGTGAGACAGGGTTGTAGCCTCTCCCCGATGTTATTCAATCTGTATATTGAGCAAGCAGTAAAGGAAACAAAAGAAAAATTTGGAGTAGGTATTAAAATTCATGGAGACGAAGTAAAAACTTTGAGGTTCGCCGATGACATTGTAATTCTGTCAGAGACGGCAAAGGACTTGGAAGAGCAGTTGAACGGAATGAACGGAATGGACAGTGTCTTGAAAGGAGGGTATAAGATGAACATCAACAAAAGCAAAACGAGGATAATGGAATGTAGTCCAATTAAATCGGGTGATGCTGAGGGAATTAGATTAGGAAATGAGACACTTAAAGTAGTAAAGGGGTTTTGCTATTTAGGAAGTAAAATAACTGATGATGGTCAAAGTAGAGAGGATATAAAATGTAGACTGGCAATGGCAAGGAAAGCGTTTCTGAAGAAGAGAAATTTGTTAACATCGAATATAGATTTAAGTGTCAGGAAGTCATTTCTGAAAATATTTGTTTGGAGTGTAGCCATGTATGGAAGTGAAACATGGACGATAACTAGTTTGGACAAGAAGAGAATAGAAGCTTTCGAAATGTGGTGTTAAGAAGAATGCTGAAGATTAGTTGGGTAGATCATATAACTAATGAGGAAGTATTGAGTAGGATTGGGGAGAAGAGAAGTTTGTGGCACAACTTGACTAGAAGAAGGGATTGGTTGGTAGGACATGTTTTGAGGCATCAAGGGATCACAAATTTAGCATTGGAGGGCAGTGTGGAGGGTAAAAATCGTAGAGGGAGACCGAGAGATGAGTACACTAAGCAGATTCAGAAGGATGTAGGTTGCAGTAGGTACTGGGAGATGAAGAAGCTTGCACAGGATAGAGTAGCATGGAGAGCTGCATCAAACCAGTCTCAGGACTGAAGACCACAACAACAACAATGAAAAATATTTCGTTTCAACAAGACAGAGCAAGTGCCCACATAGCAAATGGTATAATGAGTAACTTGATGAGGAAGTTCCGTGGCAGCATCTTCTCTTGCAGTGGTGGTACTGCTTGGCTCACTCGTTTCTTGTCCCCCCCCCCTCCCCCCCTCCCACCACCCCTGGTGTCAGTGCTTGCGACTTTTTCCTTTGGGGTTACTACAGATCAATAAAAGTGTACGTGAACAAACCCCATACACTTAAACCCTTGAAAGCAGCTCTAAGATGAGTGATTGCCTCTGTATTAAATAAGATGTTGAGTGAAGTGCCTGGTAGCTTTCCTGTGAGACTTAGAAATGTATGCTAAGGAATGACCACCACTTAAATAATGTTATGAAGCCTTTATGTTTTTTGTGAATATAGATGGTTATATTCTTTATTTTCACAGTGTCTTTATCAGTTACCATCTTTCACAAAGAATAACCAATAATTAACCACAAGACTGGATAAATTTGATAAACGAGTACATTTTTGGAATAGCTCTGAAGTAACAGAGTAAATTTACAATAAATAATAAACTAGCAAAAATATTTATACACATTGGAGTTATTTTTATCTGAAAATCATCAGATGGATCTGCCGCTCCCTGTATTACAGAAAAAATAAATATTACAGAAATTATATATTATAGAAAATTTATTATAAAAAAATAAATACACTTACAGTAATAAATAGACAGGAGCACAAATAAAGATCTGGAAATGTATCTTAAAGTTATTGGTATATGGGTACTGTTCATTGTGGTTCACAACGTCTTCTATACTATTAAATGAGCCTTGCAGTAGAAACTACATTTTTAAATTTTTAAGCAAGAGCTCATCATCTACTAAACACTTTGTTTGAGAAGGAATGGAATTAAAAATCTTACAGCCACTGAAGGGCTCCCTTCTGTGTGATGCTCAGGATTGCATGCTAATAGTGGATATCTCTTTTCTTCTAGTGTCATAACTATGACACACACTATTAGGTTCAAAAAAGGTGCTCTTTTTTCCTTGTGAAGCAGATCAGGGACAATATATATTGTGAGGAGGCTGTAAAGATTTCGTTCCTTAAAAGATTTCTGCATGTGGCTTTAGGGTGGACCCCACTCATGATTCTTACAGCTCTTTTCTGTGCATGTAGCACTTCTCCAACAAGTGGCTGATTTTCTCAAAATGTGATTCCATGACACAGTGGCATGAAAATAGCCACAATAAGCTAATTTAATGGTTTCCATATTTCTTTAAGAGCAGACAGTGAGTAAAGTAAAAGTTGCACAATTCAGTATTCTGCACAGATACAGCTTGTGCTTTGAGCAGTTTAGTTTACTATAAATATGTAAGTCCAGGTATTTTGAACTGTCTGGCCTAGCTATCTGCTAGTCACCTAGTTTAACATACAGTTTACTTTCCTTATTTCATAAAATGCTTATTGAATGAAGGTTTCTTTGAGAATTCTTTGAACGACTGTAAGTTTTTGACAATGGTTTACATTATGAGTACTTTATTTACAGTTTTTTCCCAGGATGTATAAATTCATTCTTTCTTGTAAATTTAGAATATATTTGTTTTCTGTGAAAACCATACTAGATCAAAAGGATAAGGTAAGAAGATGTCTGAAATTGAATAATTATGTTATAATTATCAAATCATTCCCATTATACACTTATCACTTTCTCTTTCTACTAGTTTAAAGCACATGTAAAATACAACACAACATGGTGCTCATACAGTGTAGTATTTCACAACAGGTATATACTTCTTTTATTACTAGTTTTATGGGCTTCAGGGCATGGTCCAAAGCAATTCCCCTGCCTTGAACCACAGCCTAATGCCATTAAAGCTAAAACTACCAAAAAGAGTGGGGTACATTAATCTGAAGATAACTAAGATCAGACCATTGCCAGAAAGTAGTTTTATTGTATCTCCCTGCTGCAGTGTTGACTTAAATGCTGTCATACACAATGTAGTAGAGAAAAATGTTTATTGTAGATGAATACAGAGCTAATAAGATGAGTGTTAAATTGTATGTGATGAGTTAGCAAATCCTTGTGATACTGTTGGCTACTTCTTAATTATTTCCTTTTCTCTTAATGATAATGACATATCCAGTACCATATCGATCTAGCATTTATGTTAGATCACAAGGGAAACAGCACAGAATGCTATGACATTCAGGTATGTGAATAACTTGAGCATTGGTGCTGAATTTTTTTCGACATAATAGCATCAGATGGAGACTAACATTTGTTGATTTTATTTGTTCATTTATCCTTTGACAATTTTACTTACATACACAAGTCATAAAAATAAAATTAGAGCATTAAATCAAATACTTACATTGCACTCTACAACATTTTTGCCTTGCACAAGCAATTTTAAATAAGTGACCATTAGTTTTAGAGAGCACATTCTGTGAAGACACAAATAGAAAAATAAACATGACAAGAAATGATGCGTTTTACATGAGGAAACATAATTCAATATTTCCAAACCTCACTCACTTACTTTAAGGTGGCAATATTTTCTAGACTCGAATTAAGGACACATTAAAAATTATGATATTGCAAAAAATATCTTAATGAAATATAATGAATACAAAATATCAGTTAATTTGTTACAAAAGGACATTAATTTATATTTTATTATTCTAAGATGAAGGAGTGTGAAGAACATACTGTATGCATTTTCTTCAGCATGTGTCTATTCTTCGACAGTGTGTAAAAACATTCAATACAAGTTTCATCAAAACACATGTAATAACACAAGCAAGCATAACACTACCTAGCACAGAATAAAATCTGATTTAATTTTACACATACAGGTGGCACATGGTTGTGGAAACCAACTTTGTGCCTTGTGTGCAACAATATAAGTTGGTACTCTTTGGTAACAGTAGAACGTCTTTGTCGAACAGTTTTCCCAAATTGACTAAAACCAGTAATAAAAAATGCTGATACCTGTGAAATAACTATCTGTATTTTGAATAAAAGTATTTCATAGTTGTTAAACCTGGGACAAACAAATCTTCCAAATTACCTTTGGAAAAAGAAAATAAAACAACTGGCACAGAGGTACAAAAATCCTTACTGCTCCAAGAACAACAGAATGTATGGTCATCTTACTGACTTAGATACACAAGCAAGATATATAATTAATTTTATGAAATAAATATGACATCCATAAAAAGGTGATTGTTTCTATATTAAATCAGCAGTTCTTACTTATTCACCTAAAGCCACAGATTCCTAACACACATGATCCTTGGAAGCTACAACTACTTGGAACAGTTAGTATGCCGCACAGTTTAGTCAGATTTGTACAATGTGTGTTACTTCTACTTCTTCTTGGTATGAATTTGAATGTTTAATAGTTTCTGACAATTTACTCCCCAAACAAGAACACCATTGCTTTTGCTGGTAGCTCTTCATATTTTGGGTGCAATTATTACATTATTGACACATGCAAGCAAGATATTTTGGTCAAAGCAGATAATATCTGGAAAATCAATAAAGTCTATTAAAATATGTTTGGTCCTGAGATAATATCTTGTGGGACACCCATTTTTAGGTTTTTAGGATCAGATAAACTATCTTCAGAAATAGTTCTTTTTATGCCCCCCTCCCCCCCCCCCCCCCCCCCCCCCACACACACACACACACACACTCTCGGTTGGTCAAGTAGGATATGAACTATGATTTGGCTTACTCAAAGGGTATCCAGTTTTGAGTTTTGGAGTAATATCAAAATCCTTTGACAAAACTGAAATTATACAGTTTCTTGTTCTCCACCATTCACTGCTTCTAAGGTGTTCTTTTTTAAGTCTACAACTGCATCTTCTGTGTTTTAACTTGTTTTAAACCAAATTGGATTTCCTGTCTTGAACTAGTGTAAAAAATTCTCAGCCTTTCTTTCATAATAATTTCAGATATGTTTATGAATGATGAAATTGCTCTATAGTTCTCAGTATAATTCAAGATCACCTTTCTTGAAAAGTGGCAAGACTCTTGCAATTTTTGGATATTCTAGAAAAATTCCAGCTGCTGATGATTGGTTGATTGCTTAAGTGGCTAGAACCATGTTCAGATTCTGTATACCTGTTTTTCAGCACAAAAATGTGGCTTCATCTATCTCTGATAATGTTTTATTTTCTAATTTATGTATTATTGTAACTAACTCTGACTCTGCTACTGGAAATTTCATAATATGTTGAATAACATAGTTTGTATTAAAGCTATTCTGTTAACTTTTACTCTGTTACTTCAGAGCTATTCCAAAAATGTACTCGTTTATCAAATTTACCCAGTCTTGTGGTTAATTATTGGTTATTCTTTGTTGTGATGGAAATGTTTTATTTTAATTTTCCTGGCCTTTTTACCCTCTTAATAATGTACCACATTGCTTTTGGGTTATTTTCAGAGTTTTTGTACATATTTTTAGTAGCAAGCACCAGTTTCTTGTGCATTTTGCTATAATTTTGCTTAGTTTGTCTCTCTCTTTAATGGACCTAAGATATTTCATGGGTCCATATAACATTTTAATTTCTTCTGTTATCCAAGTGCATTTACCTCTTTCTGTGATAAGTGTCAACAATTTTTGTGAATTTTCCTTCAAATTTCACTTTTAATATGGTATTAAAGGTATGGAACATTTAATTTGTGTTACTTCCAGCAAATACTTCATCCCAGTCCTCAAGTGGCATGTCAACAGAGAACCTATGAATTTATGAAGATGTCAATTTTCTTCGGTATATGTTAAGTGATAGGCTGTTGTCGTGTAATATATTTAATTTTAAACTTTGGCTATGGTAATCTGTTAGGCCTTGACCTTAAACAGTTATGTCACATAAATCAGCATCCATATTTGCTGTTGCATGGTCTGCTGTTGATTCGGATGGTATGAGACTCCCTTGTTGCACATTTAATACCCAGTGAGATGTCATAACTACTTAGAATGATTATAGATGTTATAATAATGGTATCTTAGATGTTTATATTAACATGTACATCTCTACATGTTACTACCTTATACCTTATTCAGTATTTAGCATACCTATAAGTTGAATTTATTGGTTACAGAATTTTCAGTACCTCCATTGGATGACTGATCCATACATATAATGATTGATCTCTTGAGCTTATTGTTTATTCTAACAGTTTCTTATTTTTCCAACCAGTCTTCAATAATACACATGATGGAAGCACTCAGTGACTGCAAAACACAATCAGTATGCTTTATTTTACTGACAATACATTGTATATTCTGGTGAAAATTAGTTAATTTACTTTTTTTACCTTTTGCCTTAAACTGAAATTGTACACTTCTGTTCGATTTCTTCTGCTGATGTGTACTTGTAAACAGTATACCATACTGCAGAGTAAAGGGGAAAAAAGTGTTTCCCTCTCATCACATGCACGAAGTCTCCTTTGACTTTGAATTGTGGGTGACTTTTCCATAACCATCCTCATTTCCTATACCTTGCTGTTCCTTTTCCTTCAACTCTCTTCCTTCCCCTTCAACTCTTCTGCCACAAGAAAGAGCCACTGCCTCCAAAAGCTTGCACATCTCCTTAATTTGCTTTCTCCTCCTACCACTTGGTGAGTAGATTTGTTTATCTATTCAGCTATGTTATATTATGAAAAATTGATTATTTTTGTTGATGTGATAGGTTACAGCATCATAAAGATGCTGTACTTGAAGTGGGAAACTAAAATCTCTGCATTTTTCAGTTGGCATTATCATTTATTATAATAATTGAATCACAATAAAAATATATGTGATTGTAGTTGCCATTATGGTGGTAATAATTTTTGCATCAATTACAAAAAGTCCACATGCACTGAATGCAGGAACACTTAGGTTAACATAATAAGAGGCAGCAGTAAGCCATAACATATCATATGAGCTTATTACACGTTTGCCCCTTGCAAGAGACATTTGCATTCTAGCAAGGAGAACATTTGTTCTGGATGCTACAGAAACCACCTTTTGACAAAAAATACAGAGGATCATTACAGATGCAAGAACTAGCATTGCACGGCTGCAGTACACACCTGCCTTTCCAAATTGTGCTGTGTTGCTTTCTCCATGTGGCTGCATCCACATGTCTCTCATAATAGTGCCAACTCCTCTCACACCAATTGTAATTGATTTTAGCACTATCAATACAAACCACAATCCATAGATTTTACTCAAATAGTTGCAGATATCAGTAGTAGAAAAATGTTGCCTCAGCAACTTCTCAAGTCCTCTAAAATATCTTGTTTCATATTCATAAAATCTCACTGTACTTTCCAACGGTAGTATCTGAAACTGTGCCTGCTCTATTTGCAGCTCCTCTTCACCTAAAGTGTCCAAGGAAGAGCTAATTGCTTTATTTATTGTGCAAAATTTTGTCTTGCAAATTTCCATCCAGAAACACACATGTGACAGTGTGAAAACATCTGTCATGTCAGTGAAGAACCACATACTAATTCTTGTGTCACCATTCACATAGATGTCAACTAGCTCATCAGAAAGCCTCCAACAGAAGAAGAACAATGATACAACAGAGAAAAATACCTTTTTCTTCTTGTGTATCATGGCCCAGTGATTCGCATTTGCATTATGTATTTCAGTGATTTTGTCAACAGAAGTTGTATAATTTTCATAGTGGAATGTTGCATTTCCTACTAATGCACTTACTGCACAACACAACCGGAGTATACGTGAAATGACAGCAGGAAGACCTGAAAATGTTTCTTCTTTTTTAAGTTGGGATATAATGACTATTACTGATACAGAAATGTATGTAAGTCCAAGTAGAAAAAAATATATCAGAGAGAACAGTGTCTTCTTGCACAATGGTGTAACTCCAGTCAGTACTGAGATGGCATGTGTAAACTGCACAAGTCTGTTCAGGATGATAATCTGCAACACAGATTGAATTTAATTGGCATGGCAAGAGTAAAATCCCAGACATTGCAATGGCAAGTGTCAGTGAGCATTACTGAATTTAGGATAAACTTTGAGATAAGGGATTTACTTTCATGTTTGCTGAAGCTGCATTACAAAGAAGTAAATAAAAGAAATGCATGGAATTTAAACTATTTTTAAATAATACAATTAATAGTAGCACAAATGAAGAATTCAAAATCTGCAACAATAATAAAAATTCCATTATTGTTATACATTGCCATTCTACATTTCTTAATTTGTGTATACTTTCTTCTCATCTACCGTACTTTCCTTCAAAACACACACGAACCAACCTCTGTTGCACAGTCTGAGTGTCCATTGTTGTAGCAGCTCTTCACAGTAATAAATACTGCTTTGTAGTGATGGTCCCTTTTTGAACATTTAATTGTTTTTTAATATATTCTCTACTACCAACTTGGGCTGCCCAACTTGACTGTTACTCTCTTATTTTACACATGAAACCAAAATTCAGTTTCACATGACCCTCTTAGTGGAACAAAATTAGTACTGTCTTTATGTTTAATCTATTTATGCTGGTCATGGAGACTGGCTAAAAAGAACGCAGAACATGCATGTAAAAATATTGTAATGGGACACACACACACACACATACACACAAACACACATTTCATCTCACTAGAACTCCATAATCTGCAATTCCTACCAGTCCAGTTCAAAAGTGACAGTTAAGCATCATTAATATATTGAGAAGAAATAATTTGTGGATGTATTACAAGAGATGACTATCACTGTGTGAAAGAACATGGCTGTAAAGAGGTACTGAAAAAGTTTCCATCTGGGGTTCCTAATGATTTTCACAGTCCAAACAACAGTACATGATCATTGATTGTTGTGATTACAGATGATTCTAGATTTCAGATTTTCATGTTGTCTTGTTTTTTCTGAATTTCTTTCAGTTTTAAAATTGTTTAACATTATACATCAGATGCTACTGATGATTCTACTGTGAATTCAGGCCAATCACTGTCATCTTCATTACATGCACTCATGCGGACTTCGCTAAATACGAGGGCCTCATTGCTAAAAGTGCATTAATGTTGCATATTTTGTGGCAGAAATATTATCCTGTTTTCTGATTAAGATAAAATATTAAATCACTGAATGCAGTTCTAAATCACTGCTCCAGTTGAGTAGGCTTAATATCACATGACAAATGAATTCAGATAAATATTACTATGTTAATGTAAAGTTCTTAATCTTATGCAGAAGTAAAATAGAGGCTCTGGGTAGCTTAATGGAAACAACTGAAAGACAGTTGATGTCCTTGGAAATAATCTTGTGGAAATTATGAGAATCAATAGGTAATGTGATAACCCATTGGACTGTCACCTAGGCCGACATCTCTGACAGTGGCCACTAGGAGAAGAGACGGTGGCCAAGGGACAACACACGACAAATCCACAGGTGCATTTAGGCCTACTTGTCACACATGTCTACGTAGGCAATTACCCTCAGTGCTTCCTCTCATTCAGTTCTGGCTCCATGTGCAGTTCCCTTTGTTACTGAGCTGTTTGTAACCTCCTTATCATGTGGCATGCTGAGCATTGTGCTTGTCGCTATCCCTTGCACTTGTGGCCAAAAAAACATACTTGTTTTTCTTTTCATTTTGAGCATTACAACATTATTGACAATTATTGTGGGAATTTTTATGTGTTAAATTCACAACCATGGACACTCTGCCCCAGGCTACTTTACTGGGTGTGTCACTGAAAGTCACATTCCAGCAATTTCTGAAACAGTAGTTAGAGGGACAGAAATGTCGGGAATCTTGTTCTCCGTGTTACTTGCCTCATGATCAGCTGTATTTTCACCACCGTTTCCACCTTATGATGAGAAGGCAGAGGTGTGGGAAGCATATGAGAAGTGCCTCCAACAGCAGTTCCCCGCATTCCAGATAATGGACCTTGCCATGGTCAAATTACTTTTTCTGTCATTGTGTCCCTCAGAATGTACCAGCTGTTGTGTGAACTGTCATCATGGAACCGGTGTACCTGACCTTCAATTAAATGTGTGCTCTACTATCTGCCTACTTTCACCATCACTGCCATATCATTGCCTCCTGTGTGAGGTTTTATCAGCGACATTAACTCCCTAACCAGTCACACCATGCCTGGGCAGCTGAACTGCAGGACTTCAGTAGGAAATGCCATTTCGTGACTCCTGTGCATAAGGCATAGTATGTCAAAGTGATGGTGTAGCACACAATTATTTGGGACTCAGATATGGAACTGCATCATAAAGCTATACAATATTAAAAATAGCCCAATCCTTAGAAGTTTCCTGAGCTGTGGTGCATCACTTACATTTTGGGGGAGTGGTGGTGCCTATCACATCAGATCCAGAAGAAGAATCTGATGTATCTGAAATAGCAAATGTGACAACCAAAGGGCACCAACACCACCATTCTCTGGCTCAATCTTGTAAACAAGGAAAGCACTCTTGCCCCCCTCCACTTCCCCAACTGACCAATGCTCACATCCATCACGCCCGTAATGTTTTTGAAAATATGGCGGATGTCACTGCCTCAAAAGAGTTAGCAGAGTTTCTTAATGCCTTTATGAGTGGTGGGGATTACCAGACCAACTTGATAGAGAGTTTTTGTTCATAGACATTTTTGTGGCAACTTACCTTTGTATATTCATTCTGCAATTAATTGCGCCTGTTAACATTCTGATATAAAGGAAATGTTTAATTACATTGTTCCCATGCTTTAGTATCTGTTTTATCCTCCCCACCTAGCAAACTCATGATATCTCCTGTCATATTCAATGAGGAGCCCAATTATTCCCGCAGATTTATACAGGTTGTCCCACTCAAACCTCCCTGATTTCGAAGACACAGGGGAAAAAACCACAGTAGATACAACAATGAAAAATGAATTTACTTATTTATCATCAATACAACTCTACATGTGAACCATTTGTAGGATGAAGAATATCGAGTCTGTATTCAGTTTCTTGCCAAGTTCTTTCTAACATTTCTGCTATTATTGTTGCAATCGCATTAGTGATACGATGTCACAACATAGGAATATCGTCCACTTTGGTTGCATACATGCAGTCCTTCACAAATCCCCGCATGAAGAGATCAAGTGGTGTAATGTCAGGTGAATGTGGTGGCCAGATAATAGGTCCTCTGCATCCGATTCAATGGCTGGGAAATTTCCTATAGAGGTACTTGCGAACAGCCATTGACTAATGTGGCGGAGCTCCATCTTGTTGAAAAATAATATTGGATTGCAAGTCTTGTATCTGAGGGTACACAATGTACTCCAAAATCTCCAGATGTACTGACCCATTCACTGTTTGTTCCGCAAAGAATAACGGTCCAACAGTCCTGTTGTGCATTAGCCCACAACAGACATTTAGTTTAGGGTTATGACAATCATGTTCAATGACAATATGCTGATTTTGCGAACCCCAAATGTGAACATTATGCCTATTAACCCTATCTGGTAGATGAAAGGTTGCCTCCTCTAAGAATAAAAATCTTTCCAGGAAGTTGGCATCCATATCAATACGCTGCAGCGTATCCACAGCAAATTGTTGGCGTGGTTTGTCTTTCGGCATCAGATGTTGCAGAATTTGCATTTATTAAGCACACATACGAAGATGCTGGTGAACTACACAATGCAATGTTGATCAAGGTACATCAAGTTGCCTAGATGCTTGACAAATTGACTTACGTGGGCTTCCAAGAAACGTTTGTCTGATGTCCTCCACTGTTTCTTCTGAAATTCCATAACATGCACTGTCAGAATGTTTCAGAATACTTCCTGTTGGCAGAAACTTCCTATACCATTCCTTATTTCTTTTCACGTCAGGTGGATCACATTCATACACCAAAGATAATATATTTGCACAGTAATTGGCGATTTTGTTTCTGCAAACCACACCACTGTCTGTGCGCACTGCTGTGGAGTCATTATTTTCATTTCATGCAACCCTGCTGCGCTCTGGTGACGATACTTGGCACTTCTGAAGTGGGAATATAAATTCTTTGAGATGCTCTGCAATGTGGTGCATTTTTCATTGTTGTATCTACTGTGGTTTTTCTCTCTTGGGTCCTTGAAATCAAGGAGGTTTGACTGGGACACTCTATATATCATCCTCTGTAGTAAACTCCTGTTTTAGTTACTGTTCATGAGTTGGTCATTATGCATGCTTTTTCACCAATGCATTGGATCTGCTCTTCAAAATAAAGAATTATTAATTTTTCTGTGTTGTTTAAAAATGCAATTTTCATCATTATAAATTCCTGTAAAAGACTGCGTGCATTTGTAGAGAGTATAAAAATGAGTCACCCATATTTTTCTACATTTGTGGCTGTTTTAAAAAGGGCAATTATGTTTAAGCTAGTATTCAAAGTTTATAATGCATATTTTGGAAATAGACTGACAGATAGTGAGCACCAAATTCAATTCATTAATTGTGTGTTGAATATTTCAGACAGTGAACTAAGGGATAGAGGAAACTCACAGTTTCAGAGACTGAATTATATAATAGAAATGGCAAAGTCATGCTAGAAACTATTACTCTTGTTTGGTTGATGTGACCAGTTTGGCAGAAAGTCATAACATTTCACTCGACATCCACATTTTTCAAACATTTGTTACATGCAATTCCAGTTCTAATGATATATCTTGTATCCCAACAAAACTGCATAGTCACAACTATGACTGTGATGAACATGTTCTGTGTAAGTCATTCATTCAAGGAAGTGACTTTGCATGTGATCTTGATCTGTCTATAACATCATTAGAATCACTGAACTTCACTCTTAAGGAGAGGAATATGTTGTCCCCGATAGCAGACATCTTATTCTGATGAAGAGAAGAACCTGGTAAAATATTCTCACATAGATCAACAACTCATGAACCACATCAGTGTCAAAGGATTCATGAAGCATTATGGTGTAAGTACTTAGCAGATCAGTGGAAACTGTTGATTGATATCTAAAAGAAAAGTTTAAGGTCTGTGCTATTAAATTATGATGACATATCCTCTATTCATACTGACCATTCAGTGCAAATAAATGAACTCTTTGAAACAATAAGACAATTTGTCTGTAAGATAAAATACACTTATCACTGTTGGACTGTTTGTCAAGACTTAATAGTAACATCAATGAAGGACGTGTGACAATGATATTGCCGCAGTGATAACAGTGGTTCTCATCAGGTCACATCAGTTAAGTGCTCTCAGACTTGGCTACGACTTGGATGGGTGACCATCTGAATTTTCCGAACACTGCTGGCAGGCAGGGTGCACTCACCCCTTGTGAGGCCAAATGAGTGGCTACTTGCCTGAGAAGTGACAGCTCTGGTGACAAAAACTGACAATGGCTGAAAGAGCTATGTGCTGACCATACACCCCTCCAATCTGCATCCAGTGATACCTATCAGCTGAGGATGACATGGTGGTTGGTTGGTACTATTAGGCCTTCCAAGGCTTGTTTGGATGGAGGAGAACTAAAGGGTATGTAAAGGAAAGTAGCTCATGCTCTGAAAGGAAAGCCAGAAAAAGTCTAAACTGGAAAAATGTCCTGTAAACAAGAATATTTAAAAAATTCCTATTTAGGTATGGGTCATTCCGTCCTATAATGACAATGATACATATGAAGAAAGAAGGAGTTGTCAGATATGTCAAAAATAACATCAAATTTATATCTGTTGAAATCAATCATTTACATTTATTGTTAGACCAAGAAAGGGAAGTATCTGCTTGTGAACTGCTGTTTCCAGAAAAGTCTTTTGTAATTCCATCCTTACATTCCAGTGTCTTGTATCCAGCCATTGCTGGGTCAGTGTACAGGAAGGTAGCTAGTTTATGTCAACAATCACCAATATTTTGGCTGGTGCACCCACTGTCATTTTCAAGGGACTTTAGAACATCAGTTTACAGAACGATTGTGGAAAGATAAAACACACACACACACACACACACACACACACACACACACACACACACACACTAACACACACTGTAAAAACTGGTAGAATACAGAAACAAAACTACATCTGTACTCTACAAACCACTGTGAGATGGATGGCAGAGGGTACATCCCACTGTACCAGTTATTAGGGTTTTTTACTGTTCCATTCGTATATGGGGCACAGAAAGACTAATTGTTTGAATACTTCTATGCAAGCAATAATTATTCTAATCTTATCTACATGACTCCTATGGGAGTTATATGTAGTGAATTATGATAAATCCCTAGAGTAATCATTTAAAGCCAGTT
Source organism: Schistocerca gregaria (assembly GCF_023897955.1). Classification (NCBI taxonomy): domain Eukaryota; kingdom Metazoa; phylum Arthropoda; class Insecta; order Orthoptera; family Acrididae; genus Schistocerca; species Schistocerca gregaria. Next base: position 611,751,293 of record NC_064921.1, on the reverse strand, counting down.
CTTGAAACTTTTTTAGCAGACTTTCTCAGGATAATTTACAATTGTCTTCAAGAGTCTGTGAGTTCAGGTTGATATAAGAAGTTATCAATAGTGAAACTTAATAACAAATGTGAGGTAGCAATAACTTTTTAATATCAGCTGCTTACTGTAAGTTAACTAAACATTGTATAGGCTGGGAGAAACTCAGCTCTCACATTTTTCCAAGTGTTTGTGCACTGTGTTACTGAGATAGAATCTGGGAACAGTGGGAACCATTTACCTACATGGATATGGGAAACCACCTAAAACCCACATACAGGCTGACTGAAATACCAACCCGCATTGTTAACCCATGAGATAGATTCAGTCTGGAACCAGCACATCTGATCTTGCTCCAGTAGCAGGTGCTTTGAGTTACGTTTGCTACTTTCAAGCACTGAATTTTTATGCCATATTGTGGTGGAACTCATCACTGAGGAAAAGAAAGAATTTGTTGGGTAGAGGTGTGTAACGATAATATGCGACCTCCACTCTAGAGCCTCTAGTAGTTCTTTAAACAGTTGGGCATACTGTCAACAGTCTCATAGTACATTTACTACATTATGAAGTTTCTTGTAGACAAACAATCACACTTTTGAAATAACAATAACAGTCATAAATATAGTCAGCCTACTAGAAGGAGGAATGACTTATATTACACAACACTCAGCCTTGGTGTGTGTGACAGAAAGCACTAGGATATTATATTTGGCCCATGAAATAAACAGCTTAATAGAAAATTAAATTAAATTCAAACACAAACTACTTGACAACTCTAGTTTCTTGTATAAGGGCTTTTTTTAGTGTTTCTAAATTTATAATGAGCAATTCTCTTCCTTTCACTTTGTTATACACATTCATATCCATACACTGTGGAGTTTGAGCATGAAAGGGGAAGCACAAAATTATTTTGGTTTGTAGTACTGCAATCATGAAACCAAAATAATTTTATGCTGCCATCCATCATTTAAAACTTTACAATATACAGGCATGAAAATTTATAGGAAAGTGAAAGGAAGAGAATTGCTCTGCATAAATTTAGAAACACTGAAAAAGTTTTACATGAGAAACTAGTGCACAAATGTTACTATTCATTGGAAGAATTCATGAAGGACAACCAGAAAATTTCAGCAGGAGAGAGCAAGTACTTACGACAATTAATTTTTAAAATTCTGTTACTTTTTAATAAAGATTTTTATGTGCATATTAATTACGTAGCCAGTATGAGTACATTACATTAAACATATTATAAGACAAATTGTAAACCAAATTTTGTACTTTGATGAGTCTCCTGCACATTAAGTCAATGACTTGAAATTGTATGTTATGAGACAATAAACTTTGTGTATAGAAAAGCGGCTTAAGACAATCATGTGAATGATCAAAATGTTTTCATAATATTTGCTAATAAATATGTATTATAACTAAGAACAAAGTGACTTATTCTTCGTCTCAGGGAGAGGCCACAACTGTGGTGCATGGAACATGTAAATAGCTAAACTAAACAAAACAACACTTGATTTTCCTTGGATTTATGATGTGCTTGGGACACACCAGCCTGTAGTGTTACACATCGAGACAACAATCCTTCATATACTGCATGCAAACTGTATGGGGGCTACCATAACTTTTTGTCCATCTTGCAAATGATCCCATGTCTGCAAGTCACTGATACAACCTGCTGAACATTTTTGCAGATGGAATATATCACTGAGAATGTTGTTTGGCATACATGGCATGTGTCTCTCATTCAATGCTCTGAATTAAAACATAACAGAATACCTGCTTTCCCTGGTGCAGTACAACACAGTGTCTACTGGGAGGTTGTCCAAGACTAAGGTCATGGATGTAAGTGACGTCCATTACCCAAAGTACGAGGGTTGTTTGAAAACTCCATGCAAAAATAAAAACCTTTTTTATTTTTCGACACAGACTCCTTTTAGACTTATATACTTCGTCCAACACTGTTCCGATTTGTTGATCCCTTCCGAATAGTAGGAATTGTCCAAGTCTGCAAAATAGCTTAGTTGTTGCAATCACCTCCCTGTTTGAAAAAATCTTTGTCTCACCAGCCATGTCTTCAAATTGGGGAACAAATAGTAGTCCAAGGGAGCCAAGTCTGCAGAATAGGGGGATGTAAAACGAGCTGGAATCCTATTTCCATTAATTTTGTGACCACAACTGCTGAGGTGTCTCCTGGTGCATTGTTGTGGTAGAAAAGGACATTTTGGCAGTCCAATCACTGGCATTTTTCTTGCAGCTCGCCTTCCAAATGGTCCAATAACGCTGAATAATATGCACCTGTAATAGTTTTATCCTTTTCCAGATAATCAATGAGGGCTATCCCTTACGAATCCCAAAAGACAGTCGCCATAATCTTTCCAGCCGGAGGAATGGTCTTTGCCTTTTTTGGTGTAGATTCTCCCTTGTAACCCATTGTTTTGATTGTTGTTTGGTCTCAAGAGTATAGTAATGTATTCATGTTTAATCTACAGTGACGAAACGATGCTTAAAGTCCTGCAGATTCTTCTTGAACAGCTGCAAACCATCCTTGCAAAACTTCTCACAATTCCGCAATCGCGGACCCCATCAGGTGGGTAGCTTTCTCATGTCCAAATGTTTATGCTAAATATTGTGTACCTATTCATTTGAGATGCCCACAGCACTAGTAATCTGATGCACCTTATCTCTTTTGCCATCCATTAACGTATCATTGATTTCATCAACGTTTCTAGAGTCGTAACATCCACCGGGCATCCAGAACGTTCAGCAACACAAATGCCCATATGGCCTCTCCGAAAACTTCTAAACTGTTATAATCGAAGGTGCAGAGTCACCATAATGTTTATCAAGCTTATCTTTAGTCTCCTGAGGCGTTTTTCCTTTCATAAAGCAATGTTTAATCACCACACAAAATTCTTTTTCGTCCATTTTTTGACAATCACTCGACTTCCTTGATTCACACGAATGCCAAACACAAGGAATAGACCAACATGGCTGAAACTTGGTGTGCGTTCTTTACAGAGATGCTACTAACTAAACATAACCTTGATACACACCAGTGGTGCCATCTCTCGGACTTTGCACTGACTTTTCAAACGCCCCAGTCCCACCAACGTCTTCAGGACAACAACCCCTGCCAAGAATATACTACCTTCTTGTGCACATGTGTCTTTTGAAGTCAACTCATTGTCCTGGATAAACCAGGCTTGCGTACAGGATAAGGTAATTTTACCAACATATAATGTGTGCATGATGAGATATTAAGACTAATGCATTGCAGATGGTTTGGTGTGTACATTGATTTGGTGAGGCCTCCTTAAATGTCTGCAAGACTGCAGTCTGTGTTTACAAGTTGAAGATTAAAGTCAGTTGTCCCCAGTGAAATGATGTTGCACATGGTTAAGCAATGATTTTTTGTACATAAACAAGCAAATGAGGTCTACAGGATATCTGACTGGTCATATTGTGTTATCTTTTGATGTAAGAGATATTCAACATAGAAGGTGCTTCCAAAAGCACACTAGTTTTGGTATGTAAATCAAATTAGAAACTTCATTTCTTCAAAATACATTACCAAAATGCCTAAAGATGCTCATCACACCTTCCCTTTTCCAATACAGAAAATGATCTCCAGCACATAATCTTCTCTACTGCACTAGCATATAAGAACTCTATCTTAAAATTTACTATTACTGCCTGACAAGACTAGAATTGCATTTCACCAACTACATGTCTTTACTCCTTTAATTTGTGGATCTGTCATGGTTCACTGACATACATCAATGATTTAAGATAGTACAGGCATAGTACTTTCCAATCTCCTACCTTCCCTGACCACCCCTCGTTTCGTCTCCATCTGCCCTCATCCTTGCAACAGGAGGGCCACTCTCATCTTAGGGAGTGACCTGCCCTTCCTTCTTTAACCTTCCTTAACCTACCCCTCTCTCCTTCCTGAGGAAGAAAAAATATACTGAATGCATGAACTCAGATCTATGTAAAACATAATATTCTTTAAGATTCCTCAAGGAAAGTGCAACTGAAAAAAGTGCTCACTGTATGAACACAATTTCTAACAAAATTCTTCAGTAGCAGTAAGTACTTTCAGAATTTAATGAGAGCTGTTAGAACAGCTGCCAAAATGTAGGGAATTTTGTAACCCGTAGATTAAAAAAAAAAAATTGAAATAATTTTATTGTGTCTCCTACACTGCTGAAATTTCTAAAAAGTAGTATTTATGTCACACGGTGATGTAAGCCTGCAAAAAGTAGTAGTATCCATAATCAGAACACAAGAATGTAAAATAACCTGGATTTACTAAACGCAAACTGAAGTTCATGCCGGAAAGGAAATTTCCAAGTGGCTATTAAGCTAACTAAATTAACGGGACATATTAAGAACAGTGCTCATAATACAAAATTATTTCAAAAGTCAGTATTGGCATACTTCCTGCACCAGTCTTTCTATCCCGTTTCTATTATATGAGTTGTGTCCAACAGCTTCTCTATTAAGGGTTAGACTATCTCTCCATTATACTGTTGTACTAGACACCAAATTTCAGTCCAAATTATATTTCATTGATAACTATTCACGTATTCAGAATGAGATATTCTTTCATTGTATTGTGGTTCTGACAAGAAGTCTCAAATCCAGATGTATACTTTTTAGTACTTAAAAGTATTTTTAATCTTCTGTTATAGTGTACTGTTTTGTTCAATATCATGTAGTACATCCGAAGTGTTGTGTGGTCAAATAGTTGAAATAAACAACCAAACAATAGTTCCAAAAGCTAGGGTAGAGTTGTGCATTTTTTATGTTGTTTTTGGCACCTCCTGAAGATAAGTGCATACTGGTCCATAATTCTGTCTGCCAGGAGAAACCACTTGTGGGAAACATGGATTGTTTTATCCATACACAACATCTTGCAAACAACAGATGCAGGTAAATAGTGAGATTCTGTTTCCCTAGATTTTCAAAATACTTTTGGTGCTGTGCCATTTTGTCAACTACTAACTGAGATCATGCTAGATATTTTTGCAAATTAGCAAACATTTTGAGGAGCAGAACCCAGTATGCTATGCTGAACAGCAAATACTGTACAGAAAGGAAAGTAACATTAGCAACAGACAGAATCAGGAAATTATTATTGTTATATGATTATAAAGTATTGCAGAAAGACTTGTAACAAATTTCCAATTGGTGTAATGAATAGTAATCTCTCTTTAAAAGTCAATAAATGCAAGATAATGTTTATAACAAAGAGAAGAAAATGAGAACAAATGAATACAAGATTAGTGGTGAACATCTTGAGCATGTCACATTGTATAAGTATTTAGAGGTTTCACCAAGAAGTGTTTAGTATCCACCCAGATAGCCACCTACATTAACATGCTGCTTCCAGGATTTCAGGACGCATGCCAACCTTCGATTGAATTGTCCCAGTGGATTAACAACGAATGCCGAAGTCAGCTAGCCCGAATGAGGTTTCTAGGTGGCTTCCCATATTCATTAAGGCTAGTACCCACATCCTACCAGAATTCTAAAATGTTTTCATTCTTTTACATAGATAACACTAGACATAGGCAGATGGGGTAAACAGATTCTGTTCGGGAGAGAGAAGGACTGTTGTTGTTGTGGTCTTCAGTCCTGAGACTGGTTTGATGCAGCTCTCCATGCTACTCTATCCTGTGCAAGCTTCTTCATCTCCCAGTACCTACTGCAACCTACACCCTTCTGAATCTGCTTAGTGTATTCATCTCTTGGTCTCCCTCTACGATTTTTACCCTACACACTGCCCTCCAATACTAGATTGGTGATCCCTTGATGCCTCAGAACATGTCCTACCAACCAATCCCTTCTTCTGGGCAAGTTGTGCCACAAACTTCTCTTCTCCCCAATCCTACTCAATACTTCCTCATTAGTTATATGATCTACCCAACTAATCTTCAGCATTCTTCTTAACACCACATTCCGAAAGCTTCTATTCTCTTCTTGTCCAAACTATTTATCATCCATGTTTCACTTCCATACATGGCTACACTCCATGCAAATACACTCCTGGAAATGGAAAAAAGAACACATTGACACCAGTGTGTCAGACCCACCATACTTGCTCCGGACACATTTGTGCACCGCCGCCGTCAGTGTCAGCGAGTTTGCCATGGCATACGGAGCTCCATCGCAGTCTTTAACACTGGTAGCATGCCGCGACAGCGTGGACGTGAACCGTATGTGCAGTTGACGGACTTTGAGCGAGGGCGTATAGTGGGCATGCGGGAGGCCGGGTGGACGTACCGCCGAATTGCTCAACACGTGGGGCGTGAGGTCTCCACAGTACATCGATGTTGTCGCCAGTGGTCGGCGGAAGGTGCACGTGCCCGTCGACCTGGGACCGGACCGCAGCGATGCACGGATGCACGCCAAGACCGGAGGATCATACGCAGTGCCGTAGGGGACCGCACCGCCACTTCCCAGCAAATTAGGGACACTGTTGCTCCTGGGGTATCGGCGAGGACCATTCGCAACCATCTCCATGAAGCTGGGCTACGGTCCCGCACACTGTTAGGCCGTCTTCCGCTCACGCCCCAACATCGTGCAGCCTGCCTCCAGTGGTGTCGCGACAGGCATGCATGGAGGGACGAATGGAGATGTGTCGTCTTCAGCGATGAGAGTCGCTTCTGCCTTGGTGCCAATGATGGTCGTATGCATGTTTGGAGCCGTGCAGGTGAGCGCCACAGTCAGGACTGCATACGACTGAGGCACACAGGGCCAACACCCGGCATCTTGGTGTGGGGAGCGATCTCCTACACTGGCCGTACACCTCTGGTCATCGTCAAGGGGCCACTGAATAGTGCACGGTACATCCAAACCGTCATCGAACCCATCGTTCTACCATTTCTAGACCGGCAAGGGAACTTGCTGTCCCAACAGGACAATGCACGTCCGCATGTATCCCATGCCACCCAACGTGCTCTAGAAGGTGTAAGTCAACTACCCTGGCCAGCAAGATCTCCGGATCTGTCCCCCATTGAGCATGTTTGGGACTGGATGAAGCATCGTCTCACGCGGTCTGCACATCCAGCACGAACGCTGGTCCAACTGAGGCGCCAGGTGGAAATGGCATGGCAAGCCGTTCCACAGGACTACATCCAGCATCTCTACGATCGTCTCCATGGGAGAATAGCAGCCTGCATTGCTGCGAAAGGTGGATATACACTGTACTAGTGCCGACATTGTGCATGCTCTGTTGCCTGTGTCTATGTGCCTGTGGTTCTGTCAGTGTGATCATGTGATGTATCTGACCCCAGGAATGTGTCAATGAAGTTTCCCCTTCCTGGGACAATGAATTCACGGTGTTCTTATTTCAATTTCCAGGAGTGTATTTTCAGAAATGACTTCCTGACACTTAAATCTATACTCGATGTTAACAAATTTCTCTTCTTCAGAAACACTTTCCTTGCCATTGCCAGTCTACATTTTATATCATCTCAGTTATTTTGCTCCCCAAATAGCAAAACTCCTTTACTACTTTAAGTGTCTCATTTCCTAATCTAATTCCCTCACCATCACCTGACTTAATTCGACTACATTCCATTATCCTCATTTGCTTTTGTTGATGTTCATCTTATATCCTCCTTTCAAGACACTGTCCATTCCATTCAACTGCTCTTCAGACTCCTTTGCTGTCTCTGACAGAATTACAATGTCATCGGCGAACCTCAAAGTTTTTATTTCTTCTCCATGGATTTTAATACCTACTCCGAATTTTTCTTTTGTTTCCTTTACTGCTTGCTCAATATACAGATTGAATAACATCGGGGAGAGGCTACAACCCTGACTTACTCCCTTCCCAACCACTGCTTCCCTTTCATGTCCCTCGACTCTTATAACTGCCATATGGTTTCTGTACAAATTGTAAATAGCCTTTCGCTCCCTGTATTTTACTCCTGCCACCTTTAGAATTTGAAAGAGAGTATTCCAGTCAACATTGTCAAAAGCTTTCTCTAAGTCTACAAATGCCAGAAACGTAGGTTTGCCTCTCCTTAATCTGTCTTCTAAGATAAGTCGTAAGGTCAGTATTGCCTCACGTGTTCCAGTATTTCTACGGAGTCCAAACTGATCTTCCCCAAGGTCGGCTTCTACTAGTTTTTCCATTCGTCTGTAAAGAATTCATTTTAGTGGCTTATTAAACTGATAGTTCGGTAATCTGTCAACACCTGCTTTCTTTGGGATTGGAATTATTATATTCTTCTTGAAGTCTGAGGGTATTTCACCTGTTTCATACACCTTGCTCTCCAGACGGTAGAGTTGTCAGGACGGGCTCTCCCAAGGCCGTCAGTAGTTCTAATGGAATGTTGTCTACTCCCGGGGCCTTGTTTCGACTCAGGTCATTCGTGCTCTGTCAAACTCTTTACGCAGTATTGTATCTCCCATTTCATCTTCATCTACATCCTCTTCCATTTCCATAATATTGTCCTCAAGTACATCATCCTTGTATAGACCCTCTATATACTCCTTCCACCTTTCTGCTTTCCCTTCTTTGCTTAGAACTGGGTTTCCATCTGAGCTCTTGATATTCATACAAGTGGTTCTCTCTCCAAAGGTCTCTTTAATTTTCCTGTAGGCAGTATCTATCTTACTCCTAGCGAGATAAGTCTCTACATCCTTACATTTGTCCTCTAGCCATCCCTGCTTAGCCATTTTGCACTTCCTGTCGATCTCATTTTTGAGACGTTTGTATTCCTTTTTGCCTGCTTCATTCACTGCATTTTTATATTTTCTCCTTTCATCAATTAAATTCAATATTTCTTCTGTTACCCAAGGATTTCTACTAACACTTGTCTTTTTACCTACTTGATTCTCTGTTGCCTTCACTACTTCATCCCTCAAAGCTACCCCTTCTTCTTCTACTGTATTTCTTTCCCCCACTCTGGTCAATGGTTCCCTGAAGCTCTGTACAACCTCTGGTTCTTTCAGTTTATCCAGGTCCCATATCCTTAAATTCCCACCTTTTTGCAGTTTCTTTAGTTTTAATCTACAGGTCATAACCAATAGATTGTGGTCAGAGTCCACATCTGCCCCTGGAAATGTCTTACAATTTAAAACCTGGTTCCTAAATCTCTGTCCTACCATTACATAATCTATCTGATACCTTTTAGTATCTCCAGGGTTCTTCCATGTATACAACCTTCTTTCATGATTCTTAAACCAAGTGTTAGCTATGATTAAGTTGTGCTCTGTGCAAAATTCTACCAGGCGGCTTGATCTTTCATTTCTTAACCCCAATCCATATTCACCTACTATGATTCCTTCTCTCCCTTTTCCTACACTCGAATTCCAGTCACCCATGACTATTAAATTTTCGTCTCCCTTCACTATTTCAATAATTTCTTTTATTTCATCATACATTTCTTCAATTTCTTCTTCATCTGCAGAGCTAGTTGGCATATAAACTTGTACTACTGTAGTAGGTGTGGGCTATGTATCTACCTTGGCCACATTAATGCATTCACTATGCTGTTTGTAGTAGCTTACCTGCATTCCTATTTTCCTATTTATTATTAAACCTACTCCTGCTTTACCCTATTTGATTTTGTGTTTATAACCCTGTATTCACCTGACCAGAAGTCTTGTTCCTCCTGCCACCGAACTTCACTAATTCCCACTATACCTAACTTAAACTTATCCATTTCCCTTTTTAAATTTTCTAACCTACCTGCCCGATTAAGGGATCTGGCATTCCACGTTCTGGTCCGTAGAACGGCAGTTTTCTTCCTCCTGATAATGACATCCTCTTGAGTAATCCCCGCCCGGAGATCCGAATGGGGGACTATTTTACCTCCGGAATATTTTACCCAAGAGGATGCCATCATCATTTAATCATACAGTAAAGTTGCACGTCCTTGGGAAAAATTACGGCCGTAGTTTCTCTAGCTTTCAGCCGTTTGCAGTACCAGCACAGCAAGGCCGTTTTGGTTATTGTTACAAGGCTAGATCAGTCAATCACCCAGATTGTTGCCCTTGCAACTACTGAAAATGCTGCTGCCCCTCTTCAGGAACCACATGTTTGTTTGGCCTCTCAACAGATACCCCTCCATTGTGGTTGTACCTATGGTACCGCTATCTGTATCGCTGAGGCACGCAAGTCTCCCCACCAACGGCAAGGTCCACGGTTCATGGGGGGGGGGGGGGGGGGGGGGGGAAGAAGGACTAAGAAGCAATAATTTCATCTGCTATGGAACCCCATAATGTTATCACACACTTCAGTGGGCATCAGACCACCAATACATCCACCACTGGCCATTCACAGTTATGACACGTCTGCTTTCCTGCCTCTCCTGTCAAGGGGCTTGCTGCAAGTCTGGCTGCACAGCATGCCCATGAAGGCGTCACTCTAGCACCACCTGCACCAAGCTTCACTACAGCCACCTATTTATGTAGCTGCACAAGCCACTCAATGTTATTCATCCTCACTTGCAGTATTATCTGCTTACTGTTCCCTGCATGTGAGACTGTTTGCTGTTGTACTATATTATTTTGTACCTTGTTCTTTTGGACTGTGTACTAGATTTGAGATCCTTGTATCAAACTTCAACATTTGATAACTGACTTGCCACATTATTATTTATGTTTTGAATTATGATATCTGCCATAGCTGATTGCAAGCCCAGTTGAGGAAGGAGGAGAAGGAGGCGTAAAATAAATTAGTCTACCTGATAGCACCTCGTAAGTGCCCCTTTCTATTGTTAGGTTGAAGATTACAGTGGTTGGCAAGGTGCAATGGGTCCAAGAAACACCCACCATCCCTCAACAAATGGAAGTGAAGGGGTGATGAACAGAGAAGCTGCCTCCTTTCAGTGCAGTGTAGGATCAGAAAACCATCTGAGTAGGAAAAAAACCCTCATTACTCTGCACTTCAATTTACATGCAAATGAAATCTCACAGAAGACGCTAGTGCAACAAATCCTAGGGTATTTTTCCAATATTTGGAGGCCATATCAAGTTGGTATGATAGCAGATAGCACAGGTATTCACAGACGGGCTGTTAGAATCAAAACAGGTCAGTATAGTTCATATGAAAGTGTGACAGAAATGTTCGGGCCACTTAAATGGGAGTCTATGGAAGGAGATGATGAGCTTCTCACAAAACCCTATTAGGTAAATTTAAAAAACCTGGATTCAAAGATGATTGTGTGAGCATCATTTTATATCTCATGCAGAGATCATGAGAATAAGGTAATGAGATTAGGATGTGCACAGAGTCATATACACAGTCATTTTCCAGTCACTCAGTACACAAATGAAATGTTGTTATTGTTGTGGTCTTCAGTCCAAAGACAGGTTTGATGCAACTCTCCATGCTACTATATCCTGTGCAAGCCTCTTCATCCCTGGGTAACTACTGCAACCTACATACCTCTCAATCTTCTTACTGTATTCATCTCTTGGTCTTTCTCTACATTTTTTACCCCACACACTACCATCCAGCACTAAATTGGTGATCCCTTGATGTCTCAGAATGTGTCCCAGCAACTGATCCCTTCTTTTGGTTAGGTTGTAGCACAAACTTCTACAGTATTTACCCCAATTCTGTTCAGTACCTCTTCAGTAGTTAAATGATCTACAAATCTAATCTTCAGTATTCTTATGTAGCACCACATTTCAAAACCTTCTATTCTCTTCTTGTCTAAACTATTTATCGTCCATGTTTCACTTCCATACAAGGATACACCCCATACAAATACTTTCAGAAAACACTTACCGACACCTAAATCTATACTTGTCTACAACAAATTTCTCTTCTTCAGAAACACTTTTCTTTCCATTGCCAGTCTGCATTCTATATCTTCCCTACTTTGACCATCATCAGTTATTTTGCTTTCCAAATAACAAAACTCATGTACTACTTTAAGTGTCTCATTTCCTAATCTATTCCCTCAGCATGACCTGATTTAATTCAACCACATTCCATTACCATCATTTTGCTTTTGTTGGTGTTTATCGAATGTCTGCCTTTCCTGTCCATTCCATTCACGTGCTCTTCTAAGTCCTCTGCTGTCTCTACCAAAATTGCAGTGTCATCGGCAAACTTCAAAGGTTTTATTTCTTTTTCCTGGACTGTAATTCATACTCCAAATTTTCTTTAGTTTCCTTTACTGCTTGCTCAAATACAGATTGAATAACATTGGAGATAGGCTACAACCCTGTCTCACTCCCTTCTCATCCACTGCTTCCTTTTTGTGCCCCTTGACTTTATAACTGCCCTCTGGTTTCTGTAAAAATTGTAAATAGGTTTTTGCTCCTGGTCTTTTACTCCTGACACCTTTAGAATTAGAAAGACAGTATTCCAGTCAACATTGTCAAAAGCTTTCTCTAAGTCTACATATGCTATAAGCATATGTTTGCCTTTCCTTAACCTACCTTCTATGAGAAGTCGTTGGGTCAGTATTATCTTATGTGCTCCTACATTTCTCCAGAATCCAACCTAATCTTCCCAAAGGTCAGCTTCTACCAGTTTTTCCATTCTTCTGTAAATGATTTGTGTCAGTATTTTGCAGCTGCAACTTACGAAACTGATAGTTTGGTGATTTTCACACCTGTCAGTGCCTACTTTCTTTGGAACTGGTATTATTACATTCTTCTTGAAGTCTGAGGGTATTTTGCCTGTCTCATACACCTTGCTCACTAGATGGAAGAATTTTGTCATGGTTAGCTCTCCCAAGGCTATCAGAAGCTCTAACGGAATGTTGTCTACTCCTGGGGCTTTGTTTCGACTTAGGTCTTTCAGTGCTTTATCAAATTCTTTACACACTATCGTACCTCCCTTCTCATCCTCCTCTATGTCCTCTTACTTTCCCATAATATTGCCCTCAAGTGCATCTCCCTTGTATAGACCCTTTGTATACTCCTTCCACCTTTCTGCTTTCCCTTCTTTGCTTAGGAATGATTTTCCATCTGAGCTCTTGATATTCATACAGATGGTTCTCTTTTATTCAAAGGTCTCTTTAATTTTCCTGTAGGAAGTACCTCTCTAGCCCCTACTGATATATGCTTCTACATCCTTAAATCTGTCCTCTAACCATTCCTGCCTAGCCATTTTGCACTTCTTGTCAATCTCATTTTTAGGCATTTGTATTCCCTTTCGCCTGCTTCAGTTATTGCATTTCATTGACTAAATTTAATATCTCTAGTGTTACCTAAGAATTTGTAATAGCCCTCGTCTTTTTACCTACCTGATCATCTGCTGTCTTTACTATTTCATATCTCAAAGCTACCCAATCTTCTTCTATATTCCTTTCCCCTGGTTTTCTCAGTGCTCCCCTGAAACCCTCTACAACGTTTGGTTCTTTCAGTTTATCCAGGTTCAATTTCCTTAAGTACCTGCCTTTATGTAGTTTCTTCAGTTTTAATCTGCAGTTCATAAACAATAAATTGTGGTCAGAGTTCGTATTTGCCCCTGGAAATTTCTTACATTTTAAAATTTGGTTCCTAAACCGTCAACGGGGACAGGTGAAAATGTGTGCTCCGACCGAGACTCGAACCTCGGATCGCCTACTTACATGGAACACGCTCCATCCATCTGAGCCACCGAGTGCACAGATAATACCGCGACTGCAGGGACTATCTCGGCACGCCTCCCACGAGACCCACATTCTCACCTTGTATGTCCACACACTACATTCGCAGTGTTCCACCCAAACACACTCATTACTCGGGGAAGACATTCTTACTAAGTCCCGTAAGAGTTCAGGGAATATATGTGCATCCACACAGAAGAAGAAGGTCATGGCCGATATTGCCAGAGCTACACTCCTGGAAATGGAAAAAAGAACACATTGACACCGGTGTGTCAGACCCACCATACCTGCTCCGGACACTGCGAGAGGGCTGTACAAGCAATGATCACACGCACGGCACAGCGGACACACCAGGAACCGCGGTGTTGGTCGTCGAATGGTGCTAGCTGCGCAGCATTTGTGCACCGCCGCCGTCAGTGTCAGCCAGTTTGCCGTGGCATACGGAGTTCCATCGCAGTCTTTAACACTGGTAGCATGCCGCGACTGCGTGGACGTGACCGTATCTGCAGTTGACGGACTTTGAGCGAGGGCGTATAGTGGGCATGCGGGAGGCCGGGTGGACGTACCGTCGAATTGCTCAACACGTGGGGCGTGAGGTCTGCACAGTACATCGATGTTGTCGCCAGTGGTCGGCGGAAGGTGCACGTGCCCGTCGACCTGGGACCGGACCGCAGCAACGCACGAATGCACGCCAAGACCGTAGGATCCTACGCAGTGCCGTAGGGGACCGCACCGCCACTTCCCAGCAAATTAGGGACACTGTTGCTCCTGGGGTATCGGCGAGGACCATTCGCAACCGTCTCCATGAAGCTGGGCTACGGTCCCGCACACCGTTAGGCCGTCTTCCGCTCACGCCCCAACATCGTGCAGCCCACCTCCAGTGGTGTCGCGACATGCGTGAATGGAGGGACGAATGGAGACGTGTCGTCTTCAGCGATGAGAGTCGCTTCTGCCTTGGTGCCAATGATGGTCGTATGCGTGTTTGGCGCCGTGCAGGTGAGCCCCACAATCAGGACTGCATACGACCGAGGCACACAGGGCCAACACCCGGCATCATGGTGTGGGGAGCGATCTCCTACACTGGCCATACACCTCTGGTGATCGTCGAGGGGACACTGAATAGTGCACGGTACATCCAAACCGTCATCGAACCCATCGTTCTACCATTCCTAGACCGGCAAGGGAACTTGCTGTTCCAACAGGACAATGCGGGTCCGCATGTATCCCGTGCCACCCAACGTGCTCTAGAAGATGTAAGTCAACTACCCTGGCCAGCAAGATCTCCGGATCTGTCCCCCATTGAGCATGTTTGGGACTGGATGAAGCGTCGTCTCACGCGGTGTGCACGTCCAGCACGAACGCTGGTCCAACTGAGGCGCCAGGTGGAAATGTCATGGCAAGCCGTTCCACAGGACTACATCCAGCATCTCTACGATCGTCTCCATGGGATAATAGCAGCCTGCATTGCTGCGAAAGGTGGATATACACTGTACTAGTGCCGACATTGTGCATGCTCTGTTGCCTGTGTCTATGTGCCTGTGGTTCTGTCAGTGTGATCATGTGATGCATCTGACCCCAGGAATGTGTCAATAAAGTTTCCCCTTCCTAGGACAATGAATTCACGGTGTTCTTATTTCAATTTCCAGGAGTGTATATACTTATATGGATATGGTGTCTGTTCTTTCGGACATGACCTTCTTCTTCTGTGCACAAATTATGACGTTTTGAAATTGTGAGAGTTTAATGCAGCTACAATTCTTAAATAAATTACACTCAGATTTTCAGATGAATGCTTTTCAGATAACATATGTATTTCTGCGAACTGAAATTTCATGGAAGTTTTGCGAAACTATGTACTACGTAGGACCTACTGGTGAAATAAATTGTTGTGTGTAATTATTATATTATTAAACTATAAAAAACCTGGCACGTTGAAAGTAAGGTGAAACAAGTTCTTTTTGGGACGAGGGAAGTATCTCTTGAATTTTTACATGAAATATTGAAAACGAATTGAGGTAAAAAAATATTTATGACTCACCGGCGTTAACAGTCAATACAACAGTGTCAGTCTTGTTTCCACTCAGTTCCGTGAGAAACTTGTCTTTGAGTGATATGCTCTGTTTGCTGAATAAAGCCTGTCCATGGTTCACTTGACGTACCGAAGGGCCTCCTATACGAAAGTATAATTTTTCAAATATTGAAATAACGCATAGGGCCTACTCCTTTATTGATTTGGAGCTGAATCTCTTCGTCACCAACAGGAAGCTCTGTGAGAAGTTTACAATACTTGTAAGGGGCATAACCACGTAGTATTGTGTCGTCCAGGAATTTATGACAATTCTTCGTGTTCTTAACTTGAACTTGTATTCTATTTCTTCCTTCCTTGAGAGCGAATCGAAAAGAATCAATGCAGAAGAGAGAAAGATAGCTTAGAGTTTAATGATCTGTCACTGACGTGAATACTGGAGACGAAGTGCAAATTCAAGTCCATTGTTTTTACCACTGCACAACCTTGCTCGGAGATAGGCCTATTTCCATGAAAGAATGAAACATTTTTGTTGCGCCTTCATGATTGGTTATCCAAGGATTGTATAAAGAATTTCAACGATTTGCAGCGTATAGCATATAGTTCACAGCCATTGACAGCCATCTGAATTGGTTAGAGTTTCGACTGCGATTGAAAAGTTTCGTGCTGTTATTAAATATTATCATTTAAAGGGTTGGAATGCTGCACAGATCAAAACAGAAACGGATGGAGTTCACGCAGACTACGCATCGTCATTGAAAATCATTTCCTTTTAGAATAATGAATGTAAACTTGGTAAGACAAGCTCTGAGGACGGAGCTCGCTCTGGCCATCTCAGTTGAGGTCATCACAAAGAAAGCCACAGCAAAATCTGTGATATGGTAATGCAAGATCCACTGAATAAAAATTCGTGCGATTGAGACTGCATCATCATTGAACACCTTTTACTTTCAGATTAATGAATTTAATGTTGTCGGACAAGCAACGAACACGAAGCGCGCTCCGGCTGTCCAACTGAGGTCACCTCAAAGAAAACAGTTTACAAAATCTATGATATGGTAACGCAACACTCACCGAATAAAAGTTTGTGACATTGGTGAGATTGTAGGCATCTCAATTGAGTGTGTGCATAACATCGTACACGGAGAATTGGTTATGAAGAAGGTCTGTGCGAGAAGGGTGTCGTGTCTACTCATAGACGATCAAAAGCATCCTCGAGTTCCTCAGTCCCTAGGCCTCGTGGAGATGCAATTTTTAATTGAGACTCGGAATTATTTCTTCAAAATTAGGCCTAATCCTCGAAGGAATGCGATGTAAACGCAATCTTCTATGCTCGTCTCTTTTAGTGTTCAATGATAATCTTCTTATACGCGAGAAAACATTTAAAGTATATTCTTCAAATAGCTAATGCGCGAAAATGGGAGCAGTCTGTAGAAAATAAGCGTTTAGTACAAATCTGTTGTGATTGAACGAATTGTACAGCAAAGATAAATTAAAGAAAAAATGGATGATTCACGTTACAGATATAACTGCAGATATCAGTACAAGAATGACTGAACGGAATCTGCAGAAGACAGCGAAGAAATCTGCTCATGTTCATTTTCTTAGCTGCAGAGTAAAACTTGCTGCTACTATCGTAAATAGTGGAAAGAGTACAGATAAATCACTATGATGTTAGTTGGTGAAGTGGGAAATAATTAATCTTGAAGAGTGAAACAACGAAATACAATGAAGGGATGGTGCACAAGACGTGTCTCTACAGACAAAGCCGCACAATCGTAGATGTCTTGAAAAATTGGCTACTGCGTATGTGAAAAGAAATGAAAAGCGGAAACGTTAAGAGGCGAAAGAAGATGTGCACAGTACTTTTAGTGGCATTAAAAGCTCAAACAAAATGGGAAAGATGTCTTACCACCATCAGAATTCATAGGCGTGCTTAATTGAAGGAAATTTAAAGTAATGGTCATCAAACAAAATGCAAAGCTGACAAAACTACGGGTGTCTGTAGAGTAAACCATGAAAATTACCATTTCTAATACTTCCTCTTAGATTAGTAGTTAGACCTAATTGCGATACCAGAATCGTAGCATTACTTCTTGATTGCTTCTCACCATCTGACATAGTATGTGGGCAACAACCTCAGTAGCACTTTCAGGTAACCTGTAAAATAAACAGAAGTAAAAAAAAAAGCAAATACGTATTCTTAAGTAACACCAGCGCAAAAAATGAAAAACAGAGAGCGAACTAGAAATTGCAATATAAGTTAGAAGTCATCAGACATTTGACATCCATTGATGGATAAACGCCTCAACTTGACTTTTGGTTGACTAATATTACCCTAACGAACATCGAGTGTCTTTCAGTCAAGACATATCTGTTACATTATCTCATCAGTCCTGTACCCGTTGGGTTTTCGCTCTTCCCACTCCCCCTTCTTTAAGTACGCTCGATATCCCCATTTAGTGTGACCTGACAAGGAGTCGAACTGTTTAGTATGCAATATATTCTGCAGGCAACCTGGAGTTTCCCAGCTTCCAACCAGGGAACTGTAGCCTGCCCTTTTCTTTTCTTCCGATGAGTCTTACGTGATCGTTTTATTTCATATATGACTGACTGTTCTTGACTCATCAATCTCGTAGTGCAAGAATACATTGATTTTAAGTTTCATGACATGCACATCTTTGCGCTTCTCTGCATTAACAACAGATTGCCAGTCTTTGCACCAGGCGAATATTTTCTCTAGATCAAACTCAACATTACCACAATCTTAACGGTTATAATGTTCTCATGGATGATTGAACCATCTGTGAACAGTTAGATATTGAAGTTAATACTGTTCGTTGAACCATTCTCGTATAACATGAACAACAAAAGCTATATTACCCTCCTATCTGACTCATGAGATATTATTTATCTGTTCGTGGATGATCCTGTATGCTTGGCTGCGGTGTTTTTTTTTTGTTTTTTTTTTTTTTTTTTTTTAAGACTCGTCGGTATGGCACTGAATCAAAAACTTATCAAGCGTGGTGCATTAACATGGAATCAACCTGATTTCCTCTATTCATGTCATGTGTCATGAGGAGAGTTAAGATTCACATCATCTATGTTGGTTCTCCCACAAGGAAATTATTTGTTTCTTTGTTCCAGGGAGGTCACAATCTTTAAACTGTAAATACTTTCTAGTACCGTACTATGTTATCAATAGGTGCGAGTGAAATAAGACAGTAGGTCTTCAGATCAGTTATACTTGCTTTTTTTTTAGATCTATGTGACCTGTGATCTTTTCCAATCATGGAGAACCAAACCAAAGTGACAACGGTCATCGAATAACGATATGCACATATACAGATGACGGTACTATCACGTACACAAGGCAGTACGTTAGTGAAGCTGTAGTTTTTAGTCAGGGTGGTTCACATGAAAAGCTTTACGACGTGATTGTCGTCGCAGGTCAAATGGCTCTGAGCAGTATGGGACTTAACTTCTGAGGTCATCAGTCCCCTAGAACTTAGAATAACTTAAACCTAACTAACCTAAGGACATCACACACATCCATGTCCGAGGCAGGATTCGAACCTGCGACCGTAGCAGTCGCGCGGTTCCAGACTGAAGCGCCTAGAACCGCTCGGCCACCCTGGCCGGTCTGGAATTATCAGACTCTGAAAACGGCATGTAGCTAGACGCATCGGACAGTCAATTTCGGAAATCGTCAGTGAATTCAATGTTCCGAGATCCACAGTGTCAAGTGTGTAGCGAAAATACCAAATCTCAGGCATTACCTCTCACCACGAACAACGCAGAGGCCGACGGTATTCACTTAACGATCGAGAGCAGAGGAGTTTGCATAGAGTTGTCACTGCTAACAGACGAGCAACACTGTTTGAAATAACCGCGAAATCAATGTCGGACGTACAACGAATGTATCCATTAGGACAGTGCGGCGAAATTTGGCGTTAATGGCCTTCGACAATGAACGACAGATGCAAGTGCCTTTGTTTCAGCACATCACCTGCAGCGCCTCTCCTGGGCTCGAGACCATTCTGGTTGGATTCTTGACGATTGTAAAAGCGTGGTCTGGTCAGCTGATTTCAGTTGGTAAGACCTGATGGTAAGGTTCGAGTGTGACCCAGACCCTACGAAGCCACTGATACTGGTCGTCAACAAGTAGCCGAACTGCTGGTGGCTCCACAACGGTGTTGGCTGTGTTTACAAGGAATGGACTGGGTTCTCGGTTACGTTCTGCTACTTGGAGGCCATTTGCAGCTATTCATGGACTTGTTGTTGTTGTGGCCTTTAGTTCTGAGACTGGTTTGATGCAGCTCTCCATGCTACTCTATCCTGTGCAAGCCTCTTCAGCTCCAAGTACCTGCTGCAGCCTACATCCTTCTAAATCTGGTTAGTGTATTCATCTCTTGGTCTCCCTCTACGATTTTTATTCTCCACGCTGCCCTCCAATACTAAACTGGTGATCCCTTGATGCCTCAGAGCATGTCCTACCAACAGATCCCTTCTTCTAGGCAAGTTGTGTCACAAGCTCCTCTTCTCCCCAATTCTATTCAATACCTCCTCATTAGTTACGTGATCTACCCATCTAATCTTCAGAATTCTTCTGTAGCACCACATTTCGAAAGCTTCTATTCTCTTCTTGTTTAAATTATTTATCGTCCACGTTTCACATCCATACATGGCTACACTCCATACAAATACTTTCAGAAACGACTTCCTGACATTTAAATCTGTACTCGATATTAACAAATTTTTCTTCTTCAGGAACGCTTTCCTTGCCATTGCCAGTCTAGATTTTATATCCTCTGTTGTTCGACCATCATCAGTTATTTAGCTCCCCAAATAGCAAAACTCCTTTACTACTTTAAGTGTCTCATTTCCTAATCTAATTCCCTCAGCATCACCCGACTTAATGTTCCCAAAACAATGATGAAATTTTTATGGATTACAATGCGCCATGCCACAGGACTACAATTGTTCGGGATTGCTTTGAAGAACATTTTGTACAATTTGAGAGAATGATTCGGCCATCCAGATCGCCCGACATGAATCCCATCAGGCATTTATAGGAGATAATCGAAAGGTCAGTTCGAGTGCAAAATCCTGCACTGGCAACAGTTTCGCAGTTATGGACGGATAATAGAGGCATCGTGGCTTAGTATTTCTGCAGGGTACTTTCAACGACTTGTTGAGTTCATGCCACGTCGTGTTGCTTCACTACAACGGATAAAAGGAGGTCAGACATAATATTGGAAGGTATCCCATGTCAGTTCATTATACAGGGTGTTACAAAAACGTACGGCCAAACTTTCAGGAAACATTCTTCACACACAAATAAAAAAAAAGATGTTATGTGGACATGTGTCCGGAAACGCTTAATTTCCTTGTTAGAGCTCATTTTAGTTTCGTCAGCATGTACTGTACTTCCTCGATTCAGCGCCAGTTGGCCTAATTGAAGGAAGGTAATGTTGATTTTGGTGCTTGTGTTGACATGCAACTCATTGCTCTACAGTATTAGCATCAAGCACATCAGTACGTAATATCAACAGGTTAGTGTTCGTCACGAACGTGGTTTTGCAGTCAGTGCAATGTTTACAAATGCTGAGTTGGCAGATGCCCATTTGATGTATGGATTAGCACGGGGCAATAGCCGTAGCGCAGTACGTTTATATCGAGACAGATTTCCAGAACGAAGGTGCCCCGACAGGAAGACGTTCGAAGCAATTGGTCGGCGTCTTAGGGAGCATGGAACATTCCAGCCTATGACTCGCGACTGTGGAAGACCTAGAACGACGAGGACACCTGCAATGGACGAGGCAATTCTTCGTGCAGTTGACGATAACTCTAATCAGCGTCAGAGAAGTTGCTGCTGTACAAGGTAACGTTGACCACGTCACTGTATGGAGAGTGTTACGGGAGAACCAGTTGTATCCGTTCCATATACAGCGTGTGCAGGCACTATCAGCAGCTGATTGGCCTCCACGGGTACACTTCTGCGAATGGTTGATCCAACAATGTGTCAATCCTCATTTCAGTGCAAATGTTCTCTTTACGGATGAGGTTTCATTCCAACGTGATCAAATTGTAAATTTTCACAATCAACATGTGTGGACTGACGAGAATCCGCACGCAATTGTGCAATCACATCATCAACACAGATTTTCTGTGAACGTTTGGGCAGGCATTGTTGGTGATATCTTGATTGGGCCCCATGTTCTTCTACCTACGCTCAATGGAGCACGTTATCACGATTTCATACGGGATACTCTACCTATGCTGCCAGAACATGTGCCTCTACAAGTACGACACAACATGTGGTTCATGCACGATGGAGCTCCTGCACATTTCAGTCGAAGTGTTCGTACGCTTCTCAACAAGAGATTCGGTGACCGATGGATTGGTAGAGGCGGACCAATTCCATGGCCTCCCCGCTCTCCTGACCTCAACCCTCTTGACTTTCATTTATGGGGGCAATTGAAAGCTCTTGTCTACGCAACCCCGGTACCAAACGTAGAGACTCTTCGTGCTCGTCACGGCTGCATCAGCGCATCAGGGATTCCATGCGACGGAGGGTGGATGCATGTATCCTCGCTAACGGAGGACATTTTGAACATTTCCTGTAACAAAGTCTTTGAAGTCACGGTGGTACGTTCTGTTGCTGTGTGTTTCCATTCCATGTACAATGTGATTTGAAGAGAAGTAATAAAATGAGCTCTGACATGGAAAGTAAGCGTTTCCGGACACATGTCCACATAACATATTTTCTTTCTTTGTGTGTGAGGAATGTTTCCTGAAAGTTTGGCCGTACCTTTTTGTAACACCCTGTATATGTAGTCAGATGGAAACCTATTTCTAAGCAAAGTAGGGAAAGCAGAAAGGTGGAAGGAGAATATAGAGGGTCTATACAAGGGCGATGTACTTGCAGACTATATTATGGAAATGGAAGAGGATGTAGATGAAGATGAAATGGGAGATATGATACTGCGTGATGAGTTTGACAGAGCACTGAAAGACCTGAGTCGAAACAAGGCCCCAGGAGTAGACAACATTCCATTAGAACTACTGACGGCCTTGGGAGAGCCAGTCCTGACAAAACTCTACCATCTGGTGAGCAAGATGTATGAGACAGGCGAAATCCCCTCAGACTTCAGGAAGAATATAATAATTCCAATCCCAAAGAAAGCAGGTGTTGACAGATGTGAAAATTACCGACCTATCAGTTTAATAAGTCACGGCTGCAAAATACTAACGCGAATTCTCTACGGACGAATGGAAAAACTGGTAGAAGCTGACCTCGGGGAAGATCAGTTTGGATTCCGTATAAATATGGGAACACGTGAGGCAATACTGACTCTACGACTTATTTTAGGAGCTACATTAAGAAAAGGCAAACCTACGTTTCTAGCATTTGTAGACTTAGAGAAAGCTTTTGACAATGTTGACTGGAATACTTTCTTTCAAATTCTGAAGGTGGCAGCGATAAAATACAGAGAGCGAAAGGCTATTTACAATTTGTATAAAAACCAAATGGCAGTTATAAGGGTTGAGGGGCATGAAAGGGAAGCAGTGGTAGGGAAGGGAGTGAGACAGGGATGTAGCCTCTCCCCGATGTTATTCAACCTGTATATTGAGCAAGTAGTGAAGGAAACAAAAGAAAAATTCGGAGTAGGTATTAAAATCCATGGAGAAGAAATAAAAACTTTGAGGTTCGCCGATGACATTGTAATTCTGTCAGAGACAGCAAAGGACTTGGAAGAGCAGTTGAACGGAATGGATAGTCTCTTGAAAGGAGGATATAAGATGAACATCTACAAAAGCAAAACGAGGATAAAGGAATGTAGTCGAATTAAGTCGGGTGATGTTGAGGGTATTACATAAGGAAATGAGACACTTAAAGTAGTAAAGGAGTTTTGCTATTTGGGTCGCAAAATAACTGATGATGGTCGAAGTAGAGAGAATATAAAATGCAGACTGGCAATGGAAAGGAAAACGTTCCTGAAGAAGAAAAATTTGTTAACATCGAGGACAGATTTAAATGTCAGGAATCGTTTCTGAAAGTATTTGTATGGAGTGTAGCCATTTATGGAAGTGAAACATGGACGATAAATAGTTTAGACAAGAAGAGAATAGAAGCTTTCGAAATGTGGTGCTACAGAAGAATGCTGAAGATTAGATGGGTAGATCACATAACTAATGAGGAGGTGTTGAATAGGATTGGCGAGAAGAGAAGTTTGTGGCACAACTTGACTAGAAGAAGGGATCAGTTGGTAGGACGTGTTCTGAGGCATCAAGGGATCGCCAATTTAGTATTGGAGGGCAGCGTGGGGGGTAAAAATCGTAGGAGACCAAGAGATGAATACACCAAGCAGATTCAGAAGGATGTAGGTTACAGTAGGTACTGGGAGATGAAGAAGATTGCGCAGGATAGAGTAGCATGGAGAGCTGCATCAAGCCAGTCTGAGGACTGAAGACCACAACAACAACAACATGTGGTCAAAGAGCCTACAGTACGTTATGCTTATGATTGTAGTAGCTCATTGCAAACAGTACCAGACAGGGACTCCATCGTTTCCTGGGGCTATTTTTTAAAACCACTAGCTAGTACTATGCCATAGCGCAAGACTATTTGCTGGACGGTGGCAGTATTCCTTGATTTTATTTTGAGAAGGGGAAATTGAAGACAGAATTTGATTTTCAGACACGGTGCATGGAACCCAGCCTGCTGCCCCCGAGTAGAGCGTGAGTCTTCCGACTACTCTCCCACGGAGATTGTCCCGTGCCTTCCTACGCAGCTGCTGCAGCCGCCACACCCATCGCCGTTCGCAGCAACGGCAGTCATGGACATCAAGCCTGCGTCATCCGTACAGCGTTTTGCGTCATCAGCAGCGCCAATGCCGCGCCCACCTGTGTTCTTGGACGTCCTACCTCCAGCTTTTCGGCAGTTGTTCCCAGCGATTTGCAAGACGAATACTGGGACGATGGTTCGTTGGCGCCATTCCCATCGCAACGCAGCTAACCACATCTGTAGTACCACAGTCTGTAGCACCACAGGAGAGACCTCCCCCTTGACCCAGTCTGTGCGACAACGGCGTGCAGTACTTTGTTGTTTTGATGGGAGAGGGGAGGGGGAGAAACGTGTTATCGACGTTATCGTCGTCGACCGCACCCGGCGCGCCGCTTACTTGGGAGACAGCACTTGTGAAACCTCCCAAAAGCAAGCCACCAGCGAGTTCGCACTTCCGTCAGTCGGTGTCTCCGATGGGGAGCCACCACTCCTGCACATCACCTCACTGCCTGCGACTCTCGCTGGCCAATGCGTCTTTTTAAGCAGTCTCACTCAGAGCTTTCCTCAGATTCGGTAAATCTACAGACTTATCAAACTTAGTACGATAGACTACAGTGAGGAAATTACATCGATGTGCATGACGCTACTAAGACTTCTATTTGTCAGTGACGTACCGGATTGTAACAGCATTTAAAACTATTTTGTTTCTATCAAAAATTGTACACTCACTGTACGTAACTCGCTATAACAGAAGAATCTACAGCACTTCAAAGTTATCAGTATCTCATTTATTAAGTGCACATATTGTTGGTAAGCTTATTAATGTGTTACCTTTTTGTAGTTGTCAAATTGTCTTTATCGGCCACCTCAACCACCAACACATCATTTTCCATTTTGACTGCTGTCTCGTCTGCCAAGGTCTGAACACTGATTTTGTGACATTGACAACATTAATATATGATCAAAATTTTTCGGATTTTGGGACAAGTCCAGTGGCAAAATTTCGACACGACTTTTATTCAAAGTTTCAGACATACTGGTAGTCGAACGCTTTTCAATTAACATCAGCTTATCGACGGAAATATACTTAATTTTATGCCTTGTGTCCAGCGCAGTGCGGCGGGCGCAGGAAGATGGGTGGCTCTAACTGCTTGCGGAACACCACAATATATGATGGAATATTCTTCTATGACAGCATTCGTACAGTTTCTTTTTTTGTCTCTCTTACTGAAGTAACATTTTTTTTCGTTCAGCAAGTGGATTCGACTTCTTTAGACAAAGTGTCCGCAGCTCGTGGTCAAATGATGCCGGCACGGTAGCTCAGCGTCTACGGTCAGAGAGTTATCAGCCCTCTGTAATAAAAAAAACAGTTAATAGATCAACACCGAACTTAAACGGATGTCTTACGACGTCGGCCCGAGCAGATGCAACAAACGAAAGCGAACAAAATTAAAAGAAATTTTAAAAAATGAAATTGAACAAGTGGTTAGCGTTGCTGCCTCTAGATCACAGAGTCCCGGGTTCGATTCCCGGCCGGGTTGGTGATTTTTTTCTGCTCAGCGACTGGGTATTTGTGTTGTCCTCATCATTTCATCATCATCATTCGTGACAGTGGCTCGATTGGATTGTCCAAAAATTGGACTGTGTAACAATTGGGACTTTATAGGTTGCTGATAACCGCGCAGTTGAACGCCCCACAAACCGAACATCATCATCTTTAGACAAACGAAAGAGGTGTAGATGCAAGAAAATAGGAAGATACAATTATAGCATTGTAGCATTATTCGGAACACTGTATGTGAGGAACAAAATCTTCAGAAAATTCTATGGAACATTGACAACGCAACAGCGAGGCATGAACAGCTGTTACAGAACACAGAATACAAGCTGTGAGAATGATTTTGCTAGGACTGTCGCCTGGCTTCGGCGTACCAGACAGCAACACCCTTCAGAAAAGAATTGAAGCTAAAAAGATTAACTAGCAGATTAAGGGGACAAAAATAAATAGAGCGTGTTAGGAAAATGAACGAAAATAGACGTCCATGTAGACCACCTGCAATAAAGAAGGATAACAAGAGGACGTAACATCCAAAATTGTAACACCTGAAGAAAGAAAAAAAGAAATTGAGCAAAGATCCTGGTCATAACTTTGAGCGAATGTTCTGCATTTATTTCGAAACCTCCGCAGCGCTTCACTTGCTGAGGGCACAGGTAGTCATCATAGTCAGTAGAACTACAGGTAGACGTCTGATACGGAAACCGCCACTATCAACTAGAAAGTATTGCAAGTAGATCAATAAAAAACCGTTTTCATTCACTGGTGATCTGTATCCGTACATAGAACAAAACACTGCTGAAATAACTTGACACTTTACATAAAAGCATTTTAAAGTTTTTAAAATTGTTTTTGCAGTGAAATAGTATTAAGAGCATATTCCATTTGAATCCCTATTGAAGTTACTTGAAACTCACATTTCACCCTTACCTCTTCATTTCTGTGGAGTTACATTACATTACATAACCGACCATTGACCCACTGAAGTGCGCTGCACAGCAACTAGTATTCGAATAGGTAAACAGCCGTCCCATACCTCTCAAGAGACAAAATCAATTTCCATTAAGGAATTGCTTTTCTCTTTCATCAAATAATTCGCGTACTCGAAAGCTGTTCCGCTGACTTGGAGCATGAAACAAAACCAATGCGGGCTTTCTATGGATTTTGTGTTCCCTTACCATTAGGCTCGTATCCCTGCCTGTGTTAGTCGCCACAAAAATAAATATTATGCAGAAAGTGAGAGACAGAGAAATTCGAGGATTACCAGTATATCAGTTATTCATAAAATTTGTTCTTCTTCATAACTGATACAAGGAGATATGGTGATGATGTATTTTCTTACCGAGCATCTACCTTTACTTTGGATCTACATCTGAAGCTACAGTTACATGGATACTCTGCGAATCACACCTCAAGTACATACACCTTCACAATAATTCTCTATTATTTCACTCTCGAAGAGCGCACGGAGAAAACGAACACCTGTATCTTTCCGTGCGAGCTCTGGTTTCTCTTATTTTATTGTGACGATTGTTTTTTTCTATGTAGCTAGGTGTCAAAAAAATATTTTCGAATTCAGAAGAGAACATTTCGTGAGGTAATCCCACCACAACAAAAAAGGCCTTTGTGTTAATGATGTCCTTCCAAATCCGGTATAACGTCCGTGAAACTCTTTCGCCTACTTCTCGATAGTATAAAGCATGCTGGATTTTTAAATTTTCTCTGTGTACTTCTTTGGCCCTATCTGATACGAATCTCACACAGCGCAGCAGTACTCCAAAACTGGACGGACAAGTATAGTGCAGGCAGTCTCTTTAGTAGATCTGTTGCATCTTCTAAGTATTCTGCCCATAAAACGCAGTCTTTGGTTCGGCTTCCCCATAGCATTTTCTAGGTGTGTTTTTTGTCCAATTTAAGTCGTTCGTAATTCCTAGATATTTAGTTGAACTTACAGTCTTTAGATTTCATTGATTTATCGTATAACAGAAGTTTAACGGATTCCTGTTAGGACTGATGTGGATGATCTCACACTTTTCATTATTTAGGGTCAATTGTCAATTTTCGCACGATACCGATATCTTGTCTACATAGTTTTGCAATTGGTTTTGAACTTCAGATGATTTTACTAGTGATAAACGACAGCATCATCGGCGAACAACCTAAGACGGCTGGTGAGATTGTCTCCTAAATCGTCTATATAGATCAGGAGCAGCAGAACGTCTATAATACTACCTTGGGGAACGCCAGAAATCATTTCTGTTTTACTCGACGAGTTTCCGTCAGTTACTACGACCTCTCTGACAGAAAATTACGAACCCAGTTGCATAATTGAGACAACGTTCCACAATCACGCAGTTTGATTACAAGCCGCTAGTGAGGTTCTGTGTCAAAATCCTTCTGGAAATCTAAAACTACGGAATCAGTTTGAAATCCCTTGTCGATAGCACTCAGCACTTCATGTGAGTAAATAGTTAATTGTGTTTCACAAGAACAATATTTTCTAAATCCGTGTTCACTGTGTGTCAATGCACCGTTCTCTTCGAGGTAACTCATGATTTTCCAATTCAGTATTTCCAGAATCCTGCTGAACATCGACTTTCATGAAGTGGGCTTGTAATTCAGTGCCTTTCTCGAATATTGGTGTGACCTGTGCAACTCTTCCAGTCTTTGGCTTCAGATCTTCCGTCGAGCGAGCGGCTGTATATGATTGCATTAGCACATTCTGAAACGTAACCTAATTAGTACAGAGTCTTGACCGGAGCTCTTGCTTTTAGTACGTGATTAAGTTGCTTCAGTAATCCGACGCTATCTACTTCTAATTTACCTAAGTTACTCATGTTGGCAGCTGTTCTTAATTCGAATTCTGTAGTATTGACGTAGTCTTCTTTGAAGGAATTTCGGAAGCCTGTGTTTAGTAACTGAACTTTAACGTCACTGCCATAGATAATACGAGAGTTGGAACTTTAATAGTGGCAACTATTTATTTACAGCTTGTACAAAATAGATACGTGTTTCAATGTTTTACTGACTTTCAAAGTAATCACCAGCACTGAGTATAACCCGTTGCCAGCGATGTGAAAGTCGCAGGATACTCTTAGCTGTTCATTTTTGGAACACAACCTACGACAAGCTTAGGGACAGAAGTGATGACACTTTCTGCAGGACCTGACCATTTTTTTGCAGGACAACGCTCAAGCACGTACAGTGCAAGCTGTTACTGATTTGTTTGACTGATGTTGCAGCTAAGTGCTATACCACCTACTGCAATCCCCTGACATAAGCCCTCGTAAGTTCAACTCGATTTATAAACTGAAGGAAACACTTCACGGCATTCGCTTCAGGACTGTTACAAATTCGTCGAACAATAGACCCCACCACTCGAACTGTCAACACAACTGGGAGTACCCTACGACTTCCACATTGCTGGCAACGGGTTATACACAATGCTGGTGACTACTTTGAAGGTCAGTAAAACTTTGAAACACGTATCTATTTTGTGCGAGGTGTAAATAAATAGTTGCCACTATTAAACTTCCAACCCTCGCATTTCCACGGGTATCGCACATAGAAGGTATTGATTGTGTCTTACCGCTAGCATACTTTACTTTACATACGACCAGAATCTCTTTGGATTTTCTGCAATGTTTAGAGACGAAGTTTCGTTGTGGGAGTTATAATAAGCACCTCTCTTAGAAGTCCGCGCTAAATTTCGATCTTTTGTCAAAGATCGCCAATCTTGGAGATTTTGCGATCGCTTGAATTTGGCATGCTTTTTTTGTTGTTTCTGCAACAGTGTTCTGACCTGTTTTATGCACCATGGAGGATCAAGTCCGTCGTTTGTGAATTAGTTTGATATAAATCTCTCAATTGCTGTCGATACTATTTCTCTGAATTCAAGTCACACCTAATTTTTACTTACACTGTTACTTTTGAAGGAATCGGGATTGTCTCTCAGGAAGGCATCAAACGAATTTTTATCTGGAATGTGGTTTTCACTCTCCAGCAGAGTATGAGCTGATAAGAAACTTCCTGGCAGATTAAAATTGTCTGCCGGACCGAGACTCGAACTCGGGACCTTTGCCTTTCGCGGGCAAGTGCTCTACCAACTGAGCTACCCAAGCACGACTCACGACCCGTCCTCACAGCTTTACTTCCGCCAGTGCCTCGTCTCCTACCTTCCAAACTTCACAGAAGCTCTTCTGCGAGCCTTGCAGAGCTAGCACTCCTGGATGAAAGGATATTGCAGAGACATGGCTTAGCCACAGCCTGGGGGATGTTTCCACAGTAAGATTTTCACTCTGCAGCGGAGTGTGCGCTGATATGAAACTTCCTGGCAGATTAAAACTCTCTGCCGGACCGAGACTCGAAGCTGTGGCTAAGCCATGTCTCTGCAATAGCCTTTCTTCCAGGAGTGCTAGCTCTGCAAGGTTCGCAGAAGAGCTTCTGTGAAGTTTGGAAGATAGGAGACGAAATACTGGCGAATTTGTATCTGCTTTTCTTTTAATAGATATGTTTTTCGTTCATTTTTGTAGGATTTGAGAGTTACTTAATTCAGTCTCATACGACAACCCTTTGTCCACTAACACTGTACCTGTTTTGATGCTTGTTATTAGCTCAGGATTATTTATTGCTAAGAGATCAAGTGTGTTTTCACAACCGTTTACTATTCGATTGGGCTCACGAAATAATTGCTCGAAGTAATTTTCAGAGAATGCGTTTAGCACAATTTCGGATGATGTTTTATGCGTACCTCCGGATTTAAATATGTATTTTTGCCAACATATCGAGGGTGCATTGAAGTTACCACTAACTGTAATTGTATAAGTCGGGTATGTGTTTGAGCCTTTCAGTAACTGTATCGTCAGAGTTGGGAGAGCGGTAAAAGGATCCTATTGTGTTTTCCGAAAATTACCTGTATCCATACTAATTCACAGCAATTACCTGCTTCAATTTCGCTACAAGATAGACTACTTCTAATAAAAACAAACTCATCACGCCAAATGTATGAAGCCTATCCTTTCTGAACGCCGTTAGCTCCTTCGTAAAAATTTCAGCTGAGCTAATCTCTGGCTTCAGTCAGCTTTCAGTGCCTATAACGATTTGAGCATCAGAGTGCTTTCTATTGCCTCATGGAGCTCTGGTACTTTCCCAACAGAGCTACGACAACTGTTATACTGATGTTTCCCAGATCTACTTTCTTCTTCTGTTCGACCTACTCCCTTTGAGACTACTTTGGTGTTTCCCCGAGACTCTATAATCTAAAAGACCTCCAATTCCACGTCACACAGCCCCCGCTACCGATGTAGCCGCCTCCTGCATATAATGGACTTCTGACCCATTTAGCGAAACCTGAAACCGCAAGGCGCAACTCGAGGAATCTCCAGCCTACATGGTCGCAGGACAGCCTGATCCTCTGATTCAGACCTTCCACTTGCCTCTGTACCAGAGATCCGCAATCAGTCCTGTCGACTATGCTCCCAATGGTGAGCTCTGCTGTCATCTTGCAATGTGAGACTGGCAGCTTTTACCATTTCAGACAGCCACTCGAAACCAGAGAGAATCTCTTCTGATCCAAAGCTACACACATCATTGGTACCCAACGTGAGCCGCCACCTGCAGTGGACTGCACCCTGTGTTCTTCATGGCACACCGAGTGAGGTGGCTCAGTGGTTAGCATACTGGACTCGCATGTGATGGAAGTGTCTAGTCAGCAGCACAAGGTCAGTCCGCAGTAAAAATATTTCTTTTACTGATAAATCAGATATATGTACAGTATTTAACAATCATTTTCTGAGTATTGCTGGTGAATTAAATAAAAATTTAGTTTCTACAGGAAATCATATAACTTACTCGGCCAATGACTTTCCGAGATTGATGTCTGAAATGCTCCTCTGTGATACAGACAAGAGGCAGATTGAGTCAATAATTAAATCACTGAAGACTAAGGACTCTCATGGTTATGATGGAGTGTGTATCAGAATATTAAAGTACTGAGCTGCACATGTTAGCCCTGTATTTAGCCATATTTGTAATTTTTCCTTTAGGAACGGTCAGTTTCCTGAGCGATTAAAGTACTCAGTAGTAAAGCCACTTTATAAAAAGGACGAAAGGAATAATGTAGATAATTTTAGACCTATTTCTATGCCATCAGTGTTTGCAAAAGTTATTTAAAAGGCTATGTATGTAAGAATAATTGATCATTTTATATCACACGATTTGCTATCAAATGTACAGTTCGGCTTTAGAAGTCGTTTGCATCTGAAAATGCTGTATTCTCTTTTCTCTGTGAGGTAGTGGATGGGTTAAACAAAAGGTTTCGAACGCTTGGCATATTTTTTGTTTTAACTAAGGCATTTGATTGTGTTGAACACAAAATATTGCTCCAGAAGTTGGACCATTGCGGAGTACAGGGAGTAGCTCACAGTTGGTTCACCTCTTACTTTAGCAACAGACAGCAAAAGGTCATTATTCACAATGTTGATAACGGCTGTGGTGTGGGATCTGAGTGGGGTACAGTCAAGTGGGGGGTGCCCCAGGGATCAGTGTTGGGGCCACTCCTGTTCCTTATTTATATAAAAGATATGCCCTCTAGTATTACGGGTGACTAAAATATTTATCTTTCCTGATGAAACTACCTTGATAGTGAAGGATGTTGTGTGCAACATTGGCTCGGTTTAAAATAGTGCAGTACATGACCTCAGTTCATGGCTTGTAGAAAAAACAAACTAACGCTAAATCACACTACCAGTCATTTTTACAGTTTCTAACACACAATTCAACAAAACCTGACGTTTTAATTTCACAGAATGGGCATATGATAAGTGAAATTGAACAGTTCAGATTTCTGGGTCTTCAGATAGAAAGCCCACGTTCAGGATCTTGTTCAAAGACATAACACTGCCATTTTTACTATTCGAACGGTATCAGAAGTGAGTGACCGTTCGACACGAAAATTAGGCTACTTTTCTTATTTTCATTCGCTATTGTCGTATGATATTATATTTTGGGGCAACTCTTCCCATTATGAAAGGATATTTTTGGCTCAGAAACGGGCGGTTCGGGCAATAAGTGGTGTGAGGTCACGAACCTCTTGTCGACCTCTGTTCACGAGTCTGGGTATTTTGACATTGGCCTTTCAATACGTATATTCCTTATTGCCGTTTCTTGTTACCAATATTAGTTTATTCCCAAGAATAAGCAGCTTTCGACTTCCTTAACTCTTGTGCAAAAACTATTTGTAGTATCGTTCCCAGAACCGATCGCGGTCCTCTGGTTTGGAGCCGAGTAGAAGGCTTAAACCAGAGGCTCAGACGATTCTGCGGAGATCTGGGGTGCAAATTTCTTGACCTCCGCTATCGGGTGGAGAAATGTAGGGTCCCCCTGTATAGGCCAGGCGTGCACTACACGCCGGAAGCGGCTACAAGGGTAGCGGAGTACGTGTGGAGTGCACACGCGGGTTTTTTAGGTTAGAGAATTCCCTCCCTAGGCCCGACAAGACGCCTCCTGAGACGCGGCAAGGTAGGAATAGGCATAATGCAACAGGGAATAACAATATTAATGTGCTAATAGTAAACTGCAGGAGCGTTTATAGAAAGGTCCCAGAACTGCTCTCATTAATAAACGGTCACAATGCCCATATAGTACTAGGGACAGAAAGTTGGCTGAAACCAGGCGTAAACAGTAATGAAATCCTAAACTCAGATTGGAATGTATACCACAGAGACAGGCTGGACAGTGAAGGGGGAGGCGTGTTTATAGCCATAAGAAGTGCAATAGTATCGAAGGAAATTGACGGAGATTCGAAATGTGAAATAATTTGGGTGAAGGTCACGGTTAAAGCAGGCTCAGAAATGGTAATTGAATGTCTCTATAGGCCGCCTGGCTCAGCAGCTGTTGTGGCTGAGCACCTGCAGGATAATTTGGAAAATATTTCGAGTAGATTTCCTCACCATGTTATAGTCCTGGGTGGAGATTTTAATTTGCCGGATATAGACTGGGAGACTCAAACGTTCATAACGGGTGGCAGGGACAAAGAATCCAGTGAAATTTTTTTAAGTACTTTATCTGAAAACTACCTAGAGCAGTTAAACAGAGAACCGACTCGTGGCGATAACATATTAGTCTTTCTGGTGACAAACAGACCTGGACTATTTGAAACAGCTAACGCAGAACAGGGAATCAGCGATCATAAAGCGGTTACTGCATCGATGATTTCAGCCGTAAATAGAAATATTTTAAAAGGTAGGAAGATTTTTCTGTTTAGCAAAAGTGACAAAAAGCAGATTTCAGAGTACCTGAGGGCTCAACACAAAAGTTTTGTCTCAAGTACAGATAGTGTTGAGGATCAGTGGACAAAGTTCAAAACCATCGTACAACATGCGTTAGATGAGTATGTGCCAAGCAAGATCGTCAGAGATGGAAAAGAACCACCGTGATACAACAACCGAGTTAGAAAACTGCTGCAGAAGCAAAGGGAACTTCACAGCAAACATAAACATAGCCAAAGCCTTGCAGATAAACAAAAGTTACGCGAAGCGAAATGTAGTGTGGGGAGGGCTATGCGAGAGGCGTTCAATGAATTCGAAAGTAGAGTTCTATGTACTGACTAGGCAAAAAATCCTAAGACATTTTGGTCCTATGTCAAAGCTGTAGGTGGATCAAAACAAAATGTCCAGACACTCTGTGACCAAAATGGTACTGAAACAGAGGGTGACACACCAAAGGCCGAAATACTAAATGTCTTTTTCCAAAGCTGTTTCACAGAGGAAGACTGCACTGTAGATCCTTCTCTAGATTGTCACACAGATGACAAAATGGTAGATATCGAAATAGACGGCAGAGGGATAGAGAAACAACTAAAATCGCTCAAAAGAGGAAAGGCCGCTGGACCTGATGGGATACCAGTTCGATTTTACACAGAGTAAGCGAAGAAACTTGCCCCCCTTCTTGCAGAGGTGTACCGTAGGTCTCTAGAAGAGCGTAGCGTTCCAAAGGATTGGAAAAGGGCACAGGTCATCCCCGTTTTCAAGAAGGGAAGTCGAACAGATGTGCAGAACTATAGACCTACATCTCTAACGTCTATCAGTTGTAGAATTTTGGAACACGTATTATGTTCGAGTGTAATGACTTTTCTGGAGACTAGAAATCTACTTTGTAGGAATCAGCATGGGTTTCGAAAAAGACGTTCGTGTGAAACCCACCTCGCGCTATTCGTCCACGAGACTCAGAGGGCCTTAGACACAGGTTCACAGGTAGATGCCGTGTTTCTTGACTTCCGCAAGGCGTTCGATACAGTTCCCCACAGTCGTTTAATGAACAAAGTAAGAGCAAATGGACTATCAGACCAATTGTGTGATTGGATTTAAGAGTTCCTAGATAACAGAGCGCAGCATGTCATTCTCAATGGAGGGAAGTCTTCCGAAGTAAGAGTGATTTCAGGTGTGCCGCAGGGGAGTGTCATAGGACCGTTGCTATTCACAATATACATAAATGACCTTGTGGATGACATAGGAAGTTTTCTGAGGCTTTTCGCAGATGATGCTGTGGGGTATCGAGAGGTTGTAACAATGGAAAATTGTACTGAAATGCAGGAGGATCTGCAGCGAATTGACGAATGGTACAGGGAATGGCAATTGAATCTCAATGTAGACAATACATAGGAAGATAGATCCCTTACCATTTAGCTACAAAATAGCAGGTCAGCAACTGAAAGCAGTTAATTCCATAAATTATCTGCGAGTACGCATTAGGAGTGATTTAAAATGGAATGATCATATAAAGTTGATCGTTGGTAAAGCAGATGCCAGACTGTGATTCATTGGAAGAATCCTAAGGAAATGCAATCCGAAAACAAAGGAAGTAGGTTACAGTACGCTTGTTCAACCACTGCTTGAATACTGCTCGGCAGTGTGGGATCCGTATCAGATACGGTTGATAGAAGAGATAGAGAAGATCCAACGGAGAGCAGTGCGCTTCGTTACAGGATCATTTAGTAATCGCGAAAGCGTTACGGAGATGATAGATAAACTCCAGTGGAAGACTCTGCAGGAGAGACGCTCAGTAGCTCGGTACGGGCTTTTGTTAAAGTTTCGAGAACATATCTTCACCGAAGAGTCAAGCAGTATATTGCTCCCTCCTACGTATATCTCGCGAAGAGACCATGAGGATAAAATCAGAGAGATTAGAGCCCACACAGAAGCATACCGACTATCCTTCTTACCACGAACAATACGAGACTGGAATAGAAGAGAGAACCGATAGAGGTACTCAAGGCACTCTCCGACACACACCGTCAGGTGGCTTGCGGAGTATGGATGTAGATGTAGATGTAGAAAGGTGTGCATTATACTGTTACATCCATTTTCAATAAGCAGAAACTCGAATTCAAAAATCTTAGCAGTAATCCACTCGCTTTCATATCGAAACTGAAGAGTTTCCTCAAGGGTCACTCCTCCTATTCTGTCGAGGAGCTCCTTGAAAAATTAAGCTGATTTTTATTGAATTGCTGATAGCGTTTACTTAAACTTATAAACTGACTTTTTTTAAGGTTCATGAACATTTATTTTTATCTGTTATTAAGTTTATGTTGTAATTTAATGTACTGACACGTTCCATGACGTTGGAGATTTGCTCCTCAATTTGGTCCTACGAATAAAAATTCGGGAGGACGACGGTTCAATCCCATGTCCGGCCATCCTGATTTAGGTTTTCCGTGATTTCCCTAAATCAGTTCAGGCAAATGCCAGAATGGTTCCTTTGAAAGGGCATGGCCGACTTCCTTCCCTAATCGGATGAGACCGATGACCTCGCTGTTTCCTCTCCTCCACCAAATCAACCCAACCCCTTCATGGTATCCTGAAGGACCCATTCCGTGTCTGGAATGACTCCACCCAATATGCACACAGAGTGCACATTGGTTCTCTTGCCCTCCTTGGTGGTCGCAGGTTCGAATCCTGCTTAGGGCATGGATGTGTGTGATGTCCTTCGATTAGTTAAGTTTAAGTAGTTCTAAGTTATAGGGGACTGATGACCTCAGAAGTTAAGTCCCATAGTGCTCAGAGCCATCTGAAACCTCCTTGATGGCTATGTCCCTAAGGGGCCCTATAATGTGACTATTACTGGAGCTCCCAACTACCAATAATCACACCCTCTGTGACTGCCCAGATCTTGAAAGCTGAGAGGTTTCCTCTGAAACAGGACAAGCGACTGCTTCTGAATGAGGGACAGTGTCAGCCTCAGGGAAGTCTTTCGCTACCTGCCACGCCCCGAGGCGACCTCCCACACAATGTCAGTGCGGACTGTAACTGATCTGGCCAGTGGTGCTGACCGATCAGTGAACTCGTGGCTTGTACCGGACGTCCACTGGCTCCCCACTGTCGGCCCACAACACTGATGCCCATTCACTGCAGCCACAAGCTGTGTAACCGAAGCCAACACAGCCTGGAACTGAGAGCGAAGTGTTAACTCGCACATGCACACAACAATCGCAGCCCCTGTCCATACTAAAGTGGAAAACTACACTACACAGACGAACAAAAGACCATTGCACAAGAACTGTACCTAATAAATTAGATTACCACGCAGAGATTCAAGAACTACAGTACCAAAGTTCACAGATGAAACTATGTAATTCACTTCTGGTTAGGAACTCTTAAAATGTCACAAAATCGGTTGCTTCCCTGTTGATGCTCTGCCTTGGCCGGAGGCACCTGCCTGACTGACTATTGCGAACCAGCGACCACTAGCTCATAAACAAACAAACAGCTATTGACACACGCTACGAAACTCTACTGCAGACACTGACGAATAAAAGATAACTGTGTTAAACAAATTCAATTAAGATTCAGCGATTCAAAAACTAAACTACCAAATCACACGGGTGAGATTAAGTATTTCGCTCCTTGTTAGGATATTATAAAATGTTACAAATTCGGTTTACTTTCGAATACAAACGAAAACGCTATAGCTGTATCTATTGAGTACTAAATAAACACGCGAAATTCAAACTCTAAAAGTAAGAAAGCACACAGACAGAACTATGTAACTTGCTCCTCGTAAAATTCACTACGTCGATTGCTTGCCTGTCGCTGCTCGACTTGGCCGGCGTCTGCTGCCCACCTTCCTTCTCTGAGGAGTTGTAAATAGCGCAAATGACAGACCAGGAACAGCATCATAACTAGCAGAAAGAGCAAGAACTTAGCTAAACACAAACAACCGTGAAATGCAACATTGCAATGAGCAACGAGTGCAACAGTGCAGCCGCACACTTTGTGTGTCATAATGTCTTCACATTGTGCACGAATCTCGGCAACTAATCCATCATCATTCTACAGAATACCAGGCAACGATAATTTCGTCGTCACAAATCATTTCGTAGGCAGGATCATTGTCATTTCACAATGATTTCAAATGCACCACTGAACTCCAATGGGACGACGTTTTCGCCAGTGTCTTTATTCATTGTGTAAACTTCAACAGTTCACTCACAAATGGATGGTCACATATTTTGCTAGGACTTCGTGATTGTTAACTCGCCAGCCGGCCGGAGTGGCCGTGCAGTTCTAGGCGCTACAGTCTGGAACTGAGCGACCGCTACAGTCTGGAACTGAGCGACCGCTACAGTCGCAGGTTCGATCCTGCCTCGGACATAGATGTGTGTGACGTTCTTAGGTTAGTTAGGTTTAATTAGTTCTAAGTTCTAGGCGACTGATGACCTCAGAAGTTAAGTCGCATAGTGCTCAGAGCCATTTGAAAAAAATGGTTCTAATGGCTCTCAGCACTATGGTACTTAACATCTGAGGTCATCAGTCCCCTAGAACTTAGAACCACTTAAACCTAACTAACCTAAGGACATCACACACATCTATGACCGAGGCAGGACTGTAGCGCCTAGAACCGCTCGGCCAATACGGCCGGCGAGCCATTTGAACCTTCTGTTAACTCGCCAGCATGACAACAAGCAGATACAATTATGTAAATGAGGTCATTCATTCTTAAATTTATTTCAGAAAGTGTTATGACATACCGATGTATCTGAGTATTGTCTTTCAATAATAAATTCTGTTACGCTTGGCACAAAATCTCCAAGTATCACTTTTTAAAACGCAAACTGTCCAGCCATGGATTATTGTGTAACTTGTAAAAAACTGGTAAGGGGTATCGAGTCACACAGTGACTACATAAATTTCTCTATTACCGTTAACAGAAGAGATTTTATATTTTCCGCCCCAATTACTGCAAGTCATTGTTGCATTTCCGTCGTTTCTCTTTTTATTGTCTTTTGTAGAGCGATCTAATTTGCAAAGTGATGTCTTACTGGGTATGATCCGATAAAAAAGACAGGATTGATCGGTGTTATTAACCTGATCTCGCGTCGACTAGTCAAACGAAATATGATTTTCGAACTCCTTTTCGGAGTTTTCAGGAGTTATTGTGTCCCTTGCAAGGCTTCCGCCGGTCACTGACAGCCGACGTGCACCAGGTCCATAGTCCCATCTTTAACACATACTGCCTCTTTGCACTAAAGCATGTGAAAAGTGTGTCTTCTTACAGTTCAGTCTCCGTTTTCTTGGTTGTGCCACAACTGTCTAGACTGTTCATTGTCTTCGTTTTGAAACAAAGTGTTCAATTTCTTTCTGGACGAAATTTCAACACTAGATTCAAAAGCAATGTTTTCAGCAGTTCTGCTTGGTCCTTCCTAATTACTAGTATGGTTCAGATAGTTCACATGGCTCTAAGCACTACGGGACTTAACAACTGAGGTCATCAGTCCCATAGACTCAGAACTACTTACACATAACTAACGTAAGGACATCTAACTTTTTGTGCATGGACACTATACATGCGTCAAAATTGCAGTCTGCGAGTGTCCGCGTAAAACGTCTGTTAAAACGTTCAGACAACACCCCATCCCAGCACACGAAAAAAAATGTAGAGTAAATAAAAGCGGTAATTACTAGTGGAGGGGCGCAGTAGAATTCTATCCTGCCTCTCGGAAGAACACACATTCCTAGAAACATTGTACGAGCAAGTATGTATCATTGAGTAAGCCTAATCGTATGGTTCAAATAGTTCAAATGGCTCTAAACACTATGGGACATAACAACTGAGGTCATCAGTCCCATATACTTAGAACTACTTACATCTAACTAACCTGAGGACATTACACACATCCATGTCCGAGGCAGGATTCGAACCTGCGACCGTAGCAGCAGCGCGGATCCGGACTGAAGCGCTTAGAAACGCTCGGCCAGCGCGGCCGGCTGAAGGTTCAAAAATCAGGTGTATGGATACCGCATGTTCTAAGCCAAAACCGCAAAAATCAGCGGTTGGTCATATGTGCATCTCTGCTTGCTCGTCATCAAGTCCCACGATACCACACAACGCGAAATTTTCTAAGTCGTTTCACTTCCTAGCTGCCTATAGACCGACTGTCCGCTTTCGCATCTCAATCCGAACTGTACACTTTGGTCTCTACACCATAACTCACCCTCTGCCCGTCTCCGGAAGCGTTTTCCCGAGTGCCCAACGACCGCACTCAACTGGCTGCCTTACCCGAAGAAGTTCATATGATTGGCTTCAACTTATTCTACATTATTTCAACACATTTAAATAATCAAAGCCTGACCACTTTCACGTTCTAAATAAAGTAAAAATAAAATCCCTTACATAATAAACGTTCAACTTTTTACATAAAACCATTACAATTTCCTTCTTAGCTTCGAATGCTACGGCCAATAGCCTTGCGCCGATGTGCTTTCTGATAAGTAAATAAAGAACAAAAGTAACTATTATGCACTAAACTTTACAACAAATATTCTATTACCTAATGATTCAATAAGGTGTCATGCTGTCATCGTTCAGTATGTTTTGTGTGGAGGAAATGATGATCTGAGCTTAACTGAAAATACTGACAATTTAAATTTACTATATCTTTTAAGTAAATAAAGTTACAGAGTTGATATTTACGACATTTGTCATTTTAATGATGCGGGTCTATATGAATCGTTGATCGTTAAGATCGACCAAAGCCTTCAGATTTTATCACTCAGGTCTTTGTTGGAAAACTCGTTAATTTCACGTTAACAGCGAATCCTAAACAGTTATAGATATGATCACTATGCAAGTTTTATTGAGATCACCATAAATTTTATGAAGGATGTAAGATTAAAATTACTGTGGCTTCATTCCCTGAAGTACTACAGAATTAAATAGTTTTCGCAAATGTTTCCCCTTATGGTCGATCTTATGTCCGCCAC
The DNA here is from genome assembly GCF_023897955.1 of Schistocerca gregaria. NCBI lineage: Eukaryota > Metazoa > Arthropoda > Insecta > Orthoptera > Acrididae > Schistocerca > Schistocerca gregaria. The sequence continues at coordinate 611,710,069 of NC_064921.1, read as the reverse complement.
ATTTAACACTGCTATGTCTCCCTGGCCACAAACAGCTTCTACTGGGGTTCCCTATGACGTAGTTTCTCATCTGCCTCACTGCACACTACATCGCCTAGGCTTCATTCAGCACAACAGACGCCTGTGAGTTTCCCCATCCCGTGGCGAATCTCTTTGTGGCACACGATCCTGGACGACAGGGTTCGTTCCACAATTCCTGAAGGCTCTCTCTTGCGGCCATATACTTAAATGAGAGCGAAATGCTCGTGAATTCACACCTTGTTGCTCGGTTATGAAATCTGATAACAGACAGAAGAAAAAGAAACAGTTCCTTAGACATTGTTGCTATAAATATTCGTCTTACTGTTAGCTCCGAAGCAAAACGTTAGTCTACATTCCCATTATTAGATTTACAGTCACCTGCGAGATAAATCAATCCGGAAAAAACTCGCATTCCTCTTAGACACACATGATCATCGTAAGTCGCAGTCACACCATAATTCGCACTCACTTCAAGAATTTGCGCGTTTGTGTGATCTACCATAGTGTTCAGCATATCATCTGCAATAAGCAAATGGCGTAGAAGGTATACATTGCCGAGCATGTCCAATCTATCCGGTAATTGAACAACAATAATAGATTTTCTCGTTCTAGAACTTCTGGGCGGGTTTTGCGACCATATGAACCTGCTTTCCCATAGTAGTAGCTATCAGAATCATTTTCAGAGATTTCGTCTTGTGAGACATCCAGGTCAGAAATTGTTGTGTGTGTGAGCACTGCGTTCACTTTCACAATCACTTGCATCGGAATCATGTTCTTGGCATCGTTCTTCTTCTGCAGATTCGTTTTCTTCGTTGTCTAAATAGTCCATAACCTCTTCCGCCGTCATAACATGTCCGTCGATGAGATTCACTACTCATTGTTACATCACACACGCAACTCAGAAAACAGAATGGAATACTCAGAAATAGTGTGCATGTAAGTACTATCCCCGGGTCTTCAGTGACCCCAAAATCCAATTACTCTGTAACAAACAGTGTCACGACTTGCTCTAACACATTTCCTTGAAGACAATTGAGTTCTAAGAGAATACATACAAACTTTGGTGCAAGAGCGGCGTCATTCCAGAGATACCGTAAATAAAATAATGTTCATGTTGGGTTCAAAAGTGACCCCACGATAGTAACTGGTGGTTAAACGTATAAATAAGTGACAGGTATACATAATATATACCGCCCGTCGAAAAAGTTCCGAGAATGGTTGTATTCCTGGCCTATAAACGACGCCAGTGCAGTAACGATGGCGGCATCTTGAACTAACGACTATAAAGTTACCAAGTGTGGTGTACTACGAGTTGCTTCCCCGGGATCTAACCATCAATGTTGACATTTATTATCAACAACTGAGACGTCTTGCAGACGCAATCCAAGAACAACGACAGCGTGAAGTGACGCTATTCCACGATAATGCCTGCCCTCATTCTGCTAGACTGACAAAAAATCATTGTACTGTATCGCAAAGCCGTTCCGCAGCCACTTTATAGATCCGATCTTGCACCCTCAGATTTTCGCCCCTTTCGTTCTCTGTCGAACACTCTATCCTGATGAAAATGCGCTCCGAACACCGGTCGACAAGTTCTTCGCCTCAGAACCAAGTGATTTCTACAGTCGCGGTATCGAAAAGTCACTTCAGCGTTAGCTAACTACTGTGAATAGTGAAGGAGAATAAGTTTATGACGGCCAAGTGTCTGTTGTGTGCTTCTGTTGTGAGTATTAAGCTTGTGGGAAAGCGCTACGAACCTATGTATGTGTTATTCTTTATCAGTAACAGTGACTATCTTTTAAACTGACTTGTGAGTGGGAAGTGTGATAATTTGTGCGATTCTTTAGTTTAATAATGGTACACTTTAATTCTATAACTTTCATACTACTTTACTTTTTATTGGACGAAGAGGACAAAAGTACAAGAAATATCATCAAATTTCACATCGAAACATAAGATACTGTTTCAATGTTTAAATTAAATGTGAACAAAACGGCAGTAGCCCTGTTAAATTTTTAAAAAATTGCCGTGGAAGTAATAGAAAATTGATTACGATGGTCAAAATTTTTGTATGTATTCCTGAAAAGGGAACACTAATTTCTATATGATACGAAGAGAAATCTTTTCTCATTTACAGACTAATGTTTGCTGGAACATTTTTTGCTTCTATTATTTTTGTTACTCATCATGATGTGCCCCGTGCAGAGACTTTGCACTGGGAGCTCCCGTGGCACCCCTCCCAACTTGGCGCCCCAGTTAGCCTTTCGTATCGCTTGCTCTTAAACCGGGCCCAACTGCCTGGCAAGTGTGGTTTTTGAGCGGTTTACAACTGTAATATGTGCGTCCGGTCAAAGAAAGAAGAATAAAATTCACTAGTGAGCCAAGATTCATCTTCTACATTAGCATAATAACGCCAAACTGAATAAATAAATAAATAATATGTACAATATACACAGAGCCCTGGAAATATAGTTTCTTTGAATATTATCCTAAAGACGTAGGTGACAAATGTGTTCCTGTGTTTGGAGTATTCAGCCCCAGAACGAAATGTTGCCATGTCTGTTGTGAGCTTTCGTCTCCGTCCAGTGGTTAGAAGCTGCTAATGACGGTTTCACTTCTTGCTGGAGGCCGCTAAGAGTTAACCAACGTATTAACGACGATCTGTCAAAGCTGCCTTACCCTCGCTGTCGCTGACTTATGACCAACAGACTTCCTGCATTATGTACAGCTTGTTTTGAAAATGCCACTTTCGGTCTTTTACGTGCTATCTGTGTTGTATTATGTGACCAGTCCAGTCGCGTCTTTCTTGCACAGATATTCTTCTCCTAAATGATGGATTTCCTGTCATTCCAGAACAAAAACAGTCTTGGTTGCAAAATTATGCCGGCCGCGGTGGTCTCGCGGTTCTAGGCGTGCAGTCCGGAACCGTGCGACTGCTACGGTCGCAGGTTCTAATCCTGCCTCGGACATGGATGTGTGTGATGTCCTTAGGTCAGTTAGGTTTAAGTAGTTCTAAGTTGTAGCGACTGATGACCACAGCTGTTGAGTCCCATAGTGCTCAGAGCCATTTTTTTTTTCAAAATTATGCAAAATTATTTAATACCTACGATGCTTTTCACACTTTTGGGGCATCATCAGATTGTATAAAAGTAGCTAGATATTTAACATATCGCCATAAAGCCATATAAAGTGGAAAACGGGTGCAACTGTAGCTGGATATTTAACCCACCCGTCTTAAAAAGATATAAAATGCAAGGTGGACCTAGAGCTTGAGCTGACGCTGATAAGCTTGAGCTTATCTTTAACAAGCGTCTCCAGAACCATACCTCAAATATTTCAAGACATTTCATTTCATTTTTGCCTATTGTTGATTTTTCACAGCTATATAGTACTATACCCCAAATTCAGCTTTTAACCGTCTTTTTCCTCACATCAGAATACGTTGATTGAACAATTCGGCCTTTCCTGTATTGGTGAACATATCTTTTACCTCCTCCAATTCTTTTTTTTATGCCCTCTTCTCTTCTTCCGTATTAAGTTGCCTTACTTCCTAAATGTTAGTATGGTCATGCTGTTTTATTTTATGTCCTCTCACTTTCATGTTTATTTCTTCTGGCTTCCTAGACCACACGAGCATTTCTGTACTTTCTTAGTTTCCATTTATTTGCTCATTCTTTACACGGGGAAGGCCTCAGAAACGGCCAGACTTATTCGGCTCATGTCTGGCAGCTCACTACTGTATAACCTGAAATAAAGACTCCAAAGGTATGTTTAGATAGGTCACAAAAATTTCATATTGCCGATAATATATACCGACAATGTTGGCCTGCAACATTTTGGCCAGACAAGTTGGAGCCACGGATACTACAATATTACGACGTATGCGGCAATACATTTTCGGGCTACAAATGTTTACAAGGGGCTACACTATTGCCACAAAATGAACGAACTCGAGCTATTGGCAGTGAGGCTTTCCTGCTTTTACATTGCATTCTTGTTGTTGTGGTCTTCAGTCGTGAGACTGGTTTGATGCAGCTCTCCATGCTACTCTATCCTGTGCAAGCCTCTTCATCTCCCAGTACCTAATGCAGCCTACATCCTTCTGAATCTGCTTAGTGTCTTCATCTCTGGGTCTCCCTCTATGATTTTTATCCTCCACGCTGCCCTCCAGTACTAAATTGGTGATCCCTTGATACCTCAGAACATGTCCTACCAACCGATCCCTTCTTCCAGTCAAGTTGTGCCACAAGCTCCTCTTCTCCCCAATTCTGTTCAATACCTCCTCATTAGTTATGTGATCTACCCATCTATCGTCCATGTTTCACTTCCTACACGGCTACACTCCATACAAATACTTTCAGAAACAACTTCCTCACACTTAAATCAATACTCGATGTTAACAAATTTCCCTTCTTCAGAAACGCTTTCCTTGCGATTGCCAGTCTACATTTTATATCCTCTCTACCTCGACCAACATCAGTTATCTTGCTCCCCAAATATCAAAACTCCTTTACTACTTTAAGTGTCTCATTTCCTAATCTAATTCCCTCAGCATCACCCGACTTAATTCGACTACATCCCATTATCCTCGTTTTGCTTTTGTTGATGTTCATCTTATACCCTCCTTTCAAGACACTGTCTATTCCGTTCAACTGCTCTTCCAACTCCTTTGCTGTCTCTGACAGAATTACAATGTCATCGGCAAACATCAAAGTTTTTATTTCTTCTCCATGGTTTTAATACCTAATCCGAACTCTTCTTTTGTTTCCTTCACTGCTTGCGCAATATACAGATAGAATAACATCGGGGAGAGGCTACAACCCTGTCTCACTCCCTTCCCAACCACTGCTTCCCTTTCATGTCCCTTGACTCATAACTGCCTTCTGGTTTCTGTGCAAATTGTAAATAGCCTTTTGCTACCTGTATTTTACCCCTGCCACCTTCAGAATTTGAAAGAGAGTATTCCAGTCAACATTGTCGAAAGCTTTCTCTAAGTCTACAAATGCTAGAAACGTAGGTTTGCCTTTCCTTAATCTTTCTTCTAAGATAAGTCGTAGGATCAGTATTGCCTCACGTGTTCCAAAATTTCTACGGAATCCAAACTGATCTTCCCCGAGGTCGGCTTCTACCTGTTTTTCCATTCGTCTGTAAAGAATTCGCGTTAGTATTTTGCGGCTGTGACTTATTAAACTGATAGTTCGGTAATTTTCACATCTGTCAACACCTGCTTTCTATGGGATTATAATTAATATATTCTTCTTGAACTCTGAGGGTATTTCGCCTGCCTCATACATCTTGCTCACCCGATGGTAGAGTTTTGTCAGGACTGTTTCTCCCAAGGCTGTCAGTAGTTCTAATGGAGCATTGTCTGTTCCTGCGGCCTTGTTTCGACTGAGGTCTTTCAGTGCTCTGTCCAACTCTTCACGTAGTATCATACCTCCCATTTCATCTTCATCTAACTCCTCTGCCATTTCCATAATATTGTCCTCAAGGACATCGCCGCTATAAAGACACTCTATATGCTCCTTCCACCTTTCTGCTTTCCCTTCTTTGCTTAGAACTGGGTTTTCATCTGAGCTCTTGATGTTCATACAAGTGGTTCTCTTATCTCCAAAGGTCTCTTTAATTTTCCTGTAGGCAGTATCTATCTTACCCCTCCTGAGATAGGCCTCTACATCCTTACATTTGTGCTCTAGCCATCCCTGCTTAGCCATTTTGCACTTCCTGTCGATATCATTTTTGAGACTTTTGTATTCCTTTTTGCCTGCGTCACTTACTCCTTTTTTGTATTTTCTCCTTTCATCAATTAAATTCAGTATGTCTTCTGTTACCCATGGATTTCTACTAGCCCTCGTCTTTTTACCTACTTGGTCCTCTGCTGCCTTCACTATTTCATTCCTCAAAGCTATCCATTCTTCATCTACTGTATTTCTTTCCCCCATTCCTGTAAATTGTTTCCTTATGCTCTCCCTGAAGCTCTGTACAACCTCTGGTTCTTTCAGTTTATCCAGGTCCCATCTCCTTAAATTCCCACCTTTTTGCAGTTTCCTTACTTTTAATCTACAGTTCACAACCAATAGATTGTGGTCAGAGTCCACATCTGCCTCTGGAAATGTCTTACAATTTAAAATCTGGTTCCTAAAACACTGTCTTACCATTATATAATCTATCTGAAACCTTCTAGTATCTCCAGGTTTCTTCCATGTATACAACCTTCGTTCATTATTCTTGAACCAAGTGTTTGCTATGATTAAGTTATGCTCTGTGCAAAATTCTACTAGGCGGCTTCCTCTTTCATTTCTTAGGCCCAATCCACATTCACCCACTACGTTTCCTTCTCTTCCTTTTCCTACTGTCGAATTCCAGTCACCTATGACTATTAAATTTTCGTCTCCCTTCACTACCTGAATAATTTCTTTTATCTCATCATACATTTCATCAATTTCTTCATCATCTGCAGTGCTATTTGGCATATATACTTGTACTGCTGTAGTAGGCATGGGCTTTGTGTCTATCTTGGCCACAATAATGCGTTCACTATGCTGTTTGTAGTAGCTTATCAGCACTCCTATTTTTTATTTATTATTAAACATACTCCTGCATTGCCCCTATTTGATTTTGTATTTATGACCCTGTATTCACCTGACCAAAAGTCTTGTTCCTCCTGCCACCGAACTTCACTAATACCCACTATGTCTAACTTTAACCTATCCATTTCCCTTTTTTTAAATTTTCTAACCTATCTGCCCGATTAAGGGATCTGACATTCCACGCTCCGAGTAGATCGGCAGTTTTCTTTCTCCTGATAACGACGTCCTCTTGAGTAGACCCCGCCCGGAGATCCGAATGGGGGACTATTTTACCTCCGGAATATTTTACCCGAGAGGACGCCATCATCATTTAACCATACAGTAAAGCTGCATGCCCTCGGGAAAGATTACGGCCGTAGTGTCCCCTTGCTTTCAGCCGTTCGCAGTACCAGCACAGCAAGGACGTTTTGGTTAGTGTTACAAGGCCAGATCAGTCAATCATCAAGACGGTTGCCCCTGCAACTACTGAAAAGGCTGCTGCCCCTCTTCAGGAACCACACGTTTGTCTGGCCTCTCAACAGATACCCTTCCGTTGTGGTTGCACCTTCTGTACGGCTATCTGTATCGTAGAGGCACGCAGGCCTACCCACCGACGGCAAGGTCCATGGTTTATGGGGGGTTTACATCGCTTACGAAATCAAATTGGAGACATTAAGAGAAATCAGGTTTTGTGGATGCGTATCTTTTCAAGGGAGCGCAGTGCTTCAGAAAATTCAGCTAGTGAACTGATGCTGGATGCATACTTGTTCCAGAATTTTACCTGAATATCAAAACATGATTTCGAACTCCTCGTACAAGCGATTGCTCCAAGAATTACTCAAACCTATAAAAATATGAGAGTGTGTATAATAGTCAAAACTCGATTGGGGATCACCCTTGGTTTTTTATGTGCTCATGATTCGTACACTTGTTAAATGTATGGTACCTGTTTAAATTTCACTATTCATCAATAAACCTCTTGGCACCAGAAGTGTGCAATGTTCTGGTAGAAGGAATGAAGGATTTCACTAAGAATATAAATTTTATTTTATTTTCGTTCACCAACACCATCAATTAGTGCTTCAGGTACGTCTCAAGTTAGTATGAAACTTATAGGATCAAATGCAAGGCATGCGGATGAAAACAAAACCGAGACGATGTTATTTTCGCTCCCGAGGACACAGGGCCTACTCGTCATCGCCAATTTTGCCGAACCTGGCCAGAAATGAGTGACAGAAGTAGGAGCACCAGTTGATCAAACGTTCAGAAAAAATAGCATATTTGGAGCGGACCGGGCGTAATTTTCAGGCAGTGGAAACCACTCTGAGCAGAAATCCGCGTGTCACGGATCAAGCCCCTGTGCGGCAATAGTTTTTTTTTCTTTTTTCTTTTCAGACTCTACATTACTTACACTGCAATTAGAGTAAAATAATGCCCGCTGTATCACGCATATTAATGTTTCCATAAAAGACATGAAAGGAAAGGTACAGGAAACGTTGAGAATGCAAATAAATTTCCAGGAAGGGGTTGTACTTATGGTGTCCACGGGGATTCTGCAAATAACTTTACCGGAAGGTATTGTAATTCAAGAACACAGGACTTTGTCAGCGTGGTTTACTGCTCAACTGTGCGGTGAGAGAGAACCTTTTACAAATGGAAACAACGTCTGTTTTTCTACAGTAACTTCAAATTACATTGTAATTGACTGAGAAATAGGTCCACAAGCATGGGACACCTATGCGTCCAATAGTCAACAACATAGGAGCAGCAACCTATGAACTGGCCCAGCACCTGACGGGTCTCCTTAGTCCATTTGTGGGAAAACGCGAACACCACATCAGCAATTCCATCCACTTTGTGCAACGTAAACAAGAACTTCGCCTCGAGGATAGCGACTTGTTAGTGAGCTTCGACGTAGTGTCTCTCTTCACTAGGGTACCACTGAAAGACTCCATCTATCTGATAAGCAAGAAATTCAACAACAACCTAACAAGGCTCTTCGAGTTCGTGCTCACCTCAACATACTTCCTGTTCGACGGAAATTATTATGAACAGACAGATGGCGTCGTCATGGGATGCCCGCTTTCATCAGTTGCAGCCAACTTTTTTTATGGAGAATTTCGAGGATAAGGCACTAGAACAAGCCAAACAAAAACCAACTTGTTCTTTCCGCTACGTGGATGACACGTTCGTTGTTTGGCCACATGGACGGGACAGCTTAAATGAATTTCTCGAACACCTCAGTTCGCTGCACGCCAACATACACTTCACGATGGAGGTGGAATAGGACGGTGCCCGACCGTTTATTGGTTTCTTGACGTCCTGGTGAAACGGAAACCTGACGGCAAGCTGGGACACAGTGTATACAGAAAACCTACACACACCGATTTGTACCTAAATGCCTTCAGTTGCCACCACAACTCCCAGCGGGAAGACGTTTTGTGCACACTCGTTCACAGGGCACGATCGATCTACGATCAGGAGAGCCTTCCAGCAGAACTGCAGCACCTCGAAACAACATTTCTGAAAAATGGGTACAACCAGAAGCAAATAAGACACGCACTCAGACAGACTATGCCAAGAGAACAAGAAGAAGAAACAGAAGAACACAAGTCACTGGCGTGCATTCCGTTTGTCGGAAGCACCTCAAGAAAAATCGGTAGAATCCTGGGTAAACACAATGTGAAATATGTATTCCGACCCCCTGCAAAAACCTTGACTCTACGGCGTTCAATAAAAGATGACCTAGACCTTCTAAAACCAGCCGTTTATCAAATTCCCTGTCAAGGCGGAAAATCATACATTGGGGAGACAGTCCGCACTGTAGAAGAGAGGTGCCGCGAACACAAGCGCCATACCGAATTACGCCAGGCCACTAAATAAGCCGTGTCTGTCCATTGTATAAAGACTGGCCATACTATGGACTATAAAAAAACAAAAATACTCCGTCAATCCTCCTACTTTTGGGACAGCATTACTAAAGAGGCCATCGAAATCCGACTACAGGACGATCTAATTAATAAAGATAGCGGCCTTCAACTTAGTCAGGCTTGGAACACTGCCCCGACGGCGGCAGCAGGGAGACTGCAGACTCCAGTTCAGACCCAGGCGCCGCTTCCCGCACCGCCTCCAGTAGCCGCCTTGCCGGTCGCACCAAAGACACCAGGAGAGGGACGGTGGAGGGGATAACGTCCAGTATATATAGGGCGCCGAGAGGAACAGTACAGCATTCGTCAGGAACCACCTGAAGATGGCAGCGTGTATGTCTGCCGAAATATTGTGGAGAAATTACGACGGTACCCGGTCGGATACCCGAGAACTGTCAAGTTAGTTGTTGTTTTTACGATGAATATCACCCCGGCACGTCGAAGTCAGCAACTATACAATAATCAAATTAATGAAATTTTACATACGAAGTTCTTGTGTAGCACTACAATCTTTCCCTAAAAATTTATTTGCAATGTAAAACTTCCTTTTGCCTTTCATTTTTATGCCTTTTATGAAAATGTTAATAAATGAAACATATTCAGCAGTGTTTCCGTTTCATTGCAGTGCAAGTTACGTAAAAATTGACAGTAGAAAATGGAAAACTACCACATCGATGTTCGATCCGATGACTCTCGGATCATTACTCTTTCTGCTGTGTCAGCTGCTGCGTGGAAATGGCTCAATCTTCGCCCGAGTCTCGCCAAAAACGTTAGTTTCTTCCAAACGCTCGACCATCTGGAGCTCCCACTTCTTTCTCTTGCATTTCTGCCCGCGCCACAAATTTGGACGAAATCGTTGATGACGACTAGGCACGTTTCCCTTGTCAGGCAGGTGAGAGTAGTAGGAAGCAGAGGAGAGGGCGAAAGGGAAGCATTTACAGAAAAGGTCGGAGACAGATATTAAGCTAAAATAGGAAATATTCTCCACCCATGGTGGACAACACCGGCAAACCCTTGGCGATACGTCGGCAACTGCCGGAAACATCAGGAATACTGCCCGCTATATCGAAAAATTGCCATCTATCGCTGCCACACACTAACAATCTTCACGGCAAAGCTATCGCGTCATGCCTCCGCCCCTCTCCCCAGCCTCGTTTGTTACAAAGAAAGTTCAGGACACACAATCCACTCAGAATTGAATTAATCAATAGATAATTGAATTTTCATGGAAATCGAGGAAAGAAACCGTTTCCACTGCCGCTTGTGTACCCATAAGGCAAATGCTGTTCGACAAACGCGCCGCTGGCGAAGCGACCAAGAAATCTTACTACAAAACGAAGAACCTGTATTCGGCTGCCAGATGCATTTGGCAGTTTTTTTTTCATTTGTATTTTCGTTTTTCATTACGAAATTGGGAGGAATAGGATGTTTAATAAGGTAAGTAAATCGATAGTAAATACTCGTAATAACAAGGTCGGAAAATAAATTTCTCAAAAGACTTGGATTAGTAAAGAATTAAAAAGTTAATACGGGTCGCTTTACAGTGGCTCATTTACTCACTCTCCTACATGTTCTCAATTTCTTTCGAATAACTAGATTGATGGTATTTGTCACATTAACGTTCGAAGCAAATATACTCGCGGCAACAAGAACATCTAATGAACGTAGTTTTCGCACAGCTACATCGTTCGTTTCGTAGACTCCGCGGGAAACAGACTTGCTTTACATTTGAAGATTAATTTCGATACCTAGGTAACATTGTCAGAGAAAATGATGCTGAAAGTCGATCACACTTGTGCTGTGAATCATTATTGTATCCGTGCTGTTGTACAGTTCCCGCTCGGTTTCCAAAAGCAGAGTACAATTTTAAAGCTTCGAAATAAAATGGCGCCAAGAATAAACATGACATGGCTGGCACACAGGTGTGCGGTTCGCTGGTATTTCTTCTACCGTGCAAGTCGGTTCGTCTTCGTCATCTACAAACATGCTATAATGGATGACAGTATTAGTTCGCCCACTCCAGTTTCCGACATCAGACAAAACTGGTTTTCAGCAGCGTATGTTTTTAACATGTTCGTAGCATAGCACTGAAGGATAATTGAAGTGGATTAACCCATTGCGCATTCAAACTAAGTGAATTCGACTATAAAGTAGCCTACAAACCCAGCAAGAGGCAACAATGCCAATGGCTTAAGCAGAAAGATTGTGACCGTACGAGTACTTGGTAGGAGCCTAGCTGGATTGCAAAACATGCAGATTACTGACGTAGATAGCCAGTTATTTAGGATACAGCTGCAGTTCACAACACACGAGGAGCTAATGTGTAGGATGATGAGGTATGGGCCACGTGTTGTTGAAACGCGCAGCTTAACCTACAGGACAGGGCAGGTAGTTTAAATTGTGGAAAGGGGCCAAAATAACGGGCTGTCAGTTACATTCGAACATACAACTTTATTATTTGATCAAACATTACAAGAGCCCAAAAAAATGTTTTTTTCTTAAACGCACAGCTTTAATCTTTGGGGCATAATTACCGGCTGAGAGCCACTTTAATTTAAAATGGCTGAAGGCCAATAACTTAAAACGCAAGCATAATCAGAAATCTAAAGGCAAGCCTTATCTTACAATAGTTCTTTATTTAGACTGAAGGCCCAAAGAATCTGAGATTTTCAGAGCAAACAATTTGAATTCAAAATCGGCTGAAAGCTGGACATTTAAGGCTAAACAACATTAAATTAAAGAAAAAGGCCTTACGTAAAACAGTTCTTAATTAGGAAATACTCAACCAAAACAGAAATTTATTAGTTAGGCTGAAGGCCAGAGAATCAGACACTTCAAGAGCAAACAAGTTACATTCAAATCCGCTGAAGGCCTAACTCTTAAAACAGCATAACATTAATTTTTTAAAAAAAAAAAAAATGCCGAAGGCCTACTTGAAACAGTTCTTTGAACTAGGCTGAAGGCCTTAAGAGCAAAATAACTCAAACTCAAAATCGGCTGAGGGCCCAAAACTTAAAATTCAACAGCATTAAAACCTTTAAAATGCCAAAGGTCTTACATGAAACAGTTCTTTAAATTGGGCTGATGGCCTAAAGAATCTTACGCCTTAAGGGCGGAACAACTTTAATATAATTAAAAAAATCGGCTAGAAGCCATAAAAGTACCAACAACAAGAACAAATAAAAAAAAGTACACGCAAGGGCGCTTAGATGTTCGAGCGTCAGCCTGGAATTCGAACTCTAACGCTCGCTTAGGTGTGAGAGGCAGTTGGCCAAACCATTGTCGATCCGACGACAACCCAACCGACACGTTCCACATCATTACGAAGTATCGTATTCATGATCTGTGGAACAAGCATTAATCTAATCTAATCTAATCCAGTAAATGGAACAAGTAAACGAGACGACAGTACCCTAATAGAAGATGACAAACAATAAACGGGATAAACGAGAGCCGTGCACGGCTCAGTTGCGATACCTGCAGCTTTGAAGGACGAAATCTTGAGGGAAGCACGTGACACTGTATTACCAGATCACAAAGGATGAAGGGAAACCGATCATCGAATAGCTGAGCGATAACGGTGGAGGATTAGAACGTAATACTTCAACCAGTATGTAAAGAATCGTATACCGTTCGCATTCACCCTTACACCGTTAGGTAACCAATATGTGTTAACCATCATAGATCATTATTCATTTCATCTCGCTATGGATGAGAATCAACAAGTGAGAACGGTGGCACATGCAATGGTGAGCACCTTGTTACTAAATTTTTGCGTGTCTGAAACAATAATTACGAATCAAGGCACCAACCATATGTCCTAGTTGATTAAGCATCTGTGGTATCTATTGTGGATAGGGAAGCTCAGAACTAGCACTTTCCACCGCCAGCCAAATGAAAAACAGAACGCATACCTTGTACTGTAGGCAAGATGTTAAGTAATTATGTGAACATCTATCATAACAATTGGAACATTTATCTGTCTTACTTTGTACTTGTGTATAATCCTAAGCACTTATCAGTACTGGGCTTTCACCATAAGAGGCAGTACATGATAGAAAGATGCTGTTACCTTTGGAAGTGATTAATCACTAAACTGGGAAAAACAGGTAGTTGGTCGAGAAATCTGTAAAGATATTTCGGAACTTTCGGTTGAAGAAAATAAATATGAAAGCGCTCACACTTCAGAGCAAGGTGAACTACGTGATGGGATTCCCTGAGTACAGTCTTGGTCAATGGGTCATACTGGCGAATCCCTCCTACACACAAACAAACAAAAAAAGAAAAAGAAACCCAAGAGCCATACTAAGTCAAAGAAACGAAATCACCTGTGAATGTGTCCTCCCCAATAGCTGAATGGTTACCGTGATGCACTGCCGTCATAAGGGGCTCCGGTTCGATTCCCGGCTGGATTGGGGATTTTCTCCGTTCAGGGACTGAGTGTTGTGTTGCCTTCATCATCATTCCGTTCCTATCCGGCGCACAGGTTGCCCAATGTGGTGTCGAATGCAATAAGACCTGCACCAAGGCGACTGGACCTGCCCCTGCCCCTTAAGGGGCCTCCCGTCCTATGACGCCAAACGCCCATCACCTGTGAATGTGAAGTTGCAGTTTGCGTCAATAACTTCTATTGTTCATGTAGGGCACATAAATCATTAAGGAAATTATGGATACTTAGACAGTACTGCCAGTGTCGTTACCAGCAAAGTATGTTAAGACTAAGAATGGAAGAAGGATATGAGAGTTGACGAGGAGAAGGTATGCCTTATGCATTCAGACTACACCAGCATATATCACTGGGGCAGGATACATGAAGTACGCGTGAAATATATCATAACTGTGTTACTATCTGCTGGCCACTGTGGCCAGTCCGGAACCGCGTTGCTGCTACAGTCACAGGTTCGGAACCTGCCTCGGGCATGGATGTGTGTGATGTCCTTAGGTTAGTTAGGTTTAAGTAGTTCTAAGTCTAGGAGACTGATGACCTCAGATGTTAAGTCCCATAGTGCTTAGAGCCATTTGAACCATTTTTTTTTTACTATCTTATTGCATGGGGGTTATGTTGCGTTTTGTCAAGTTGTTTGGTAATATTGTTTATTGTGAAGTTTTGCTGTAGGTCTTTGGTTTATAAGTGAATGGAGATAGTGTGATACGATTCTAATATAGTAATGAATTGTGTACACCCATTTGGTGAGTGGGGGAAAGGGGATGGACAATGATGCCCCCAGGTAGCGCTACCACCAAGAACATCCACAATGGGTAACATTGCATCGATGTCAGCAGATGAGTTAGCTGATGCCAGAGAGAGAGAAGTATGAGCACTATATGTCGAACTAGGATCGTTCAGACTGACACCCGAGTCAGTTAAATTCAGTTAGTATTGGGCAAAAAGGAAGCAGCAGGATGTCCAAAGGAAGTGCTGATGCTACATGCGAGCTGAGTTCGCGACCCTTCGCTGACAGCTCCAGGCTACTTTGGCTTCCGTCACACAGCTTGAGGCTGCTGCCAAAGGGCATCAATGTGGAGGATTGAACGTGGGGATGCGAGGGACGTCGAGCACGTCCCATGTGTCCCCCAATCGGCCCACTGCTGCGGCCGCCCTGGTTACTGCCTGCACTGAGGTTGATCTCACACCTGTGATCGAGTGAGAGATCATTCCAAAGTCTGGCAGGCAGCGAAAACCTTTCCGAGGGGCCGATCGTAGGGCCTCCCCGGTTCGTTTGATGAACAGGTTTCGGGTGTTACCCGTGGCTGACGATGCCTCTAAGCTGGATGCAGTCGTCCACCCTGTTCCAAAGGAAGCTTCTCGGCCCGCAAGGTCTGGGCATCCACAGAGGGTGGGTTTGCTAGTAGTTGGGAGCTCCAACATTAGGCACGTAATGGGGTCCCTTAGGAACATGGGAGGGGAAGGAAGCCAGTGTGCACTCCATGTGCATTCAGGTGGGAGTCATTCCGGATGTGGAAAGGGTGCTTCCGGATGCCATGAAGACTACAGGGTGAAGCCAATTGCAGGGGGTGGCTCATGTCGGTACCAGTGACGTGTGTGACTTTGGATCGGAGCAGATTCTGTCTGGTTTCTAGCGGAAATGGTAATGACTGCCAGTCTTGCTTCCAAGATTAAGGCGGAGCTCACCATGTGCAGCATCGTTGATAGAACCGACTGTGGTCCTTTGGTGCAGAGCCGAGTGGTGGGTCTGAGTCAGAGGCTCAAGCGGTTCTGTGACCGTGTAGGCTGCAGGTTCCTTGACTTGTGCCATCGGGTGGTGGGTTTCTGGGTTCCGCTTAGTAGGTCAGGAGTCTACTACATACACGGGTAGCTGGAACTGTGTGGAAGTTACTGGTCGGTGTTTTAGGTTATAGGGTGTCAGGGAACCACAGAAGGGACGTCCGTCTAAAAGTGGGCAGGTAAAACACAGTAAGGTAGTTGTAGAAACGATTGGTATTGTAGTTGTAAATTGTCGTAGCTGTATTGGGAAAGAACCAGAGCTCCAAGCCCTAATAGAAAGCACTGAAGCTCAAACAGTTGTAGGTACAGAGAAAGCTAAAGCCGGAAATAAGCTCAGCCGAAATTTTTTCAAACGATCTAACAGTGTTTAGAAGGGATACATGAAATACAGTTGGTGGTGGAGTATTTATTGCTGTCAGAGGTCGTTTGCCTTGTAGCAAAATTGAAGTAGATAGTTCGTGTGAAATAGTATGGGTAGAGGTTATACCTGACAATCGGACTAAACTATTAATTAAAGCCGGCGGCAGGCATAAAACGTCGTTCGAAATGGTACTGAATACTTTCTCAGAAAATTATTTTGAACAATTAGTTCATGAGCCCACTCAAAGCGTAAATGGTTGTGAAAGCATACTTGACCTTTTAGCAACAAATAATCCTGGACAAATAGTGAGTATCGTGACGAATACTGGGATTGGCGACCACAAGGCAGTTGCTGCTAGGCTGAATACCGTAACACCGAGAACCATAAAAAAGATACGCAAAGTATATCTATTTAAAAAAAGCTGATAAAAATTCTCTTAACGCCTTTTTAAGAGACAGTCTTCACTCCTTCCAGTCTGATCAGTTAAGTGTAGGAAAGTTGTAGAATGTTTTCAAAGAGATAGTATCGACAGCAATTGAGATACCAAATAAATTAATAAGTGATGGCACTGATCACCCATGGTACACAAAACAGGTCAGATCGTTGTTGCAGAAGCAACGAAAAAAGCATGTCAAATTTAAAAGAATGCAAAATCCCCAAGATTGGCAGTTTTACAGAAGTTCGAAATATGGCGCGTACTTCAATGCGAGATGCTTTTAATAACTTCCACAACGAAATTCTGTCTCGAAATCTGGCAAAAAACCCAAAGAGATTCTAGTCATACATAAAGCACACCAGTGGCAAGACGCAATCAATACCTTCACTGCGCGATAACAACTGTGAAGTCACTAAGGTCAGTGCCGCTAAAGCAGAGTTATTGAACACGGTTTTCCGAAACTCCTCCACCAAAGAAGATGAAGCAAATAGTCCTGATTTCCAATCAATAAAAAGTGCCAAGATGAGAAACGTAGAAGTAGATATCGTCGGAGTAACGAAGCAGCTTAAATCACTTAATAAAGACAAGGCCTCCGGTCCAGATTGTATACCAGTCAGGTTCCTCTCAGAGTATGCTGAAAAAATAGCTCCATATATATCAATTATATACAACCACTCGCTCACAGAAAGATCCGTACCTAGAGACCGGAAAATTGCTCAAATCACACCAATACCCAAAAAGGGAAGTAGGAGTAATCCGCTGAATTACAGGCCTATATCACTAACGTCGATTTGCAGTAGGGTTTTGGAACATACACTGTATTCGAACATTATGAAGTACCTCGAAGAAAAATATTTACTGGCACATAGTCAGCACGGTTTCAGAAAATATCGTTCTTGTGAAACATAACTAGCTCTTTATACTCATGAAGTAAAAAGTGCTATCGACTGGGGATGACAAATTGATTCCATATTTTTAGATTTCCAGAAATCTTTCGACATTGTTCCTCACAAGCGTCTTCTAACCAAACTGCGTGCCTACGGAGTATCGCCTCAGTTGTGCGACTGGATTCACAATTTTCTGTCAGAAAGGTCACAGTTCCTAGTAACAGACCGAAAGTCATCGAATAAAACAGAAGTAATATACACCGTTCCCCAACGAAGTGTTATAGGCCCTCTATTGTTTGTTCCTGATCTATATTAACGACATAGGAGACAATCTGAGTAGCTGTCGTAGATTGTTTGTAAATGATGCAGTCATTTACCGTCTTGTAAAGTTATCATATGATCAAAACGACTTGCAAAGTGATTTAGATAAGATATCTGCATGGTGCGAAAAGTGGCTGTTGACCCTGAATAAAGAAAAGCGTGAAGTTATTCACATGAGTACTAAAAGAAATCAGCTAAATTTCGATTATGCGATAAGTCAAGCAAATGTGAAGGCTTTAATTCAGCTACATACTTAGGGTTTACAATTACAAATAACCTAAATTGGAACGATCATGTAGATAATGTTGTGGGTAGAGCAAACCAAAGACTGCGATTCATTGGCAGAACACTTAGAAGGTGCAACAGGTCTACTAATGAGACTGCTTACTCCACGCTTGTCCGCCCTATTCTGGAGAATTGCTGTGCCGTGTGGGATCCGCATCCGTTGGGACTGACGGATGACACCGAAAAAGTACAAAGAAGGGCAGCTCGTTTTCTATTATCGCGAAATAGGGGAGATAGTGTCACAGACATGATACGTGAATTGGAGTGGCAATCACTAAAACAAAGACGCTTTTCGTTGCGATGGGATCTTCTCATGAAATTTCAATCACCAGTTTTCTCCTCCGATTGCGAAAACATTCTGTTGGCAGCCACCCACATAGTGAGAAATGATCATCATGATAAAATAAGAGAAATCAGGGCTCGCACAGAAAAATTTAAGTGCTCGTTTTTTACCCAGGTGCCGTTCGAGAGTGGAACGGTAGAGAGAAAGCTTGAAGGTGGTTCACTGAACCCTCTGCTAGGATATTTATTGTGAATAGCAGAGTAATCACGAAGACGTAGACGTAGACTTACATCTACGCTTTCAAAGGGTGGGAATGCGTTGGGTTTACTCTGTGTCTACTCCAATGTAGTGACAATAATCTGATATAAACAAAGAATGGCGAGGTTGGAACTGCGAGATTATGGAAAGTTAGTCAGTGGTACAGCCTATGACAAAATGGATACAATATTCCTTCTCTCAGCTATCATCACTGAAACAACCATAATGTTTGTATTATCACGTAATAGGGGAGAAAGTGTGGCAGATATGATACGCGAGTTGGGATGGAAGTCATTAAAGCAAAGACGTTTTTCGTCGCGAGATCTATTTACGAAATTTCAGTCACCAACTTTCTCTTCCGAATGCGAAAATATTTTGTTGAGCCCAACCTACATAGGTAGGAATGATCATCAAAATAAAATAAGAGGAATCACAGATCGAACAGTAAGGTTTAGGTGTTCGTTTTCCCGCGCGCTATTCGGGAGTGGAGTGGTAGAGAGATAGTAGGATTGTGGTTCGATGAACCCTCTGCCAAGCACTTTAATGTGAATTGCAGAGTAGTCATGTAGATGTAGATATCCTTCAGTGTATCAGCAGAGGCGTTGGTAGACATGTTACCAAACCAGAACCTAACTTATTTATACGATGCGCTAAACTAGGACTTTCTGCATTCATTGAGCCTACAGCCTCACGAAAGGGTCTAATTACCATATGTTCCGCCTCTTACGGTAGTATGGAGATAAGCAACGATCGTTATAGCTATTGGTGTCTCGGTTCTAGTACTGCAGTGGTTTTGCTCCTGCTTTGAGTAGCCTACATCTGGCTCAAGTGGAAAAGCGTCCAACCCTATGCAGCAACTACCAAAAGGATTGGGTAAACTGTAGCAAGTAAGGATTACTTCTTTTAGTACAGTCATAGACATAAAACCCAGACCCAGCTGCTGGCCGGCCACCGTGGACACTAGTTGGAGTCATTCATTTAAAATAGCCAATATAACTGGCCCCCTCAAAATTCCAAGTCCAGGCGTATGCGCAATCTGGCAACACTGTAGAATGCAGAAGTGTGTGGAGGAAGTGCTGTCTCTCTTCTCAAGCTGTAACTGCTCATGGTCGAGTGACAGGTATGGTGTTATACTTTTTTAGTGGAGGTATTTACAGTTGTTAGGTTTTTGACACTACTCAATGAGCAACTACACGGTTTTATGGCACAAGCCGTTCTATGGTTCGCTCTTTGCAAATTGCCTGGAGTCACTGTTGATGCATACTCCAGAGCATAGGGGTGTACCGGGTGTGAGAAGGTATAATGTAGAATGATGACATTTATAGGATGTTTAACATTCGATCAATGAGAGGACGATCTGGACACCCCGCTGTCTGGCTGCTGCGGACGCCCCCACAAAAAAAAAACAAAAAAAAAAAAAACTATAAAATAAATAAATATTCAAGCGTTGTACCTGTTCCTTTCTCCCTCCTTC
The DNA here is from genome assembly GCF_023897955.1 of Schistocerca gregaria. NCBI lineage: Eukaryota > Metazoa > Arthropoda > Insecta > Orthoptera > Acrididae > Schistocerca > Schistocerca gregaria. The sequence continues at coordinate 611,690,021 of NC_064921.1, read as the reverse complement.
TTTTACAGAATCATCGAAGGGGTACTTCAGTTTCCTTCATGGGCAGAGCCTAAAGTAGTGGCAATAGTTAGCTCGTAGGGTGACAGGGGCGGTGGCGTTACATATTGTCTTTGTTTGTAAAATATATAGGTTTTGGGGGTATAGTACAGGTGATACGGGCCAACTTCTTAAGTGGTACAGGTCTAGGGAAGAAAAGATGTCTTAAGTAAGATTTGCACTATGTTGCAATAAAGTCTTCAGTAGCAGGCCACACCATTCCATATATTTTAAATAAACATTTCGGTTGACTCCTACAGTTTTCAGTCTGATGGAACCTCAAAGATAATTCGCTTCTCGTTCTAACCCACCTGTAAAAACAAAAACTTCCAGAAACAATTCCGCCAAACGGATCATGGCTACGTCAAGAACGGAAAAGTTTATGCTCGAGAGTTTCCTCTTCCTACAGCAGCCCCAGCCACCAGCTGACGGCCATATGCCACCCGCCATCCACCATGTGAGCGTGGCACAGGACTATGAGTGTGTCTGTCAACTGTCATTTTCTTATTTGAACGTCTAGTATTTATCTAGCAGCTACGTAATGGATTTTCCATGCTTGAAACTTATGAACATTGTTCAAGAGTTGTAACAGACACTCGCAAGTTGGAAAAGGTCTCACATTTCCGACGTCTTTTGGATTTAATAGAGGGGTGGAGAGGCAGCTCGGAACCTTTGTACTGTATGTGGCATGAGTGCTTTTGGACGAAACATGCCAGAAAAGGATTTTCTTGTTTCACAAAAGACTGTTTGTGCACGAATGATTTTCCCCATTCAGGAAGACAAGATAAATGACATGTGAGGAATTGCGACCATTTAAGTGTCATGCGACATTTGCATTCAATAGACAAGGTTCAGAATTTTGGAGTAGGAGAAGTGTATGCTCTAATTGAAAGCAGCAAAAGTCAAAGGTGTGATTGTTGCTGCATTTTTGCTTGAACACATCAGTTTGCTCATTGAGCATTCCTCTGCAATATTGTTACTGGTGGAGAGTTATGATGCCTTTGTGTTAACTTTTTAAGAAGAAATTAACGGTTGAGCTGTAACAAATGACATATACTGGAGCAAAGGTCAGTGTGAACATATTTTGCTGTGTGAAAATATTTTGCATTTTGGCTGAAAAAGGATGTTGTGCACCAGAAATTTCTGTCCAGGGGACTGTCTTTCGCAGCTGCCAATAATTGAATTTTCAATCGCAGTGTAAGAAAAACAACAGACCAAACTGCGTCGTTTGTTAGTACTACACGATAACACACTCTACTGATTTCAAAAATAAAACAATTCAAGGCATTGTTTGGGAAGTCATTCCTCATGCTCTTGTTATTCTGATCTTATACCCTCCGACGTTTTGCTTTCCGAAAGTGCACTTCAGATTTGGATTGATGGCATGTTTAACCCAAAACCAGCAGATGGAATCAATAAACTACCTGATCATTTCACACTGATTTAGACAATGTAAGAGAATATATTGCTTACGATTGATTAATGCTTACTGTTGTGTTCAATAAATTAGTGGAAAACGCTGTTAAAACGTGCGCTGTAATAATACAAATTAAATACAACTTACCATGATATGCTTGTGCTGCCAAAAGTCTATCTTAATAAAACATGAAGTATCTGTAGCATAAGAATGCCTGTGTCAGCAGGAATTAGTAAGAAATTACTCACGCTGGCTTCGAAACGGATGTATTTACTTGCTGGTTGTGTCTTACTCAATAGTATGGACATGTGGAGTTTCACAAATACATCTGTGTATTTACAAAAGACAAAAGTTATGTCAACAGAAGCAGAAAAGGCATTGTGACTTCTGAAATTTTCCCGGCGTATTTGTTCTTCTAATAATTTCCGGGTATGCAGCCGGATCCTGTCGACATTCTGCCACGATATTTCGGCCCAGAGACGTCCGGCCATCATCAGGTGAGTACACAACTACTGAAGAGCCCAGGTGCAGTCGCGGTATTTATACCGATTCTCGCGCACGTGTTGACATGCGCGGCATAGCCGAGTTGTACGTGCTGCCCTCGGTGGTGAAAGTAAAAGATCATCTAGTCATTGAGTATCGAATGACGCTTTCTATTCCGCTGTGAATGTATAATTTTAATAACAGGATTCCAATTTTTATCCAGTTGAAAGCTGTTGTCACGATTTATAAGATTATCGGCAAGACGTATTTCCACTGATTCCTTGATTACGGAATCCCAAAATCCGGAAACCGGAGCTAAAATTTTTGTTATATTGTATTCCATTGAATGTCCCAATGAAATACAGTGCTCTGCTACTGCCGATTTTGACGGTTGCCGCAGGCGGGTGTATCTTTCATGTTCTGTACATCGTTCATGGACGGTTCTTGTCGTCTGGCCAATATATGCAGAGCCACATTCACAGGGAATTTTGTAGACGCCTGCTTTCTTCAGTTGTAAATCGTCTTTAACGGATCCAACCAGGGCCCGGTTCTTTGCTGGAGGACGGAAGGTAACCTTGATTTTATTCTTCTTCAGTAATCGGCCTATTTTCAACGACACATTCCCGGCGTATGGAAGAAACGCAGCAGATTTAAAGTCGTCATCAGCGTCCTCAGTGCGCTGCTTCTTGTTATGACAGTTGCACATGGCCTTTCTTATTTGGCGTGAAGTCTAGCCATTCTCTTTAAAAACCTTCTGCACGTGTTCTAATTGATATTCGGCACAGTCGTACTGCCTGCGGATAAGGGTAACGCCACAGTTCTTCTGACAAGGGAAACCTACAACGAGAAGATATATTGTCAGCTAAATGATTCTACGTACCGCAGAATTGAAAAGGACCCAACAAGCCGAATATCAAGGAAAACTGCTACCCTTTTGAACTACTGTTCTCTACCTGAACAAGTTATCAAGAGATTGAGACCACACAATGCAGTACCGCCAAGACTCTACGGTCTTCCCAAGATACACAAGGATGGTGCTCCACTACGATTAATAGTGAGTAATATTGGTGCTGCCACCTATTCTACAGCAAAATATCTGGCCTCAATAGTAAACCCGTATGTGGGTAAGAGTTACCACCATATACGTAATTCCGAGGATTTTGTCAGTCGCTTGAAGGAAGTTAAGCTTAGCAGCTCGGATTTATTAGTCAGCTTTGATGTGGTCTCACTATTTACCAAAGTGCCTTTAATGGAATCGTTACATCTTATTGGTAACTTATTCAGTGCAGAAATGACGGCCTAGTTTGAACATCAACGTACTTTTTATTCAATGACGAATTCTTTGAACAAACAGACGGCGTCGCCATGGGGAGCCCTTTGTCCCCTGTGGTAGCTAATCTCTTTATGGAGGACTTTGAGGAGAAACCACTTGAGTCTACTGTCTTAAAGCCTACGGTCTTCTGGCGGTACGTAGATGATACTTTTGTTGTATGGCCTCATGGCAGACAGGAACTGGAGAAATTCCTTCATCATTTAAACTCTTTACATGAGAACATCGAATTCACGATGGAGATTGAAAAAATGGCACTTTACCATTTCTAGACGTGCTAGTACGCCGTAAAAATGATGGGTCATTAGGACATTCTGTGTACAGGAAACCGACTCACACAGATCTGTATCTCCAGGCGTCAAGCTGCCACCATCCAGCACAAACAGCCGGTGTTCTCAGTACCTTAATACATCGAGCGTATGTAATATCGGATGATGAAAACCTCCACGCAGAATTAGAACACTTGTAGAAGGTTTTTAAAGAGAATGGCTACACTTCACGCCAAATAAGAAAGGCCATGCGCAACTGTCATAACAAGAAGCAGCGCACTGAGGACGCTGATGACGACTTTAAATCTGCTGCGTTTCTTCCATACGCCGGGAATGTGTCGTTGAAAATAGGCCGATTACTGAAGAAGAATAAAATCAAGGTTACCTTCCGTCCACCAGCAAAGAACCGGGCCCTGGTTGGATCCGTTAAAGACGATTTACAACTGAAGAAAGCAGGCGTCTACAAAATTCCCCGTGAATGTGGCTCTGCATATATTGGCCAGACGACAAGAACCGTCCATGAACGATGTACAGAACATGAAAGATACACCCTCCTGCGGCAACCGTCAAAATCGGCAGTAGCAGAGCACTGTGTTTCATTGGGACATTCAATGGAATACAATGGAACAAAAATTTTAGCTCCGGTTTCCGGATTTTGGGATTCCGTAATTAAGGAATGAGTGGAAATACGTCTTGCCGATAATCTTATAAATCGTGACAACAGCTTTCAACTGGATAAAAATTGGAATCCTGTTACTAAAACTATACAATCACAGCGGAATAGACAGCGTCATTCGATACTCAATGACTAGATGATCTTTTACTTTCACCACCGAGGGCAGCACGTACAACTCGGCTATGCCGCGCATGTCAACACGTGACGCATGCGCTGTAGGATGCCAGTACTTTTCGCATGCGCGAGATTCGGCATAATTACCGCGACTGCATCTGGGCTCTAGAGTAGTTGTGTACTCACCTGATGATGGCCGGACGTCTCTGGGCCGAAATATCGTGGCAGAATGTCGACGGGATCCGGCTGCATACCCGGAAATTATTAGAAGAAAAGGCATTGTCAGTTGTGCAGTATTGAAAGTTTTTCTCCCTTACACTTGGAGTAGTGAAAGTAGCGAGACAAAATTTGATGGAGTAGTTTTTTATTAAAAAAAGAGACTTCCGCATTTATTTTCGATGTGGTGTTTTGTAGTTCTGTAGCACAACGGCTAAAAATATGGCCTTCAGCGAGACTGGAACCGCGAGCCAACACAGTCTACAGGTAAATACGTTAGCCAAGAGCTGGCGAAGAGCTACTGTATTCAGCCCTCACTTATTGCTTCAGCAGTGGCCACGACTGATAAATTTCAATGTGAAAGACGAGATTTGTTGCAGTTCCCATGTGGAGTGACTTTCCTGTACTAAAAATCATTAACTGATAACCTTATGTCTCATATTAAGTGAAAATCAAAAAGATTATTCGATGGTAGTAACACATAAAATCAAGTGAATTTAGCAGGATAATTCTGTGCCATCCCTGAAGTAACTCATTGTTCACAGAGTTGTCAAACTTATTCTGCATTGTTGCCAAGATTCAGTTATACTATCAGCAGGAAGAACACCAGCCAATGTATGTCTTGTGCGAGTTTGGAAATGGTTGCAGCTTAAGTCTCAAAAATGCGGCTGCTGAGGGTCAGAATACCAAAAGTATGCACCTCTGTGTTTTACTGCTACTTTTGTAGCTAGCTTTAGGGTGTAGAGTGTCGTTATTTATAGTACTTAGTTTCACCGACTGTAAATTTAAAGTGTTCCAGTAGTTATGCTGCAAACATTGTAGTAGGTAACATATCTTTTGATCATTCTACAGTTCGAAAATAATTTTGTTAAGAAGAGTATCACTGGCACTATCTCCAAAACTGATGAAAACAAATAAAAAGATAACAACACATCATTGGGTAATTCCCAAGAATGATTGCCTATCGAAGTCGTGGCGTGGAAACGATACATATCGAACGTGCGATCGTAAAGCGATCATGCGACTCTGGTGGCGGGCGTTATGAGCATGTTTATGGTGGTCGCTATAGCAACGACAAAAGAAGAGCCTTACAAAAATACTTGTAATTGCAAAGGAGACGACTTACCTTACTCGTCGTCGGTGTTGTCATCATGTGAAGGTCTATTACGGTGGTCTGGATGGATAATTTGGAAGAGTCGAACCGTTCATTCTTCCTGATGCTCGTTCGTTTTCCGTACTGTCCGCAGTGGAATTGTAAACGGTATTTCAGCATCGAAACTGTTCTTACGAAGTTTTAAACACTTCGCACCACCACAGCCTACACAGTCCCTTCTTTCCTCGTCGGGTGGTACTCTATATTGAGACAAAATTTCGAACAATTTTCTACGCTGGATAAACATGGAATTAGATTAGAGAATCCGCCAAAGAAACGTCAAGAACACCAGACATTCCACTCACTGACGACGTAAATCGTCTGGGATTCCCTAGCAACTCACAAATAATTCGCGGAGGTATGTAATTTAGAGCAACTGGGGGAACGACCGAAAACAGATAAAAATGACGATCACAAGTAATTGATCACAACGCCCACCACCAGAGTAGCGTGATAGATTTACGGTTGCACGTTCGATATGTATCGTTTCGAAGCCATGACTTCGATTGGCAATCATTCTTGGAAATTACCCAGCATTGACTGGAAAACGTGGACATTCACAGGGAAACTTCAGAAGCTATGAATAACATCAAGTTCAGTCAAGTAGACTGCACGGAAATCATGTGCCATGTCTGGAAAAGAGGTAAAGGTGTCTCATTTGTTGGTAACAAACACTCTCTCCATACGGTGAGAGAAGAGCTCTGAACATTGACATGGCGTTGGAGTAAGTGCTTCGCGCATCCACGACGGCCAGTCTCATCGTGAGCTTTTGTTTACCTCCATGGTAACGCCCCACTGTTGCCGTAGTGCTGGGTGACCTCTGCTTTCAGTCAGATGCGACACATGCTTTGTTCAGGTTTGTGAGTATACGTGTGCGTTCCGCTGCTTCTGTGAGTTCCTTGCCGCGTATGTTAGTAGAAAAATGTGTGTAAATGTAAAATGGCTGCCTGTAGTGCAGAGAAGAGGGCTTTTGGGAAAGGAGCTATGATGAATTCCCAAGCACGCGAGTTTATATACAGATTGCGTGTTTACTTTGAAAGGGAAAGGGACAATGGTGGGCCTTTGATATCAGTGAGTAGAGTGGTTGACAGAGTGGCAGAAGCATTGAACATCTCTACAGCGACAGTGAAGAGAGTCAATTAAGCTGCAAGCCCTGTTATTTTGACGTCTGGAAAGTCAAGGAAGAGATAGTGTCGTGTGACTGAAAGAGACAAGTTTGACAAAAGTGCTCTCAGGCAACACATACATCTACATCTACATGACTACTCTGCAATTCACGTTGAAGTGCTTGGCAGAGGGTTCATCGAACCACAATCATACTATCTCTCTACTATTCCACTCCCGAACAGCGAGCGGGAAAAACGAACACCTAAACCTTTCTGTTCGAGCTCTGATTTCTCTTATTTTATTTTGATGATCATTCCTACCTATGTACTTTGGGCTCAACAAAATATTTTCGCATCCGGAAGAGAAAGTTGGCGACTGAAATTTCGTAAAAAGGTCTCGCCGCGACGAAAAACGTCTATGCTGTAATGACTTCCATCCCAACTCGTGTATCATATCTGCCACACTCTCTCCCCTATAACGTGATAATACAAAACGAGCTGCCCTTTTTTGCACCCTTTCGATGTCCTCCGTCAATCCCACCTGGTAAGAATCCCACACCACGCAGCAATATTCTAACAGAGGACGAACGAGTGTAGTGTAAACTGTCTCTTTAGTGGACTTGTTGCATCTTCTAAGTGTCCTGCCAATGAAACGCAACCTTTGGCTCGCCTTCCCGACAATATTATCTATGTGGTCCTTCCAACTGAAGTTGTTCGTAATTTTAACACCCAGGTACTTAGTTGAATTGACAGCCTTGAGAATTGTACTATTTATCGAGTAATCGAATTCCAACGGATTTCTTTTGGAACTCATGTGGATCATCTCACACTTTTCGTTATTTAGCGTCAACTGCCACCTGACACACCATACAGCAATCTTTTCTAAATCGCTTTGCAACTGATACTGGTCTTCGGATGACCTTACTAGACGGTAAATTACAGCATCATCTGCGAACAACCTAAGAGAACTGCTCAGATTGTCACCCAGGTCATTTATATAGATCAGGAACAGCAGAGGTCCCAGGACGCTTCCCTGGGGAACACCTGATATCACTTCAGTTTTACTCGATGATTTGCCGTCTATTACTACGAACTGCGACCTTCCTGACAGGAAATCACGAATCCAGTCGCACAACTGAGACGATACCCCATATCTCCGCAGCTTGACTAGAAGTCGCTTGTGAGGAACGGTGTCAAAAGCTTTCCGGAAATCTAGAAATACGGAATCAACTTGAGATCCCCTGTCGATAGCAGCCATTACTTCGTGCGAATAAAGAGCTAGCTGCGTTGCACAAGAGCGATGTTTTCTGAAGCCATGCTGATTACGTGTCAATAGGTCGTTCCCTTCGAGGTGATTCATAATGTTTGAATACAGTATATGCTCCAAAACCCTACTGCAGACCGACGTCAATGATATAGGTCTGTAGTTAAATGGATTACTCCTACTACCCTTCTTGAACAATGGTGCGACCTGCGCAATTTTCCAATCTGTGGGTACAGATCTATCGGTGAGCGAGCGGTTGTATATGAGTGCTAAGTAGGGAGCTATAGTATCAGCGTAATCTGAAAGGAACCTAATCTGTATACAATCTGAACCTGAAGACTTGCCCGTATCAAGCGATTTGAGCTGCTTCGCAACCCCTAAGGAATCTACTTCTAAGAAACTCATGTTAGCAGATGTTCGTGTTTCAAATTCTGGAATATTCCATTCGTCTTCCCTGGTAAAGGAATTTCGGAAAACTGCGTTCAATAACTCCGCTTTAGCGGAACAGTCGTCGATAACAGTACCATCGGCACTGCGCAGCGAAGGTATTGACTGCGTCTTGCCGCTTGTGTACTTTACATACGACCAGAATTTCTTCGGATTTTCTACCAAATTTCGAGACAATGTTTCGTTGCGGAACCTATTAAAGGCATCTCGCATCGAAGTACGTGCCAAATTTCGCGCGTCTGTAAGTTTTAGCCCATCTTCCGGATTTCGCGTTCTTCTGAACTTCGCATGCTTTTTCCGTTACCTCTGCAACAGCGTTCGGACCTTTTTTGTGTACCACGGGGGATCCGTTCCATCTCTTACCAATTTATGAGGTATGAATATCTCAATTGCTGTTGCTACTATATCTTTGAATTTGAGCCACATCTCGTCTACATTCGCATAGTCAGTTCGGAAGGAATGGAAATTGTCTTTTAGGAAGGCTTCTAGTGACACTTTATCCGCTTTTTTAAATAAAATTATTTTGCGTTTGTTTCTGATGGATTTGGAAGAAATGGTATTGAGCCTAGCTACAACGACCTTGTGATCACTAATCCCTGTATCAGTCATGATGCTCTCTATCAGCTCTGGATTGTTTGTGGCTAAGAGCTCAAGTGTGTTTTCGCAACCATTTACAATTTGCGTGGGTTCGTGGACTAACTGCTCGAAATAATTTTCGGAGAAAGCATTTAGGACAATCTCGGAAGACGTTTTCTGCCTACCACCGGTTTTGAACAAGTATTTTTGCCAACATACCGAGGGTAGGTTGAAGTCCCCACCAACTATAACCGTATGAGTGGGGTATTTATTTGTTACGAGACTCAAAATTTCTCTAAACTGTTCCACAACTGTATCATTGGAGTCTGGGGGTCGGTAGAAGGAGCCAATTATTAACTTAATTCGGCTGTTAAGTATAACCTCCACCCATACCAATTCGCACGGAGTATCTACTTCGACTTCACTACAAGATAAACCACTACTGACAGACACAAACACTCCACCACCAATTCTGCCTAATCTATCTTTCCTGAACACCGTCTGAGACTTCGTAAAAATTTCTGCAGAACTTATTTCAGGCTTTAGCCAGCTTTCTGAACCTATAACGATATCAGCTTCTGTGCTTTCTATTAGCGCTTGAAGCTCAGGGACTTTTCCAGCGCAACTACAACAATTTACAACTATAATTCCGACTGTTCCTTGATCCAAGCACGTCCTGTAATTGCCATGCACCCTTTGACATTGCAGCCCACCCCGTACTTTCCCGAGGCCTTCTAACCTAAAAAACCGCCCAGTCCACGCCACACAGCCTCCGCTACCCGTGTAGCCGCCAGCTGAGTGTAGTGAACTCCTGACCTATTCAGCGGAACCCGAAACCCCACCACCCTATGGCGCAAGTCAAGGAATCTGCAGCCAACACGGTCGCAAAACCGTCTGAGCCTCTGATTCAGACCCTCCACCCGGCTCTGCACCAAAGGTCCTCAGTCGGTTCTGTCAACGTTGCTGCAGTTGGTGAGCTCTGCCTTCATCTCGTAAGCAAGACCGGTAGCCTTCACCAAATCAGATAGCCCCTGGAATCCAGAGAGAATTTCCTCAGATCCAAAGCGACACGTCATTAGTGCCGACATGTGCCACCACCTGCAGCTGGCTGCACCCTGTGCTCTTCATGGCATCCGGAAGGACCCTTTCCACATCAGGAATGACTCCTCCCGGAATGCACACATATATGCATACTACAGCAGGAAGGAGCATCCAACACTTAAAAAGTTGATGGCATCACTGTTGGACAGAGGTTTGTTCACAGGCAGAACGACAAATCTCCATTGTTTTGAAGAAAATTGGCTTCTGTTGCAAAAGTTCTCAGGAGGGAAGGTATTAATGAAATGTGGAGACATTGTAGAATGGAGTGTGAGTGTGTGGGTTTTATTTTGTCAAATTGCACAATGGATTGATCCAACAAGTACCCTTTGCTCCTGCAAGAAACAATTTCCATCTCACACTACTACAGAAGTCAGACAGACGCTCCTAATGCACCAACAAGAACCACTTGAAAAACATTCAGCAACAAATATCTTCTGTAGTCATCCGCTGTAAGGAAAAGACACAAAAATATTCTATAGTCTTACGTAACTAGTGGAATACTTGGGTACTGGAATATTGCTAGTTAGTGTAAGACATTAAACGAACGAAAAATATTATTTATTGCAAAATATTCTGAGAAATCAAATGAAACTTTTTCTTATAAATTAATAAATTTCCGGGTTCTTTTTGGAACAGCACATTGCCTCTTATGGATAAGAATGCTATTATTTTACAAAGTGTGGAAAGTTTATTTTCTCCCTTTTCTTTAAGAATGTTATTTACTCGGCAGAATGGCTGAGAGCCGCGCCTCCTCAACTTGAATAACTTTTCTAGGTACGGTCAACGCTGTCGTGTGAGAAATGTAATGGAGTGTACTGTTATGAAGGACAGATGGGGCTCGCATACGCTGTAGCGCACAATACCGTGAGCTGCGACGACTGCTGCCTGTGTCGCTCGGTGCTGACAAATAACACAACTGTCTCTTTTTATCTGAATTGACCTTCGCCAGTCAAACTCTCCCTACGCCTTAATGAAGTCAAGGACTCCTATCCACCCCTTGTCTAACTATTGTCATGGTACACTGGTCAGATAACCAGTCCACCATGATGCCACTCAATATTCGCTTACAGGCGTTTAACTAGTACTCTGTGTGCACACTGCACAATAAGTGTGGCAGCCATCACAGTGAACAACGCTTAATCGTGAGCAGCTCAGTATAGTGTATCACTCCGATTCACTAACGACAGAGGTGCTCTCCCAGTGGAGTACTGAGGAGAGACATTGTTTCTCACTCTTTGCGTACACGTACGAGCGCGCTCCCTCTCGTTACGTGTTCCCGCTCTAAGAGCGACAGTGGAACAGAAAAAGGTGCAAGCGTATATCATTCGCTGTCTTCTCTCACTTCTCTGGCTCTTTGCGTCAGAAATATTCCGCCAGTCAGCGTTGCTCTTTTAAATGGGAGAATGACGTATCGTTTGAGTCGACCAATGCGGAAATTGTAGCATCTCCATTAGGTGTATACTTTCCTCATGTAAGAACTCCGTAACTACGCAGTTGGTCTGTCAAAAAATGTGCCTTCTGGGTGCTCCCACACAATGTAGCGGAATTTACTTTTAAGTCGAACACGGGGCTCGTTATCCCTCCTCTCTGGCAAAAGCTGTCCTCTCTCTGGGTGGTCGCTTCGGTCGAAGTAGCTGTGCGCCGACCCACCCCTCTCAAGAGACGGACCTCCTAGCGAGCTGGCCGCCTCCCTGGAATGAAAGTTCCTGTGGCCGTCATGTTGTGTACACCAGCCTCGACTTTTGCAGCCTCGGTGTGCACTTGCGATTTACTTATTAGATTTGCATATCGCTTACATGAATTTATACAGAACTGACTCTATCTTATCGAGTTTGAATTCGAATGAAGCGTCTTGATGTGCAGAATACGATTATGAGGAGGGAATATGTAAGAAATGAAGACCACTGCACCTTACAGGAGAAGTCGTTTCCTGCCGCAGTTGCTAGCAGTAAATCCGGAAAATGCAATATGGCTTGACAAAACATGAGTCTACAAGCATCTTGCACATTCTATAGCATGGACATATTACACTTGCCACGGAACTATGAGTGTGCCAACTGGTAAGGGAGGGTTACTAATTTATAGTTCATGCTGGCTCTATGAAATGTTTTGTGCCTGGTGCTATGATGATGTTTCAGTCAAAAAGAACTGTCGACTACCATGAGGAGATGAATGCAGATACATTCAAAAACTGGTTCGTTACTCGTTTGCTACCAAACGTCAATTTTGGTACTGTTTTTGAGATGGACAATGCGCCATACCATTCTGTACAGTTAAATAAGGCACCAACAGCTGCTGCAAGAGGAGACAAAATAGTCAGCTGCTTAAAGATAATAAAATACACTTTGAACAGAATATGCAGAAAGTGAAACTTCTAGAATTAGTGAAATGATACAAGCCACAGAAGACGCCTTATGCGATCGATACATTAGCAGAGAACGACGGCCACAAAGTTATACATCTTCCATCATACCAGTGCCATTACAACGCAACTGAACTCATCCAGCCTCAAATAAAATCAGATGTTGCGGAGCTAAACATAACCTTTATGTTACAAGGCACAGAGAGGCTGGTAAATGAGGCTGTCACACGAATGACGCCAGAAAATTAGAAAAAGTCGTGAGTCATGTGTGGAAAGAGATTACAAGGTCAAACACAGAAGAAGGTAAATGGAAACGAGCGATTGGCGTCAGTGGCCGGGAGTTCCTCCCAGGCGGGAAGTTCGGCCGCCAAGTGCAAGTCTTATTGAGTGCGATACCACGCTGGGCGGTTTGCGTATCGACAGTGGGGATGAAATGATGATGAGGGCAGCACAACGACCAGTCCCGGAGGGGAGAAAATCTCTCACCCCAGCCGGGAATCAAACCCAGGCCCCTGTGCGTGGCATTCCAACGCGCTGACCGTTCAGCTAATGGGGCGGACGCAGGATAAGCTGTAAGAGAAGAATCTGTTCATAATATTAAAATTTCTTTATCAGACGACGAGGACAGCAGCAGCGAAGGTACCGAAGACTATGTAGTTGTGACGGGAGATGACCAATCAGATGAAGCTGATCTTGGTGCTTCTGTTCTCCCACACGAAAAATAGACGTAACGTCCTTATTCGATGTTTTACACGTAACATTTGTGCAATTTTCTTTACCTTGTTAATTCTGAAAATCTGATGGTGTGTAATTGTTGTTTTGGCGGGAACCATAGTCGCAGTAATTTTTTTTAAATGATGTTACGGCCGTTAGAGGGTAATAATTTTTATTTTATTTTTATACCATCCAGATTACGGCCATAGGCCATTTTTAAGTACAGTTACTTATTTATATGTCAAAAGATATCAGACTGGTATGAAATACAGCGAAATCTGAACCATATAACAATAAAATAAAAATTGTTGCAGTAAACTGGCTGCAAGAACATTAAATAAAATATTTATGTGCGTGTTTGTGTAGGCTAACAAAACACTGGTAGCGCATGTGAAAAAACGTTCCATCAAGGAACACATCAATCAGCAGAATGCTGACCCTACAGTGATCCTGCAATGAATGACACGGCATTGTTAGGTTCTGAAGGAGCCGAGTGTTGCCGTGGGCCGACGGGTGGGACAGGAAGGTCTGTCACCCTACTCCCCCCCCCCCCCCCTCATCCCTCTCCCCCCCCCCTACTGCTGGCTCGCTGCCCTTCCATGTCGAATACTGACAACTACGCTGCCAGCTGTCAGAGCTCTTCTATCGATGTACGGAGTATAGCTGCAACGGACACGGACGGACACACTCCAGGGGAGGAGTTCCTAGTGCACAACACCCTTTTTGAGCCAACAGATGCAAAATATGTTCACACTGATCTTTGCTCCAGTATAGGTCTTTCGTTATGGCTCAGCTGATAATTTCTTCTTGAGAAATCAAGAAAAGGGCATAAGAGCTCGTTACTAGTAACAATGTTGCAGAGGAATGCTCAGTGAGCAAACTGATATGTTCCAGCAAAAATGTAGTTGCAAGCACCACTTTGACTTCTGATGCTTTCAATTAGAGCATGCACTACTCCTAGTCTCAATTTCTGAATCTTGCCTGTCGAAGGAAAATGTCACATGGCACTTAAATGCTCACAATTTATCACATGCTCCCTTTGTCGGAAAACTTCCTGACTGGACTTTCTTTTGTTTCTGAGTTTGCACTACTAAAAAGAAACAAACGTGTTTTTATGTTACGTGGTATGTGTGTGTCCTTGAAATGATCTTGTACATGAAACTTCCTGGCAGATTAAAACTGTGTGCTGGACCGAGACTCGAACTCGGGACCTTTGACTTTTGCTGGCAAGTGTTCTACCAACTGAGCTACCCAAGCACGACTCACGCCCCGTCCTCACACCTTTACTTCTGCCAGTACCTCGTCTCCTACCTTCCAAACTTTACAGAAGGTCTCCTGCGAGGAAAGCTGAATGCTGATCCTACAGGAATGCTGCAACGAATGACACAGCATTGTTAGGTTCTGAAGGAGCCGAGTGTTGCCGCAGGCCGACGAGTGGGACAGGAAGGTCTGTCATCCTGCTCCCCCCCCCCCTCCCTCACCCCTCCCTCCTGCGAGGAGAGCTTCTGTAAAGTTTGGAAGGTAGGAGACGAGGTACTGGCAGAAGTAAAGCTGTGAGGACGGGGCGTGAGTCGTGCTTAGGTAGCTCAACTGGTAGAGCACTTGCCCACGAAAGGCAAAGGTCCCAAGTTCGAGTCTTGGTCCGGCACACAGTTTTAATCTGCCAGGAAGTTTCATATCAGCGCACACTCAGCTGCAGAGTGAAAATCTCATTCTGCATCTTGCCCATGTTTCTGCACATGCTTATTGTGTGGGTTCTTGGTTTATTGGTTACAGTGACACAAGGGATGCTGACTGAGAGTAGAGAGTGAACGTGGATAATAACTAAGCAAGCTTATGCAAGCGAGACACTTTCAAGAAGTAGTGTTTTCGAGCGACACAGAAGGTTGTGTGAAGACTGATATTCAGTGCAAGATGACTCCTGAGCTGTCCGCCCATCTGTAGCACATACCGATGCCAACCTGGACTTGGTAAGGTAGTTATTGCAAGCGGACATTCTGTAACTGTGCGTGGGATATCAGGAGTACTTTTTTTGAATCGTGATGTGTTTTATAAGATTTTATGTGAAAATTGAGGGAAGTGTTAACTTAATTCACCACTCTTCCTTCACATTGTAACAGACAGACGGAAAGAGGAAAGACGAAGAATTTCTGTTGAACTACTGGACAGACCCAGGCGAGATCCCAAATTTCTTTCAAAGATTATAGGTAAAAATAAAAGTTAGTGCTACTGGTATGACCCTCACATGAAGTGTCAAAGTGCTGGAAGGCGGAGTCGTGAATGAGCACCTTCAAAAAAAGTCGAAAGACAATCTTCGAGAACATAGACAGTGTTGATCGTATTCTTTGATAGCAAAAGATTAGTTCACGATTACTATGTTCCTCCAGGTGAAACAGTGTACCAATCTCGTTGCATCGATATCTTGAAACGTTTGCGACAAGCAATTCGATGTCGCCACCCCGATTTGCGGCATTTATGAATTTTTCTTGTTGCCAGGAGTGAAAAGGCGGCTGAAAGGAAAATTTCATCAAGATATCACAGAGATCCAATGGGCTGTGACTAATGACCATACAAGTATCGCAGCTGAATATTTCCCTTCGTGCTTAGAAGACCTACAGAAACGTTGGCAACTGTATCTAGTAAACCAAGAGAACTACTTCGATAGGTACTAGGACAATTACATGCTAAGTGCAATTTCCTGTTATTTTGTTTTGTTGTTTTTTAAACATGTCCTGCAAATTTTTTGACAAAAGGAGTATTTCATTTATCGTGTCTTCCTGCATATGGAAAATCATTCAGGTCTGAACGATCTTTTGTGAAACAAGAAAATCATTTTGTGATTTATTTTCCCAATCATTCACCCCACACACAATACAAAGATTTAGAGCCGCCTCTACTGCCTTGTGTTAAACCCAAAATGAAAAATATATAGCAAGCATGAAATCTTTTACAACTGCGACTCTATTTTGCAATGCTTGAACACCATTCATAAGTTTCAAGTATGCAATCTCCAATACATAACTGCAAGATGAATGCTACAACTTGTAATAAGAAAATGTCAGTCGACAAATATACTCACAGAGCCGTGCCACGGTCGTCTGGTCGGACGGCATGTGACGTCCGGTGACGAGTTGGGGTGTGGTCAGTAGCCGGTAGCCACTGCACAGTGAAGAAACCCTCGAGTAAAGATTGATTGTGATGCTTCCAAGAGCTGTTTGGTGGAATGTGTCTGGACGTTTTTGATATAGAGGTGTGTTGGAAAGTAAAGTCAGTTATCTTTGAGGTTTCATTAGACTGATAACTTTATCAGTAAATCGAAAAAGATTCAAAAATGTAGGGAATAGAGTGGACTCGAACTCGAGATTTCATATGTATATCAGGCGACACTTACTACTAGGCCACGATCAGATACAAACTGCAACACCTTCTAAAGAGTGACAGCACGTCCTTCACAAACTTCCACATCTTACAGTGTTATCAGATTGTGCATATGGCCATAGAAACCTAAGGGATGGTCAGTTATATTGGACATCTTTTGTGAATGAAACCGACTTCGTTTCTGCAGTGGCCAGTTGTCAGCCGGGTTCTCTGTCAGTACATATCAAAGGAGTATCACAGTCATGCAGATACAATCAGTACATTCCCCTTTGTTTTTACGACAGCTGCCACTTATTGTTCCATAAGGTTCTGATCTCCTCCCACACATCTTGCAGAAAGTCTATGTAAGTATCATTTTCATATATTTTTGTCTCATAGAGCACGGCACTCTTAATAAGAGCAGTGACGATTTCATTGCCCCTGATACCATGGTGGTCATTTATCCACAGCATGGTGATTTTCTTGTTACAGCGCTGAAATTCTGCCTCTAATAAGGTATAACAAGTAATTGTTTTTATTATTGATAACATGATTTCGTAAGATCAGTAATGCTGATTGTGAGTCTATCAGAATAATTATTGTATCTGCATCAAAGCTGAATCCAGATTCGTTATATATCTGTTCCAGCTAACGATACGATTCTCATACTACCACAGCTGTTGTCTAGAGCTTGATGTTGTGAGGTTGCAGTTCCAGAGTACACACAATTTGATATACGTGACACTGATGTATTCATGAGAATATTTATCTGTATGATGCCCTGTTCCATGGCAACTATATGACAGCGACATGATGCAGTTGACAGTTGATTCCAATAAGAGCACAGTCCTTGTAATGTTCAAATCTGATATTATACACACATATTATTTCACCAGTGATGCAATGATTTGTGTTCACTGCACATGTGGAAACTCTCTTAGATTGTTTAAAAATAAAAGGGGACACTTATAGCAAAGATATATAAAATACAATTGAAACATTCGTATTCAGATAGATATATTTAGAATGTACTGAGATTTATTACTAAATTGACATCTACAACTAAAAACTAATAAAGGAACAAAAAATATTTGTTTGGACTTCCAAGAGGTTCATACATTGCCTCTAATATAATCATGAAATGAAATACAGTGAAAGCAGTGTTAATGTGTAAAAGCTAACTTTCTGGGGTATAATTAAGAAGTCTGTCGAAATAAAGATGTCAGATAAACTAATAAATCGGATTGGAGATTTCAATTTAAACAAGGCTTTGGGCCTGGCAATTAGTTTATTAAGATCTGATTGGCTATCTCATCCACTAACACTGAAAAAC
The DNA here is from genome assembly GCF_023897955.1 of Schistocerca gregaria. NCBI lineage: Eukaryota > Metazoa > Arthropoda > Insecta > Orthoptera > Acrididae > Schistocerca > Schistocerca gregaria. Next base: position 611,672,067 of record NC_064921.1, on the reverse strand, counting down.
GCTGACAAAGTGTGGATTTCACATAATTTTAGTGTGATTTTGAAAAAGAAATGAGCTTATGAGGCCATAGCAGACATCAGGAGTCAGCCTTCTGATATTACAAAGGCCATTTACTGTTTCAATGAGAAAGTACTTAATTCATTAGACAGCAAATTAGAGGTTATTGCCGTATTGTGTTATTCTTCAAAGGCAGCTGACTGTCATTAGAGTATTAGCAGCAAATTGGAGTATTATGGTGTAAGAAGAAGTTCCACAGGATGATTCAAATCATATCTCTTTGACAGGAAATAATGGCTGTCAATAGGAAAGATTCCTGTAGTAAGCTATTAGTCATCATCCAACAGGGAGATAATTACATGTTATGTCCCACAATGTTCTACTTTGATCACTTAACTTTTCCTGAGTAACATTACAAGACGTCAAGTTTGGTTTGTATCCAGATGATACAAATATTTCATTGAATATCAAACCAAGTATAGTTTTAGACAGATCAGTTCATGAAATTTTCATGGAGAGTAATAAACGATCCCTAACACAATCTCTACTACTAAATTTTGAAAAGACACATGCAGTTAAGAGTATGTAATTCGTTTACTCCCAGTATGCATCTAAAACACAAAGCCAATCAGATAGAAGAGGCTGATGTGTTAAATGCTTGACTATAACTTGATAATGAATTCATCTAGGACAAGCATACCATAGTAATGAAAGAAAACTATAGAAATCTTTATTTGTAATGTTATATTCTCAGACATAGGGGATAGAAAATTCAAATAGGAAACATAAAATTACTTTTACTCTTAATGTTCTTGTACTGGGTCATATTTTGCTATAACTCATAAAGCCAAGCTAAAGTTCTTCTGTATCCAAAAGCATGTACTCCAATTTATTTGTTTGTCCTGCAGAAGCCTGTTCAAGGAAATGGGGATACTAACTACTGCTCCAATCTAACTTGTTCCTCAATGAACCTTTTCATTAATTATATATTTCTTTTTCAAACAAAGACCTCAGTTCTTGTAATCAATACTAGGAATAAGAAAGATGTATTTAAAGATATGAAGTAACTTACTATAGTCGAAAAAAGCATCCATTATTCAGCTAATAAAAGGACAAGGTATATCTGTGTAGGCCTACTGCTTCAAACAAAGCGTGGGCCACATGTGGGTCTTTTTAGGAGCCTATGATGTCAGCGACCAGTAACCATTCGAAAATCTCAGCTGTTTTCTTATCATCTACCCATCTACAGTGCAAACTATGCCATGTGCAGGGACACACAAAGTGCCATATGAAAGAAGATTTAATTATGCATTTAATGACATAAAGATATCATCTGAGTGTTTTATATAAGTAAGGTTACAGAGACAAAGAGATTTGCTTATAATATATGCAGTTGATAGTTTATAATTTTTAATATAATCATGGCACCAAAGAAGATTACCAATAAAACTGTTGCTTTTGATGAGCCACATGGACAGGGATAATTCTATCATCCATAACTCTATTAATTAAGATGAATCAATTCAATTGGAAATTAATGAAATTCAGTGTGATTTATATACAGAGAGATACACTGGCAACATGGCAGTATGTATTGGCAGTGAATACGAGTAACTACATGTACTATTCCGGTTGTAAGATTAATACCTTTTACCTACGATTTTTATTGTTCAATATTAAACTAACGTAATTTGCCCACAATTTCAATTTTATCAAATACATAATTTTAGGTATATAAAAGAAAAGAGGAGACAATATTAAAATGATTTACCATTTGTAATTGTAGACTAAATAACAAAGATAACAAGAGAATAAACAATTTTCAGGTTGTAAAGAAATAACTCTAATTTAAGGGCCAACTATAGTACTTAGACATTATTACCATTTACGTTTGTCAAGCAGAATTTTAGCACCCAACTAATGGCGTGACCGGAATTTCGGTTAAATGTGTATATAAAAAGTTGTGAATTTATACTGGTTATCACCAGTGTGACATCACTGGGTGCACTTTCCATTGGTGGGAGACACTTAAAGTTAGAGAAGGTGCTACTTTCTGGAGAGGGTGACCAAGCTTTAAAAGGTCTACAGCCAGGCTCCTCATCGTCTGTCTGTCTGTCACAGCCTCGTATGTTGGGAGTCGGAGTTTGGGAGTCAGAGATGATTGGTTGTCCAGCCGTGACTTAGGTATTTGAAAATATTTCCTGTTCTGTATGGACTCTGACGAATTTTGAGCTGTTTCTTGACTTATTTTTTTGGTGCAGGTGTAAGAAATAGATTTATTAAGGCTCATTTTGGATTCTGATAATTTTGCAGTGTGTCACAGCAGTTAGTGGTAAACGTTATTTGAATTCCAAACCTAATCGGTCTACAGGATAATACATCGTGTAAGGACCTTTTTTTGTAATTTGTATATGTGAACCAGTCTGCAGTTTTCCAGCTGGTTGATTAAATTATTAATTTTTTGGTGCATTGTTGCCCACCATTGAGGGCTCAAGTCTTATCATTTATCACTGCACAATAGCTTGTGTCGATCACCAAAAAACTACAACTTGTTTTAGTGATTAAAACCCACATCTTTGTTTCAACCTAGCATTAGTGAAATTCTGACCAGGCTGTCAGTATACATGCTACAGTGACACAGTTTAGGTAATAAAATCTGGTGTTAGACAAACAGAAGCACAGCTGAGAATTAAATTAAATTAGTTTAGTTATTTTTTGCCACAAGAGCATTGCAAGCCCCACCCAATCACAAAAACTTGCCAGCAGCCATATCAAGTTCAGTACTAGTAAAGATCAAGTTAAGAGGAAGCAAAAGAATTTATTTGTGGCCATCTCATACACTACTGAAGAATTTCATAGTAGAGCCAATTGATGTATTTATTATTAATTATATCAAATAACATGACTGTAATTTAAAATATGACTTCCAGATATCTTCAGTGCAATAATACGAAAAATGTTTTAAGACAGTAAAGTGTTCTAAATATGTATTCTATTTACAGGTAAAATTGCTGTTGCAGAACCAAATAGAAAAGCATGCCAAATTTAAAAGAATGCAAAATCCTCAAGATTGGCAAAGTTTTGCAAAAATTCGAAATAAGCACTTACTTCAATGTGAGGTGCTTTTACCACAACGAAACTGTGTCTTGGTATCTTGCAAAAACCCTAAGAGATTCTAGTCATACATAAATCACAACAGTGGCAAGACGCAGTCAATATCTTCACTGAGCGATAACAATGGTGAAGTCTCTAATGACAGTGCCACTAAAGCAGAGATATTAAGCACGGTTTTCCTAAACTCCTTCACCAAAGAAGACAAAGTAAATATTCCTGAATTCCAATCAAGAACAACAGCCAAGATGAGAAACATAGAAGAAGATATCCTCGGTGTAACGAAGCAGCTTAAATCACTTAATAAAGGCAAGGCTTCCAGTCCAGATTGTATACCAGTCAGATTCCTCTAAGAGTATGCTGATAAAATATCTCCACATTTAGCAATTGTATACAACCACCCACTCACAGAAAGATCCATACCTAAATACTGGAAAATTGCTGAAGTCACACCAATACCCAAAAAGGGAAGTAGGAGTAATCCGCTGAATTACAGGTCTATATCACTAACATCGATTTGCAGTAGGGTTTTGGCACATATACTGTATTCAAACATTATAAAGTATCTAGAAGAAAACATAATCAGCACGGTTTCAGAAAATATCGTTCTTGTGATACACAACTAGCTCTTTATACTTACGAAGTAATAACGGCTATCGACAGGGGATGTCAAATTGATTCCATATTTTTAGATTTCCAGAAGGCTTATGACACCGTTCCTCACAAGCGTCTTCTAACCAAACTACATATCACCTCAGTTGTGCGACTGGATCCGTGATTTACTGTCAGAAAGGTCACAGTTCCTAGTAACAGACCGAAAGTCATCGAATAAAACAGAAGTAATATACAACGTTCCCCAACTAAGTGTTATAGGCCCTCTATTGATTGTTCCTGATCTATATTAACGACATAGGAGACAATCTGAGTAGCTGTCTTAGATTGTTTGTAGATGATGCTGTCATTTACCGTCTTGTAAAGTCATCATATGATCAAAATGACTTGCCAAATGATTTAGATAAGATATCTGCATGGTGCGAAAAGTGGCTATTGACCCTGAATAAAAAAAGTGTGAAGTTATTCACATGAGTACTAAAAGAAATCAGCTAAATTTCGATTACGCGTTAAGTCACACAAATCTGAAGGCTGTAATTCAGCTAAATACTTAGGGTTTAAAATTACAAATAACCTAAATTGCAACGATAGCATAGATAATGTTTTGGGTAGAGCAAACTAAAGACTGCGATTCATTGGCTTAGAAGGTGCAACAGATCTAGTAAAGAGACTGCTTAGCCCACGCTTGTCGGCCCTATTCTGGAGTATTTCTGCGTGGTGTGGAATCTGCATCAGGTGGGACTGACGGATGACATCGAAAAAGTACAAAGAAGGGCAGCTCGTTTTCTATTATCGCGAAATAGGGGAGATAGTGTCACAGACATGATACGTGAATTGGAGCGACAATCATTGAAACAAAGGCGTTTTTCGTTGCGACAGGATCTTCTCATAAAATTTCAATCACCATTTTCTTACTCCAACAGTGAAAATGTTCTATTGGCATCCACCTACATCGGAGAAATGATCATCATGATGAACAGTTCGAGACTGGAATGGTAGAGAGACAGTTTGAAGGTGGTTCATTGAACCCTCTGCCAGGCACTTTATTGTGAATAGCACAGTAATCACGTAGATGTAGATGTAGACATGTGTCAACAATATATCATTTACCATTACAGATATCTGCTTTTCTAATACTTCTGGTGTTATCAATCGCCTCTTTCACTATTTCTCATATCATCTTCATTTTATTACCTAGTGTGATTATATTTTTCTCATAATGCATTTGCTTTTATGTTATTACTATAACATACTCTCATCTTGGTATGCCTTATAGTGAGCTATGGCATCAGCATCAGAACTGTTTCTGACTGACAATTACAGTTTCCTTTTTGTACTATAACACAGCTTTATTCCTTGAGTAATTCATAGCTTTTTGGACCTTTGCTCTAAGTTAATGTATTTTTTTGTGTTGTTATGGATGAAAGGAAGGGAGATGGTGAAACTTGGTGCTGGCACACAGACTACTACTTGCGAAAAGGGGTTGAGCTCACTGTCCCCATCTGAAGGACATGTCATTATCAACAGTGTCACATGCCCTTACTTCATGAGATTCCTGAGAGGTTTGAAATTAATCGAGGACATTGTTGCAGAGACTGATGATCAGAAACTTTACATCACCACCTCTCTTCTCCTTAGAAACCAAATATTGGCAGAGAAAATTCCACCCAGCACCAGTATTTGAACTGGCTTACGTTTGAGTTGAGCACCAACCACAAGCATGTACGAGCAACTTTGGTTATGGATGTGGGTGAGTGCTGTATACATCACTGTAATTTTTGTCTTTGGGAATTTCCTAATGGAATGAGTTTTTGGGAAACTCACTATTCCCAGATTTCAGAATTCTGGAATTTTGTCCCTGATCAAATTAACATTTAACGTAAGGAAGTTAATCTCATAGTCTGAGAAGACATTGACTATTGATTCTGTGATATAATTTTGTCCAATACACCCTTCTACAGAGGTATTATGAGTGATTGGTTTTGAAGATTTTTGTACCCAAGCTGGAAAGTGTAAAGTAGTATTTAAATTAAATGATAATGTTATGAATTGTAATAAATCCTTACAAGAAAACTTTTTAACAAAACTTATATTAGAATCATCATCTTCAAGCAAGACATTGTCCATTATTTTGTAGTTATTTTGCACTGAGTCCCGCATTACATATATACTTATGAATTCGCTCATTGTTGACCTCATTGTCCTCCTTAGAGTATATTGCTGGTCCCAGGTCGTTGTTCTAGCACTACGAAATATTTAAAGTTAAAAGGATTTTTATTCAGGTAACATCTGATAATAATTCCAAAAAATCCAGTTTCTGAAATTTGAAATACATATATTCTTCAGTATTTTCACACTCACCACAAATAATATATAAAATACATCTCCCTTCAACCAAGAGTGACAAACACGCAACATAAGCCTAATGATCTCTATACCTCGTTCAACAAAAATAACAGTTATCTCACATAGAGGACAAAGATCGATAATGATTGCTGGTAAAACTTCAAAACAATAAATAACATAGATTTAAATAAAATCAAGTGAAATGCTTTGATTTTAATTTAAATGTGCAAGATACGAATATTTATCTGTGGAACTACTCATTTTTGTGACTCTATATATCTAAATTATTCTTATCATACTGAGAAGATGGATACCCACCAATGCTGTACATTTCTTATTATTTTATTAGCTTGATTGCATAACACACACACACACACACACACACACACACACACACACACACACACACACACACACATACACACAGCCCACCCAGCAAACACACATAACCTTTCCTGCTAGTCCCATGATGCACCCAGCAAAGTAAACAAATATACAGGGTGTTCCATTGATAGTGACCGAGCCAGATATCTCACAAAATAAGCATCAAACAAAAAAAACTACAAAGAACAAAACTCGTCTGGCTTGAAGGGGGAAACCAGAAGGCGCTATGGTTGGCCCGCTAGATGGCGATGCCATAGGTCAAACGGATATCAACTGCGTTTTTTAAAATAGGAACCCCCATTTTTTATTACATATTCCTGTAGTACGTAAAGGAATATGAATGTTTCAGGTGGACCACTTTTTTCGCTTTCTGATAGATGGCGCTGTAATAGTACGTGGTGTCAGGTAACATTCCGCCAGTGCAAACGGTATTTACTTCGTGATACATTACCCATGTTAAAATGGACCGTTTACAAATTGCGGAAAATGTCGATATCGTTTTGATGTATGAATAATGTGATCAAAATGCAAAACGAGAGTGTGCAATATATGCTGCTCAGTATCCTGGATGACACCATCCAAGTGTCCGGACTGTTCGTCGGATAGGTAAGTAATTTAAGGAAACAGGAAGCGTTCAGCCACATGTGATACGTCAACCACGACAAATTATGATGCCCAAGCAGGTGTTTTACCTGCTGTCGTGGTTAATCTGCATATCAGTAGCAGACAAATTGAGCGAGAGTCGGGAATCTCAAAAACGTCGGCGATGAGAATGCTACATCAACATTGATTGCATCTGTACCATATTTCTATGCATCAGGAACTGCATGGCGACGACTTTGAACGTCGTGCACAGTTCCGCCACCGGCCACAAGAGAAATTATGGGGCGATGACAATTTTTTTGCATGTGTTCTATTTAGTGACGAAGCGTCATTCACCAACAGCAGTAACGTAAACCGGCATTATATAAACTATTTGGCAATGGAAAATCCACGAAGGCTGCGACAAGTGGAACATGGGCGACCTTGGCAGATTACTGTATGGCCCCGCATTATGGGAGGAATGATAATTGGCCCCCATTTTACCGATGGCAATCTAAATGGTGCAATGTATGCTGATTTCCTACGTCATCTTCTACTGACGTTACTATAAGATGTTTCACTGCATGACAGAATGGCAATGTACTTCTAACATGATACATGTCCGGCACATAGCTCGCATGCGGTTGAAGCGGTATTGAGTAGCATATTTCATGACAGGTGAATTAGTCATCGAAGCAAAATACCATGGCCCGCATATTCACCAGATCTGACGTCCCTAGATTTCGTTCTGAGAGGAAAGTTGAAGGATATTTGCTATCGTGATCCATCAACAACCCCTGACAAATTGTGTCAACACATTGTCAATGCATGGGCGAACATTATGTAAGGCGAACTACTCGCTGTTGAGAGCAATGTCATTACACCTATTGCCAAATGCATTGAGGTTGACGGACATCATTATGAGCATTTATCGCATTAATGTGGTATTTACAGGTAATCATGCTGTAATAGCATGCGTTCTCAGAAACGATAAGTTCACAAAGGTACATGTATCACATTGGAACAACCGAAATAAAATGTTCAAACGTACCTACATTCTGTTACCAACTGTTCATCTAAAATTGTGAGCCATATGTTTGTGACTACTACAGCGACATCCATCACAAAGCAAAAAAAGTGGTCAAACTAAAAAATTCATATTTCTTTGTGTACTACCCGAATGTGTAATAAAAATGGGGGTTTCTGTTTTAAAAAACGCAGTTGATATCCATTTGACCTATGGTAGCGCCATCTAGCAGGCCAACCATACCACCATCTAGTTTCCCCCTTCAAGCTAGACAAGATTTGTTCTTTTTTAGTTTTTTCGTTTGACGCTTATTTCGTGAGATATTTGGCCCTGTGACAATCAGTGTACCACCCTGTATAATATTTTGCACAAGTCAAGCTATAAAAGCTACCAAAATTTAATTTTACATATGTTTTACAATAAATCCATCCATCCATCATAATCTCCTTCTACTGTAATTTAGTATAAGTAATGTCTTATTTCACTGAGTTATCATTTGTTTGTCCTGCAAAATGTTTATTGGCTACAATAAGCAGAACTAGGTTCCCTAACATAAGACACAACAATTTACATTCTGACATTGTTAACTTAATTGGAAGTACTTGAGTTAATAAATAAATATCTCAGAAATTATGTGTGGTGAAATTTCTCAACAGTACATTCCTAAGTTTATATGGGCATAATCACTCAGCAAGAACAGAAAATATTTAAATGCATCCAGTTCAACAATTTAAATATGTTCAATTGATACACAAAGAACTACAGGTAAACACAAAGCTTATATCAAGAAAACACATTTTTTCAGTAATACTGACCCCAACACATTGGTATATTTTAATAAATGTGGAATAATACACTAGATTAACCACTTTTCGAATTTGTTTCTGTATGAATTGTCATGTAACAGCAGAATTGTGCACATCAGGAACTGAATACTATTAATAATAAGACACAAAAAATTTAGAAAAGTTTTTATAAGATTGCAGACATAATATTAAATGTACATCCTGTAAAAAACCACAATGCTACATCATATAAAATTATATTAAACATTTAAACTTTAAGTAAATACTTACCGCAGAAAAACATATGCCTATTTAACTCTCTATATGAGTGGGAAATGTTGTTGCTGTTTGTTGCTAGGTATAGGTTCCCTGAAAGATCTTCAATATAATTATGTGGCATCAGCTCTCCATCATATAATATGTTCTATTCCACTGTATGGCTCTTCAGCGAGTATTAGCTAATTTTCAGTTGTTCATTATTACTAAGTGTTTTAAAATGTGATTGATAGTGTCAATGTTCATCACTATCATCACTGTCACTTAGATGTAAAAGTGTCTCTCACGAACTCTATGTAATTATTATTTCAGTGTTTAAACACTGTACAGGGTTATTCAAAGAGATGGACGCAATTTAATTAATTTCATGACATATAAAAGAGACATGAACAGTCTGCATACCAAAGGAAAGAGGAATAACCATAGATTTGTTTTGTTAACCACTAGTTACATAAACAGCTGCTAGGATGGCGACAGTTGCATAAATGGCTGCTGGGGAACTTGCACCAGCAGGCAGTTATGAGTAAGATGGCTAGGTACCTTTACATTTGGAACAATGGCTTTTCCCTCTACTTTCCAAAGATTCTCAAGACTTCATTTTACAGCATGATGGAGCTCCACAACATTGGCACCATGACATCCAAGGATTTTTAAATCAATCCTTCCATCAGCAATGAATAGGTTGCGTGGGAAATCAAGACCTGTCTCTACACTTCTGGCCACCATGGCCTCTTGATCTTGGCCTCTGTAACTTTTTTTGTAGGGCTATGTTAAGGAGTATGTTTACATTCCACCTCAACCAACAACTCTGGCTCACCTGCAGAACTGTGTCTCTGCAGTGATGAACTTCATAATACAAAACATGTTTCTTTTCATGTTGGACGAGTTTGGCTAACACTTAGATGTTCGCTGCATAGCAAAGGAGGGACATATTGAATATTTGTAACCTGTGTTTACAAAAAACTTTCAAATTTCCTTCTTCCATTGGTGTGTAGACTGTTCATATAAACTACACATCAATCAAATTGGGCCCATTTTTTTGAATAACCCTGTATTTTTCATGGAGTGTCATAACAGACTAATTTTAAGTAGCTAAGAAAGACAGTGTTGATAGAAGAAACCATTTCCAAAAATGAATGAAGCATAGAAAATAAGGAGAAGAAATGCTGGAGTCCTATGCTTTCCATGGCACATCACATACCAAGAATGTATGTTCTCCTGAAGTTTTACACCATTATTAATGTGACAAACCAATTAAATTTTATGTCAACATTTGCATGTATTTTTCTTGAGGAACAGATATAACCAGCATATGAAAAATATCTTCAGTGAAAAGTTTTCCTTTCGTTCAACAACTAAATTTTCAGTCTCATTTTATATATCTAGCCATCTTTAAGCTGTCTAGATATATGGTTTGTCTTCAGTAGTGTTTCTTAGTCCAAACAATGTCCTAGATTTAACATATATTAGTCTATAGACGTTTGGATATGCGTTTGCCAATACCTTAAATGGGTCAATATAGATATCAAAGAACTCTTTTCAATTAGCTATTAACGATTTGGATCTCTCATGGGTCTTAATTGAGACTAAGTCCCCTGTCTTCAACATTGTTATTTTAACTCTAGCATTATGTCTATTCTTTCTTGCTTCATTTTGTTTCTTCAAAGCATTGTTTACAACGCTTCTCTTTCTTCTGATGAAATAATTTTACATTCTGGAAAATCAATGAGTCAATTAATGATATTAGCTAAGTTTTTCTCAAATAGTATTTCATATTGTGAAAAGCCTGTGGATGTTTATTGTAAATTGTTCTTCACATTTTCAAAATTAACAAAGTGTTCAGTTTATAACTGTAGTAATTCTTGCAAAACTGACAAATCTCCCTGCAGTACTACTGGCCATGCAGCAAGCAGGTATTAAAAGATATTTTATTTCTGTCCTCTCAATAAATGCCTCCCAAGATTTCAAGATAAATTGTGATCTATCTCAGACATCATTGCTACAGATGTACCTACTTGTGAAAAATAATCCGTTTTCTGTTTTTGAAATCAGTGCTTTCCTGTCAGGTGTAATCTGATATACCTAGAAATTACATTTGCCATGACAAAGCAGTATCCCCTGTAAAGTTTGTGGTAATGGGCTGTATAAATCGATTGCAACAAGAGTCATATGTTTCTCCCAGCAAATTCTGTTACTTAACCTTCAGTCATTGCCACCAGTCACAAATTAAAATTTGTCATTAACTCTTTTTGTCATATCATAAAAGTATACATTTCTATGGAATTTGTTTAAACATTTATGAGCTTAGCTTTTATGAGGTAACCCAATAAGTTTGTCAGTATATTGTTCTGGCCAATACAGTCTTCAATGGTCTGAACCTAAATACATTATTTTAAATATTATTCTCTAATGTACTTTGTAATATTTGTCAACTTCCTAGCAGTCCTTCTTACCAAAGCAACTTTTCACTAGTTCACAATTATAATAATTTTTCTGGTTTCTACAAATGTGATTACAGCCAGTCTTAATTGCCTTATCATCTTAGCATCCACACCTGCATCTACATGATCACTCTGCAATTCACAATCAAGTGCCTGGCAGTGGATTCACCAAGCCACCTTCAACCTATTTCTCTACTGTTCCACTCTCTAATGGTACACAGTAAAAACGAGCACATAATCCTACTGAGTGAGTATTTTCTCTTATTTTTTTATGATAGTTTCTCCCTATGTAGATGTGCGACAACGCATTGTCGCAATCAGAGGAGAAAGCTGGTGATCGAAATTTCGCAAGAAGATCCTGCTACAACGACAAACACCGTTGTTATTCTCTATTGGAACCTTTTCGATATTGTCTGTCAGTCCCATCAGATGTGGATCCAATACCACACAACAATACTCTATAAGAGGACGAACAAGTGTGGGGCAAACAGTTCCTTTAATAGGCCTGTCGCACTTTCTAAGTATTCTGCCAATAAATCACTATCTTCTCTTTGCTTTCCCCACAACATTATCTATGTGAACGTTGCAGTTTAATTTATATGAAATTGTAATACCTAAGTAATTGGTCAAATTTACAGCCTTTAGATTCATGTGATTTATCATGTAACTGAAATTTAGTGGAGTAGTATTTAATACCGATTTGGATGACTTTACACTTTTCTGTATTTAGAGTCAACTGCCACTTTATGCATGATACAGATATCTTGTCTAAATCATTTAGCAACTGGTTTTAGTCATCAAATGATTTTAACAACATGATATATAACAGCACCACCTGCAAACAGTTTATTAGAGCTGCCAGTAATTAATTTAGAAGATAATTCTGGACCTAACACCTGGTCTAAAGATCTAATGAACTCAGCTGCAGAAACATTGAAATTGAAGAGAACAATGCAGTAGTGATAGCATTTACCATAATACAGAATTGTATTCCTGAGATTCCAGATCAAATGGAACTTGATGAAATCCAGATGTTAATTCTAAGTTTTTCATTGGTTCAATACACGCTGACTTACACAATAACTCATTTATGTTCTCAGGATGATCATTTTCTCTATGCATAAATTTGTTCAGAAGGCTACAGTCTCAAACAAATCAAACACCTACATCAAACTTTGCTACAGTTACCAAAGGATTATTATAATCAAAACTACTTCTCTCACTTATGCCATAGCTTTCCATCTTTTTCAAATCTTTTTCGATGGCTTGTCTCTTTGCAACATATTACATGGTTTCTTATTGAATGGCTCATAAGGTTTCAATTTCACACACTCAAATTTCCCCACTCTTTCTGGTACATCACTAAACACATCCTCATATTCCCATAATGAGCATTTAATCTCAAGTTTTACTACAACATTCAGCCCCACAGTTACTTTTGTTTACTCCTTCTCTTCAATTTCTAGTTCTAAATTGTTCTCTACTACATAACTTTCCTCTTTAACTAATGCCAACCTGTTTGTGTATTCACAAACATCTCACTCTCCTCCATCATGAATTCTGTTTCGATTATGGTCTATTTTTTATCAGATATAATGTTTCCTCTCTCCAATTAAGACTTCCACTAACTTTAAATAACCAGTTAGTCCCCAAAAAAAGTTATTAAGCAATAAAAATTATTAAGCAACCATGTTCAACGTCTACACCCTCAGTTTTAAGTATCAGTATATCATTATCTCATCAATTTACTGTGTCTACCAATAGCCTCTGGGATGCTAACTCCTGTCACTGACATCTCGGTATAATTTTCATTGTGCTTAATTTCATTACTTGAAGCTTCTGATGTTCCAGAAATTATGCTGCATGAATCCAGAAATGCTTTCCCATTCCATTTCCCTGTTTTCACATGAGCATTTGGATTCCCTATTTCTTCAGTTGTCTATGAAGCAATGTCTTCATTTAATAAGTCCTTTTCAACTGTACTGACCTCACTACACCCTCTATTTCGAATGCTCCTATTTTTCGTTAAATCACTTCTCTTCTCAGTCCAGTTAATGTTTATATAAACACCCTACTAGAGTATTGCCGTTCTGCATTGAATCCTTAGCTGACAGGACTGGTGGAGGACATCGAAAAAGTCTAAAGAAGGCGAGCTCGTTTCTTTATTAGGGATATGATAAGAGAGTTTGGTTGGCAATCATTAGAACAAAGACTTTTTTGCTGCCACATCATCTTTCCACGAAATTCCAAACACCAGCGTTTTCCTCTGATTGTCAAAATATTTTATTTTCACCAACCTATATAGGGAGAAATGATAATTGTAATAAAATTTAAAAAATCAGAGGTCATATAGAAAGATTTAAGTATTCATTTTCCCACACACTATTAGAGAGTGGAACAGTAGAGAAATAGTCTGAAGGTGTTTCAAAAAACCCTCTGCAAGGCACTTAAGTGTGAACTGCTGGTTAGTTATAAACATGTATGTATCTTTGTTACTTAAATCATTACACAAGTTCCCTGAAAATGCAGTTAAATCTTCACTTACCCCTACCTTTCTCTCACACAATTCGTGAAGTCTGCTGCAACTAACTTCTCACAAACTGTGATATGTTATTTTACACAAGACTGCTTACTTTTTTAAAAGAATATCACTAAATAACTCCTCCCCCTAAATGTGCAAGAATACCTTTCATAATTAACTTCAAGATTTAGAGTTAAAAACTAATTATCACCTCACACACAGATTTACAATGAATACTCTTAGAGTCTTAATCATGAACATCATTGATATGAGTATTTGCCTATATAGCAGATTCAGGCATTTCATTTGCAACATCATTTTTATTTCTACCTATCTCTGTCAACTTAACTTTCCTCCTCATCTAGCAAATAATCCTTAAATCCAACAAAGACATCCACATTTTCGTTTTCATTGCCACTAATTCCTTTCCTCATTAACAACATCACAAACATTTGTTGCATCTTCATCTACCATATGTTTCTCACTCTGCTCATATTCTGCTACTTCTTATGACGATACTGAGTACTACACATTGAAGTTTGAATGGATTGGCTCAAGCCCCATGTGTTATGACATGAAAATAAGTATATTTGTTACCCTTAGCTGAATTGAGTGGCCCAGAAATGAGGCTGGTATCAACGTTTAGTTACGTTTTCCGTCATAGGGTGCAAGCTCACACCTGTCATAAACTCAATTTCTTTTTAAACTGAAAAAAATATATACAAAACAATGCAGGCAGGTATTGTGGTGAAACTTGAAATATTGAGTCACTCACGTTGATTTATAATTTAAAGAAGTAGTTTATTTTCCTTCAGTATGTTCACTGAACATTTAAAAAGTGGTGTGAGGGGTCTTACACAAGGGCGCCTGTTAATGACTGATGGTACAACACTTCACTGTAAAATTTGTATGTCACAATGATGGCACTTGACAGTCTGTTCACAATTCACAAAATACACTCTTGTCTGCTGTCCTAAACCACTATATTGTGCTCCACTTGAACGCTTTCAAATGTTGCTAAATACATACTTGTCCCTGAATGTGGCTACTATCCTACTACTACCCCCAGATATGTGGCACGTCCGACTCTTAGTGTTGTTCAAAAGCAACTCCTCCCCCCAGACAGGCAGCACATCCGGTTCTTAGCCTCGCTTAAACTCAACTCTCCTTTTATCAAATATGGCCGCCCAATCCACCCTCGAAACGACTGCCTAACTCAAAACAATGTTTGACAAAAATTACAAGTATTCTTAAACTAAATACAAAAACATATGTGATATATAGCAAAATACGTTGTTCCAGGCATTAACAATTTAAAATCCAATTTTTTTGGATCTGCACCGTTTTTTCACAAATAATGTTCTTGTGGTGTGGTACTTCTATTCCCTGATTTTTTATTATAAACATAAATAACCAAATAAAAATACATTCTTATTCACTCATGTACCTCATTAAACTTTAGAATACTGCCGCTAGTTTCGTTTCTTTAAATTTATTTATTACCAAAAACATAGTTTCCCTCAGACGAATCCCATGTTCCTAACTCTCATTAAAAAATTGTACATATTCATCTATGGTTGCTCCGTGCAGTTGTACTAGCTGCATCCGTAAAGACTTTGTTCATATTAATCAGCCAAAGCATTGCCAAGATATTACCTTTTGAACTTACAATTTTTAAGACGACCTTAACATTTGAACTATTATACAATTTTGTGGTGATTCTGCATAATTTAGTTTTACATATTTATCTGTCCATGAGTGCCAACTGGCACCTTCATGTCACTCTTAGGTCTGTTTTTATCAATTTTTCTCTCGAATATAAATTCCTCCAAGCATGTAAACACACCCAAATGCGCCCTTTCCTAGCTCCACTTTGGTTTTTCCAAGGCCGTGTACACGCTATCCACAAGCCAGGGCCACATAGCAACCACCAGCCACAAGCTCTGTGGCAGGAAACTGCCGATCTCCCGCCATAGCTCGCAAGCTCACATTGTTCACATTCACAAAAGATCTCATAGATTTTTAAGCTGTCATCAGCAGTCTCCTTCAGATACTTTCCCATTCAGTACTGTAAAAGTTTTCTACATAGCTCTCCTGCAACTGATAATTCACATTTTTAGCTTCCATTGTGTTTTTTCTCTAACTCTGTATGGTCAGAAATCACCCCAAGACTCTTGTTCTACTATTACTTTATTAGCTTGGTTCTATTGTGTAATTATCCCATGGTTGCAGCAATCATTTGGCACAGTAAATATATTACGCTTATTGATCTGTGTACTCAAATCATTATCCTTTGCACTCATGCTGAAGACGTCCAACAGAGCGACCTTCAGTTTAACTGTTCACTGATTTCAGCACCCTCAGGGGAAATGTTGAAGTGGATATTGATTACAATTGCTTGTTTTGCTACTTCATTTTTATTCCCTATTGTAGTGTCTTTCTCTGTGATGAAAATCACTTGGTGGCTCCCTTTCTGAACTTCTGTGATTAGTATCATCATCCTTCCTGTGATCATTATTATTTGTCCAATTTCCATTATCCCTTGTCAACTATTTGAATCAAAACCCTTTGTATTATTCGTTTCAAACTCTCTGTTCAACTTATCTACGTATTTAAGTAACTGTCAAACTGATTTGTTATGCCCATACATTAAACCCCTTTGTATATTCTTAGGTAACCTCTATATTAAAAAATAAAATTGTGTCAGTTCATAGAAAGTTTGGTTTCAATGAACAAGTTTCTCGAACATATTCTTACTCAACTCTTTCATCCTCGATTGTGTCCTCTGTAACTTGGCCCATTGAGAAATGCGATTTGAATTCCAGCTTGATATAATTCTAATCAAATGTGATAAAGAAAACTCTTTTCATACTAATCATAAGATAAATATAGTTTACAAATTCGATTTGCCCCAGATAGAGATTTACCATCCAAACATCTTTTGTGAAATTAATTTTAAGTTTATCAGTTATCAGTCTTAAACATGGAAACAGAAAAGAGTGTAACAACTACAGAGGTATCTCTTTAATCAGCGTTGTGGGTAAAATCTTCTTAAATATTGTTGAAAGGAAAGTGCGAGTATTAGTTGAGGACAAACTGAATGAAAATCAGTGTGGGTTTAAGCCTCTTAGAGGTTTTCAGGACCAGATCTTTAGCTTATGGTAAATAATTGAGAAGTATTATGAGTGGAACAGGGAATTGTATCAATGCTTTATAGATCTAGAAAAGGCAAATGACCGGGTTCCTAGTAGGAAGTTATTGTCTGTTCTACAAGATTATGGAATAGGAGGCAAACTTTTGCAAGCAATTAAAGGTCTTTACATAGATAGCCAGGCAGCAGTTAGAGTTGATGGTAAATTGAGTTCATGGTTCAGAGTAGTTTCAGGGGAAAGACAAGGCTGCAACCTGTCTCCACTGTTGTTCATATTATTTATGGATCATATGTTGAAAACAATAGACTGGCTGGATGAGATTAAGATGTGTGAACACAAAATAAGCAGTCTCGCATATGCAGATGACTTTTTGTTAACCCACCTTCCTGTAAACTACTTATTTGCTTTCGATCATCAAGCAAATTATTCACTAAATACATTTTTTTTTTTTACATTCGTTATTTTTCTCTGAAAGCGTCTTTCCAATACCACAAAATTTTGTTTCACAACAGATTCGACTTCATTATTGAAATTATCTCCTCCTTCTGTAATTTCACCTCACAGATTTATTTCCAGATGAGTTACTTTCTAATTAATAATCTTAACACTGGGTGTTTGTGACTCTGCCATTTAATTCTGTGATTTTTGGATTCGCAATTTCAACACAGTTTAAGACAAACACTTACAAAACTCTGTAGGGTAAAAACTGCAACCTTTCGACAGCTAGCACTCCAGGCTGCAAGCCTGTAGTAACACAAGAATGGCATGATGCAAACAGAGTTTCTATTTTTGATTATGTTACTTCCATATTTCCTGGTGGCGAACATTACAATATGAGTAGGAAAATGTAATTAAAACAATATCCCAACTTCTGTTAATAACAATTTGCAATAGTAAGATATTAGCACAATGTACTATATACAGTTCCAAGTAGTAGAATCGTAATCGTATTGCCGAAAATTCTGTAAAACGAGACATGCCTTGTAACTAGATGTGTTTAAGTTAAAAAAAGAAGTGATTGTGATTATATATGCATGCTTGGCATGTACCTTTTGATGCTTTGGCCTATCATATGTCATTTCACGAGTTTTTAGCGGGTTTTGGACTCGTTTAATACATACAGGACTAGACACGATTTTTACATTCTTAGAGATTGGATGCTACTTCTTATAAATGTCCTTTTCACCTTGTTGTTGCTTCTATGCCCTGTGTGCACTAATCAAGTTTATCCTTCCTGCTCCCCAGATATTACAGTATCCACCTGTGAGGCTTCCTTCTTATGTGTGGGCTTAAACTACATCTAGAATGTGTCCATTACATTTAGCACGGGACACAGCTCATGTTCACTTTTAGCTACCACTGTCACACAATCATTTAATTATCTTGTTATAACTTCCTGTCCTTGATAAACAATAATAGTCCTTCACTTGCCTCATTCCTTTTCCAAAGCACAAAATAAACATCAGTGGTGACAATGAACATCCTTATGTTAGACCATTCACTGATTTGTTTTGGCTTCGAACATGCTATTAAAAATCGCTTTGAAGAAAAAGAGTGAGTTAGTTATCTGTCTCTCTGTGTTATCGATTCTATAATCCCTAAATAAGAAAAAAACATTTTATTTCATCTCAAATTGTAAAGCATCTTTCAATATTTACAGAAATAATATATGTTTCCTGAGATTTCCTCTGTAACTTGTCACTGTGCCAAAACACTTTGTTTATACTGACACAATGTAGCCTAATGCAATCCAGAACTTTTCCTTGCTTTCGTGAATTTCTCTTGACTTGTTAATTTTAACATTTTTTAATCCGCTTATATACGATAATTGTAGTTACTTACAACTACATGTTTCCTTACTCAATACAACAGGTAGCTGCAAAAAATAATGGCATGTGTATTTTTGGCGAAATTGAAGTATGAGACACAGTAGGCGCTATTGAAGAGGTTGTCTATTATTCATCGGCAACTGGAAAAGGTCCAGACGTTTTTGTACAATAGTAACATTATGAAACGGTGGGTAAGATTTTGCAGTTCTCATCAACAGCCAAAGTTCTGAAGACACTATGAGTGAATGTAAATGCTAAACATTTTCTCACATGCTGAAAGGTATAACCAGCCACCCCTAAAATAAACATATGTCATTCATAACATTATTGACTTACCTCTCATCATCTATTGGTACCGAAAAACAGATATTTCCAGATTATTTTTTGATTGGTATTACAATTCATAGCGCCGCAGTAAACGCCGAAATATTACTGCTTTTTTATGTGCCTCTCCCCTCCATACACACAAACACAATAGTTTCACAGTATGTTATCTTTATACAGGCCAGTCGCTTGACAGTGCTGCAATAGCGAGATTGCAGAAAAGCACTAGGAATTTGATGACTTGTATGTTACACTCTGGTTTCAGTTTGTCTATTTAACTCATCTGTGAGTGCTAGAATCTGGTTTCTTACCTCCAGTTTAACAGCAGTCTTATTTCCTAGCTAGATTTTCAAAGATTCCCTGTTATTGCAAAATTTGTTTGTCTCAGAAATTCTCTTGTTCAAAGTTGCACTGGCATCAGGAATTTGCTTGTTCAGATATTCATGGTATCAAAATTTTGTTTGCATAAAATGTCATTGTTTTGTGCTAAAACCCCTTGTAGCTGTTGTCATTGCTCTAATAAACAGTTGTTTCCTGAATCTTCATAGCTCTGATTCTGAAATCCTAACCCTGAATCGTTTTCATCACAAATGTCCTGAACTGAGCCACATCTCTCTTTTCTTAGCGCCTTTTTGAAAGTTTGACTAATAAAGTACATTAGCAAAATTACAACAAACACTAAAGATACTAATATCACAAGTAAGAACCTTTCTATTACTGTCTTTTCTCAAACAATACAACTAAAAAAGACTGGAATCATATTTGTAACTTCTGTTGCTATGTGTCTTACACGTCTTCTTTATTCTCCAGTCCCATTGTTCACAGATCTTACCTGTTCTTCCATTTCATCTCTATTTTATTGGCCGTTGCATTGGTAGTACATTTTAGTTTTTCTATGTTTAGCTTTCTGAAAAATAAGTCTACTTAATACTTCTTAATACAATCTAATTTTACTGCACATTGCCCCCAAATGAAATTGGCCCTCCAGTATTGCCTGTGCAGTTCCTTATCTTCAAACAAGATGTTGTCCATTATTTTGTAGTTAGTTTGTATTGAGTCCCACACCAACTCTACACTTCTGCATTCCTATTTTGTCTAGTTTGTTTGTTGTTGGTCATGTTGTTTTCCATGGAGCGTTTGTCCTATGTCGTTGTCTTTGTACCAAGAAACATTAAAAGGTCAAAGGATTGTTATTCAGATAACTTCTGATGGTTATTATAATAAATTCAGTTTCTACTCTTTGAATATATATACATTTAAAGAGTAGAAACTGAATTTATTCTTTTATATATATATATATATATATATATATATATATATATATATATATATATATATATATATACACTTCAGTATTTCCACACTCAGCAGTAGTAACATGAAATACCGCTGCCTTCAGCAGTACTACCAAACGATAGGAAGATCATTTGAAACACCTCTTGTATGAAGAGTTTCCAATCCACAACCAATTGTGACCAAGTCTCTGTACCTCCCTTTCAGTGAACAAGAACAGCGATCTCGCACAGAGGTCAAAGATTTTATATCACTATCGATAATAATAGCCAGCAGAGTTTCAAAATACCTAATAAAATGGGTTTATGTGAGTTCGAGTGAAATACTCCAACATAAAGTTTAGTGTGCGGCATATAAATATTTTAGTACGGAATTACTCGTTCTTATGATCGTGTATATATCGAAATTACACTTATCAAACTGAAAAGATCAATACCCACTGGCATTGTACGTTTCTTACTGTATTATTTGCTTGACTGAATCACATCATCAATCACTATTTCCTTGGTTTTGACATTCAAATATTTTCAAAGGGCTTGGAGGTGATTTGTGAAGAGGTGCTTGGCATATATTTAGTACTACAAAGGATTTATTACAAAGTTCTACATCTGTCACACATGCTCCTCCAATTAGAATTTCCTAATCTGCGTTTTCTTAAATTTTTGGCAGTTCCTGGTGCATGTCAAGGCTCCTTCTTTCTCCAAATCTGCTCTTTAGAGCTGAGACGATAACCTAAATCCAGTAATATTCAACGTACCTGTAACAGTACCACTTGGTAGTCATAAAGGCAGATCACATCAGCTGGGTTTGATGATTCTAGTTTATCACTCAAAAGAAGTAGTTTAAATTTTACTCTTCAGCCAGTATCTTTTAGTATGAATATTAAAATTCTTAGCGAATGTAGAATGAAAATCTCTATGAACATCAGATATAGAAAAGGAAATACTACAAAGTGAAAGTCACGTTAAGTCCTTCGCCCATGTGGTGCAATCTTTGCCATGAGCAACAAATTTACAAAAGTGGTGTTAAGGATTTGATCACAGCTAAATATTTTTGTCGAATATGACTATAAATATGAGGCTATAATCACGATTCCCTTTGTTTTCCCCCAGTAGTTAACTACATATATATGATGCTCATTTTACTCGTCACTGTTTAAGCTGTACTCTTAGATTTCTGCCTAATCACACCCTCATAAACTGCGATACATTCGGAAGGAACCGTTGAATATTTGTTACAAGGAGGAATATAAATCTCATTGTTGATTGTTTCACTCACATCAATTTCATTTTTCGTTGTTTAATCAGACTGAAGTCACAAAATAGATGGAGCTCATTACAGAGTGTGTAAATGACATCAAACTCTGCAGTACATACTTCTGTTGCATTAATAATAAACTCCTAGCATCAATTACAAATGTGAAGATGAAAAAATTCCCCAGTTTCAAATCTACTTTCTCATGTTCCACAACAGCACATCTGTAACTACACGACCACAGGAGACACACATGAAGTACTTTTTAGATACATTTCATAGCAAATTTTCTTAGGTCTCTTACAGGCGATGTGTCATTAACTGACACTTAGGCTAAAATAAATCGCAGATAGAGTGAGACATCTTCATTTCACCTTCACATTAAAGCAATATACTGTCATAACATGCAACTTAAGATGCAGAAACAACTGAAATGGAATGAATCAAATATGGTGTTCCAAAAGTAGCAGGTGAGGGACATCCCACGACCGGTTTCAACCGTGTGCAGGTATTTTTCCTAGTTTTATTCACTTGTGTATCGACCAAAAAACGATTAAAAAGAGTTCAGCATACATTAGCTTCAAAATGTGTATCGTAAGAGCTGAGAGTACTACTTCATCTTCGATACTGTGAAATAAATGTCTTCTTCTCCAAGCTCTTTGTTTTTCATATTTCGAGAGGTAGTAGTATGGACAAAAAAAAATCCAATGAAAAAGGGCTCTAAAGAGGATACCTTAAGAGTTACGAGCACTAGCGGATGCTCGTCTACTGTACAAGTGCTCACTGTTTTTGAGTCGAGAAAAAATAGAAGAAATTTGTTTCAGTGACAAAAATGAAGTGCTCACAGCTCTTAATGTGTGCATTTTAGAGACAATGTTTACTAGCCATCTTTTCTTGTTTCGGTCCATACTACCACCTCTAAATCATTGGATTTCTGGTTCATCCTAATTGTGCTATGGGACATGACTTTTGAATCACACTATATATATATATATATATATATATATATATATATATATATATATACAGACTCTTACAGTGTATGTATCTGTGGGCTGTTTTGTGTGTTTCAAGCAAATTAGAATAAAGATGAACATTAATTGTTAGTATTTTTTATTTTTTATACAATGTCTTAATGAATCGTTACTACTGGCTCCAAAAATATATAGGTGATGAGACGTCTTGCCACACAAGATTATTTTTGTTCGAGAAGAACCTCCCCATAACGGAACACCATATGTTAAGTAGCTATGGAACAAAAAACAGTGTGAATTGAGCAGGAATGTATCACTGACTCACTAACACAGGACCTAAATTTACTTGACAAATATGTAAAACATGTTAAGTTGGTACACAGATATTGATTATTACTTTTCCACATTAATTTTAAGTCAAAATGATTTCCAGGAAATTTATCAGAAGGACATCCATTGTCATCATCTTTACCACACAAATTAAAAAGAATATTTTTGGATTTTTGTAATTAAAATTTAGTTGTTTGATTTCAAATCATATGTGGGCCACTCTGAGACGATCTCAATTTTAATACCTTAATAGTGATAAGTCTTATCCAGTTGTAACAAATGTCATGTCTACTTCATACAATGTGGACTTGTAGAACATGATACTAGGCAAGTCATTTATGTAAGTTATGAATAGTACATCTCTATACACAGGCCCTTGTGGCACATCGCCATATGAACCTAAAACATTTGATCTGCTGTTGTTTCCTATCAGTGGTGTATTATATAATTAAAGAGATTTCTGAGCTTCTAAATTCATAGTAGTAAATAATTTTAGCAGAATTTTTTGACTGACAGCTTTTTTACTAAGATTCAAGGACACAGCATTAGCAGATAATCTAGATTTAAATGAATATATTACAACTGGGAGAATATCCTCATCTGCTTTCACTGTTGACATCTTAAAGAGCATCAAGTAAGCCCTTCAAATTATATCCGTAGACAAATGTTAACAGATTTAGAGCTGCATGCATTATGTTGGACCTCTCAGAAACTTCCGGTAAGAAACTTCTTGAGAAAATTATGAAATTAAGTTTGGTAATATCTGAGACATCATTATTGTATTGCATCATTTATGCATGCATTTTATTTATGAGAAACTCCAAGTATGATGCTGGGCAGATACTTGCAAGCTGCCCCCAAGATTTTTGTTGTAATAGCTCTTCTTACTACGACCGAGAATATTCCCTATCTTCGGAAAAATTTGTTATTTGCAGCTCTTACTGACCCTTACTCACTGCATGCAAAGCCCGAAATCGCTGATAGATGCTATACAAAATTCACAGTAAGCAGTTTAAGGCTAATATTGCTGTTGAAGTTGAGCAATATATCTTTTTTCGTTTGTTTTTGTGAAACCATACTTTGTCAAAGTATATTACACGTCTGCTGTTCTCAGCTTGCTGTAAGTGCGTTTCAATCAAGACTTCATTCTTGCTGTTACAATCTCTCTGTATTCCCGAATGAAGAAGACAAATAAAGGAGGTCTCTGAGCTAAAATCATTATTTTTCTCATGGAGACCATTTTGTAGTTTTTTAACTTTTGGGTATTCTCATATGTCATAATAACGAAATACAGTTCCACACACAAGCTCGTTGTTGAAAGCGTCAAATTCTGTAGATTTCCGTTCTCATTTATATCTTTCCTTGGAGAATCGAAACACATCTGCTGATGTTACTGATATACTATAGTGTGCATCATTTACGACAGCGAGAGTTTAGGTTTGTTCTGCGCAGTCAGCCAATGAACAGAGAATGACGTTGCCAGAGCTTGACTGCAGTGCAGACCACAGACAAGTGGCTTCAGTTTTAGAAACGTTCAGTCATAAATATAGTAATTGAACAAAAGCAATGTCTTGATAGCAGAGTTTCTTATATAGAAAGTTTGGAAAAACCATTCTTTATACCAATTGCTTCATATTCTATTAATTAATTAAACCAAACAAGCAATAAGTCTCCTAATTCAGGCGATAGCAAGAAAAGGTGTTTGTGTCATTCTCATGAACCGCTTTTTCGCAATAAAAACAGCGGTAATTGTTTATTTGCTATTGTACTTCGACGAAAGGTGAATAATTCATAGTAAGTGTTTGTAGGTATTTTGCGTGATGTTTTAATGTCTTCCCGATGTGAAATAGAATGATGAGCTACGTTAGCATAATGGTTAAGGAGTTGGGCTGCTAAGTGAAAGGTTCTGAGTATGAACCTTGTCTGGTGCTTAATATTTTATTTATTTAAAAACAATATCAATGTGTGTTACTTCATGAATTTTTTTCGTTTGAATGTAATTTTTTGAAATTTCTAGTTCTTTGTCTCTTCATTATAGTCATAATAAGTTTTCGGTTTTTCTAATTTTGTCCTCCAATATTTCTTTTCACTACAAATGAAAAGGCACACATGCAATATTCATGTTATCTGTTTTGTTTGTATATCTTCTCTTCTGGAATCGTTGTTTTACTATTCACATTGAGATATATTCTTTGCGACAGTATTAAAAGTATTATTTAGAGAAGATTTTCAGCTCATACGTTGCCGAGCTACTTGGTTGTCTGACGCACTTCTTTCCTTCGCTGCTTTGGCAACATCATCATATTCAATGTTTTTGTCAACTGATCTATGTTTTGGCAAGTACTTGCTGTCCGTTGTGACAGACACAATTTTTTTACGCACTGGGCCTCACTGACAATATATTTTAGTTTCTATGTTTTATTACGTCCACAATTCATTTTTGTGTACTTTGCCAATTTTGTTTTAATCAAAAATTTTTAGAAAAAAGCGAAGTGACTCTGGTATGAATAAAACATTTATTACAGTCGCGAAAGACGGAATATTTCTCAATATTACATACGACACCTATCTGGTACTTAAAGTAAATGAGATGTTGTTCTACAGTAAATTTTATATGAAATTTAGGTATATTTTCCACATTTTATTCTCAACATTGTGGCAACAAAAATCGACCATACGGGAAGTATACACTATAGACTTTTACCTCTGCACACTCTTCAAAATTTCATGCAATGGTTTACTATATTTAATGCTGAACAATAACTGCGTTGAACATCGAAACAAAATTAAGTCATTTATGGGGGGAAGGTATCAGTCAAGAAAACGTGTAAAAATCAAATTTTTGGGCCAAATAGGTTTTGTGAAATCGAATGATAAGTGTGTCAAAGCAGTCGGAACACCCTGTGTCAGCACAGGCGAGCAGTGCGGAATGCGGGGAGCACGTCTCTGTAGCAGCGAAAGGGTTAATGTGGCCGTGGTGACTTTACTTCATAAACTGCGCGCTCCCCCCTAAACGTAAGTTTGCGAACTATACTATACTATGGCGCTGCTTCTATAGGTGCGTGCGTCATTTGCAACTGGCAACACAGTAGTCTCCGCGCTTGGGCGCGCATGCGTGAGCCGCCCAGATAAAAGAATTCAACTATAATACAGCCTACAGTCGACTTCAAATTACAACCTGTATTTGTTGTCAGTTTACAAATTTTCAAAAAATTCACACATTTCCTGGCTTCTTCAGTATTGGCGAGATCATTACAAAACTTCAGTACATTCCATACAACGTCTTTTCGCCCTTTACACACACTAACCAGAGTAGCACTACATGTTGGTCCTTGCTCCTGCATTTCTCTTCCTACAAAACACATGTGAATGCACCATGCCACAAAAGATTGAAAACAAATGTGAACAAACTATATCGCTCAGAAACACTGGACATTCAGTTAATGCTCACCTAATGCACTGTTAACAGTGTACATGTGGCAACAAAGCTGTGAGTTGGGCGAACCACAGCACTTAGCGCCAGCGGATAGTGGGGAGTGGGTGGCATCTTGAGTTCTTTAATTTCGTCATGGCCACGCTACATAAATAATATTTTAGTGTACAATGATGATATCACATTAGGAATTCATATTTAGCATTCCCCAAATAGGGGTGGCCATGATAGGGAGCATTGGTACCACAGCAGCTGTTACACAAGCCAGAGTCAGGAGAAGTGACATCACTGTGAAGATGGCCTTCTAGCGACGGTAAGGGAAATATAAATTGTAAATATTTTGACCTTGATTGGTGTGAGATGCGCAATCTCTGATAAACAGTTTCCCTATATGTTCAAAGGCCGATGAACTGTCTGCAAATGCAATTTTCCTTCTGATTTGTTATAAATGACACAATATTCAAAGATAGCATGAGAGTGTGAAGCCACATGATGTACTGCATACATCTACTATGTTGACAAAAAGTGCTGTGTTGTTCAGCAAAAAGGAAATGTGCGATATTATTAAGTAAGATCCTTGGCAAATACCATGTCACAGAATGTGTAAGCAATTGCCATTAGACTGGAGATTAGAGCTAAGCATGGTACTCCTGTTTCTGAATGAGACAGACACACACAAAGCAATTCTGGGGAAAGGCTGGATAATTTCCAAAACATCTGTGATCTATGCAAAGCATTTTGAAGAAGAAGGCATAAAAACAACTGAGATAGTAAAATATTTGCCTAGAAATGAAGAGCAGTGTCAATGAGCTCAAACAAAGTAACTTGAAAGTGTAATGCCGTGGATTTTTCCCAATCTGCCACAGTACATAAAGAAATGGACTAAATTTGAGTCTGGAAAAGATCCAAATGAAATAATACTGATGCACCAAGAAGATATTTATAATGAAAACAAAGAGTGACTAGCAGAAAATCTGCTTAAAAGCTTTACAGATGTGCATGAAAATGTAGATCAAATTATAATAAATAACAAATGGTACCATGCTGCATTATGTTTCACCAGATTATCACTGAAAGAAATTTTAAAAACTTCAAATTAGTCTAAAGATTGACTGTTAAAAACGTGTTGCTACCTTGCATATTTCAGTTGAAGAAAAGACAAATAAACCTATATCCAAGTAATTTCACAATCTGTTATCTTACATACATACATCTCATCTTAGTTTTTATCGGTAGGTTTTGCTGATTAAGAAACTGTGATGATAAAACAGAATAAAGTATTTAAAGTATGCATTTGCTATCTTTAGCTAGATGACCCCTTCTGAGGTCTTCGGACATCTGGTACAAGTCTTTTTATCTGAAGCCACTTCAAACACTTAATGATGAAATTGTGATGATGATAACGTATACATCCAGTGATTGAAGGGGCACTGCAGAGAAAGCCCACCATTAGACTGAACAACACTACCATACAGAGAAAAATTACAACAAGAAGCTTCAATATATACCTTGATAAATGATTAACAATCATAAGACTTATGATTGAAAAAGCGACAAGATTAATGCACAAATTTGGCATGCAAAACGCAGCTCACTACAGACTACCACTGCAGACACTACACCTGTATCACACAGCCCTCTTTGAGTCTATTATGTGCTTCGCAGCAAGTGCCTGGGCATGTCGACTGTCACTCATGACCCACAAAATCGCTGTGAAGAATGGACAGAGAGATGTATCGCTAAAATGTCATCTTCATTTGGCACCAGTTGGTGGAATCCGTGTGTGTTGTACTTACAAAATACCCCGTTGTCATAACCATTAGACACAGAGCAGCAGTGTATTAGCTCAAATGGGGAAGACTGGACAAGGTACATGAGGCAACGGAGGAGCATATTACAGAAAAACGTCAATTAAATCTTTGAAAAGTTGAGACATGAGAAGAAGAATGAAAAATATCTTACAGGGGTCGTCAGGTGTTCTTCTTCTTCCTGAACATAAGGAAACATCTGAGGCTCAGACATGTTGAGATGCGTCAGAGTACAGTACACTTCCTGATGGGCCATGGCCCTTACCCTACACAACTGCACCACATTGGCGTTGAGCAAAGTAATATATGAGAATATAGGGAACGTGCATCCCCCAAAGCATAACAATAAAATGCAGTGCTCTCTTAGACATAAGACTGATGACAGAAATTGAAGATATAAGACAAGCTTTAAGAGACCCAGAGAAATGGAGCATGCTTAACTGAATTGCTGATGAAATATCAAGAACACTGCACAAGACATACAAGCAGCAACGACCATACTACAAGATCACAACCAGGCACAACTCCTACACCACAACATGATATGTGGGACAACAGAGATTCAAACACTGACATCGAAACAGATGATGACATTAACAGGCTGGTATCACCAGATACAGAAACATATTTGGCACAGTAGCAGATCACGCAGCTGCAACAATGCTACAAGTAACATATACATGGAATCTAGAAATAATTCAGTAATAAGAAATAAAATAACTGATTTTCCTGTTTTTAGTTGTGTAATATGTAAACCTTATAATGTGCAAAATGTGAAACTGTGAATTTTATAATATTGTACATAATGTATGAAGTATAGTAAGACTTTACTGCAGAAACACAAGCCCACAACATAGATAAGAAGTGCCCTTCAGGGAGACAAGACACGAGGCCACTGTTCCATGGCTCCTCTCCCACTTATGGCACAGCCAAAGGGAGGAAATAATTGTAGCGACAAAGAGTACTCGTAAACCTCATACACAAACCATGTAGAGTTAATCTCATGACATACATACATATCGAGGTAACCATAGTAGAATAAAATATGGTAATTTCAGATTGGAAAGGCTCAAAGCGTTTACTGAAGCCCTCTCATTTGAAATAGCGACGTAAAGGATCCTCTTTTATTATTTACATCTTTCCTTTTTTGTACTTAAGAACGTAGTAAAATTTTTTCTTTCCCAAAAAACTTTATATATCACATGTTTTTAATTAACAATGTAACCATGTAAAAGATAAGAAGACTAACACCATTGAGAGAAATTGTAGAAAAAGACGAATAATCTGTCTCTGATGCTTGTTAGAATTTTTAGTAGCAAATGATCCACTATAGCTACCAATGCAGTGGGTCACTCTGTAATGTTAATAAATAAATAATAAAACCCAATCTCAAACAGAGGAAAACCTCGACTAGCGTTGGAATCGAGCACAGGGCTCCTGGATAAAGAGTAGGCAATGCTAACCACAAGATCACGAGCTGATGGCAGAATGAAGTGTTGCATATATCGATTTCAAACAACGCTATGCAAAACACTGTAACAAAACTTTTAAAAACGTTACTTAAAGATAAGCCATGTTCACATTACGCTATTCTTCCTGAGCTCATAAGGAGTGCTTTGTTTGTCAAACCAGATATGGTACCTTCCTGTATCTTACTGTTTATAATGACCAAACTGTTTACGAAATTCCAATGAATCTAGTGACTGTTTAATAACGTAGTATATTACATTTGACACATAATACCAAGTTTTCATCGTCCTTTAGATTTGTTAGGGGTTGAAAAATTGTTTTTAATTTGTTGTGCATGTGGATGCATACTTTCTATCCTGTATTTAGCAGCTGCCCAACTATTTTATCATGTATCATAATACATGCCATTTGTTAAAATTCAATGCTTGACTGCATAAATGGGGGTATTACTGCTCTTTTTTGATGTGCATATGAGTTAATTGTAGCATTGCAATTAATTATGTGCAGATGGCACGTCTTCCCATGTACTTGACTTCTCAACAATGTCTCGTTTTCCTATCCAATAAATTTCGACTCTCATTGAAATTCCTTTTCTTACTATGTAAATGCGAAAAATCAGTGATTCATTCTTGTGTGTATTAAACACATAAATAGATGAATTAGAGAGTAAGATGACTTTGTTTTTAGTGTGCATCTAGATGTCTATTCTGAAAGTCCGCCGGTTATTTGACAACTGCGCGTCATATTGACGGCTCTGGCTTGTACAGAGTATCAATGATTGTACTGTCACAGCCGACTTCACACAAGTTGGAGTCTTCAATGGGTTAACATCGCACAGCTGCCAATTAGATGGCAGGTTACCAGAAATTACGTCCTGTTGCCCTGTTGCACATTAAAAACAGAACTGTATTACTTTACTTTTTAATGTTTAGTACCTGTAACTTTACGATTGTATCACCCACAAAAGAACGAATCACTTTTACTATTTAAATGGAAACGAATGGGATTTTTAACAAGTGTCGAAAATTATAATGCATGAAAAGCAAACGTAATGCAGAAGCCATTGATGTTCTATGAGATTTAGTGTGCATATTCATTGGCACAATTCTACGATTAAGAGTAGGCTATGGTACTAGGCAACAAAAGTATCGCCACTGCGAATGGCGAACTGCAGTTGCTTGGTCGTTACATGTGTGAACTCCTAGTTTTCGGTGGCGCCATTTAAGAAGCGCAACTTTTGTCACGCCACAAAAAGTTGAACTTGGTTCTACTTTGTTGCGCCATTTTGCCTTCTCCACAATCAAATAACGTCATTCGATTGCTACCTTGCGGCTGGATTCAAACCTTTCTAGTGCTTATTCGTTCGCAGATAGTGCTTTTGTCTGTGCGTTTGCTATTACTACGTCAAAAAAGTGGTCAACAGCGACAAGTATGAGATTCTTGGAGGTGTATCAAGAACGAGAATGCCTTGGAACCACAAAAGCGAATCATACAAAGACAGAAATTTGAGAGATGCTGCGTTAATTGAAATAGTAAACAGTATGCGTGAATATGTACCTGGAATTGATGTAGCTACAACAAAGTTAAAAATTCGAAGCATTCGAAATGCTTACATGAATGAAGATAAAAAATTACTGAAATCACTTAAGAGTGGTGCGTCTACAGACGGTATTTATAAATCCAGCCTTGCTTGGTTTGAAGCTGCAGACCTATTCTTGAAACATGTAGTCGAGACAAGAGAGACGAGAAACACTTTGGTAAGTAATATTTTACATTTATTATGTTTCCAAAACATCTTATTTAGTAATATGTACAGCCAATTAATCAGCTGATACATGTGACGCCATTTTGCAAACTGCGCAATTACGAAGAATTTGTGGCGTCCTGTGTGAACGGTAGCTCACAGCGCCACTTCAGAATGACTTGACTTGTGGCGATACTTTAGTTGCCTGTGTGAACCCGGCTGGAGATCCATGGTGTAGTCAAGTTGGTTAGATTTGTGTACAATATCTGTTGTGTTGACTTTTTGCTCTTTGCTACGAAATGGGCTTTCTTTGGGTATTTGATCAGTTTCTTTGATAATCGGCGAATTGTTTTTGTAGGTGTCACAGTGACATTGTTAAAATGAGTTGTTAATTGAGAGATAAAAACAATGACGTTCTCCGATACGGTGAATTACGTGTTCTTCACCAATCCAGTCGTGAAAACAACAACGGAATATGTGAAATATTTTGTACGTTATCCTTGAAATAATGCGTGCTAATCGTCTAAAGGAAACAATGTATGTAATTAAGCTTTGTTCTGTTTTATTCCAGTCGTCCGCAACGATTTCATCACTTTCTGGTAGCCCAAAACCGCCACCTATTCCTAAACCAACTATGTGCGACCTACCTATTTGGAAACATACCTATGGTGGTAGTTCTTTCGTGAGGATCGCAGGCTTGTGCGGTGCTGCAGCCGTTGCACTTGGTGCATACGGCGCTCATAGTATGTGTTTTGCGTTTGTATTTTATAGTCTCTTAACATAAATTTTACAGATCGTCTGATCGTATTGTACAGGAAACTCTTGAATTTTTATCTTAATATGTACGTAGTTACATAACTAATACAAATTTTATAGACACTAGATATGAAATGAGCTTATAGAGTTGTAACGTTTTTGGTCTGTTTTAGCTATCTATCCCAAGGAACATAATGAGGATCTGAAGAGGATTTTTGAAACGGCAAATCGGTATCATTTTCTGCACACGCTTGCTTTATTCGGTGTACCCCTTAGCCGGTGGCCGAAGACTGTAAGTTTTTGTTTGAATACGTTTTCATTGTTAGCTTTACTTCTTACTATCGAATTTATGAAATTTTCCTTATGATTCGTGTAGCATGAATGTGAAACAGTGTTTGAGGAAGGAGTTAGTCAGTATACCTTGAGCGGACAGTAAAGGAAACAAAAGGAAAAATTTGGAGTAGGAATTAAAGTTCAAGGAGAAGGAATAAAAGTTTTGAGGTTTGCTGCTGATACAAAAACAGCAGAGGGCTTCAAAGAGCAGTTGAATGGAATGGGCAGTGTCTTCAGAGGGGGACATGAGGTATCCTGGAGCGTAGCCTATGGAAATGATACATGGACAGTAATTAGTCCAGACAAGAATTACACTGAAGAAGAAGAAGGTTACACAGATAAGTAATGTAACTAAATGTGGTGGTAGCCTACTGAATAGATTTAGGCCAAAAGAAATTTCTCGTATAAGTTTACTGAAAGAAGGGGTCAGTTGAAAGGACAAATTCTGAGATCTCAAGGGATCGCCAAGTTGTAGTAGAAAGTGCGAGGAGTAAAAATTTTACAGGAATACCACGAGATGAATGCAGTAAGCAGATTCAAAAAAACTATAGGTTGCAGTAGTTATTCCGAGATGAGGCTTGCAAAGGGTAGAGTAGCATGGAGAGTTGCCTCAAACCTGTCTTCAGATGAATACCACAGTAACATTTTAATGTATTTCAGGCATTTTTCCGATGAAAATGTTAGTCTGGCATACATGTTCCTAGAAATAGAACACTGAAGAGGAGCTGAACATAAATACACCTGTGCCCTAAGAACTTTTGTGTTATGCTGAATATTGTGTGTTTGAAACTTTGTTGGAAAGAGGGATGCTACATCTACCTTCATGTGAAAGATGTTTGCTGTTGACATGTCCAACAACTGGTTTGATCCAGCTCTACACACTTGGCCTACTTTATCCTGTGCAAGCCGCCTCTTTTCCAAATAAGTACCATACTGCAATCTAAAACCATTTGAAGCTGCTTTGTGTATTCACTTTCCTGTCTCCATTTACAGTTCCCTCCCCCTCCCTCCCGCTCTACTTTCCAAAACTAAACAGATGATTCCATGATGTCTATCATGGAATGGTGCCCTATCATCTGGTCCTTACTTTAATCAAATTATGCCACAAATTTATTTTCTGCTCAGTTCTATTCAGTACTTTATCAGGTATGTGATCTATCTATCTAGTCATCAGCTTTCTTATGTAGCACCACATTTCAGAAGTTTCCATTTCTTTTTGTCTACACTGCTTGTTGTTGATGTATCATTTTCATGCACGATCCAGACAAGTGCCTTCAGAAAAGACTTTGTAGTTCTTAAATTTATATTCAGTGTTAACAAATTTATCTTGTACAGAAACATTTTTCTTGTCATTAAGTCTACATTTTATACCCTCTCTAATTCTGCCATCATCAGTTATTTTACTGCCCAAATACCAAAACTCATTTACTACTTATAGCATCTAACTTCCTAATCTAATGCTGTGTGCCACTGATTTAATTCATGTAGATTCCAATACCCTTACTGCCAATTCTGTAATCTTCTCTTCCAAGTCCTTCGTGTCACGTTACAGAATTAGTGTGTCATTGACTAACCTCAGTTTTTATTTCTTCTCCCTCAACTTCAATTTCTTCTCCAAATTGTTCTTCAGTTTCTCTTAATGATTGCTCAGTGTGTAGATTTAATATTGTTGGGATTAGTGGGAACTGAGTCTCACTGTCTTCTTAACATGTGCTTCAATTGCTGTATCTGGCTTCTATACAAGTTGTGTATAACCTTTCTCTTCTTGTGTTTTACCTCTGCTACTGTCAGAATTTCAAAGTGTGTATTCCAATCAGTGTTATCATAAGTTTTCTCTCTCTTCAAATGTTATGTTCTGAGGTAAGTTGTTGGGTCAGTATTGCATCATTAGACCATACGTCTCTCTGTAATCTAGGCAGATCTTCCCCTTATTGGTTTCTACCACTTCTTTCCATTCTTTTGTAAATAATTTGTGGCAGTGTTTTATAAGTATATATTATTACACTGATTGCTTTTTAATATATACACCTGGCAGCACGTGCCTTCTGCGGAATCGGAATTATTAGAGTTTTCTTGAGGTCTGAAGGTATTTTGCCTGTCTTGTACATCTTCATCAACCCTGTCTTCCCTTTTTACAGCATCGCCTTCAGGTTTGTTTCCCTTGTATGGTCTACCAATATATTCCTTCCTCTTTATAGTTTTTCCTCTGCGTAGTACTGGTTTCCCATTGGAGTTGTCGATGTTCATATACCTTTTATGAAAAGGCCTCTTTAATTTTCCTATTGGTGGTATCTATCTTTCCCCTAGTTACACATGTTTCTGTAGCCAAGTTTGCATGTGTTCTCTTGCCATTTCTGCTTTGCCATTTTGCACTTTTTTCGGTCTCATGTTTTGGAGATTTGTACTGTTTTCTGTCTGTTTCACTTGATGCGTTTTTATAGTTTCTTCTTTCATCAGTTAAATTCACTGTCACCTGTGATACACAAGAATTTCTAACCGGCCTTATTTTTTTATTTAGTGGCTCCTCTGCTTTTTTTACTGTTTCATGCCACAAAGCTGTCCATTCAATTTCTGACTTATTCCTCTTCTCTGTAACAGTACATTTATCTTGGCTGATTTAATTTGTAGGATAGAAGGCCATTCCATGTCGAGTGGCCTAAGATCTCTGATTGTGATGAAATTTTTTTCAGGATATTTGTTTGGGTATTACATGAAACCATGCCAAGTTGCAGATTGACAGGGTGTTCAATGAGACCATCATCCATGCTTTTGAGAAGGCCATTTTTTCCATATTTCGACAACTGAGTTTTCATCATTGTTAATTACGATCTAAAGGAACTTCCATACTGAAACTGGATGATTATGCTCAACTTTTTAGATAAAACATTCTAGTTGTTTGTACATGTGCTCAGTGTACACCAAATTTATCATAGTTTGCTGTGCAAGTAGATCATGAATTTTGTCATGACAAATTTGGATAATGTTTGGACTTCTTGTGCCTTACGATAGAATGACATTTTTATGCTAATTTTTTCCTCATTTCAGCTACCCTACATATCATAAGATTGTTGGGTGTGATGAGGTCCTCCAGTTATGCAAAACATCAGTTTTTTCCATAGCTGAGAGACCTTCCATCCAACAATTTTAACTGCAAACACGAAAGACACAAGAGCTGCAAATCCAAATGATGAATACATGCCATCAGGTTCAGCAAGTGGCATCTTGATGAGTCTAGTGCGTTATCCAACAGAAAAGTTGACCCGAAAAATTTGTCAATTTTGTTGGATATCCAGACGACTGTGTCTCAGAAGGATCATCTCAGATTAAAGTTTGTTTCATTCTTGTGAAAATCCAGTTCAAAGATAATAAAGAAGTTAAAAAACCTGCTTTGACTACTATTACAGGTGAAAAATGTGTGGACTACTTGAATATGCACATTTGATAATCAGTCTTTGACTTTGATATTTTCATCTGTTAGTTTGCTCCTGCATTATTTTGGAATTCACCACACTTTACATCATCTAAGTGCAGTGCAGCTTTGATTTTTGTAGGTAATTTTCTATGCCATCTTACAACATTTGCATCTCAAAAAAAAGAAATGTGTATTTTTAGTACAAGAGCAACAATTAAGCAATCAGAGAATTGAATAATAATGCCTAAATATACTTTCATCACAAAACCTTATATTTGGATAAATAAGAACTTATGCAAAAATTCTGTGTGTGATACTTTTTGTCTAAAGAATCATTCTATGAAAATAGGTGTATGGGATGTTAACACTGGAAACAGATGAAATATGCCCAACATGTCAAAAACATTCCTGGCAGATTAAAACTGTATGCCAGATCAAGTCTCGAATTCGGTACAACCATTGAATAAAACAGCCAGACGCATGGATATCATTTCAGCATGGTGGATGGGGCGTAAACAAATTATACCCTACTGATCCACTGATGGGCAAAAATATATGAAATACTTTTCAGACCCCATTTTCAGCTAGCTTAAAACACGAAGGAGTAGTTGCAGTAAAATGGAGGGAAATTCTAAGAAGGCTGGACAAAATGCATTGACTAAATAGCTGTTGACAGAAAAGTAGAACCTGAAAAACACATTTACTGCCCCTCCAGTCTATATGCATTCGCAGAATGGGATGCTTCTGCATGCGCTGATGATGAACTGACACAACCAAATGATCGTTGGTATTTTGAGGTAATGCATGAATGGTAAACAAGAACAAGGATTATAGGGATAACAAATACAGATACTTTTTGAAAAACAAGACATAGAACATAAATTACAATTGAATGTTTTCAGTAATAATGCCCGTAAGTTCTGATACCCTACAAGAAATTCTTAAACTGTGGGCATTTAACGTCTTAAAAGAGGACCATCGGCTGCATATATTATGGAAAACGGAGAGATATGCTGACAGTGCCCCCTAAAGTCCTAAATAAACCTTACAACTTTGAAAACCTTTAAAATTGTGAAGTTATTGTTTTTTAAAAATGTTAAAACTATTGTTTTATTATTATTGTTATTACCATCATTATTCACATATTGGCCCAATAGGACCATGAAAGGTGCAAGTAATCAATGTTGCTTTTAATGGTTAGCTATCCTTTGCGTCCAAATTTGTTTCATACTTTCAGAATGAAGTCTGTTTAATGAAGTCTCTTTCTTTCGTCAAACCATGATGTTCCAGTCCGTTTTCTAATTTCCCTCTGACCAACTTTCCAATTACATATCTTTTGTCTGAATCCTTTATTATACCACCACATTAAGATTGTCCTTAATCTCAGCAATCCATTTAATTAGCTCAGTTTTGGCCTTCCTTCTGTTGTTTTAGAGTGCTGCTATTTGTTTTGTCAACATGGTGGGTGCCATTCTTGTAATGTACCCATAAAATTTAAGTCTTCTTTTTCTCATGTCACCATGTATGTTTGTGTGTTCTTCTATTTCCTTAACTTCTCAGCATATAAGTTTCTCCATCAATAATTTTGGGGCCAAATATTTTACCCATAGGAGGATGTCGTTATCAGGAGAAAGAAAATTGGGGTTCTACGGATCGGAGCGTGGAATGTCAGATCCCTTAATCGGGCAGGTAGGTTAGAAAATTTAAAAAGGGAAATGGATAGGTTAAAGTTAGATATAGTGGGAATTAGTGAAGTTCGGTGGCAGGAGGAACAAGACTTCTGTTCAGGTGACTACAGGGCTATACACACACAATCAAATAGGGGTAATGCAGGAGTAGGTTTAATAATGAATAGGAAAATAGGAATGCGGGTAAGCTACTACAAACAGCATAGTGAACGCATTATTGTGGCCAAGATAGATACGAAGCCCACACCTACTACAGTAGTACAAGTTTATATGCCAACTAGCTCTGCAGATGATGAAGAAATTGAAGAAATGTATGATGAAATAAAAGAAATTATTCGGATAGTGAAGGGAGACGAAAATTTAATAGTAATGGGTGACTGGAATTCGAGTGTAGGAAAAGGGAGAGAAGGAAACATAGTAGGTGAATATGGATTGGGGCTAAGAAATGAAAGAGGAAGCCGCCTAGTAGAATTTTGCACAGAGCACAGCTTAATCATAGCTAACACTTGGTTTAAAAATCATGAAAGAAGGTTGTATACGTGGAAGAACCCTGGAGATACCAAAAGGTATCAGATAGATTATATAATGGTAAGACAGAGATTTAGGAACCAGGTTTTAAGTTGTAAGACATTTCCAGGGGCAGATGTGGACTCCGACCACAATCTATTGGTTATGACCTGTAGATTAAAACTGAAGAAACTGCAAAAATGTGGGAAATTAAGGAGATGGGACCTGGATAAACTGAAAGAACCAGAGGTTGTACAGAGTTTCAGGGAGAGCATAAGGGAACAATTGACAGGAATAGGGGAAAGAAATACAGTAGAAGAAGAATGGGTAGCTCTGAGGGATGTAGTAGTGAAGGCAGCAGAGGATAAAGTAGGTACAAAGACGAGGGCTGCTAGAAATCCTTGGGTAACAGAAGAAATATTGAATTTAATTGATGAAAGGAGAAAATATAAAAATGCAGTAAATGAAGCAGGCAAAAAGGAATACAAACGTCTCAAAAATGAGATCGACAGGAAGTGCAAAATGGCTAAACAGGGATAGCTAGAGGACAAATGTAAGGATGTAGAAGCTTATCTCACTAGGGGTAAGATAGATACTGCCTGCAGGAAAATTAAAGAGACCTTTGGAGAGAAGAGAACCACGTGTATGAATATCAAGAGCTCAGATGGCAGCCCAGTTCTAAGCAAAGAAGGGAAGGCAGAAAGGTGGAAGGAGTATATAGAAGGTTTATACAAGGGCGATGTACTTGAGGACAATATTATGGAAATGGAAGAGGATGTAGATGAAGACGAAATGGGAGATACGATACTGCGTGAAGAGTTTGACAGAGCACTGAAAGACCTGAGTCGAAACAAGGCCCCCGGAGTAGACAACATTCCACTAGAACTACTGACAGCCTTGGGACAACCAGTCCTGACAAAACTCTACCAGCTGGTGAGCAAGATGTATGAAACAGGCGATATACCCTCAGACTTCAAGAAGAATATAATAATTCCAATCCCAAAGAAAGCAGGTGCTGACAGATGTGAAAATTACCGAACTATCAGTTTAATAAGCCATGGCTGCAAAATACTAACGCGAATTCTTTACAGACGAATGGAAAAACTGGTAGATGCAGACCTCGGGGAGGATCAGTTTGGATTCCGTCGAAATGTTGGAACACGGGAGGCAATACTGACCTTACGACTTATCTTAGAAGAAAGATTAAGAAAAGGCAAACCTATGTTTCTAGCATTTGTAGACTTAGAGAAAGCTTTTGACAATGTTGACTGGAATACTCTCTTTCAAATTCTGAAGGTGGCAGGGGTAAAATACAAGCAACGAAAGGCTATTTACAATTTGTACGGAAACCAGATGGCAGTTATAAGAGTCGAGGCACATGACAGGGAAGCAGTGGGTGGGAAAGGAGTGAGACAGGGTTGTAGCCTCTCCCCGATGTTATTCAATCTGTATATTGAGCAAGCAGTGAAGGATACAAAAGAAAAATTTGGAGTAGGTATTAAAATTCATGGAGACGAAGTAAAAACTTTGAGGTTCGCCGATGACATTGTAATTCTGTCAGAGACGGCAAAGGACTTGGAAGTGCAGTTGAACGGAATGGACAGTGTCTTGAAAGGAGGATATAAGATGAACATTAACAAAAGCAAAACGAGGATAATGGAATGTAGTCAAATTAAATCGGGTGATGCTGAGGGAATTAGATTAGGAAATGAGACACTTAAAGTAGTAAAGGAGTTTTGCTATTTGGGTTGGAAAATAACTGATGATGGTTGAAGTAGAGAGGATATAAAATGTAGACTGGCAATGGCAAGGAAAGCGTTTCTGAAGAAGAGAAATTTGTTAACATCGAATATAGATTTATGTATCAGGAAGTCGTTTCTCAAAGTATTTGTTTGGAGTGTAGCCATGTATGGAAGTGAAACATGGACGATAACTAGTTTGGACAAGAAGAGAATAGAAGCTTTCGAAATGTGGTGCTACAGAAGAATACTGAAGATAAGGTGGATAGAGCACGTAACTAATGAGGAGGTATTGA
Source organism: Schistocerca gregaria (assembly GCF_023897955.1). Taxonomy (NCBI): domain Eukaryota; kingdom Metazoa; phylum Arthropoda; class Insecta; order Orthoptera; family Acrididae; genus Schistocerca; species Schistocerca gregaria. Next base: position 611,631,643 of record NC_064921.1, on the reverse strand, counting down.
ATAGGATTGGGGAGAAGAGAAGTTTGTGGCACAACTTGACTAGAAGAAGGGATCGGTTGGTGGGACATGTTTTGAGGCATCAAGGGATCACAAATTTAGCATTGGAGGGCAGCGTGGAGGGTAAAAATCGTAGAGGGAGACCGAGAGATGAGTACACTAAGCAGATTCAGAAGGATGTAGGTTGCAGTAGGTACTGGGAGATGAAGCAGCTTGCACAGGATAGAGTAGCATGGAGAGCTGCATCAAACCAGTTTCAGGACTGAAGACAACAACAACAATCTTTCTTTGTTTTGAATTTTTTTCAATATCCCTCTTTCTGTTTAAAATTAAAGACACTCAGGTTTGACTACGATGCATTTTTGACAGGGAACTTCATTTGGAGTTTTTTGTAGACTGATTTCCTGTATGATTTCCCACAAGTATTTAAATTGAGAAAGCCTTCTTATTTTTTCATATTTCGTGTTCACTAACTTTGGTGCTTGTATGTTACATGTCATATATTCCATTTTTCTGAATGATATTTGTAGTCTACCTCCCCCATGAACCATGGACCTTGCCGTCGGTGGGTAGGCTTGCGTGCCTCAGCGATACACATGGCCGTACTGTAGGTGCAACCACAACGGAGGGGTATCTGTTGAGAGGCCAGACAAACATGTGGTTCCTGAAAAGGGGCAGCAGCCTTTTCAGTAGTTGCAGGGGCAACAGTCTGGATGATTGACTGATCTGGCTTTGCAACATTAACCAAAACGCCCTTGCTGTGCTGGTACTGTGAACGGATGAAAGCAAGGGGAAACTACAGCCGTAATTTTTTCCGAGGACATGCAGCTTTACTGTATGATTAAATGATGATGGTGTCCTCTTGGGTAAAATATTCCGGAGGAAAAATAGTCCCCCATTCGGATCTCCAGGCTGGGACTACTCAGGAGGACGTCGTTATCAGGAGAAAGAAAACTGGCGTTCTACGGATCGGAGCATGGAATGTCAGATCCCTTAATTGGGCAGGTAGGTTAGAAAATTTAAAAAGGGAAATGGATAGGTTAAAGTTAGATATAGTGGGAATTAGTGAAGTTTGGTGGCAGGAGGTACAAGACTTTTGGTCAGGTGAATACATGGTTATAAATACAAAATCAAATAGGGGTAATGCAGGAGTAGGTTTAATAATGAATAAAAAAGTAGGAGTGCGGGTAAGCTACTACAAACAGCATAGTGAACGCATTATTGTGGCCAAGATAGACACAAAGCCCATGCCTACTACACTAGTACAAGTTTATATGCCAACTAGCTCTGCAGATGATGAAGAAATTAATGAAATGTGTGATGAGATAAAAGAAATTATTCAGATAGTGAAGGGAGACGAAAATTTAATAGTCATGGGTGACTAAATTCGTCAGTAGCAAAAGGGAGAGAAGGAAAAATAGTGGGTGAATATGGATTGGGGCTAAGAAATGAAAGAGGAAGCCGTCTGGTAGAATTTTGCACAGAGCGTAACTTAATCATAGCTAACACTTGGTTCAAGAATCATAAAAGAAGGTTGCATACATGGAAGAATCCTGGAGATACTAAAAGGTATCAGATAGATTATATAATAGTAAGACAGAGATTTAGGGATCAGGTTTTAAATTGTAGGACATTTCCAGGGGCAGATGTGGACTCTGACCACAATCTATTGGCTATGAACTGTAGATTAAAACTGAAGAAAATGCAAAAAGGTGGCAATTTAAGGAGATGGGATGCGGATAAACTGACTAAACCAGAGGTTGTGCAGAGTTTCAGGGAGAGCATAAGGCAACATCTGACAAGAATGGGGGAAACAAATACAGTAGAAGAAGAATGGGTAGCTCTGAGGGATGAAGTAGTGAAGGCAGCAGAGGATAAAGTAGGTAAAAAGACGAGGGCTGCTAGAAATCCTAGGGTAACAGAAGAAATATTGAATTTAATTGATGAAAGGAGAAAATATAAAAATGCAGTAAATGAAGCAGGCAAAAAGGAATACAAACGTCTCAAAAATGAGATCGACAGGAAGTGCAAAATGGCTAAGCAGGGTTGGCTAGAGGACAAGTGTAAGGATTTAGAAGCTTATCTCACTAGGGGTAAGATAGATACTGCCTACAGGAAAATTAAAGAGACCTTTGGAGAGAAGAGAACCACTTGTATGAATATCAAGAGCTCAGATGGCAACCCAGTTCTAAGCAAAGAAGGGAAAGCAGAAAGGTGGACGGAGTATATAGAAGGTTTATACTAGGGCGATGTACTTGAGGACAATATTATTGAAAGGGAAGAGGATTAAGATGAAATGGGAGATACAATACTGCGTGAAGAGTTTGACAGAGCACTGAAAGACCTGAGTAGAAACTAGGCCCCCGGAGTAGACAACATTCTATTGGAACTACTGAGGGCCTTGGGAGAGCCAGTCATGACAAAACTCTACCAGCTGGTAAGCAAGATGTATGAGACAGGCTAAATACCCACAGACTTCAAGAAGAATATAATAATTCCAATCCCAAAGAAAGCAGGTGCTGACAGATGTGAAAATTACCGAACTATCAGATTAATAAGTCACAGCTGCAAAATACTAACGCGAATTCTGTACAGACGAATGGAAAAACTTGTAGATGCGGACCTCGGGGAGGATCAGTTTGGATTCCGTCGAAATGTTGGAACACGTGAGGCAATACTGACCTTACGACTTAACTTAGAAGAAAGATTAAGAAAAGGGAAACCTACGTTTCTAGCATTTGTAGACTTAGAGAAAGCTTTTGACAATGTTGACTGGAATACTCTCTTTCAAATTCTGAAGGTGGCAGGGGTAAAATACAAGCAACGAAAGGCTATTTACAATTTGTACGGAAACCAGATGGCAGTTATAAGAGTCGAGGCACATGACAGGGAAGCAGTGGGTGGGAAGGGAGTGAGACAGGGTTGTAGTCTCTCCCCGATGTTATTCAATCTGTATATTGAGCAAGAAATAAAGGAAACAAAAGAAACGTTCGGAGTAGGTATTAAAATTCATGGAGAAGAAGTGAAAACTTTGAGGTTCGCCGATAACATTGTTATTCTGTCAGATACAGCAAAGGACCTGGAAGAGCAGTTGAAAGGAATGGACAGTGTCTTGAAAGGAGGATATAAGATGAACATCAACAAAAGCAAAATGAGGATAATGGAATGTAGTCAAATTAAATCGAGCGATGCTGAGGGAATTAGATTAGGAAATGAGACACTTAAAGTAGTAAAGGAGTTTTGCTATTCAGGAAGTAAAATAACTGATGATGGTCGAAATAGGGAGGATATAAAATGTAGACTGGCAATGGCAAGGAAACCGTTTCTTAAGAAGAGAAATTTGTTAACATCAAGTATAGATTTATGTATAAGGAAGTCGTTTCTGAAAGTATTTGTATGGAGTGTAGCCATGTATGGAAGCGAAACTTGGACGATATATAGTTTGGACAAGAAGAGAATAGAAACTTTCAAAATGTGGTGTTACAGAAGAATGCTGAAGATAATGTGGATAGATCACGTAACTAATGAGGAGGTATTGAATAGAATTGGGGAGAAGAGGAGTTTGTGGCACAACTTGACTAGAAGAAGGAATTGGTTGTTAGGACAAATTCTGAGGCATCAAGGGATCACCAATTTAGTATTGGACGGCAGCGTGGAGGGTAAAAATCGTAGAGGGAGACCAAGAGATGAATACACTAAGCAGATTCAGAAGGATGTAGGTTGCAGTAGGTACTGGGAGATGAGGAAGCTTGCACAGGACAGAGTAGCATGGAGAGCTGCATCAAACCAGTCTCAGGACTGAAGACAACAACAACAACATTTGTAGTCTTACTTTTTCTACAACTCTTTAAGAATTGCTGTTTTTTTGCTATGGTAATATCCCTAGTTAAAATTTCCAGATCATTTGCAAAGGTGAGTCAATCTACCCTAATATTACTTCTACCTAACCTGGTTGACTTTTGCTCTTGCCATTCTGTAATTGCGTTTCCCAAAACACAGTTAAACAATACTGGGGAGAGTCCATCTTCCTGTCTAACACCAGTCTTTATATCAAATGGATCAGAAATTCCTCCCAGGAATTTAACTTTAGATCTAGTATCAGTTAAAGTTTGCTTAGTCACTGTTAGTTGTATAATCTAGCCCTTGTCCCTTTAAAATTTGGAAAAAAAAAATTACAGTTAACTGAGTCATAGGCCTTCTTAAAATCCACAAATGTACATACAATATTGTTACTAGAAATCCTTAGGTGCCTAACGTATAGTTTCAATCTAAGAAATTTTTCCGTACAGGATTTCTGTGGTCTAAATCTGCTTGGTACTCACCAATTTTGGGTTGTAATTGTTCATGGTCTCGGTCAAGTAAACACTGCGAGATAATTTCGTATATGACCTGCAGAAGAGAGATTTCTTGGTAATTATTAACATTGGTTCTATCCCTTTTTTAATGCAGTAGGTGAATTAGGGCAGTTTTCCAGCCCTCAGGTATTTTCTTAGTTTGCCAGATATGTCCTATTACCTGAGTTATGTCTTATAGTGTCAGGTCCAGCTGATTTTAGTAGTAATGCAATTATACTGTTTTCTCCAGATGCTTTATTGTTTTTAAGTATCATAATTTGTTTAGTTATCTCAATTTCTTTAGAGTTAAGGTTGGTGTTATTAGTTTGCTGTTTGGTCCCTTAGGAATTAACACACATTTGAATTTGGTTCTGGACAGTTTAATAGTTTTTTCAAAATAATTTTCAAGTATCTTTCAATTTTCCTGGTTGCTCAGAGCCAAAGTGGCATTTTCATTTTTGAAGCAAAGACTTTGAGGTTGGTAACCGGTTAATTTTGTTTTGAGTGTTTCAGAAAAGTTTCTTGTATTGTTCCTTTGGAAGTGTTTTGATTTCTAAATGTTGAGCATTTTCATAGTTTCTTTTAATCTGCCGGAGAAATTTGGAATTTTTTTTTTCCCATTCAGGAAAGTGTTGTATGTATTTTCAGTTTTGTTACTATTCCAATTTTTGAATGCCTTGTGCCTAGACTTAACTGGTGTTTCACAATCTGCAATATTGTTGTTTCTTTCAAAGTGGAATTAATTTTGGGCTGTTTTGTTCAACTTTTCTTTTAGGATTCGCCCAATTGTTGGATTGTTTTTCATCAAATTCGCTTGTTAGAGGTGGGGTTATTGTAGCACTATCAAATTTAGGGATAACATTTTCTGTTTTGAAGATTTTTTGAGGTTGAAGTTTTATTTTTATTCACATTAAATAGTGGTCAGAATCAGTATTAGTTCCTTTTTTTAACTTGGACATTTAAAATTTCTTTGTAATTGGGTTATTAAATTACTACTTGATCGATTTTAAATTCCTCAATAAATGTGTTGGGTGCCCACAAAGTTTTTATGTTTAGAAACTTTTTTTTACATGATTTTTAAGGTTACAATTTTTGCATGTTTCAACAAATCTTTGGCCATATTTGTTTGTCCATTTACGTGCAGGAAATCCACCTACTGTTTTCTTATACTTTTTCTCTGCACCAAATTGAGCATTAAAATCATCCATTAAAACTTTAACATGGTCTGAGGGAATTTTCGAGGCGATGCTTTCAAACATTTCCCAAAGCTTCATTAATTTCTTCAGGTGTTTTATGGTTATTCTCATTGACTGGCATATGGGCATTAATGAAAGTGTATGTTCTGATTGCGCTTGTAACAGAAATTGTCATAAGTCTTATCATTAATGGGTTTTACATCTGTTATTGAATGTAAAATATTTTTGGACACTGCAAAAGCAACTTCCAGAGTGGTGTATTATTGAGCATTCTTTTATCAATTTTACTCTTAAAAATACGAGAACTGCCTAAATCTGTTGTGTTATTGACCATCATTCATGTTTCTTGAAGTGCTAAAATGTTCTTTTAATGTATCTTCCAACTTATAAAGGTTACTTGGTTGCAAAAGTGTTTGTATGTTAAGTGTTGCAAAAAATGTATTTGTTTTGGTTTGAAGTTGGCCGGAGGACCCCAACTTCCTCTGTTTAATTGCGTTGCATTCTAGCCTGGCTGCCCCAGAATCTGAAAGACCAGTTGCTTCAGTAATACTAGTGGTGGATTAGACCACCTGGGGTAATATTTGATTATCGAAATGCTCCATGATGATTGTATCTGGAATCGGGTGGGATTGAGAGACTCATTGAGTGAACTCATAGTGTTAAGATGGGAAAGGTTAGTTCCAGAATTTTTATTCTGTACTTGCAGCTGTCCACCAAATATGATGGAACATTCACTAAGTGCCATCTGTGACCAGTCCAATACCCTGGGCAAGGTCAGCTTCTTAGACTTTTAGTTACAATGTCTTGAAGCTGTTTTACTTTTGAAAACTTTATGCAATTAAAAGAATCAAAGACTGTAGTGCATACTGGTACTTTGTTTAAGGAAACTTGAGAATTTTTTAAAATTGTATTTGCAATGAATATGTACAAAAAACTAGGATAATTATGGTAGGACATAGAATGTGGGGAGGGGAGGAAAAGGGAGAAGTCCAGGAAGAAGGGGATGGGCAAAAGAACAAGAGTATTACGTCATCTAACCTAGGCAGTCAAAATGTGGTGCTATAACTCTGTCTGTCAATTTAGGATTTGCTGTTGAAAATACTAATGGATCGCCTAATTTCAAACTCTAGTAAAATTTTTAAAGTGTGACCCCTGTTTTCTTTAAGTAAAATGTTTTACGTTATTAGGGAGATTGGTTATGGAATCTTTCTGCTCACAGCAGTGAGTACTGAAGCCAGGCTTCGAGCTAGAAACCCCAAAATGTTCTGTTAATGTGGCACTAAAGCTCCTGCCAATTTGTCCATGGCACCACGTGGGTCAGTCATTGCAAATTATACAATGCACCTCAGTTGTATTATATTTGGAACGAGTGGCGTAATCTCTGTGTGTCTGTACTTTGTACCAACATTGGCGGTAATGAAGAATGCCTGTTCAATATTTTTGGAGCACAGCTATATTGCAATCGTTCCTGAAATATTGCCAAAATGCCGCGTTTTATGATATGTGGTTCCAGTGGTCTTCGGCCTACAGCATTGATAAGCAAGCTAGCCATTGGGTTATCTTTCTTTATCTCTCTGAGGATACCTTTATTAATACCATTGACAATCTGTCATGACCAGTTTTATAGGCAGTGTACTGTGTAATTTTGCACTCTGTTGAAAGCTTCCTTTGACAACGAGACATTATGGAGCCTGTGTAGAAGCAACATGAAGGCTGAAGCCTACTACTTATTAGAGTGATCAGAAGAGCTGTGAATCAGTATGTCAGTGGTGATTGCCTTCTGTAAATATCAAATGCAATTTCAATGGTGATTGCCTTTTGTGAATTTCAAGTCCAATTTAAGTACCACGTAAAGTAATATTAAGACCCTGGTATTGTGATGATTTCACATACTTTACCGTCCCCCTCCCCGCAATTCTGCTGAGCAGTAAATTGAATTCTCATTGTGTAACAACTCAACTTTCTCACAAACTGACAACATTTCTTGTGTTACTCATTGAAAAGAACAGGAATGTCAGCTATGTATCTATACTGAGGTACGATCTTGCTAGCATATGTCGAAAAGTAAATTATGGCATTAGACTCGGAAGCTGTCGTGAATATATTGGCGAGAAAATGTGATAAGAGGGATCCCATTGCAAGACCTTTTTTTGTAAAAAGATATCGAGGGAGACCAGATTAGTTCCTGAAGGTATGAAAGTTTGTTAACTAACTATCCCATGTTGCAAATGTTAGAGCAAATCAGGTGGCGATATAGCTGTTGAGGTACTCTGCGATCCCAACCCCGTACAGGCGTTAACAATTGGACAAACTGGAAAATCAACTTAATGGTCTTAGTCAAAGCCTGGAGTATTGGTCCTGCCAGTTTAATAGGAGCAATGTTCTTACTGAATGGATTTTGAAATTTATTGGTTGTATTAAGAATCTCTTTTAAACTGGTCATATATCTATTCATAGGATCTAGATTAGACTTAGTAATTCCATAATCTGTTAAGAAGCATTGCACTGTATTCACGTAATGATTTTCACATAAAATAATGTCTGTTTTCCCTTGTCTGACTCGGCAATTAGTGCTTGATGCTTATAGAGTTTTTTTGTTGATACTATCCAAAATAGCCCCATCGCTGTAAGTTGTTCCTTGACTAAACCAGAACCATTGTATTACGTACAACCTCTCAGTTACGTTACTTAGGCTAACAGCTGCTTCATTACTTTCACCTGTGGCTGTGGCTATATTGCCACCATCAAGTGAGGAGACAATGTGGGAGATCAACGAACTGATCTGTTGTTGATCGGTCACATTATTAAAGCGGTGAAATTATTAATGTTGTAGGACATTCCTTTTTCTAAAAATATTGTTTCTTTCTCACTGAAATTAATATCAGAAAGGCTGTGCACCCTACGATACAAATCAGAACCACACTCAGTGACATCCTGTTTAACAATCTGGTGCCCCTTATTAAGTAACCTACTTAGTTTATTGATATGTATAGCATTCATGCATTCTTTAAACTGTACCACTGCATCTTCAATGTGTTCATGGGCCCAGTGATATACTCAAGCTCTTGGACTTGGTTCTTAGGTTGAGTTGTGGTAGATTTGGGGTACCAAAGTCGGATTCGTTATTTGCAGAAAGGCAATCACCACTGACATAGTAATTCATAACTCCCCCAACTGCTCTATCAAGCACAAGACATTAGCTTTCAGGTCATTTAGATGCACGCTCCGTAGGGTCCCATTGTCAGAGGGAGCGTCTGTTAACATGTTCTTATTATACAGTACATAGCCCATAAAAATGGTTATAACAGTGAGTTCATGAATGGTATTATCGGGGTATTCTCCGAAAGATAAGGAAGCTAACCCAGTGGCTAGCACCCACATCAATGCTGCTTGTACCATGTATCATAAAATTCCAAATTTTGGCAATGTTTCGAAAAAGATCAGAAGGCAGTTGCACTCCAAAGATATTGAATCATCTTTACCTCTATGCTGGTAAAGTTGTTACAAAGTATAGGCTCAGAGAATACTCTACTTGTTCCAAATACAATGCAACCAAGTTGTATTGTACCACTTGCAATCATTGTTACATGCTGGCAGGAACTTTAGTTCCATGTTTAAAGAACAGCTCAGATTTTCTAGCTCAAAATCCACCTTAAGTACTCAGTTTAATGAACATAGGCATTTCATCACCAATCTTCCAAGTAACTTAAAAATTGTACATTGAGAAAACATGGATGACACTGTAAACATCTTACAGGAGGTTGAAATTATGTGATCTATTATTTGCTTTCCACATTAAACCCTTATTCAACAAACAGAGTTACAGTACCAGAGAATTTTGGTGTTGCAAATTTCAACTACCTAAGTTAGATTTCAAATATTAACTATAATTTTAAAAAGTATCAAAATTCAATACAGTCTTGGATTCTTTTAATGTGCAAGGTTTTTAAAAAATCTGAGTTGTGTGGTTTACATAGAGGACACTGTAAGCAGATCTGCTCCTTTGCCCTAACACGAGGGCTGTCCATAAAGTAAAGATTGTGCCCCATGCCCAGTGGTGAGCCTCCACCCCACCCTCTGCCCACACAACCACTGTCACAAATGTCTTAACAGATCCTCACCCTGTCTCAGTGTGAAGTGCTGCTACAGTCGCAGGCTCGAATCCTGCCTCGGGCATGGATGTGTGTGATGTCCTTAGGTTAGTTAGGTTTAAGTAGTTCTTAGTCAAGGGTGCTGATGACATCAGATGTTAAGTCCCATAGTGCTCAGAGCCATTTGAGCCACATCATCACCAATGATGGCAGGCATATCGAACATCTCATAACCTAAATCCGATTATCTTTAGTAACGTTTACATGTTGAATGAAGTGTGTGCATGCCATAGTTCGTAACTTAATTTATGTGTTTTTTTTTTCATATAGTTCAGCAATTGTCACCCTTTCATTCCATTACTTGTCATCAGGCAAATCATCATCATTATCCTGTTACTTATGTATTCTTCTAGGGTTTGTTTTTCTATTATACCCACTCCATTTTTTGGCTTGTTGTCTGCTACCCCAATAAAATGTGTATCCATCCCTCATTTTTTTCCTTCATTAAGCCCCAATATTTCTACATTCCATGTATCTGTGAAATCTATTGGCTCTTGTTCCTCTTGAGTCAGTGTCATCACATTAGTGATGCCCACCTATGATGTATCTCTGACTTGTCGCACACTTCTCACAGTTCCCCCAGCACCGCAAGAATTGTGCAATGCATGCATGGTATGCCGTAACCTTTGCTGGGGCTGGTTTTGAAGTACTGTTACATATATGGGTTGTTATAACGAGATAGCCATTCCCTGAGGCATTTTAGAGCTACTGCCAGCATAGATTTGGGCCGCTCCTGACATGAAGAACAGATGCCTTTTGTAGCCACTCATTTTGAGTGCAGGCGCTATAGGAAATAAGATTCAAAGACAGTTCTTGTGCTTTTTCTATCATTGAAACTTTTGTATTTTCTTCCACTTTCAAAACAGTTAACTGTCTTCACAGGGTGTATACGCTCAGAGACGACCAGGAAATATGGAAAAAGGGGGGGGGGATTTTTTCATCGTGGAGCCAACTGGGAAAAACATGGGAATTTTTTAGAATTCCTGTAATTTCTCGTGTTATTCTAAAGTTAAATTTTTGTAATTTTGACTTGTAAGAACTGATAAATAGCTAAATGTGCCAAAGGACAAAGACAGTGGAATACTTCATAACATTAAACACCTGCCGACTAGCGTGACGTCACAACTGTTCACATTATGTTCGTTTGAGCAGTTGAGTTGCTTATGGGCAGTACTTTCTCCCTCTTTGGGCTAATTGAAGTGTGGTCGTTAGCTGTATCAGCAATAGCAACAAGCAGCCAGATGCTCCTGGGAAAAATTCTTCTGGCGCGCCCAAGCTGCTGAATTCACACATGCACATAGTAGTCTGAGTTGTAGTGTGGAGTGGGCTAGTCTCCATGTAAACTGTGTTTATATTTAGTGATTTTGCTGTTTTCCTTTTCATTTACACTTCTCACCGGACCAAGCGAGGTGGAGCAGTGGTTAGACACTGGACTCGCATTCGGGAGGACGATGGTTCAATCCCGCATCCGACCATCCTGATTTAGGTTTTCCGTGATTTGCCAAAATCGCTCCAGGCAAATGCCGGGATGGTTCCTTTCAAAGGGCACAGCCGACTTCCTTCCCCCGTCCTTGCCTAATTCAATGAGACTGATGACCTTGCTGTCTGGTCTTCTTTCCCAAAACAACCCAACCCAATACTTCTCACATCAAATGAAAACTCAACAAATTTATGTGGTTGGAAGCTATCAAATGAATTAAAATACATTCACATAATAGCAGAAGGATAATATAGTTATTGGTTTGTTTCCTGATTTTATTTCCACATTTTTTGGCTGTCAGTCGGCTTGCACAACAATGAAGTTATTTTTGTCGTTTTGCTGATCTTTTCCTCAGAGGCAATCAATTTATTAGAAGCGAAGTGTTTCATTCCACACCATTGGCTAGTTTCTACAGTTCGCTGAATTTCAAGTGCATATTTTCATCATCTGGTACGTATGATGTTATGCCATAACTAAGAACCAAACATGAGAATACAGTAGTGGTACTCCAAGAAAATATGCATCCCGAAAACTGCACTGAAAAGCTTAATGTTAGGTTGGGGCCTACTTCATTGTGACTCTGGGCATATGAATTTGCAGTTTAAGCCGAATTATACATTTTAGTATGGTTTATGAAATTTCAGTGCTCTGGGAGTATTCTCTTTCTTTTATGACGTCATTTAAGATCTCTCAATATTATCTGGCACTCTCTGGCAACTGCTGAATGAAGGTATTTGTAACAGGTCATACGAAAATATTGCAAATGGTGCTTTGAAAAACATTAGTTTCAAAGTAAATTTCCTTTTACGCAAGATGGAATTATGTGAAGTATGCGAATGTGCAATGAATTTCTTAAATCACGGAGCCTTTGAAAACCACACCTGGTCATTATTTAAAATTTTACTGGCAGATTTGTGTGATGTACCTGAAAGTGTAACACGTGCAAAAAAAGACCATTATTATATATGGAAACTTAGCTTTTCATGTAGCTTACTAGTGTTAAAGACCAACACTATATGTGAAAGCTTAACTTTTCTTGTACCAACACCACATACTTTAATTTAAACAATTTACTTTTCCTATTTGTGTGTTCACAGTACTTACGTGATGTTGCTGTTGTCATGTGTCCTATGCTCTGAATATCTGCCGTCATTGGCCTGTGAGATCACGTGACCTAAGCTATTATTGACTTAACAAAAGAGTATGTTAATCTCAATTTCAGTGCTTCGGAAACTAATGTGCTGTTTCGAATCTATTGTCGTAATATAAATACAAAAATATGCAGCATAAATGTTGCTGCACATCACAATCAAAACTTTATGCTGAGTTTTTTGTTCTGTGAAGTTCCATGCTTGAGAATAAAACCTTTACCATTCAGAGAATTAATACTTTTATAGCTCCAAGGGAAAGTGTACTGCCGCTTACTGTGGAAAAAATGTGTGTTTTTCACCTTGGAAGAAGTATATTTTCATGTGGGGGGGGGGGGGGGGGGGAGTGCATTTCATTTTTAAGCGGGAAATCTGGGATTCTCTCTCTCTCTCTCCCCCTCCCCTTCCCCCTCTCCCTCCCCCTCCCCTCTCCATGTATCCACCCAGCTTCAATTAACTGATAGCAAATATTGAGTAACAGTAAAAAAGTCAAGACCAGGCACAGTCTTGCATTGCAACGTTAGCAACGTATGAATTTCAGGATCATAGGAAGTAGCAACATTCAGTTTCTATGTATGTTTGGTTTCATCATATCCATAATTCATTGCATTACCCTTCAGGTTGCTAATTGAATTAATGTTAGTGCTGCACTTCCAATAACCCTGATATACCCAATTCAAGTTTAACTCCTCTTCTAATCTCCCTCTTTTTTTTTTTGGGGGGGGGGGGGGTGTCCGGTCTGTGGCAAAAGTTTTGCAATTTATTGTTTCTAAAGAAAATATAGACACAATAGTGCTACTAAGGACCATGTTATTCCTTCTATAGCCAAACCTCATGTGGCAAGGTGCTTGCATGCCCAGTGTTATTGCCTGAAATCCCTCAGTCCACTACTAATATTCTTTCACTCTGGCTGGAATACTGATATCCAAGTAGCTTACATATGCCACCACATCTGCCATTTTTAAACTAATTGAATGCCTACACAGCCTCTTATGTGATACTGTCTTGTACAAGTCACTCTTTGTGGATATACATAGCTTAGAGGGTCATAGACATAGGCTCAGCAGTGTGTGTCAGTGAGCAGCTCATCCATATTTGTTCCCCAAAAGGGATTTATCACTTATCATTGCAGTATGGTTACTAATAACGGGATCATGTGAATGCCTGTATTTGACTCTTGAATTCGTGTTCGGTCCTTGTAATCCTAACTAAAATGTCAACAGGCATCCTCCTGGTTCATAGAGGAGTCACCTTTTCGTAAAAACAAATAATGCAAATATTAGATAATTTGTTACTTTCATGATGAACCTACAGGTATCTCCAATGCATTATGGACATATCAAAATCAGAAAGAAAATTAAATTTGTCAAATTCGTGCAATCTCTTTTCTCTCGGAGGTTGTAGTGACTTGCAGATTGCCACTAACCTTAATAGCCCTGTTGCATGGATGATTCGTTATGAAAATTGTTTATTGGTGTTATTACTTATAATGGCTTGTCATAAATTTTTAAGTATCACTTCCAGAAAATAGTTACCTAATTATTTTTTTGTTGCAGGTACATACCTGCACTTCTGAAATTCATGCTCCGTAGTACTGTAACCTGCCCCAACTAGAATGAAAACGAAAAGGTGTAGTTCGTTGATAAAAGATTATTGTGCATTCACTAGAAATTTTGAAGCCATTTAAGGCCAATCCAGAAAGCTAAAGAAGTCATCTGGATTTTCGTGGCACAACTGCAACATTTCCATTGCTGCCAAAAAGGATTGCTGTTCATTGGTCCGCATCATTTTGTTTTGGATCTGTTGTGGCATTTCCAGTACTTTGAAATTTCGGTGTGAACCCGTACTGGAAAAATGTACCAGCAAATGAACAAACATTCAATTCTGCAACCCCCCCCCCCCTCCTAATTTATATTCAAAGATACAGTAATCAGATATTTAATGCAACAACTCTCATTTTCCCCTCTTCTTTTGGAAGAATTTTTCTTCGGGAATTTCTTATATTGTTCATTGAACTTAGTTTTGGGCACTGCAGTTACGAAGTGAGATATTTTTTTTAACTGCATTATATTAAATTTTCTATGAATTTCTTTCTGTTATATAGTTTTACAAGGGAGCAAAGAGAGATCCTCGTGGAGAATTAAATAAGAATTTTATATATTTTGGTGTCGTTGTTTTGGCTTAAAATGTATGTTTGTGGTGTATTAATCTTTGGATTTTTGCATTTGTAGAGTGGCAGTTTGCTCTTAACCGGCATGCTGTTGTTCTGCGGAACATGCTACTACCATGCGTTAACTGGTAAAGATGAATTGCGAAGACTTACACCCATTGGAGGATCGCTCCTTATTGCTGGTTGGCTTGCCATGGTGTTATAAGCAAAGGACATGGATAAAAAGGACAAACAATGTGAATGGTTTACAGCCAACATTTTATTGTTTTCAGAATCTTTTGTTTTGTTAGTCTTTAGTACAATAATTCTCACTACAGGAGTGTAATCTGTTTAATTACTGACTATTGTTAATAAAGTTATTGTTTTGATATTTTATAATTGTTAACATATTTATCTTCTCCCAGCTGTATTGGATGTAAACACAACTTCATTAATTGAAATAGATATTTTCGTGTTAATAGTGAATGTCGAAATTTCCTGACTCATTGGCATATTGCTGTAACTCTTCAATATTACGGTAGGCACTGAGGATCATTGATACCATATACCAGGCTACAGACTTGGTACTCCAGTGTTTTACTTGTGTTTGTTGAGCATTTCATATTCCATCACAGTATACATAGATTCCATTTACAATGCTATGAAAATATTTTGTATGTATCCTTCCTATATGATTAAATATTTGTAACAATAAAATGAAAAGACCGTAACCAAGAAGCCTTTGCTACATTGTTTATCTTTTGTACTGCCCATCTTACAAATTAAGTAAAGTGTTCCGATGTATTCATAATTTTGATTTTGTGGTACATGTTTTTGTAATGACACTTTTCGCAGATATCATTTAAGCAGATGCTTCATTCTCTTGTATATTTTTCCAGTGCCCTTAGTCGTTCTACACAAGCTGTTCTGATCAGTTCTGTTTTTGTAGCCTGCCTATATGTGTGTTCCCTGGCACTGCATTACTTGTGTTCTTCCTGATTCGTGTCAGGAATAATAGATGGGAATTAAGAGAGCTAACAAATAAAGAGCAATCAATGGATACATTGGTGAACATCTTCCTTTAAAGACCATGGCAATGGAGGTACCATGTATATTTTCTACGGGTAAAGAACACTAAGGAAGGATGTTTTTAAAGAATTCTCTTTATAGGAAATGGCAGTGGGGAAAAATGAAAAAAGTGACTTGATAGCAGCAGGTCAGTAGATCACACTGAAAAAACAAACTAATTATCTTACATTTGTTTCGCCGTGAGTGTAACTATATACAATTGTGGAGACAAAAGTAGGCTTTTCTGAGTATGAAGTAGAAACTTCATCCTGCACTCAACATAAAGGGAAATCAATTGGAAAAGGCTAATAATTTTTTGTATAATTATTTTTGTACTATGCCAGTCAAAGGAATTCCAGATAACCCAGAGATTTCTCCTGCTTGAAGAGGAGAGAGGTTGTAGTATTTCGTTTCTTAGTTAATCTGTTTGTCTACTGATGCTGGTGTGATCACTTATGTTTTAAAATTTATGTGCCTAAAAAACACACACTGGGTCCACGAAACTAGTTCATCATGATCAGAAAACTGCTTAGTAACAAGAATCATAAGATTGTGATAAATGCTGCTTTTATCATTTTATAACAGTACTATCTGGTACCCATGGCTACACTCACCTATCAGTAGCTTTGTTATGATTATTATGGTTACTAAGCAAGTAAGTATGTGGAATAATGTCAATTGCCTGCCCTCACATGTCGGCCTTTTAGGTAAGCGTAGTTCATGATGTGATGTGTGCACTGCTCTAACCCCTCCCAAGCTCTCCCAACATATGATGCGTCGGCACAGATCGTTCCACAAGTCTCTTGAGTATAGAGTGTGCGTAAGCCTTTAGTACAGGAAGTTACTTTGTTATTACTCAAAGAAACAGCAAGGTAAAGTCAGTGACAAATGCCAAAGAACTTCCTATCATATGAAAAGATGAGTCACAAAAAGCACTTAGGAAAAGCAGAGGCAAAAATAGAAAATAAAATGAACTGCAATATTTTGCACCAAGTTAGATTGGATTTTGCAGTAAATGAGTACAATAGCACCAAAATGCCTATAACATACTGAAAGCAACACTCATGCAAATTACTGTGTGTTTCTTGTATTTTCGGTCGACTCCAGAGAATTTTAATTTTTTAAGGTGGAGTTTCATTAGTGGGAATAGCAGCACTTCGTTATGTAAAAAAATAAATAAAAAAATTGGTGGGAGTTTTAAATGTGTTCTAAATGCTGCTGATGTTTCATTTCAATTCCCGAGAGAAAAGAATAAGAAAAAGTTATGATGTATCATATTTCTTTTCTGTAAATGGTACTGCTCGTACTCTACAGTAATGCCATTGTCATTCGTTACTTAATGGTACAACAAGCTGGTTTATAAAATAGAAAGATTGATATATACATCCTGTTCACTTAAAACTGTTGCACGTGGAAGATGTGCTTCACTCTGAGTGACAAAGTGCCTGATGTAAGAGTTTAAATGTATGCAGAGTTAATAATTTGTCATCTTAGAATAATGTACTGCACTTCATATGGATGTACCAGAAAACACGTTTTTCAAGTCTTGAAATTCATGACTTCCAAGCCAAGAAATCTAAGTTTGTTTATAACAGTCATGATTTTCTGACAGTTGTTATCACCAGCTATACTCTGTTCATCATAAGAATAAACCTGACGTAAACATTACGCCATGTATTCTTCAGAGTTTGCCTGAATATCATTGGATTTCGTTTCACTTGAAGCAGAAGCCAAGTTGTGACCAGTACAGTCAAGTACAATCGTGACCAGTACAGTCAAGTACAATCATAAGGATACGTTTAACTTGGACAGCACATGCTCATCGTCTCTCCAATTAGCCTGCAATTATGTAAGCAGTGCAGTCCAGACATAAAGCTTTGAATGTCACTTAATTTTTAAAGAGAATGAAATAATATTCGGTAAGACTTTAAGCACTACCGCGTGTTTCTTAAGTGACCAGACGGAAAGCATAAAATGTCCTTGTTCTCACCTCTCATAGTATTCTAATTATAAACAACAATGGTGAAAATTCTGAACTTAAACACAGGGTAATTTTTCTGAGCGAGCTATGTGTGATGCAAAACAATACTGCAGTGATTTCACCATACTATTGAATACTGTAGCCACAGAAGATATTAATTACAGTCAGTCATCTGGTAATCTCTTACCTTCATCCGAATCCGAGAAATACATTTCAGTACTGGAACTGTCATCTGCAACGTTGATAAAGAGTCGATCAACAATAGAAGCCACTCGGGCGCCGCATTTTCTCTTTACTTATAACGTATTATTGCCTACATTCGGTAGTGACATATGAAAAAGCTGCATGTGGTGGTTCCAGTACATCCGGCAGCTTAACAGTCTTGTTATTTCTTGGGCCAAATCCCTTAACTTGGCTCCAGATCAGTTCTGTTGGGTTCATATTGTAATGGCACAGTGGCAAATGTAAAAATACAACATTTGTGTGGTGTGCTTGATGCTGTGAAAATGATTGTTTTTCATGCTTATGCAACACTTCTGTGGTGTAAAACAATCGACACAGTCCAAATGAAGAGTATTTAGTTTTTCATTTTTGCCTCCATAATTGTTATTTTCTGTTAGCTTAAGCAACCTTTATTAGCAGTCTTTCATAAAATATCTATAATTGAGAATTTATTTTTGAAATGAAACAAGAAACAAGAATTTCACGTGCAATATTTAATTAAAAATGATGTGCATTATTTATATAAAATGACAATGAATTTTACGGTTACAAGATGTAGGTAATTCAAATTGAAAAAGTAAAAAAGCTGACTCGGGTGAGACTAACCAGCGAGCCATTTAGGTTGATGAGTCACAAAGCTATTACCCCACCACCTCCACTGTAGACTACTATACACTGGTGTTTCATCTGTACTAATACAGTCCCTTGTAAAACTTCAAAGCCGATTGTGTCTGTACATCTGTGACAAACATTAAGAACAACTTATTTCACAGCACTTTTTAAATGTTTTCTACATGGGAATGGGTAGCAGCCTCAGCCACTTTCATACTGCATATTAACAGGGCGACAATTAAAGCACAACAGTGCAGATGCTGTGACTATACATCATTTTTAAAACAAAAACTACAGTGTGATTTTTAAAAAAAAGTTGATAGCTTCTAATACATTTGAATATCTTAAAGTTTCATTTAATGTAACTTAGTGATGATACATCTAATACATAAGTAGGACCTACTTCCAAGAGCGCAACAGCACCAGTATATGTGTGCTATGGCTTCTGATCAATCATCGCGTTTCTGTTTGTTTACATCGGTTTTATTCTTATGGTGAACCGAGTATAGTTCCTGACTTAGTGACGTTCAGGCATAGTTACTCGGTGATTTAAGCTGTGAACTCACATTCTGGATTTGAACACCAAGTAATATTGCAGATTTCCTTCTTGTTCATTCTATGTAAGATTGTTTGCCGTTGTTAATGAGTGTATTGCTGATAATCATCCTTCCATACTTTTTCTTCAACTACACCATTATCTGTGTCACTTACGAGAAAGCTTACCTGCACCAGGAAACCATTCAGCAATATTCCTGAGATGACCATCCAGTTATGCATGCTAATTGTTACGTCATTAGTATTTGTTTCCTGTACTTAAAGCAACCACATAAACCTCAGGCACAAACTGCCACAGTATGAACGAAACTTGGTAGGAATTTCAGTTTGACTGTTGTTTGTTTCAGAATCGGTTTTATAAAAACTCAAGCTTATAAATGTTTGACAGCAAATTTCTAAACAGAACAACACTCTAAAGAAGATTTTACTGAAAACCTAAAGCTGACTGAGCTGCTTGGTAGTAGTCAGTATTTATGTCCAGGAACATTTGAGGGGAGGGATTTTTTAAGTATTCCAGTCATTTTTCTTCCACCATATTATCAGTCAGTTTCCTCCTGTTGATATCAAATGTAAGTATCAGTGGAAATATCCTTTTACTGTTTTTGCATCCAGTTATTGTTATTTTTGCCTTAACAAAAGATTATTTTGAATTACGCTGGTTCCCAAGGCACTCTCGCATTTTACACAATGAAGGTGTAAAGTGGTTTAGACAACTGTTGTATTTCTGTGTAGGAACAGTAATTAGTACACTATTGATAATTTAAATGTTTAAATAAAGGATGGTAGTTACAAAATGTAGATTATGACATGATAGGACACTTATAAGGGACACCATCTTTACAACAGTATTCCCTTCCAGCAGATAGATTTGTGTTGACCCATTTATCACTGCAGTTCTTCACAAATAAATATGCCTGTAAAAAGACAAAAAGAGCTAAAGCATATTATGCATATTCGTTACGTGATATATTTTTTGGATTAAGTGCTAAGTAACTATTAGATATTGGTATACTTGTCAGTGGAAAATATAACTTGATTCACAAATGTTAACTTTCCTGTTGATTAACTGTAGTTCTAAAGTAAGGGATTATCATCTACAGAAAATGTTCCATCTTTGTTTTATTAGTATCACTTACTGTGAAAGTACAATTAAATAATTAATATTTCATCTCTTAATTAATATATCACTTACCCTCTCCTTGTAGCAATCACGATCAATAGAACCACACAAAATAGCTGGGCTATTAGGTAGATGTTTCACAATCTAAAGAAAGAGAAATAATTTTCACATTAAAGGGGACTATTTGCACTTGTCGTTGATACCAGTATTTATATCAATTGACATTTTCTTTTAGTTATTGAGATACCGTCCAATCTTTAGCATTTAACTGGCACAAACTAAAATACTTTAGTGTTTTTAAAATGTTTGATTAACAAACTGTTGCTTTATTTTAACAATTTATACTAAATTTATGTGGAGAACATTAAAGAGGTACTGTAACATATTGTAATGTAAATGAAACAAAATGAAAGTGCGAAGGTGATTTTGTGCTTTTGTAGTTCTAAGAGATTTTACTGAGGCATGCAACACTTTTGACTTGGAAGCATAGTTGTCAATATTTCAATCTGGCTTCATGTATTCTGTGTTACACTCCACAAAAAAAGCGCTGTGCCATTCGATGCTTGTCATTTATAGAATTCATGATTTAACAATATGTCTGCATCCAAAATAATTTAACCTGCTCGTTTGCCAATGCTGAGGGTTATTTAAGACAACCCTGTGGCAAGCCTTTGACTTAAGTGACAGTAACTTTACATCTTGCACAAAAATTTTCACGTCACTATGAGATCTTGCTATTCAGTTTATTTTTACATCACACGGTTCAGAGTTTTTAACCATCTGCACTGAAAACAAAGTTTTAGGTTTTTTGTTCGTTCCTCTCTTAAGGATAAAAAAAGTTCAGTATGCACTAATGTGCAGTTACCATTCTCCTCGCTATATTGCTGGGCATTTGTCTGTAGAAAGTAATGGAAACCAGTAATAGGTTATTATGGTTACCTAGTATTATATTCCCATACTGGCATTACAAAGTTTTGGTCATTTGGATGTGCGCTCTATTATACTTTTAGTTTCTTATGACTTGCTTCATTCAATCTTTGTGTAATTTGAATGACAGTTCTTTTCTGTTCAACCCTCTTTCATCCTTCTTACCCAGTCTCTGTTGGCACAATGCCATTTGTATTATCTTCCTTTTTCTCAGTTTGTTCTCTCATCCTAATCTTTTTGTTTATTTTTTCTGTGTTTACCACTTTCTTACTGAGGCTGGCAAGGAAAACTACACTACAATGAGATAATCAAAACACAAGATACTTATTTCACATGTAACAAAACAGCATAAAAATAAGTAGTCAGTGATCATTGTGGTTACATTATTGCCGTACAGTTAATTTTATGGATGCATCTCAAGCTGCAGTATGAAGTTGGGTTACTGTCTGCCTGATTTGGTTTCTGGGTTTTCATTGATTATGTTGTTTCACATGCTGTGATTGTTCTTTTAAAAATGGCTTGGTCATTTTTTTGTACCTTCACATTGTGTGTTTAATCTGAAATGACCTTTACCTTGGACTGATGGCCTCAGATGTTAAGTCCCATAGTGCTCAGAGCCATGTGAACCTTTATCCAGATTCCAGAAGGATAGTCCAGAACTATTTTTTTTTTTTAGCGAACAGACCTCTTATGTCTAATTGGCAACAAATAGAGGAGAGTAGTTTCAAGGAAAACTGTATGCTGCATCCATTAATTGTTTTGTGTCATTTTCAGTCATAGTGGAGAAAGTGGGTTGCAATCTGGTTTCAAACAACAGCAGAGTTTTGAATAGTTAGTACTATTTGCCCAAAATCAGATAATTCTGTTGATTTGGGACATGAAGTTGAGTGCTAAAACAGTGTGTGGGAAATGGGTCAATCTTAAGGGAAGTAGTATAGTATCTGTTTTTCCCAAACTTAACTATTTCTTAACAATCCAATAGAATGTTAACTTCACACAAAAGGACAGAGAGAAAATAATCAAAAACATGATAATTTATTTCGTCCCTTTCTCTCCAAACTAATCAATCATGCTCATGCAAAATTGTTGAGTGAACTGCTGTATCAGTGTCTTTAAACTCATTTCTGGAAGTAAACATTTATGGCTACAATCATTTCATGCTACTTGCCATTTATAATTGAAAAGGCCTCTAAGTAGTGAATGTATTGCGATTTTGACATCTTTATCTTCTCGCTCATAATTGGACAAAATAATTTATAAACATAGTTGATTAACTGTTAGTTTGTAAATCTGCATAATATTCATTGAACGCACTGCCTCACTAAAAATCTTTGATAAGTTAAAAGTGATTGCTGCATAGACTTTATGTAATACCATTACATTTCACAGTAAGCCAAGTGAGCAGGAGTCATGAGACAAACTCCAGTTTCAGTTTGCCACTAGTTTCTCCTTGATCATGCCAAATTTCATCCACAGCTCTCTCAACCAGCTGTGGAAGTATTATTCCTGAGAGAAAATGACTTATTTTAATGAAATATATTGCTTTCTGTCGTGGATGACAGCAAGATAAACCCTTGTGTCTGTATGTAAAAAATACTGAGATGGATGAATCCCAGTTTGCTGCTGTATTTATATCTTTCCCAGATATAAATAAAACTAAGATAAAAAGTGCAATACCATTCTGAAAATTCTTAAATGAGTGAGTGTTTATTTTGCTATCTTTTCAGTAAGTATTTAGTTTTTTATCCTAACTTCCCTCTCGGTACTGGCTTTACCTAATGTAAAAGCATTACATGTACCATTAGAGAACAATATAGAATTTGTACAGTGATGACATACTGTGGAACTATCTGTACTACAGTTCAGTTGAAATTTCATTTCTTTTCTGGAACACTCTCAGTGCATCAGAAGATTTCTGATGTACTGTTGAATAAAGTTAATTTCATTCAAATGATGTAACCATATGAAACCTATTCTTAAGAAAAAAAAGAGTAAATCTGATATATATTTTCTGAATTTCAAATGTGTTGAAAGATATATAATATAATCGTGAATGACTTACGGTATCAAGACAGCGATTGATACACTGTTTGAGGCCAACAGGTGTGCATGGAAAGGGCACCATCAGTTCATGGAGCAGAGCTGCATTTCCTCGTGGTTGAGCATCACTGCCTTTCACAAATTGTCCACTGAGGAAAACTCCACATGTGCACGGAATGTCTTTTGGGTTGGTTGGTGGAGCTGGAGCTGGAGCTGGTGCAACAGGAGTTGTAGAGGGAACTGTTGATACTACTGTACTGCTGGTGCTGGTAGTGCCTACCATGCTTTCAGCCCAACTAAACAGTATTGACAGAGGAAAAATTAAATTAATGTAATTAAAATATAGTTATTTATACTCCAGCTATATATTTCAATTTTTCTACAAATAAATTAATATGAGTCATATTTTATGGAAAATATTACGAGACTTGTATATTATTATGAATCTTTAATATTTCAATTCATTTATATTTATTCGTACATCATATTTTGTAGAACGTGTCTTGGGGAATCCTTAGGAATATGAAACACAGTTATGACCAACTCAACTGGTGTGTCATACTCCACCTCTAGTGTCATTTGGACATCAGTATGGTCAAGGGGTCTGTGTTTAGTATGTTCCTGTACCAGTTGTTGATGTTGCCTTTTTGTTAGCCACTACTTCACTTTCAAGTAACTCTCCAGTTGTCCTCATGATTACAAGAGCACTTCCCCTTCCAAGGAAAAGTCCTTAAGTCTAGTGGGAATTGAACGTAGTTCATCCGTGTGAAAGTGACATGATGACCACTCAGAGAGGCAGCCTTAATTTAAGACTACTGGTTCAGGTTTTGATACTTGATTGAATTTTTTGTTTGTTTGTTGTAAAGTGATCTTATGTAAATAACAGAAATGCCATTTGAACAAAAGCTTCGGTTCAGGCTTTGGATCTAATGAAATCATTGTTAGTCTACTGGGGAAAATGAAAAATAATATGGCATCAAAAGCATTCTATTTGCACGGGCAAAGTAGCATCTTAACAACAGAGGATGGAGAATGCATTAATAAATGGTACTGCAGAATTAAAACTACTGTAAATTTCTGTGGAAATATTAAAGATGGAATCCCAGAAGATTCTTTATTTGGCGTAGTGATTTACCGCAGACAATGATTCATAATAAGAAAAATACTCTTACACTTACATACTAGACGCAGTGGTAGGAACAGTGAAGCAGGCCGACCCATAATCACACAAAAACTCATGCTGATGAAATTCCTAGGCATTATCCTATTGCACATCACTGCATTAAACAGGTGGCAGAAGCACTATAAGTATTTGCTTAAAATGTGTAATTCCTCACTTAAGACCACCACTGTGTTGACCAGCAGACAGAATTGCTAATAGTCTTGGCTTACTTCCACTTAATCCTGTGACATAATCTACTTGGCAGCTAAGGACAGAGAAATGGTTATTCAACAGAAGTGTGCAGTGAGAAAATTTTGTAAACTAATAGCATATCATGTACTGAGGATAACGACAGTATTGAAAGTAATTTCCATACAGAGTGCATGTTCCTGTCTATGGTTCAGAAAGGCATTTAGTATTGCAGTTTCAAAAGTTTGTAACATGTTGGTGGTAGACACAGACAGGGTATTGGGGATCCTCAGATACAAAAATAAATAAATAAAAGAATACCTCATTAGCCAGTCCTTGTACGATTCGTAATGGTATTTATAACAACACTAGTATTAATAATAAATAGGTTTTAACTTTTCCAATACAAAGATAGCAGTCTCTGGAGAAAAAAAAAGTTTGTATGAAGGTGCAGGTGGAAATAGCTGCTACGTAATGCTGTACACAGCATTGTACCTTTTTACTGAAATAGATGCTTTTTTCTACATATAAAAATTAATTCCCATAGTTATCAGTCTAAGTAGATCAGCGTTAGTTACTATTTGGAGTTAGTGTACTGTACACAAGTTGCCTGCTTCAGCCAGTTAATGTGTAACTTACTCTTTCCAGATCCTTGAGATTTTTGTTCATGGAGGAGTTTACAGAACATGTATTTCTGAATGAATGAACAAAGAAAGTATGAAAACAAATTACTGTTACTGAGACCTACTGCTGCTGCTACTACTGCTACTACTAATTCTACTACTACAACATTGCATTTTCTGTGCTGTTTATGAAGAATAACCATAATCTTTCCAACTGAATCACTTTAGTTAGATAAAAGATATTTACATACCACTGTGCACACCATAAGCACCAAAACAGAAGCCACAGTGTATTCATCCTGAAACAGAGGACAGAAGTTCATAAACAGCAATTGTTTGTTTTTCATGGTAAACATTTTTGAAATAATTTCGGCTTTTGTGTATTTTACAGATACACTGTCTAAGTGAAGCATCCAGAATGGGAAGAGGAAATGAAATGGAAGCTTCACAGGTTGAAAGGATATGTTATGTTATTACAGTGATTACAGAAGCGAGTCAAATTTACAAAGAACTTCACATCATGAGGCCACTGATCAGTGTGATGCTGCACAGCCTCTGGCCAGGATGCATGTACTGATTAAATTGATAGGAGTGTCATAAAGCTGTTATATCCTCCCCTGAGGCATTGTGGCCCACAAATGTAACTGGTCACTGATATCCTTGATACTGACGGTAGGATGCAGTAGATGTCGCATGTTCTATCAGAGAGAGATCTGTGGATTTTGTTGGCCATGGGCGTAGCTCAACATAATGCACATTTTTCATAGAGGCAAGTCCTATGTGTGGATGAGCAGTGTCTTGTTGAAAACTGGCACAACAATAATGTCACATGAGAACGTAGGGTATCTGTAATGTACCGATGTGCTATCAGAATTCCTGAATCACTACCAGCCATGACTGAATTCACCCCTATGACTCTGCACTCCATGATACCCGGAGGAATGCCACTATGCCTTTCCAAAACATCGGTAGAATAGTACCTCTTTCCAGCTTGTCGCCATATTCACTGACAGTGGTCATCTAGGATAACACAGAACTATGATTCGTCACTGGATGCAGTGCAATGCCACTTACCATCAGTCGATGCTTCCTGCTGGTGGCACCACCCTAAACACGGCCATTTATGTTGTGGTGTCAAAGGCGGCCATGCATGGGATGGTAATTCCATAGTCTGACTGCGGCTAACCTCTGATCAATGGTGGAAGATAACACACAATGTTATAGGGAGTCCATTACTTGTTCTCAGATAGTAAGTGCACTGGTTCGTGGCTGTGATGTGCTTATTGCACTACACAGTAATCTTCGCTCATGGTAGTTGGCCAGAAACAAGGCAATGTGCATGCTGTCGTATGCATGCCAGCCATGGATCTATGATATTTCTGAATGGGGCAATTTAAAAAAATTAATTTTTCAAAAATATGTTCGTTTTGTAGCGCACATCTTTCTGGAGAGTTTGATACATAACGTGTGTGTTCGAGGAAATGTAATAAATGTTATTTGGTCTTAAGTATGCAAAAGTGCAGTGCCACACATTTTCACATCAATGAATTTCGCTATGTGGAATTCTAACGTGTATATTTAGTAATGAAAGCCATCAAATCTACACTCATGCTCATAAATTAAGGATAATAGCAGAATACGGTGCCACACAACGTGGCACGACACAGAACTGGTGCTAATAGCATAAGCACATAGGGAACACACACGACACAGCTCTGTATGTCCGTGGTGTTGGTGATACGTTGAGAAAGCCGTTCTGAAACACATGCTATGAAATGCCACTTTTTCCTGCATATGTACCCCGACATAAATATGGAATATGATCATAATGCACATGTACACATGCCCCACAATGGGTTGGCATACCCTTGATCAGGTGGTCTAGCAGCTACTGCAGTATAGCCTCCCATTCTTGCACCAGTGCTTGTCAGAGCTCCTGAAGTGTCCTAGGGGTTTGAAGATGTGCAGCGATACGTCGACCGAGAGCACCCCAGACGTGCTCAATGGGGTTTAGGTCTGGAGATCAGGCAGACCATTCCATTCCCCTGGTATCTTCTGTTTCAAGGTACTCCTCCACAATGGCAGCAAGGTGGGGCCACGTGTTATCATCCATCAGGAGGAAGGTGGGATCCACTGCACCCCTGAAAAGGCAGACACCTAGTGCAAAATGACGTCCCAATACACCTGACCTGTTACAGTTCCTCTGTCAAAGACATGCAGGGGTGTATGTACACCAATCATAATCCCATCCCACACCATCAAACCACGACCTCCATACAAGTCCCTATCAAGGACATTAAGGGGCTGGTATCTGGTTCCTGGTTCACACCAGATGAAAACCCAGCGAGAATCACTGTTCAGACTGTACCTGGACTTGTCCGTGAACATAACCTGTGACCATGTACTGTGTTATTGACACCAGGCTTTATGGACTCTCCTGTGACCAGGGGTCAGTGGAATGCACCTTGCGAATAAACCATGTCTGATCAGTTGTCTGTAGACTGTGTGTCTGGAGACAACTGTTCCAGTGGCTACCGTAAGGTCTCTAGCAAGGCTACCTGCAGTACTCCATATCCGTCTGCGGGCACTCATGGATGAGATATTGGTCTTTTTGTGGTGTTGAACACTGTGGCTGTAGCGCCTGGACGAGTTTCTTGTCTGTTGGAATCGTTGCCATAATCTTGAGATCACACTTTGTGGCACACGGAGGGCCCATGCTATGACCTGCTGTGTCTCACAAGCCTCCAGTCACCCTAGTATCTGCACACTTACTCGCTACACCGTACTCTGACATGCACCAACACACCTCTGCATATGTGGACTGCCGCCAGCGCCACCGTGCGACGACCGCAGGTCAAATGCACCGCGCGGTCATACCTCGAGGTGATTTAAACACGCAAACCGCCCACCAGAGCGTTGTTTCACCATGTATCAGCATTATCCTTACCGTATTTACTCGAGTCTAAGCCGCACTCGAATCTACGACGCACCTGAAAAATGAGACTCGAAATAAAAGGAAAAAAAAAACCGAATCTAAGCCGCACCTGAAAAATGAGCCTCGAAATAAAAGGGGGAAAAAAATCCCGAATCTAAGCCGCACCTGAAATTTTAGACTCGAAATTCAAGGGGAGAGAAAAGTTTTAGGCCGCACCTCCAAATCGAAACAAAGTTCGCCCATTGCAATATAAGACACAATTTAGGTCGAATGAATGACGATACAGCTACAGTAGTTTGGTCCGAGTCGTAAGCTTAGCAGTTACGCTTTACCAGGTAGCCATTGCTATGCGTCAGGCGCTCCGTCCGTATTTATACGGGTACCCTTCCTTTTATTCACGTGCTTCGTCTGGTTTGAATCGATTGCTTATTTTGCTTTGATCTGATAAGTGCTGTTTTCTTTGTTATAGGTGTTTACGTCACTATAACCTGAAAATGCATTACTGTACTGTGTCATGCGTTGTTTGTCGCATGCTAATAGTGCGTGTTTACTGCCTGTCGCCGCTCGCGCCATGGCTTGCTTTTGTGCGCGCTACCGCCGCTTACAAAAAAAAGAGAGGAATCGTCTCGTTAGCGAGACAATGGCAAGAGACTGCTATTTGTTGTTACTTACACTGCTGCTTCTTTTTTTTTTATAATGATCAACAAGAACCAAATAATAGACTGCGTATGATAGAACATGTTCTGAACGAGAGTTAGGCGAAAATTTTCCTCCATTTGAAAATCTTTGCGGCCGCTTCTTTAGTACATCAAATTCTGCACAGAAATTAGAGTCATCTTAGATTTAAAAATCTAGTCAGTTGCCTTGCTTCATTTCTGACTGTATCACTAATAGGCATAATAATAATAATACGAATATAAACATGACACATTACGTATATTCTTCCGCGTTTGCTGTTGTCTCACTCTAGTTTCGTAGTTTATTAGGCAGACAAGATTTAAATGAGATAGCAGCAAACACGAAAGAATACATGGCAAAATGTTTATATTCGTATTATTCTTATGGTAAAGAGAATACTGCATGTGATTCACATTTCATCAGGTTCCTACTAGCAACCATCTCTTCCCACAGGTAGGAAAAAATTCAGAAAGTAGATTTGGCCATATTGACAAACATCCCAAACAGTTTTGCCAGTCAGATTTTCGTAGTACATTGAAATTCTGCTACATTCGAAGATGAACAATACGGAATTTGTATTTACTTCGTTGGATAATGTATGAAAATGCAGTGGTCGAAACTCGGGGCGGAGAAAAAAAGCTCGTCTCCCACTTTTTTTGAAATTTATTTACTGACGCAGAGGTTTTGTGGCTACAAAGCATGCCTGTGTAGCGCTACATATATTCGACGGCAGAAGTTAGTTGTGGCGGCACCTACCAATATTTTTCAGAACTTCCGCATGCTTTCCATTCGATTCTAAGCCGCAGGCGGTTTTTTGGATTACAAAAACCGGAAAAAAGTGCGTCTTAGATTCGAGTAAATACGGTAATGAGTGTATATTCAGAATAGTGGAACTTAAGATGTCCTGTGGTGCCTCTCCTACTCCCAGTCGGCCGGTTTCACATCCTAGCCCCATTTTTCTGTGTTTTTTTTTTTTTTTTTTTTTTTAAGAAAACAAAACACAATTAATATTGGGCGAAAGAATCTATTACCTCATCAAAGTTTGTCAAACGTTTTGCTACATGAAAAATCAAAATGTCGTTGTTTGATAGTGAAAAAGCTGTTAATGCAAACAGTACCCAGGAGTAGTGTAGTTTCTCGATTTGATTATGTCCAATTTGCCACTGTCAGCTAGATAAAACGAAATAGGTCTTTCTAATATTGCAGCAATTGTAACACACACCAAATAAGCGAGACTGTTTGACACAAACGGTCATTTTCACTACCTCATTTACTTAAATAACACAATAGAATTCAATTCACCAAGTGCCAATATCAAATACCTAATAGGCCTACTACTAGCAAAAAATCTTACATTAGGAAATAGCTTCACATTTCACCATACGATCCAGTTTCTCAAAGCATGAGACCGAAAAGTAGTAGTAGTACGAAATTTTTATATAAATTTGGAATCGTCTCATTCTTCCATATAATTCGTGCGATTTCCTCGTTTCTTCTTCTTCCTAGTTCTAACGAACAATGTAGTCATCAATAATTCTGCAACTATTCTTGCCATTGTCAAAACATATTCGCCTGTTAACTTCACTAAACCTGCCAGTAGCACCAATTTAGTTACTCTGTGTTTATTCTACGGTTAGGTGTTATTACGTGTTTGTACAACGGGTTTTCCGCTCTATTACGAGAATAGCGGCTGGTAACCGATGACTGCACAACTTGCCCCTAGTAGTGCAGCGACCTGGCAAAAATTTTCTGTCAAAATTTCATTCCCTTGGATACACCAAGAAGATAATATGTAATCTCCCTTATTTGTTATTCGTGTTAGTTTGTATTTCCACCGTGTTAGTACGAATCTCCGGATTTCGCGAATATTTATAACAACGCGTATCATGTGCACAATCAACCATATTAACAAATAGCGATTGGGATTCACCCGCTTTGGTTTATTCGGCCCAGCTCTGATAGCCCCATCCTCTTATGTCTATGAAAAGTTTATTTCGTGATGGGACGGCGATTCCACTGGCAGGGACATCACGTACTCTATGCACGCATTCAAAAATCAACTTATGATTCGTTCAGAAATCAACTTAGAATATCTCCAAAAATCAACAGAGATACATTTTCTGGATATTCCGTGAATTGATCAGCTAGCAAATGGAGACCCAAATTGAGGCCTCTCAAATCTGTCAGGTGCTGTTAATGTTTTGTTACATGAGTACATGGCATCTCTGTGTTCTTTATAGTGATTACTCAGTATCTGACACTGTTAATGGCCCGTATACACCGCACAGGCCTGGTAAACACACCAAATACTAATGCACTCCAATGAGTGCTCTGTCTGCCACAGAGAATTGCAAATTGAATTTCATGCACTTGCTGAAGGTGTGTACTTGCACAAAATTACATTGACATCTGACCACATTTCTTGGGTGCTTCGCTTCTTTTGTCAGGCAGTGTAAATGAATAACAGAAAAAAGCCCTAATGGTTAATGGGACTAACTTTCATGCCTTATAATTTGATTTTTTTAGACAGTACGGTTCTACAGAAGAATCCTTAAGGATTTTGCAAATAGTCAGATAACGCTGGGGACAAACGTGTCATCTTGCCATACTACAGCTGCCTAGTCTCATAACATGCATCAGTGAATCATGGCGGCAGACATTTCTGACAACAGTACATAGAAATATAAGTGAACTATGCAATAATTTCCATCTTTCGGCAGCCTCAGCTCTTTCTCTTTTTGTCATCAAGTGATCACTGTAGATTGCGTGTAGTTGCGAACTTTTAAGCTATATGAGAGGAAGTTTTCGCTAAATAAATGATTATGGGGGGAAATTATGGCAGAACATGCCTAAAAGAAGTAAGCAGTTGATAAGAACATCCTGAGATATCAAAGACTGTCAATTTGGTAATGGATGGAAGAGCAGGGAATAAAAAGTGGCAGAAAGAGGCCATGGCGTGGCAGTAGTGTGTAGGTTCAAATGGGTATTGGTGTAAGTATGCAGAGATGAAGAGGCTTGCTGAGGGTAGTCTAACATGGAGAGCGAGAGCTACTTACAGACACTTTCATGTCAATATGTTTAGCGGCAGTGGACAAACATGTAGTAAATGATGATTAGCTGCTAAGTTTTCGGGCATTATAATTCTTCAGAAAGATGTAAAATGTGACGTACTCCCTTCGTCCTAGGAGTTTCGAGACAGGTTTTTCATATTTCTGAATTTGCCATACTAAAAAGGAACAAATGTTTTTTATGCTACCTGGTATATGTGCATCCTTGAAATGAACTTGGCCATGTTTGCGTGCAAACTCACTAGGTGGCGGGGTCGTGCTTGCACCCTAGCAACACAATGTTTGGGTTCTTGGCGCTTTAGTTAAGGTGACAAAAGAGACGCTGATTGTGAGCAAAGAGCGAACATTAAGTAGTGCGTCAGGCTCGGGGTAACCCCTAGTGGAACGTGGACGATGATTAAGAAAGCATATGCAGGCAAGGCACTTTCGAGATGTGTTTTGGAGTGGCACAGAAGGTTTCGTGAAGGCAGAGATTCAGAACCAGATGATCCCAGCTCTGGTCGTTGGTCTACTGCACAAAACAATGCAAACGCGCGGCGTGGAAGGCAGTTATTGCAAGAAGACCGTCGCGTAACTGTGCATACGATATCAGAAGAACTTACTTTGAATTGTGTTGTGTGTCAAAAGATTTTATCCGAAGATTTAGGGAAACGGAAACTTAATGCAAAACTCCTCCATCTGCTACCGCGTATCTGGCTAGACATTCTGTTATTGCCATCCCACATCCGCCATATTCGACTGACCTCTCACCTTGCGATTTTCTCTACTTTCCACGAGTGGAAAGGCGACTGAAGAGACACCTTCGTCAAGATATCGCAGAGATCCAATGAACTGTGACAAATCAGCGTACAAGCATCGCAGTTAAAAATTTCCCTGCTTGCTTCCAAGGTCTCGAGAAACGTTGGCCACTGTGTACAGATGGTCAAGTGGTCTACTTCGATAGGAGCTAAGATCATTACTTAGTAAATGCAATTTTCGAGTGTTAAAAAAACCTCTCTTGGAACTTTTTACGCCAAGCAGAGTATACTAAATAGAATCAGTGGATACGACAGTATAACAAAGGTTTTTAAGAAGTTCTGGAAGCTGGATTCAAAAGGAAAGAATAAAGTGTGCATGTAAGTGCTGTAAAATTAAAAAAAAAAGAGTGATACCAGTACATCAAAGCTATTGGTAACTGAAATCCTTATAATTCAGTACAGTCATGGTTTTATCCAATCCCTCTAAGCCTGTATGTGTAATTTGTAGTGTAAATAAGTCCCATGTTAATCACAATTTACGAACATCCTATGCCAGGAAAATTGTACTCCGAAGAGGAAGGCCTCAGACACAGCCAACCGATTTGCTCATATTTGGAACGTTGCATGTGTACATCCTAAAATGAAAGACCAATATATTTTGACTCAATACCCTCCACCCTTATTTTCGAGAAGACCACCTCCAAAGATCATGACGTGCAATCGACTCAAAATCGACGAGTTCGATAAATAATTGAAAACTGAGATATTCTAGCAATGAGCTGGAGGCGTAGCACTTCAGTGTACTATATGTACAACACGGTTTTCTTATGTTTTTACGCCATTATCTCAGGCAAGGAGTTTCAAATCAGACCACAGATTTGTCAACGCCTCGCTACGAAATACATCTCAGGACGTAGAAAATACTGAAGATGTACCGAAAAGGGCAGCACGCAGACGGGGCCACGTGTTACTGGTTTTGATTGTATTGCGTGATCAACACCGACCTAACAGAATGCAAGTATCGCTAGAACATTCAACACACGTTATAGCATAAGAGAGAAAAATGAGCCATTGTTATATCATACACTATCCTTGGTTGTTGTTGTGGTCTTCAGTCCTGAGACTAGTATAATGCAGCTCTCCATGCTACTCTATCCTGTGCAAGCTTCTTCATATCCCAGTACCTACTGCAACCTACATCCTTCTGAATCTGCTTAGTGTATTCATCTTTTGGTCTCCCTCTACGATTTTTACCCTCCATGCTGCCCTCCAATACTAAATTGGTGATCCCTTGATGCGTCAGAACATGTCCTACCAACCGATCCCTTCTTCTGGTCAAGTTGTGCCACAAACCTCTCTTCTCCCCAATCCTATTCAATACTTCCTCATTAGTTATGTCATCTACCCATCTAATCTTCAGCATTCTTCTGTAGCACCACATTTCGAAAGCTTCTATTCTCTTCTTGTCCAAACTATTTATCGTCCATGTTTCACTTCCATACATGGCTACACTCCATACAAATACTTTCAGAAATGACTTCCTGACACTTAAATCTGTACTCGATGTTAACAAATTTCTCTTCTTCAGAAACGCTTTCCTTGCCATTGCCAGTCTACATTTTATATCCTCTCTACTTCAACCATCATCAGTTATTTTGCAACCCAAATAGCAAAACTCCTTTACTACTTTAAGTGTCTCATTTCCTAAGCTAATTCCCTCAGCATCACTCGACTTAATTCAGCTACATTCCATTATCCTCGTTTTGCTTTTGTTGATGTTCATCTTATATCCTGCTTTCAAGACACTGTCCATTCCATTCAACTGCTCTTCCAAGCCCTTTGCTGTCTGACAGAATTACAATGTCATCGGCGAACCTCAAAGTTTTTATTTCTTCTCCGTGGATTTTAATACCTACTCCGAACTTTTCTTTTGTTTCCTTTATTGCTTGCTCAATATAGAGATTGAATAACATCGGGGAGAGACTACAACCCTGTCTCACTCCCTTCCCAACCACTGCTTCCCTTTCATGTCCCTCGACTCTTATAACTGCCATCTGGTTTCTGTACAAATTGTAAATAGCCTTTCGCTCCTTGTATTTTACCCCTACCACCTTCAGAATTTGAAATAGAGTGTTCCAATCAATATTGTCAAAAGCTTTCTCTAAGTCTACAAATGCATATCCTTGGTAGTATATACAAAATAACGCGTTTGTACGCGGCACAATATTCCATCACAGCGTCTGCAAAATTGCCTAGGTTTTCCTATGCTTACGAGAAACTGATGATAAATTTGCTCCTCTGGTTATACACTGTCTAGTCATATTAATGTGGCCACTTGTCAAAAGCCTGAATAACCACTTTTGCAGTGCGGCCCATTGTGAGACGTGCAGTAAAATATTCAGTGATGTTCTGGAAGATATTGACAGGGGGGGCACGTCGACTCCAGTGCCACAGCCATATGTACTAGGTTTCTCGGTTGAGGATCCATGGCGCGGACATTCCCGATCGAGGTGGGCCCTCAGATTCTCGATTGGGTTGGAATCCAGGGAGTTTGATGGCCATTGGAGAACGGTAAACTCATCGTGATGCTCTTTGAACCATTTACGTACACTGTGAGCTGTGTGACATGTTGCTCTGTCCTACTGATAGATGCCGTCATGCCTTAGACAAACAAACTGCATGCAGGAGTGGGCATGGTCCCCAAGGGTAGATGGATATTTGTGTTAATGCATTGCGCCTTCCAGAATGAAGTGATTACCCACGTAATGACGTGAAAACATACTCTTTATCAAAATATCCTATTCAGTAAGTTTCTGAGACTTATTAACGAACGATCCTCCCACCGATTTTACGACAATTGTAGCGAGAGGTTTTGGATTTCGGTCTGGCCCTGTAGATTGGTGAGCCGTGGTTCATGCACACTTATAATTTGTTATTTTAAACATATTTAGAGGTTTTAGCTTTGGATTTAGTGATTGCGTTACTAAAGAATCACCAGAGGACGCATCCGGTTGGAAGGTGAGTTCATAATAGACTATTTTGCTTTGGTCCCCATTGTGAGACGTGCAGTAAAATATTCAGTGATGTTCTGGAAGATATTGACAGGGGGGGCACGTCGACTCCAGTGCCACAGCCATATGTACTAGGTTTCTCGGTTGAGGATCCATGGCGCGGACATTCCCGATCGAGGTGGGCCCTCAGATTCTCGATTGGGTTGGAATCCAGGGAGTTTGATGGCCATTGGAGAACGGTAAACTCATCGTGATGCTCTTTGAACCATTTACGTACACTGTGAGCTGTGTGACATGTTGCTCTGTCCTACTGATAGATGCCGTCATGCCTTAGACAAACAAACTGCATGCAGGAGTGGGCATGGTCCCCAAGGGTAGATGGATATTTGTGTTAATGCATTGCGCCTTCCAGAATGAAGTGATTACCCACGTAATGACGTGAAAACATACTCTTTATCAAAATATCCTATTCAGTAAGTTTCTGAGACTTATTAACGAACGATCCTCCCACCGATTTTACGACAATTGTAGCGAGAGGTTTTGGATTTCGGTCTGGCCCTGTAGATTGGTGAGCCGTGGTTCATGCACACTTATAATTTGTTATTTTAAACATATTTAGAGGTTTTAGCTTTGGATTTAGTGATTGCGTTACTAAAGAATCACCAGAGGACGCATCCGGTTGGAAGGTGAGTTCATAATAGACTATTTTGCTTTGTTAGAAATATGGTTAGGTTAGGTTTTTACTGTGAATGATTACATCCTAGAAACAAAACTTTTCGGTCAATATTCTCTCAAAAGACGTGTTATTTTTATGCGAATAAGAGTTTAAAGATCATTAAATATCAAGACATCGGCTCTGCTTACGTATATTACATGAGTGTCGACTGACGTTACAAGTGCCTTTTGTGTACTTTTTCCCACAAATGGTTTAGTTAGTAACTATCGAAACGCGTTTACAACTTTCAAGTAACAATAGAAAGTAATTATGTGAAGCCTTGTATTGGAAACCTCCCAGAATATCACGCATTTATGACTTAGGCAGCACAATTTGGCAACGAAATCAGTCTACGTTCCTCTACACAATACTACAAGAATTGAGCACTGCGTGGCTGTTGTATCGCGTGGTTAAGTGGTTAACGCGCGGGTTAAGATACGAAAGGATAAGGGTTCGCCCATTGGTGGATGAAAAAAATTTTGTTTTCCTCTACATATATGCAACACGTTCTGAGACATTGTTATTCGTGTAAGTTAAGATTTTTCTGCAATATTTCTTGCATGTGAGAGCGCACTTCCTCAGTAATGATTTCGTGATTTCTGTGCGTTTGAAATACGAAATATGAAATTGTTGGAGATGAAACTGCTGTAAGTGAAACAACCGACAGCGACCTTTATATTTTTTCTTGTCAGAAAAAATTCACCATTTTTTCCGAATATGTAGCGATTTCCGAGTATGCGGTTAGACAGGAATCTAAGAGCACAACTTAAATTGCTGGGAATGTAACTAGTAGCAGTCATGTTCACAATCTTACTTGTCACAAGTCTTTATCTGCGATCGAATCCTCAAAAACAGTAGACAGAGATGAAAGATCTCCGCCGTAATATTTTTAGACTGTAGAACCATATACGAAACATTTTCATTCATGAGATGCATGTTATAAACTTCGACAAACTACAGAAGCTCTCGAAAATGTGTTTTTTTTTTAATTGTGTTTTCAATACCCAAATTGTTGACATGTCATATAGGGAAGTGGGCTACTTAATCATTTGGATCTCTAGGAGCGAGTTATAACCACATTCTGTTTATCTTCTTATTCTATGAAACTCTCAGAATCAATTTTTCGGGTGTTTTTATAGATGTATTAGTACAATGTGGTACTACACACTATTCCTAACTCATTTTCCCGAATGTAATGCCCAAAACACGACGTCAGTGTGAATGAGAATAAGATGACATAATGCGGCATTTACGACAATCTGCAGAATACAGTCAAATAGGCTATCGTTATTATGCATGCATGGAAACATGCGGTCAGAGAAACTGTAAAAATTTTTATGCATTTCAGCTGAGAATCATGGAAATGGATAGTCTGCGCCTGATACTGTTAAGGACGAGGCAAGGGCGATGAAGGCGTGCACGTCAGTTCGACGGAATGGGGCGCCATGCGTTATGGCAACGTAAACAAAATTTTCGGTACTTGGAAGAATAGCGCGCCTGTGTCATCTGCTAGCCGCTTTGTATTCGTGGTGTTGTGCGCGCTGCAGTGCGGAAGCGCGGATCTGCGGCCGCTTGCTTCTGATTGGCTTGCGCGACACGAACCGACAACAGTGCTTCGGTTCTCTAGACCCGAACGGTATCGCTACCGAAATGCATACTGAATAATTCAGGGACTCTAATTCGAGTACTAGACCATTCGGTGCTCTTTGAGTACCGAAACAATGGCGGTCAGACACAGAATAGGCACCCAGGCGCTTGCTGCAGAGGCCCATATGCAGCTCTGTTCGCTGAACCGTCACTGAGGAGACGCTGTTGGTAGCCCCTTGGTTCATCTCGGTTGTTAGTTGCTCAACAGTTGCACGTCTGTTCACCTGTACACATCTCCACATAGTTGTTCACCCCTGTTATATGTTGCCCGTGTTGCGCCACTGTTGCCTCGGCGCTAGTTTCAGATAGTGCCATTTTGCCATGCGCAGTATACTTTAACGACTGCAGCACACGAACAGTGTACAAACTTTACTGTTCCAGAAATACTTCCACCCTTGGCCCAAAATTTAATGTTCATGCCCTTTTGGACGGTATTTAAATTGCTCCATTTCCACATTACGACAATGACTCCACTGATTTCTGCGTCCCTCCCCCAAATCGCTTTATATACCCTTAACTGCTGGTGCTGCCGCCAGCCATCTGTGGTACTTGCATGTCACTGGTCACTGGTCACTTGTCACATCAGTGTGACTGGCCCTTGTAGGAGAGGACAATTATTTAAATGACTCTTTAAAAATGTTTAGGACAATTCCTTCAAGCCTGGGAAATTTTCACACTCAGTTTACAAGACATGTCTTGAGAACGTTTTAAACTATGTGTTGCTGGTAAGTTTTGTCTGACATTAGAGTCCAGGGGTGGACAGAATAATGTCCTCATGTACGATAGGGGAAGGTCGGGTAGCCTCGGACAGCAGGTAACAACGAAACCAACCACACCTTTTAGATAAAACTAGTTTGTGTGTGCTCTCTACATTAAAAACATATGTCAGTCCGTGAGGTTGTAAACATTGAGCGAATTACTTGCAAGTGTGAGTTTTGTTCACAGCAAAAGTTTTTCGTCACTCCTGAAAAATGTCCAACTGAAGTTGGAACGATTTCAACCCACATTTTCAGAGGACTTTTCTAAGCAGCTTTATGAAATCATTAAAGAATTTGATAGTTGTCTGATGCCATTAGGTAGGGAGGAGATTTTGAGTTTAGCATTTGGTCCAGCAGAAGGTCTTAAAATCTCTCAGAGACGTAATAATGTAAGGGAACTGCACGAAGAAACTTCTTTTACGGTTTTAGAAAAGAATATACTGATATTGTTGTAAGGTCTCTTGAGCTGACTTGTACTGTATGGGCTGTTGGGTTCAGTAAACCACAAGCTGATAGTTTCTTTGACGAGCTTAATGACCTTCAAGAGAAATATAGATTTCCTCCCTCGTATTTACATTGCCGGTGAAAGGAGGGTATTACATGTGCATAAAAATGGTAAATCAAAACAAGAAAAAAAACAAGCTGGCAAATTAACATGAGAGTGGGTAGATGAACGACGACGTGTTACTGAAATGGTTGCAGTATTTTAAACAGTATGTTCAGCCAACAGAAATCAGTCCTGTCCTTTTAATTGTGAATAGTCATGCTAGTCATGAAGAGCTGGCAGTTATAGAACATGCAGGTGAAAACGACATTCATATACTGAGCACACCTCTGCACACAACCGCTTTAAGTTAGAGCCTTTGGAAAGGACACATTTCAAACCGCTGAAGGATGCATTTGCAACTACAAATTCAGCAGGAATGAAACAAAATCCTGTGGCTAGAATTAGTGACTGATGTTGCAGTTGTGGAAGAAGCCTTTAGCACAGCAGCTAGGTTTTAACATCGCACAAAACGGGTTCGAACGCACAGGAATTTATCCTTTAAAGCCAGAAATCTTTGCCGACATTGACATTTTTCTTTCACTGCTGACATGGTGCGAGAAGTATTCATTGTATGTAAATAATGTGTCATCGGTTTTATCTTACTGCAAACACCACATGTACGCTGATGACCTCCAGCTGTATCTAAGTATCTTACTACAAATACCACATGTCCGCTGATGGCCTCCAGCTGTATCTAAGTACAAAACCAATCAACCTCAAGACACCTCTTGAGAATATAAAAAAATGGCTCTGAGCACTATGGGACGTAACTACCTAACTAACCTAAGAACATCACACATATCCATGGCCGAGGCAGGATTCGAACCTGCGACCGTAGTGGTCGCGCGGTTCCAGACTGTAGCGCCTAGAACCGCTCGGCCACTTCGGTCGGCTGAGAATCTCAGTACTGACCCGTGTGCACTATCAAAATGGGTACAGGATATAAGATTAAAGCTCAACCCACCCAAAACCTAAGCGGTATTGGTTGGCCATTCTAATCTAATTAACCAGAAATATCGGGACTTCCTGCTATCTTTAACCCTAAATGGGACAAATATCAACTTCTCTCCTTCAGCATAGAGTCTAAGAGTAATAACAAATGAAAATATAAAGTGGACTGAGCAGGTAACTGCTATGTGCAAGAAGGCATCAGTCCTCTCTACGGTCCTAATCTCTCCTCATGCGATTTCCATACTTGTGGAGCACTGAAGAAAGACAGTCGTGCCTCTCGATTTGCTTCAGACGAAACGATGGGCACCTGGGTGCAAACATGGTCCCATAGGCAACCACAAACATTTTCCCATGGAGCCATTGACCACCTTGTCTCACAGTGGGATAAATGTAGTAACAGTTATGGCAATTACTTTTGAAATAACAAACAGTTTATTTACTTTTTATACATTGGTTTCTTTTTTATCTTTCTGCCCCTTTAGAACATGTATAAAGTATGTAAAAAACCTGACCTTTTTTTTGCAATCTCTAACAACAATATGAAAAGGATAGATTGCCGCTCAACAGAATAGGCATCGAGCTGCAGACAGGCGTATTGAAAAGGCTGCAGTTCCTTTAAGCTTTGAGACAAAAGTCCCATTCTCCAAAGAAATACGTTTTTAGCAGAAGTGTTGTGGCAGCCGTGCGGGAAAAATGCGTGAACGAACTACAGCCGCTCACGGCCTGCACAAAACAGCTGCGGCAGTATCCGTGGCAAGCGTGCTTACCGGTAATCAAAATTCTGGCAACGTGTGGCGCCGACTGGCGCGGGTCTCCAGAAGCAACGGCAGTGCGAGCTGAACCACCGTACAGTATAGAAGCGTTTTCTTGTTTCTGTTTCTGCGAGCCGAAGACCACGCGAGTCGAGCTTAACGCCCTCCGCTCACGCGCACGGAAGTTGGTTTGGCGCCCTCCGTTTCCGGTCTTGCTTCGTCGAGTCTGCGAAATAGACGGCGCCCTGCGATCGCGAGGGAAGTTGCTTCCGGACACGCGTACGTTGTCTCCGCGCTCACGCTATCCGACGACGCGCTCTTCACCGAAGAGTGTACACCCTCCTGGATTGGTGTCCGCCGGCCGCGGTGGCCTAGCGGTTCTAGGCGCTTCAGTCTGGAGCCGCGCGACTGCTACGGTCGCAGGTTCGAATCTTGCCTCTGGCATGGATGTCTTTAGGTTAGTTAGGTTTAAGTAGTTCTAAGTTCTAGGGGACTGATGACTGCAGCTGATAAGTCCCATAGTGCTCAGAGCCATTTGAACCATTTGATTGGTGTCCGAGTGGTACTGTTAAGCAAACACAATTTTCGCGATCGCCGGTTAATAGACATTGCGATCTTACTTATCTGTGTCCCTTGTTCATTTGCTCTTTCTTGTAGAATAATTTATATTTTCGGCAAACGTGTACTTACCAATTTCCGCCACATAGGCTACATCCAGAAAAGCAGCGATACCCACTCGTTCCCTTTTCAGTGTTTATATTTTTATGTATGAGGTGTGTTGAAAAATAACGGGGTATTTGTTTTTTGGAAATAATTTTATACAGGGTAATTATAATTAAAGTTAAACTTTCAAAACGCTGTAGAAATAATACCACAGGTCAGAATGAGGTAAAATTGCAAAATGGTTCAAATAGCTCTGAGCACTATGCGACTTAACTTCTGAGGTCATCAGTCGCCTAGAACTTAGAACTAATTAAACTTAACTGACCTAAGGACATCACACACATCCATGCCCGAGGCAGGATTCGAACCTGCGACCGTAGCAGTCTCTCGGCTCCAGATTGTAGCGCTTAGAACCGCACGGCCATTCTGGCCGGCACGTCAAATTGCAACGGAATGTTATCGGAGAAGAGGGAAAACGTATGGCAGATGAAAAAAATAGTGTGAAATTTGATCAATAGATGGTGCTGTACGTGTCAGAATGCATAAATGAAAACACTTGTCATGCGCACGACCCGAAGATCTTCTTGTATTAGCTGTCATGTCACTCGGCTGAAGAGCGGCGTATTGAAGTTAGTATAAATACGCCGGGTACACGGCTTTTCCTCCTTTCGCGTCTGCGACTTTCGCCATGACGGTCTCAATGCACAATCGCGCCTGCTTGTAAAGTTGTATTAACACCCTTCTTGCTATCCATTCAAAATTACCCATGTGCATGAATTGCTTCCTCCTGACCTGCCAGTTAGAGATACCTTTGCTTTAGAATTTCTTGCTCGCATGAAAGTGTTCAATGATTAGCCGTGGAAGATTTTGTGGGCAGACGAAGCCCACTTCCATCTGACAGGATATGTCAATAGACAGAATTGTCGAATATGGGCAACGGAAAATCCACACACAAATCAACCAGTACCACTTCATCCTGAAAAGGTCACTGTGTGGTGCGGGTTTACGGCATCATTTATCACAGGGCCATATTTTCTCAAAGATACAGGTGCTTCCGGTCCTGTTACCTCTACCGTCGACACGGTAAGCGCTGTGAGTGTCTTTTGCGCAACTACGTCATTCCATCTCTCCAACAGCGTTTATGTGTGGATGGGATCATTTTTATGCAACATGGCGCACCTCTGCACATTGCAAATCCAGTTAAGCAGCTGCTGAAGCGCCATTTCAGAAATTCTAGAGTTATCAGCCGCCATTTCCCTGCAGTCCGATCACCTGACCTTAATCCGTGTGACTTCTGGCTGTGGAGCTATCTGAAATATGCTGTGTTCAGTTTTTCGACTGCAAATTTAGCTGCATTTGAAGGCACGCATTGCGCAACACAGTCTGAACGTGAACCCGGAAACACTTCGATCAGTTGTGGAAGATGTTTTTTCTCGATTTCAATTTATATTTTAACACGTTTTGCGCCAGTCACACGGAAATTAAAAATCGGGTTTGATTTTGATTGATCCTTTTTTTGCGGTCTATGGCCTCAGGACAATTAAAAACCGATATGATTGATGCTTTTTATGCGGTTTTTGGCCGCAGGACAATTAAAAACCGATTTTTCCCAACCGATGTGATATGACTTAGCCGTAGTGGATGGGCTTACGTAACTAACAGTA
Organism: Schistocerca gregaria; assembly: GCF_023897955.1. Lineage (NCBI taxonomy): Eukaryota > Metazoa > Arthropoda > Insecta > Orthoptera > Acrididae > Schistocerca > Schistocerca gregaria. The sequence goes on along the minus strand of NC_064921.1, from coordinate 611,588,563 downwards.
TCACACCTGTACACCCATGCACACTGCGTAGTACAGTTTAACGGCAAACGTACACCTTAGGCATTGTTGTAGGATTCATTTCTCATCTGTAGTGGACCATTATTAAATAATGATGCTTCCAGCGCCCATCTATTGCTACATTTTGTAACTATTTATTTTTCTTCTGCCATACGTTTTCCCCCTTCTCATATAATATTTCGTTACAATTTGACGTCATTCTGACCTGTGGTGTTATTTCTACAGCGTTTTGAAAGTTTAACTTTCATTATAATCACCCTCAATATCCACTGCTGGCCATTAAAATTGCTACACCAAGAAGAAATGCAGATTATAAACGGGTATTCATTGGACAAATATATTATACTTGGACTGACATGTGATTACATTTTCACGCAATTTGGGTGCATAGATCCTGAGAAATCAGTACCCAGAGCAACCACCTCTGGCCGTAATAACGGGCTTGATACGCCTGGGCATTGAGTCAAACAGAGCTTTGATGGCATGTACAGGTACAACTGCCCATGCAGCTTCAACACGATACCACAGTTCATCAAGAGTAGTGACTGCCGTATTGTGACGAGTCAGTTGCTCGGTCACCATTGAGCAGACGTTTTCAATTGGTGAGAGATCTGGAGAACGTGCTGGCCAGGAGTGGCAGCTATGCGCAGCCAGCCAGCACGCAGGAGATGGACCTCACACTGCTTTTGTTCACTGGCAGGTCTCCACAGACATCCAACAAACGCAGACATTCTACAAGCGCCTTCGATGCTCCCGTTTTCCGTCGAAGGAAAGTCAATGACAGCTCTCTGCTTGTAGGCACCTCCGTTACAGACGCAGTTTTGAAGGCTACAAATAGTGCCGCCACATATCGGAACTTCATGAAACTATAAGGGCTGAAGCAGGAATATTCCACGATATCCCACAACAAATTCGGCATTTTTTCAAACCTGATATTGGTGGAGAAAAAAATTGTTACATTAGTTATTGAACGCTCCTTATTCAGTAAAAACTATAAGCTTAAGCCTACCAGGAAGAGTTACTTTTCTGTCCACCATCTCGATTTCTGCTGGAGTTTTCAAGACAGGCCCTAGATGACAGCTGTTGATATTCTCAGGCTGTCAAGTATGAATGTTACTACATTCAGAACACCAGTGCTCAAGTTACACAGAGTGTTGCACAAAGAAATAGTTGTTTGTTAAATGACGTATTTAGCCTGGGCTGAAAGGGTTTAAGGACTCGATGAAATGTTGACTGGAAATGACAGCTTACTTTAATAAATGACCTGAAGTGCACGAACATGAGGATGATACTGAGCTTGAGGCACATAAAAGACCCAAATATTGCTGTCTTTCTGCCCTCATTTCTTTAATAACAACAGATTTGCTGGTTATGATCACTTTCCATTCGTTGATGAACGAACTTCTCCACGAACGTGTAGATTAAGTTCATGTAACAGGACCCTCCCTTGGCCATCAAATCGAACCATCTCGGGATTTTGACTATCTATCGCGCCAGTTGCACAGGTTGGTTGGTTGGTTTGGGGAAGGAGACCAGACAGCAAGGTCATCGGTCTTATCAGATTAGGGAAGGACGGGGAAGGAAGTCGGCAGTGCCCTTTGAAAGGAACCATCCCGGCATTTGCCTGGAGCGATTTAGGGAAATCACGGAAAACTGAAATCAGGATGGCCGGACGCGGGATTGAACCGTCGTCCTCCCGAATGCGAGTCCAGTGTCTAACCACTGCGCCACCTCGCTCGGTGTTGCACAGAATTTGGCATGTTATCCCTCAGGAGGACATCCAGCAACTATCAATCAATGCCAAACCGAATAACCGCTTGCATAAGGGCCGGAGGTGGATCAACACGTTATTCACTCGCTCAATTTGTGAAGCTCTTTCTCCTGAATAAAACATCCAATTTTTTCTGAAATTATAATCATTTGCTTATCTGCACATGTACATCAGATCTACCGATTTCCGTCTGGTTAGAATAATCCATTCGTGCTGTGTTGTTTCTTTTTCTTTTAATTCTTTTTTTTTCTGTACTTGCCAAAAATTGTTTCACTCTCAGAGGTAATAAGCAGGTAGTCTATTAGGGTATTGTTAGTAATTTCTCAATGACGGTTTTCCAGTTTGTTCATAATTATTTAAATTTATAGGCCTATTCCAGTTTAAACATGAGTGAATAAAAAGTTTCATGCAGTTTTACACAGAGAGTTAATATTACCTTACAGTTAGTCTGTTTCGTTATTACGAATGATCCCTCAGTGATTGTTAACCAATGACGTTAATTAATTATTTAAATTTATATTCTTGTGTACAACATAAAAATGTAAAGTATGTAATTATATGTGGACGTGCTAAACATGCAGTTTGTGTGTCAATCACAGCTCTATGTACTTGAGGAACATATATATTGTATTTTATGAATAACCCTGAACCCGCACAAAGGTGTTACGATGTATCATGCAGCGTAACTTGCTGTGACAGTGCGAGAGAGAGAGAGAGAGAGAGAGAGAGAGAGAGAGAGAGAGATATTGTTTATTACTCTGTGGCGGTCAGCGCTCCCATAATTATTCTTATGAGATAGAACTTTTGTTCTTCTGAAGAGTGAAAATTTTGAGGAGAGGAGAGCCATTCTTATGTGTAAAAATCGACGCCATTGCGAGTTTTTGATTCACATTGTAAAATATATGTGTATATGGAAGGAAATCAGTTAACAGAACAATAAAATATTGTTCATTTTAAGAAGGTACGTGTTATTACACACGCAGCGATTTACTTCTATTGTGATTTACTAATAAACACCAGCTTGAGAACAGTTCCGACGGGAGCGTTCAGTTGTAGTGAAACAGTTCGATGTTTTCTTCGGAAAAGAAGTCACTTCATGGATCATTCAAATCCACAATAGTACCTGGACATTTCTCAGAACTGAAAGCAATCTGATTGCTATGCAACAGGGCCCCGAAGAATATTTCTCCGTACTTTGGTTACCACTTTCAGCTCAACATGGTATCTGCAGCATCTGGAGCAGATTTCTACAACAGCGGAAGCGTGTAATCGCTATCAATTTCACACATCGCCCTGTGTACGCTGTATGTATTTACCCACAACAGTGAAAATACTCACACACATAGAAAGACAATACAGGATGGTGTGGTAAATATTTCAGTATAAAGGTCCTGTAGAGCTAAACAGTAATTAGCCTAGTAGTACTAGTGGTAAACGAAAAAAATTTTCTTATTTTTCAAAGGAGCCTTTATAGAGAGGGTCCTTTCTTCGAAAACTTGACAAAAAGTTTTTTTTATCTTTCCTGTCCTAACTGTAGCCTATAAATCAATTTAAAACGAATAAAATCCAGAGATGAAAGGGAGATATCAACATCATCAGCACCTTCTCTGTGATTAGGTGGTCATTCGTAATCATTTCTTTCTCTTTTTTCACTATATTATCGTTTAATAATATACTGGGACATTCAGGGCTCTCGTCATTTATAGCAGACTCACCAAAAACAATATTTATCATTTGCTGCCATTTACTCCGCTCTTATACCAAAAATTAGTACAAATTCTCTGATCTATGTTTACACAAAATAAATAGCTGTCGACTACTAATACACGTCTAACCACGGTTAACTCTGTACAGATACTTCTCAGGCGTGTTTACAACGCAACAATGAAAAAAATCTCGCGATCCGCGGAATAGCCGGCTGCTGTGACCGAGCGGTTCTAGGCGCTTCAGGCCCGAACCGCGCTGCTGCTACGGTCGCAGGTTCGAATCCTGCCTCGGGCATGGATGTGTGTGATGTCCTTACGTTAGTTAGGTTTAAGTAGTTCTAAGTCTAGGGGACTGATGACCTCAGATGTTAAGTACCATAGAACTTAAATCCATTTGAACCATTTGAACCTGCGGAATAGCAACATTCCCCTTACTTTTTGAACACGTCTTTTATCATATCAATTTCCAAATTTCAGGACTAATTTTTGGAGAACGAAGCAGCATGGGAACAGAGTATCTAAAACGGCAATGTGTTGGAACGTGCAACTTACGTTGGATACTTTTCAGCTGCGTTCATGGTCTGCTTGCGATCCAACAGGTAACATTTCAGCTGGATAGGCACAGGCTCAGCTACTTGCTGCCAACAATAAATCTGACACGGTTCGTGAGTGCACGGCTCGCTCCGGCGAAATGCGTAAGGTTCAGTACGGGAAGACAGAAAAGGAAAGTCCCTCTAAGAAAAAGAAGTAAAACAGATTTCCAGACCGTAGGCGAAATCGACTATAGTAATCAGCATTTCCCTCATTTACACCCTGGTATAGCCATAGTTCACATACCAGACCATGGTCGTGATAAAAAACTGCTAACAGTGAATATGAACATTGATTTTATACAGTGTACATTATAACGTCGTCGTAGCTCCTATTACAGTTCATGCGACAGATGTAGTTCTCAAAATTTTCGACGTAGTTTGTTCAAAAATAATATTTTCTGAAAAGCAATTTCTATATAATATGCTTAAGCGTGCACCCGTGGTCCACGGGTAGCGTCTATGACGTCCTGGGTTCGATCTTCATGACTGCTTAATTGTTGAATAAAAATCATGAGCAATGTTTCCTGATGACCCTCGTTCCGCCAAGGGCCGTGTTAAAGAGGGTGCATAAGTAGACAAAGGTTCCGGGCACTCTTTTGCCGTTGTTGTTGAAATCTGCCCCTAAAAGCGGAAGAATCAGCAATAATCAACAGAAGGCCATGGAAATCAGTGCATTAAAGACACATAATGTGTATCCCTAGGACATGTGGCCTGTAATTGGAAAAAGTGTCATGATGTTCTCTCCATTGGCCAAAGATTCTAGACTAGTCCCCCATTCAGAGATCAAGGAGGAGACTTCCAATGGGGAAGTGACCCTGAGAAAAAGATTGAATAACCAACGAAAGGGTAACGTTCTACGAGCTGGGGCGTGGAATGGCAGAAATCTGAACGTGATAGGAAAGCTATAAAATCTGAAAAGGGGAATGCTAAGGCTCAATCTAGATATAGCGATGGTCAGTGATGTGAAATGGAAGGAGACAAGGATTTTGGTCAGATGAGTAAAGAGTAATATCAGCAGCAGAAAATGGTATAACGGCAATAGACTTTATTATGAATAGGAAGATAGGGCAGAGAGTGAGTTACCGTGAACAGTTCACTGATAGGGTTGTTCTCATCAGAATGGACAGCAAACCAATATCGACAACAGTAGATCAGCTTTACGTGCTGACGTCGCAAGCAGAGGATGAAGAGACAGAGAAATAATAGGACGATACTGATCAGGTAATTCAATACATAAAAGGAGATGAAAATGCAATAGTCAAAGGGGACTGGAATGTGGTTATAGGGGAGAGAGCAGAAGAAATGGTTGTGGGAGATTACGGACTTAGTAGTAGGAACAAGAGAGGAGAAAGACAGAGTTCTGCAGTAAACATTCGTTAATAATAGCAAATACACTGTTCAAGAATCACAAGAAGAGCAGGCATACTCGGAAAAGGCCGGGAGATACGAGAAGATTTCAGTTAGAACATTAGATGAAAATGTGCCAAGCAAGATAATAAAGATGGAAAAGAGCCACCTTGGTACAACAATCGAGTTAGGAAACTGCTACGGAAGCAAAGGGAACTTCACAGCAAACATAAACATAACCAAAGCCTTGCAAACAAACATTACGCGAAGCGAAATGTAGTGTGAGGAGGGCTATGCGAAAGGCGTTCAATGAATTCAAAAGTAAAGTTCTATGTACTGACTTGGCAGAAAATCATAAGAAATTTTGGTCTTATGTCAAAGCGGTAGGTGAATCAAAACAAAATGTCCAGACACACTGTGAGCAAAATGGTATTGAAAGAAAATGGTATTGACAGACTAAAGGCCGAAATACTAAATGTCTTTTTCCAAAGCTGTTTCACAGAGGAAGAGTGCACTGTAGTTCCTTCTCTAGATTGTCGTACAGATGACAAAATAGTAGATATCGAAATAGACGACAGAGGGATAGAGAAACAATTAAAATCGTTCAAAAGAGAGATACCAGTTCGATTTTACACAGAGTACGCGGAGGAACTTGCCACCCTTCTTGCAGCGGTGTACCATAGGTCTCTAGAAGAGCGTAGCGTTCCAAAAGATTGGAAAAGGGCACAGGTCATCTCCGTTTTCAAAAAGAGACATCGAACAGATGTGCAGAACTATAGACCTACATCTCTAACATCGATCAGTTGTAGAATTTTGGAACCCGTATTATGTTCGAGTATAATGACTTTTCTGGAGACTAGAAATCTACTCTGTAGGAATCAGCATGGGTTTCGAAAAAGACGATCGTGTGAAACCCAGCTCGCGCTATTCGTCCACGAGACTCAGAGGGCCATGGACACGGGTTCCCAGGTACATGCCGTCTTTCTTGACTTCCGCAAGGCGTTTGATACAGTTCCCCACAGTCGTTTAATGAACAGGGTAAGAGCATATGGACTGTTAGACCAATTGTGTGATTGGATTGAAGAGTTCCTAGATAACAGAACGCAGCATGCCATTCTAAATGGAGAGAAGTCTTCAGAAGTAAGAGTGATTTCAAGTGTGCCGCAGGGGAGCGTCGGAGGACCGTTGCTATTCACAATATATATAAATGACCTTGTGAATAACATCGAAAGTTCGCTGAGGCTTTTTTCATGTGATGCTGTACTATATCTACATCTACATCTACATCCATACTCCACAAGCCACGTGACGGTGTGTGGCGGAGATGTTGTAACAATGGGAAATTGTGCTGAAATGCTGGAGAATCTGCAACGAACTGACGCATGATGCAGGGAATGGCAATTGAATCTCAATGTAGACAAGTGTAATGTGCTGCGAACACATAGAAAGAAAGATCCTTTATCATTTAGCTACAATATAGCAGGTCAGCAACTGGAAGCAGTTAATTCCATAAATTATCTGCGAGTAGGCATTAGGAGTGATTTAAGATGGAATGACCATATAAAATTAATCGTTGGTAAAGCAGATGCCAGACTGAGATTCACAGGAAGAATCCTGAGGAAATGCAGTCCGAAGACAAAGGAAATACGTTACAGTACACTTGTTCGCCCACTGTTTGAATACTGATCACCGGTGTGGGATCCGTACCAGATAGGGTTGATAGAAGAGATAGAGAAGATCCAACGGAGAGCAGCGCGCTTCGTTACAGGATCATTTAGTAATCGCGAAAGCGTTACGGAGATGACAGATAAACTCCAGTGGAAGACTGCAAGAGAGACGTTCAGTAGCTCGGTACGGGCTTTTGTTGAAATTTCGAGAACATACCTTCACCGAGGAGTCAAGCAGTATTTGCTCCCTTCTACGTATATCTCGCGAAGAGACCACGAGGATAAAATCAGAGGGATTAGAGCCCACACAGAGGGATACCGACAATCTTTCTTTCCAAGAACAATACGAGACTGGAATAGAAGGGAGAACCGATTGAGGTACTCAAGGTACCATCCGCCACATACTGCCAGGTGGCTTGCGGAGTATGGATGTAGATGTAAATGTAGATGATCAACAGAGATTCCGAAAGCAGATATTGAATTGTAAGGCGTGCCCAAAAGCAGATACACACTCAGATCACAATTTAGCAATGACGTAGAGTAGTCTGAAGTTTAAGAGAAAGAAGAATCATTGTGTAAAGAAGTGGGATGCGAAAGTACTAAGGAATGAAAGACACGCTAGAAGTTCTCCGTGCCTGTAGCTACTGCGTTAGTGAGTAGCTCAGCAGGCAGTTCAGTTGAAGTGGAACGGAAATCTCTAAAAAGGGTGATAACAGAATTTGGAAAGAAAATCGTAGGCACAAGGAAGGCAACTGTGAAGAAACCAAGGATAACAGATGAAATAGTGCAGCTGATAAACGAAAGAAAAAAGTATAAAAATGTTCAGGGAAATTCAGGAAATTGAAATACAAGGAACGAAATAAAAAGGGAAGAGCAGGGAAATTAAGGTAAAATGGCTGCATGAAAAGTGTGAAGAATTCGAAAAAGAAATGGTCGTAGAAAGGCTGATTTCAGCACACAGAAAAGCCAAAACAGCCTTCCGTGAAATTAAAAGCAACGATGGTAACATCAAGAGTGCAACGGGACTTCCACTGTTAAAGACAGAGGAGAGAGCGGATGAGTGGAAAGAGTACAGTGAAGGCCTCTGCGAGGGGGAATAATTGTCTGATGGGAAGACTTGTCTGATGAGGTGACGAAAGAAGAAACATGCGTCGACGGGGAAGAGATAGGGGATCCAGTATTAGGATCAGAGTTTAAAACAGCTTTGGAAGACTTAAGAGCAAATTAGGCAGAAGGAATAGATAAACATTCCATCATAATTTCTATGATCATTGAGGGAAGTAGCAACAAAATGACTATACACGTTGGTGTGTAGCATGTATGAGACGCAATATACCCTCAGACTTTCGGAAAAACATCATTCACACAATTTGGAAGACAGCAGGAGCCAACAAATGCGAGAACTATCAAAACAGTCAGCTTAACAGCACATACATCCCAGTTGCCGACAAGAACAATATACTGGAAGATGGGAAAAAAAATTGGGCATGCATTAGATGACGATCAGTTTGACTTTAGAGAAGGTAAAGTCACCAGAGAAGCAGTTCTGACGTTGCGGCTGATAATGGAATCAAAGCTGAAGAAAAATCGAGACACGTTCACTGGATTTGTCGACGTGGAAAAAGCGTTTGACAATGTATAATGATGCAAGATGGCTGCAATCCTGAGAAAGATAGGGGTAAGCTATAGGGAAAGACGGGTAATATATACTACGTACAAGAAGCAAGAGGGAACAATAAGACTGGCAGACCAGGAATGAAGTGCTCGGATTAAGAAGGGTGTAAGGCAGGGATGTAGTCTTTCGCCCCTACAGTTCGGTCTATACATCGAAGAATCAATGAGGGAAAAAAAGAAAGGTTCAAGAGTGGAATTAAAATTCAGGAGGAAAGGATGCCAGTGATAAGATTTGCTGATGATAGTGCTGTCCTCAGTGAAAGTGAAGAAGAATCACAGGATCTGTCGAATGCAATGAACTGTCTAATGAGTAGAGAATACGGATTCAGTGTAAACAGAAGAAAGACGAAAGTAATGAGAAGCAGCAGAAATGACAACAGTGAGAAACATAACATCAGGATTAGGAACCATGAAGTAGATGAAATTAAGGAATTCCGCAACTTATGCAGCGAAGTAATGCGTGACAGATGGAGCAAGGAGGGCATAAAAAGCAAACTAGTTCTGGCAAAAAGGTCATCGTGGCTAAGAGAAGACCGCTAGTATCAAGCATAGATCTTAATTCGAGGAAGAAATTTCTGAGAATGTCGTACGTTTGGAGCAGAACGTTGTATGATAGTCAGACATGGACCAAGGTAAATCTGGAACAGAAGAAAATCGAAGCCTTTGAGATGCGGTGCTACAGAAGACGTTGAAAATTAGGTGGACTGATAAGGTAAGGAATGAGGAGGTTCTCCACAGAATCGGCTAGGAATTACAGGCGGCTGGCAGAGGTGTTGAAGACTGCTGGCTTCGCACGCGGGGTGCAAACAGAGCTCACAATTTGCAGAACCATTCCGAGTTGATCGGGGCCTTTGGTTTGGAACCGAGTGGAGGGTTTCGAGCGAAGGCTTCGTCGTCTCTGATGAACTAGGCTGCGTTATCAGGTGGGGATTTGTAGGACTCACCTTGGTAAGTCAGGGGTGCATACACAAAGAAAGGCCGGCCGCGGTGGTCTCGCGGTTCTAGGCGCGCAGTCCAGAACCGTGCGACTGCTACGGTCGCAGGTTTGAAACCTGCCTCGGGCATGGATGTGTGTGATGTCCTTATGTTAGTTAGGTTTAAGTAGTTCTAAGTTCTAGGGGACTAATGACCACAGCAGTTGAGTCCCATAGTGCTCCGAGCCATTTTAAACACAAAGAAAGCTGCTATTTTGGTAGCAGAGTACTTCTGGAATGCACATGTTCTTTCTTTTTTTTTTTTTATTCTAGGTGGTAGTTTGAGGTACTCTCATGAACACTCGCCAGTCAATGCACATGTATAGAAATCATACCGTATTTAGAGTGAAGACAGTTCGACTGTAAAAATAGTCGAAGTATTCATAAGGAAGTTCTCTCCAGAGGAGTTCTCAACCTTAAATTATTCTTGGGACTGATTAAAATACGAAGTAAGAAGTTCTGAGATATATAGCGAGTCTCGGAATGTTTATCGCAAAGACAGATCAGACGCCGTAGGAGGGTGTGTGTTCATTGCAGTCGACAAAAATATCGTCTCTACTGAGGTTGAAATTGAGTGTGATTGTGAAGTTATATGGTCTCGCGTAACAGGTTTAGGTGAAACCAAGTTAATTGTGAGATGATTAAAATTCTTCTGGGTATTATGCCGCGTCATTGCTAAAATAGTATACTAAAACCGACGCTCGGCCGAATTGCAACGGCCTTCCTCAGGGTACGACTGGTTTTGCATGGGGACAGGTGCTTCCATTACAGACTATCGATGTCTGACGTCACTGCTGTAAAACTTTTAATTGGCCCTGTAATAAGATTGGCTAGTGATGACGTAAAGGAAGATGGAAAGAGAGAGGCCATTCGTGGATGTCCATGTCGTCAACGATTGGTAGCTGTCCGCCAATCAGCGTTCGGCTTCTGGTCGGCAAGTTTTCCTCCTGGTGTGCGCGGAAGTGGACTGACAGTTGCTCTACAGCTGTTTGTGCAGATACCCCCGTGTCCCGTGTAGCTTCTGCCCCGTGACCGCTCGCGACCCGTTGGACTGGGGTGGCTGGTAGCCAGGACGCCGGGAGTTTGTAGCCGTCTTCTCTGTTGACGTTGTCAGGCTGTTTAATAATTTCGATCGCCTCCCGCATTTTGCGTTCTCGCATCCACGATTCCTTCGCCAGTACTCTGGCTTCCTGGAACCTGATAGGTTGTCCGCAGTGGTGTTCCGTTAACGCCGATTTGTTATGTTGTTGTAATTGTACATAGCGTTCGTGTTTTGCTACTCGTAAGCTGACAGGTCTCCCCGTTTCTCCTGTGTAGGCAGCTCTGCACTCACACCGTAGTTCGTAAACACCTGCAGTGTTAAAAATGTTGACTATATCATTGGTGGAACCTCTCATTTCGTGGATCCTATGATCGCTTGGAAAAATCTGTTTGAAACCTCGTCGGCGGAGAACGTTGCCTAGCCGTTCACTGGCGCCTTTTACATTTGGTAAGTGTACCAGTGGAAGCTTCTCTCCTTTGCCTCCTTCTCGTGTTATACTCTACAAGGGTTGTCCACTGTATTAGAATCACTGAAAGCGAGTTACGTGCACCTACTGACGAAAAACGTTTGCGTCGTTATCATTAACCGGAACGTCTGTGATGTGTAGTGTAAGTTGGTGGCCCGGAGAATGGAATGATCAAAATCGTATTGTACAAATATTTATCACAAACGACTCACTATTCGTGAGAAAATATCAATTATCAAACACAGTCTCTTCGACCAATGTTAGATGAAACACGTGAGCACAGTAAGATGGTGACCACACGCATAGCGCAGGGGGTTCTACAGCGGCCAATTTTTTTTTTCTTGGACGCTGGATTTTGCAATAATGTCCAGCACATTCCGCAGACATGACTCCACGACATTCTCGTAAAAAGGAAAGCTGAACCATGATGTTTACAAGCACAAACTGACTACAGGACGTGAAACGAAATGCTTGTTTGGAGCAGGCTCTAGGGACATTTGGTTTCAAATTCTATGCAGTAGCACGCAGTACTAGACTGCTGCTAACAGACATCGTTCTGAACATACCCAATAAAAGAACGCACAGCGATTTGCGGTCGCCAAACATACAGTTTTGCGCGGAAGTGGACTGACAGTTGCTCTACAGCTGTTTGTGCAGATACTTCCGCGCCACCAGCAGGACAACTTGCCGACCAGAAGCTGAACGCTGATTGGCGGACAGCTACCAATCGTTGACGACATGGACATCCACCAATAGCCTCTTCTTTCCATCTTCCCTTACGTCATCACTAGCCAATCTTATTACAGGGCCAATTAAAAGTTTTACAACTGTGACGTCAGACATCGATAGTCTGTAATGGAAGCACCTGTCCCCATGCGAAACCAGTCGTACCCTGAGGAAGGCCGCTGCAGTTCGGCCGAAGCGTCGCTTTTAGTTTACTATTGTTGATAGTTTTTAGCAATGACGCGGCATAATACCTAGAAGAATTTTAATCACTGTGGCAATGGCCGCGGAAACCTACGTCCTTATATAATTGTGAGATGTTTTTAGCGACCACCCGACTATTCTGTGACAGTTCTGGAGTCATTCAAAGAAACTCCATGTCAGTTGCGCATAAAAACCCAAATCATGCAATACTAGTTGGTGGTGACTTTAAACTACCGAGTACAGACTGAGATGTGTATGGATTCTTTGCAGGGTGCACAAACAGACAATCTTGTGGAGTACTTTTGAACAAGTTTTTCGAAAACTGTCTTGAGCAGCTAGTTTGGCAGCCAACACGCAATGAAAGTATCTTGGACCTTGTAGCTACAAACAGGGCTCACCCTGTCTATGATATCAGCATAGAGTTGGGGATTAGTGATCACGATGTCATCATAGCGACTATGGTTACGAAAATTAATAAATCAGTCAAGAGGACTAGGAGAGAGTATCTGTTAGAAAGAGCACATAAACAGTTGTCAGCATTTCACTTAGACAATGAACTGTAATCACTTCGTTCCAGAGTGAAGACTGTAGAGGAATTATGGGCAAAGTTTAAACATATTGTAAATCGTGCTCTGTACAAGTATGTGCCTAGTAAGTGGATTAAGGACGGAAAACACCCTCCGGGGTTTAATAACGAAATTCGGAAAATGCTGAGGGAGCAAAGGGTGTTCCACTCTCAGTTCAAAAGACGACGCGCAAATGACGACAGGCAAAGATTAGTAGAGACTTGTGCGTCTGTGAAAAAATCTATGCACAAAGCACACGACAGCTACCACCGTTATACCTTGGCTAAAGATCTGGCGGAGAACCCGAAAAAATTCTGGACTTATGTAAAATCGCTAACCGTATTTAAGATTTCTATTCAGTAACTCGTTGACCAGTCTGGTTTGGCAGTATAAGACAGCAACAGGAAGGCAGAAGATTTAAAGTCCACGTTTAAGAAATCGTTCACGCAGGAGAATCGTACAAACGTACCGTCATTTGACCATTGAACAGAGTCCCGTATGGATGACGTAGTAATAAGCATCCCTGGGGTAGAGACACAACTGAAAGAGTTGGAAACAAATAAGTTACTAGTTCCAGATGGAATACCAATTCGCTTTTACGAAAAGTACTCTACGTCATTAGCCTCTTACTTACTTTGCATTTATTGCGAATCTCTCGAACAGCGCAGAGTGCTAAGTGACTGAAAAAAAAAAACAAAAAAAAACGCAGGTGACTCCTGCACGTAAGAAGGGTAAAAGAACGGACCCGCAAAATTACAGAACAATATCCTTAACATCAGGCTGCTACAGAATTCTAGAGCATATTCTGAGTTCGAATAAATTTTCTAGAGACTGAAAAATCTTGTCCACCAATCAAAACGGCTTTAGAAAGCATCGCTCCTGCGAAACCCAGCTTGTTCTTTTCTCACATGGTATACTGCGAACTATGGATGAAGAGCAACGGGCTTATTCCATGTTTCTAGATTTTCGAAAAGCATTCGACACGGTACCTCACTGCAGACTGTTAACGACGGTATGTGCAGACGGACTTCTTAAGTAATAGAACCCAGTTACGTTTTTCTTGACAGCGAGTGTTCATCAGAGACAAGGGCGACATCAGGGGTGCCCCAGGGAAGTGTGATAGGATAGTTGCTATTTTCTATGTACATAAATGACCTGTCAGACATGGTGGGCAGCCTTCTACGGTTGTTCGATGGTGTTTTTTGTGATGTACAGGAAGGTAACTGTAGGTTGATGACCTAGACAAATTTTCTAGTTGGTGTGATGAATTATAGCGGGCTCTTAACGTAGAAAAATGTAAGTTAATATAGATGAGCAGGAAAAATAAACTCGTAATGTTCGGATACAGCATTAGTAGTCTACTGCTTGACACAGTCACGTCGTTTATATATCTAGGCGTAACGTTGCGAAGCGATATGAAATGGAACGAGCATGTGAGGATTGTGGTAGGGAAGGCAAATGATCGACTTCGGTTTATTGCGAGAATTTTAGAAAAATTATGGGTCATCTGTAAAGGAGACGGCACATACGCCGCTAGTGCGACCTATTCTTGAGTGCTGCGCCAGTTTTTGGGATCCACACCAGGTCGGATTGACAGAAAACATCGAAGCAATTCGGAGGCGAGCTGCTAGATTTGTTACCAGTAGGTTTGATCAGCATGCATGTGTTACGGATATGCTTTGGGAGCTCAAGTGGTATCCCTGGAGGGAAGAAGACACTCATGTCGAAGATTAGTGCTGAGAAAGTTTAGAGTACCAGCATTTGAAACTGACTGAAGAACGATCCTACTGCCGCCAACATACATTGTGCGTCAGGACCACGAAGATAAGACACGAGAAATTAGGGCCCGTAAGGAGGCATAAAGACAGTCGTTCTTCCCTCGCTTTCTCTGCGAGTGGAACAGGAAAGGAAATTACTAGTGGTTGTACAGGGCACCCTTCGCCATGCTCCGTACGGTGGCTTGCAGAGTATATATGTTGTTGTAGATGAACACTGACTACAAGAACAGACGGGATGGTAGACATATGTTGAGACATCAAGGAATAACTAAAAGGTGTTTAGGGTGAAAATTGTAGAGGAAAACAGAGACTGGAATGCATACAGCAAATTCCAAGCAATTCGCGTCGGACCACATTAAAAAAAAAACAAAAAAAACATTGTGTTGTTCACTGATGTAAACAAAGTATCATAATTATTATTATTAAATTACAATTTTTCATACATGTTGTGGTAATTAATTTATTATTATAATATTGAAAATGCTAATTATTTTACCGTCATTAGAATTCTACACACCTACTTCACGTTAAAAGTAAGGGTGATGGCAAGTTGTTTGTACGGGGGAAGGAGAGGCGGATTAAAGACGATTACCAAAAAGCAAGCAGGAACCTTTGACCCCCTCCAGAACCGAATCGTCGATCCGCCCCTGGATCCAAGGTTTATTTATGGATGTGAAAGAAAGGACTTGCAATGAAGAAGTATTCTATGTGTATACTTAAGAACCTGTAGAGTATATATATATATATATATATATATATATATATATATATATATATATATATATATATATATTGCTCTTTTGTAAAAAAAAAAAGTTTGAGGATACTCCAACATTCGATATGATGCAGCGAAAATTACTTATAACTGAAGCATGGGATACCACCCATCTGCTTTTAGCCATGACGTCATCAGCATGTCGAACTACAAAAAAAAAAAAATGGTATCGGCCGCAACTTCGAAATGCTTGAAACAGTCAATGACATCGCTTTTCCCACCAAAAACTGCGCTGATATCGTTCGCATTGCAATTATCAACACAAAAAACTTAAATAAAATGTTTACGTCTGTGAAATAAATCTTTGGCACTCTTTCAAGTTCTCGACATCGTAAAAAAATTACTTAGTCGATAAAAAAGTTTAGGGGTACTCATCCCCCAGCGTTCCCCAGAAAAACAGCACTGTATATATAAAGTCTGAATTACTTCTACTTATGCGTCCATTCTCTTTTTACAGTTTTTATCTTCCACCCACACTTCTGTTTTCTGTCAGTTTATCACCTCATTCTCTCCGACTTGTGAGTACTTCTTTTGTGTTATATGTTGTTCTTATCCCTGTTTTTACTTCCATCCTACTCGTATACGTTTTTACACCTGTTCATTTCAGTTTCTGTTACACCATTGCCTTTTTACTCTTTCTTACTTCAGTTTTATGTTTCAATTAACATATTTACACTTTCCTGATAGATGCATCATATGTTTTCCACTGCCATATTTTTATTTTTTCCCTGCCCCATAACTTTCGATTTGTTATCACAGTTTTAATCTACTTTGCCTCTAAACCTTAGGGAAATTTGCCTGAATATAAAATTAGGATTTTATGTTCTGGCTACTAATCATATCCAGTTGTTTGCTTCAGGGTGTCAAGAAAATTGAGGACAACCAGTTCCTACTTAGTCTGCATCCTAGCATCAGTAGTGTCTGGGAATTCATCCTAGAAGCAGGTCATCTACAGAGTGTCAGTAACTCACCAAATAACATGACTGTATTAATGAAGTACATCCACGGACCAATTTTCCTTTAGATTTTCTGCAGGTAAACATAAAATGCGATACAGCTGGAAAAGATAAGAGAAGAACGAAAAGGTGAGACAGTTCCCATATCTGGAGACTGCAAGCAGTGCTGCTGGGTGAAAACATAGTTGGATGCTATAGTAAGGCAGGTATCTGCATAGCACGCTCAGTGAAAGGATGTTGGATGTAGCTACTGTAGATTGTGAGTGGCTGTTTATAGTAATGGTTTACTACTGGGTATGCGAAGGTAATATGCCACATAAAAGTTTTTAAATTGAATGATCACCGAATATCCTACATACTGGCCTCGATTTAGCTAATTTTATCTCCTGTGGTTTCTGTCCACTCTTCTGTTACTTCAGTCTTCACGTAAGAGATATTCTGCTTCATTATTTGCTCTTTTTAATACTGTATTATCCTTTTTTATCCACTTTGCACGTCCTTCCCCATCTTTTTACGTTGTGTATCGTAATTTTTGAGTGCATTAAAGGGCTGGGTTCAAAACCATAAAGTAGAAAGAAAAGATATACACAAACCGAACTCAAATACTGCACACCACTCCGACAGATATAACAATTTAGTATCAGTTTGAAGAATGTAATGGGTATCGCCTATTAGGTAGGGTACCCAGGAAAATTTTTATATGAAATCTCAAAGCTACTTCGTCATTCACGAATAAATCAAGAGGTTTCCTTTCCCCCCTCCCTTAGATCGTTCGTATGCTCTTGTTAATCTCCCTTCATCCTTTTTCTACATGATGTATTTTGAACACGGTCTATCTCAGTAAAAGCGAATTTGAATATTACCACTTGCTATATTGTCGAAAGATCTTCCAACGAACGCACATAAAGTGTGGCCTTATGTAAAACCTGTTATTGGTACCAAACTTACCGTCCAGTCACTCGCGGATGAGACAAGAACTGAAGTTGAGGATATCAAAGCAGAAGTAGAAATGCTTAACTTCGTTATCAAATGTTCCTTCACAAAGTAAGACTCAGAATAATTCCCTCTGTTTATTCCTCATACTACTGAAAAGATGAGTGTGTAGTGTTAGTGGCGTTGAGGAACAACTGAAATCGGTAAAATTTTGTAGTCTCCAAATTCTCTAGAGTAAACGAAGACGTTTTCTTAATCCACAGATTACAAAAAGGGAGATGGTTTTAGAGGCTGTTTAGTCTGAAAGCTATGTTCCAAAGTATCTCTCTCTCTCTCCCTAGATACGGAAGGGGGGGGGGGGGGGAGGGGGGTGAAGGTGGAGGATGCTGTAGCCCCATAGCACACAAGCAAATACTGCTATTTTTCTTGAGTTCACATTGCACAAAACAAAGTCATTATCCTTTTCTTCTGTCTAAGCGTCATTACCGATAATTTGGCAAAAAACTTCTTGGCATAAATGTCCATTATAGGCCTGCTGTTCGTAGTCTTAAAACTGTGGAACGTGTCAGATGAAATGGTTCAAACGGCTCTGAGCACTATGGGACTTAACATCTGAGATCATCAACCCCTACAACTTAGAATTACTTAAACCTAAGTAACCTAAGGACATCACACACATCCATGCCCGAGGCAGGATTCGAACCTGCGACCGTAGCGGTCGCGCGGTTCCAGACTGAAGCGGCTAGAACCGCTCGGCCACAGTGACCGGCTGTCAGAAGAACGTTAGCAACAAAAATCTGAAAGTCGGCCTGGCAACTGCCTTTAAATGTTCAGAAGTGAAAAACTATGCACTTCACTAAACGCAAATGTTCATAAATGAAAAACTGCGCACTTCACAAAAGTGATTACGCTATAAGTAAGTCACAATTAGAATCAGACGTGAGGAAACGCAGATCGTAAGTAATTACTTTTTTCCACAAAAAAATCGCGAAGTGGTCTGTTTAATAACCTAAAACTAACAAAACTGTATCGTTATAGATCCCACTGATGATGCCTTAGAACAGGAGAAGGCGAAACGCGTATGGGATAAATAAAGTAACTAGAAGCAGGAAAAGGCAGTTTTATTTACAAAACAAGTACAACTAGAATCAGTTAACTCATACAAATACCTGTGATTAAAAAGTTGTTGGGATTAGAAACGTTATGACCACATGGTCGAAGCGAATGGGGAGGAACTAACATGTGCCAGAATGTTAAGTACGTTATGCCATTCACTTCACAAGTGTCTGAATAATTTGTGTGTAGGCGTAGAATTGATTGAGGATGTCCACTTGAAGTGGCGACAAGCAAAATGTTGTGCATCACATGGAGATTTACATGTGGTTAGTGAAGAAATGCTTTGCCTTCTGTCATATAGGGGCTACACGCGCGCGGAAGGAATACATTGAGGGTTGTACAGAAGAAACAAACAGGAATACAATACTATAGAGAGAGAGGAGGAAGTAAATGAAGATGAGATGGAAGAAGAATTTGACAGAGCTGTGAACGGCCTAAGTCAAAACAAGTCCCTGGAGTAGAGGACATTCCCTAAAGGTTATTGAGATACTTTGGAGAGCCAATCATGACAGATCTATTCCAACTTGAATGCAAGATATATCGTACGAGTACAGGTGAAATGCCCTCGCAATTCAAGACGACTAATAATTCCTATTTCAGAGAAGGATGGAGCTGAACGAACCATCAATTTAGTAAGTCATGGTTGCAAAATACTAAAACGAATTATTTACAGCGGCCGACCTTGGGGAAGATCAATTTCTGTTCTGGAGAAATGTCAGAAAACGCTAGGCAATACTGATTCTACAGCTTATCTTTAAGATACGCTAAAGAAAGGCAAAACTACGTCAGTTACATTTGTAGATTTAGGGAAAGCTATTGATGATGTTGACGGGATTACACACATTTATCAGGAATAAACTACAGGGAACGAAAGGTTATCTACAACTAATAAGGAAATCGGATTGCACATATAAGAATCGAAGAACATATAAGGTGAATCATTAGTTGAGAAGGGAATGAGACACGATTGTAGCCTATCCGAATTGTATTCAATCTGTGAACTGAACGAACTGTGAAGGAAACCAAGGAGAGATTTGGAAGTTAAAATTCAGGGAGAAGAAATAAAATCTTGCAATTTGCCGATGACATTTTCAGGGATGGCAAAGGGGTTTGAAGAGCAGTTGAACGAAATGGATAGTGTTTTGTAAAGAGTTTATAAAGTAAGTATCAACAAAATGAGCAAGTGTAATGGAAGTCGTCGAATTATATGAGATGTTGCTGATAGAATCAGATTCGACAATGAGGCAGCCCAAGTAGTATCAGTTTCGTTATTTCGGCAATAAAATAAATAACGATGGCTGAGGTAGAGGGGATATAAAATGCTGTCTGGCAATAGCA
This sequence comes from Schistocerca gregaria, assembly GCF_023897955.1. NCBI lineage: Eukaryota > Metazoa > Arthropoda > Insecta > Orthoptera > Acrididae > Schistocerca > Schistocerca gregaria. The sequence goes on along the minus strand of NC_064921.1, from coordinate 611,568,916 downwards.
AGAAAAGGTTTAATGAAAAAGAAAAAAAATTAACAACGAATACAAAATTAAGCGTAGGAATTGTTTTCTGAAAATATTTGGGTTGAGTGTATCCTTGTACGGAAGTGAAACATTGATGACAAGCAGTTCAGACAAGAATAGAGCAGAGGCCTTTGAAATGTTGTGCTACGAAGAGTTGTTGAAAATTATGTTTAGATCGAATAAGGAGAGGGTACTGAATGGAACTGGGAAAAATACAGAAGCTGGTAGCACAACTCCACATCTCCATCTACATGGCTATTCTGCAGATCACTATGAAATGCCTGGCAGATCACCTTCACACTAATTCTCTATTGTTCCACTCTCGAAAAAAACTAACATTTATATCTATCAGTTCGAGCCCTGATTTCCCTTACTTTATTTCGATGACAGTTTCTCCCTGAGTAGGCCGGCGTCAACAAAATATTTTGGCAATCGGAGGAGAAAATTGCTTATTGAAATTTCGTGAGAACACCCCACCGCAACGAAGAACGCATTTGTTTTAATGATTTCCACCCCAAATCCTGTATCATATCCGTTACACTCTCTTCCCTGTTTCTCTGTAATACAAAACTTTCCGCCCTTCTTTGAACTTTCTCCATGTACTCCGTTAATCCTATCTGGAAAGGATTCTACACAGCGCATCAGTTCTCCAAAGAGGACATACAAGCGTAATGTAGGCAGCGTCTCTAGAGGATCTGTTGCATTTTCTAACCGTTTTGCCAATAAAACGAAGTCTTTGGTTTCCCTTCTTCACAATATATTTTATGTGTTCTTTCCAGTTTAAGTTGTTCGTAATTGTGATTTCTAGGTGTTTAGCTGAATTTACGGTCTATAGATTTGATTGACTTAACGTGTAACCGAAGCTTAACGGATTCCTTTAGGACTCATGTGGATTACCTCGCACTTTTCATTTTTAGGCTCAACTGCCAATTTTCCCACCATACAGATTGTTGTCCAAATCGTTTTGCTGTTGGTTTTTATCTTCAGATGACTTTACTAGGCGATAAACGGCAGCTGAAACAACCTAAGACAGCTACTCAGATTGTCTCCTAAATCGTTTATGCAGATAAGGAACAACAAAGGGCCTACAACACTAGCTTGCGGAACGACAGAAATCAGTTTTACTTGATGATTTCCCCTCGATTGTTACGGGCCGTGACGTGACGGCGAAACTTCCACTGGTACGCAACGTACGCTTTATATCGTTCAGGGGCTTGTAGAGTTGTAATGTTAATATCTATGTGACGAAGCACCAGAAAAAAAAAGAAAAAAAGTTAGACTGCATTCGATGGAAAAAGTGACTCAGGTGTTTACCTTCATAAGACTCAGATACTTCCGTGTGTCACAAACAGTACTACAAATATACGAAACTATCATCTCGTCATTCTACCCCTTTCTGACGATTTTGAATTAATTTATATTATTTAAAACCATCACTGTTCTGTTTTATTTGGTCTAACACAAAAAAAAACCGATTGAAAACTATCCGTTGCAGCCGCTTGATATTGTTGCAGATGCTAGGTATGAAGACACCTGAAAAATATGTCCCAAACGAGAACAAAGAAACATGCTATCTCTTACGATGAAACTGGTCACATTACCCCAATAGGTAAGAAAAAATGGTAGTTATGTAAGCCTTCAGAAAATTATATGTAGCTCATAAATCTTATTTTCTTTTTCACTTTAAAATACTTGGTGTTATACTTCATAATAAATAGGTTCAAAATGAGTAAGCGGCTAGTTTCTATGATATCATCGTTCGGGAAAATTTATTTTCCCTTAAAGTGGCCACTTTTCCGCACTTTCCCTACAGCTAACTTGATAAGCAGCCCTTACCCGTCGTATTTCTGTACCAACTGAACCAGCGGTGCGAAAGCTATCAGAGCTACACGCAGCGTTACTTACGTGAGCGGGTGCGGCAGAAGCAGGCGTAGGTGGTGGTGGCGTTGTGTGAACTGCCGGAGTGCTTTCGGGCCGCACCGCACCAGATGGCTCTTTGAGCCTGGCCGCTGCTGACTAGGCGCGCGTCAGCGCCCCACATTAATGTTGCAGCGAGTGCCATACTTGCGACACCCCAGTAACCACTGTTGCTTTTGAGCTCTGAAGTTTTGAAATGACGCAACTGGGACTGAAAAACAATAAAGCCAAAGCGGCACACGCTGCTGTTTTCTTACGGTCAGCTGCACGAAGCCCACTTTGCTTCTCGCGGACAGCGGTCTCGTGGTTTACAGGCCGTTCATAGCGGGGAAGAGTCGTTCTCAACCAGAGCAATCGCAAGCGTGGATCGCCGTGTCTTCAAGATATAAAAACAGCGTACAATAACCGTATAATGTGGCACAGAAAGTAGAGGACGTCAGATAGATAGCAAACTAACTTGGCCGGCCGGGATGGCCGAGCGGTTCTAGGCACTACAATCTGGAACCGCGCGACCGCTACGGTCACAGGTTCGAATCCTGCCTCGGGCATGGATGTTTGTGATAACCTTAGGTTAGTTGGGTTTAAGTATTTCTAAGTTCTAGGGGACTGATGACCTCAGAAGTTAAATCCCATAGTGCTCAGAAACATTTGAACCATTTGAACCTTAGGCGTACTTGGAAAATTCACTCTTTAGATTTAATAAAGCGCCTCAGTTCAGCAGTATTTGCAAAGAAATGGTTCAAATGGCTCCGAGCACTATGGGACTTAACTTCTGAGGTCATCAGTCCCCTAGAACTTAGAACTACTTAAACCCAACTAACCTAAGGACATCACACACATCCATGCCCGAGGCAGGATTCGAACCTGCGACCGTAGCGGTAGCGCGGTTCCAGACTGTAGCGCCTAGAACCGCTCGGCCACTCATGCCGGCAGTATTTGCAATACATATGATTTAAAAATGAAGAATCTAATTTATACGGTCTGTTTCCTGGCAGTAATGAGTTCCAGAGTCGTTTTTGGTGACTCAACTTACAGGTGTACCATTTTCTGATACTGAAGCATGTACGTCTGATGGTAGCCCAAAAAATTTTGCGATCATTTCTTCAGAGAACTACTTACAATACACATTTATTCATTATAGCAAGATTTCTCTTTCCTCAAAAAAAAAATAGTGAAAAGCATGAACATAACACCGCCATCAACAAAGCTTCAAGGCGTTAACAATAATACAGAACCCTTCCCCATGTGGTCCATGTAAAGTTAATGATGTAATGTAACGAAATGTGAAAGTCGACATTGAAAAAGTGGGTTTGACAGCCATGAGTAACTTGTAGGAACACCAATTCTCAAATTATCTTCTGCGAAGTCTTAATGATCCCAAATCCCTGTCTGCGTTCTTACTGAGAGAAAGAGAATTTTTTAATACGGTAACAAATGCCAAACTTTAAAACAATAGAAACCCACATATATGATGATCGCCGTCTGGTCACCGTTTGTAAAATTTCAGAAGGCGGTGGATCTCGGAGTTTCGGAAGTTTTTCGACATAGTAGTTAATATAAGTAAATTAATGAAAGTTCCGAGGACACTGTTTCTTCCGTACTTGATACTGCGCTTTGTTCAGTCCTCCAGGGACAGAAAAAGTTAATCTTGTCTCAGGATTTCAGTATTATCTTCTTAATCTTAAAGTCTGCATGAAAAAACATACGGCGTAACGTTATTAATTGCCTTCACTAAAAATTCCCAAGAACAGAATCTAGGCACTCCACTAATGGCTGGGATATGTTCTATCTAATGGTATCAAATGAACATGGCTTGTTTGAGGACGTCCACATTGATGTTTGGTTGGTCATCGGTCTCATCGGATTAGGGAAGAACGAGGAAGGAAGTCGGGTGCGCCCTTTCAAAGCGAACCCTTCCCTTTGTCTGAACCGATTCAGTGAAATCACGAAGAATCTAAATCAGGATTACCGGACACGGGTTTGAACGGTCGTCCTACCGAACGTGAGTCCAGTGAGCTAACAATTTACGCTACCTCGCTCGGTGTGTCCACAGTGATACTGGTATTAGTCACCATGAGGCATTTGCAGCAAAAGTGATTAGCAAACTACAAAGAGCAACTAAAAAGAAATAAATGTTCAGTAAACCAAATAAAAAGGCAGTAGTGTCATTTCTCAATTAGGAACTTGAAACTTTTATCTCAGGACAGGAGCATATAGAGTAACTACGGCTCAAGTTTGAAAGAATAGATGACCGCGTGCTGGATAGATACAGTACGTACTTAGGAGAACAGTTCATGATAGAAGGAATCCACCAAGGCATACAGCCACGGCACACAATCTTCCTAAGACATGCACGTTACACCGTAATAGGTATGAAACAAAGCATGCCGTTGTAGATAAACAGGTAGATGGAGAGAGAGAGAGAGAGAGAGAGAGACAGAGACAGAGAGAGAGACAGAGACCCTAAATGAAACCCGTTTGTTGTCGAAACAGCCATGCATAAAGTCTTCAGCACATGTCGTGGCAAAATAGTATTGAAAGAGCTCTCATAAAACCCGAAGTAATTCGGGTCGTGTGTGAAGACTGCTAGTGGCATCAAATTTAGTGTCCACTCATGGACGAGACAGGGACTGAAATTTATGACGACAAGGCAAAAACATTAAGGCTCAACACCATTTTCAAATGTCCCTTTACGAAGGAAAACCAAGAAGAAATGCCCCAATTTAATCCTCGCACCGTTGCAAAGCTCACTGAGACAGGTTGCATAACTCCAGAGCCTGGCGAAATCGCCGCTATCAGATTCTATGCCGAATTTGCTGCTAAATTAGCCCCTCTTTTAACCACGATAAACAGTACATCCCTTGAACCAATTGACGGATGAAAAGACATGTCCCATTCATCTACAAGAAGAGCGGCAGTAGTAACCCACCAAACTACCGTCGAGTATTCTCGACATCCATTTATTGTAGACATTTACAAGTAGAAGCCACGACGCTGGGATCACCGGTTTGCTTCAAATTTTGTACACCTCTAGTAGGCCACTAAAACAACATAATGTGCAAGTAGTGAGGTGCACTACTCAGGCGATTCAGAGAAAATCGCAAGAGAAGTTTTATGCGTCTCTTGTGTACCGGTTGTGTTGCGGAGATGCTGGATGTTACAATTCATGTCCTGTTTACGTCCCGTCTGCACGGTCTCGAGTGCCCGTAGTTGTTTACTTCTTCATCGCCGCTAGTTTAGAGTCCATCACTACCGACGCAGTATGGCACGTTCATACAGACAAACCACCATCAAGATCAGTTTTCAACCCGATCATGCACGGCCGCGAGCTTTTGAAGTGGAATCTTTTATACGTGACGACGTTAAAATTGATCCGCAGGATATAATGGGTATCCATGTCTCTATCATGAGCAGTGTTGTCTACGTCAAGTTAGTAAGTGACGAGGTGTGCAACAGAATCGTGCGCGCACATGCGACCGACCTTAAATTCAAACATCCTGATGGCCATATTGGGGCAGTCTCTATCGATCACGTGGGGCTTGTCCTCTGTACGATACGAGTTTTCGAACTCCCATTCGAAGTACCACCAGATGTGGTCATCGAGGCTTTCCAGCCTTACGGTAGAGTGGTCAGCCATATGGCCAAAAAATGGACCACCTTTACAACGTACCCGGTTCTTAGCGGGGTATGACAGATCAAAATTGAACTGACCAAACATCTATCTTGTCATCGGCGGATGTAGAGCGATCGTTATGTGTGACGGTCAGCCACGCACTTGCTCCGGTTGTAGCCAAAAAGGGCACGTCCAATCGGATTGTCTCCGACGACGGCTTACTCAAATCGCGACAAGTGAATCTATGCCTCTATCTACGGTTACGACCCTTTCTCTCAATTATGCCGAAGTTGCACGGGCAGCAACCCTTTCAGATGCTGACCACATTCGTCCGATAACGGTCCCCGATAGCGAGACCATGATGGATTCTGCAGTACCGGATCCGGCCTCTACAACGGCACCCCCACCTGAAGATAATCACCGACCGGCCTTGCAAGGAAGTATGGATGCCAGGATGGACATTGACCCACGGGTTGTGCCGACAGCGGCTTTTATTCCAGACACTGGAGCGTCTGAAGAGATCCACCCACATTCGGATAGTGAAACATAAGTTAGTAAACAGCGTTACCCGCGGAAACACAAGAGACGGAGGCGTGTTCCATCGGACGAGTGTTTGCAGCGAACGTCTGACATGGACTGTGGACCACCCGACGATGGTACTGGCGGTACAGAGGCCGCAGTAACATCACATCCAACAGTTCACCATGGTGACGGTTTCAGTCACTCCGAGCCCACAGAACAGCAGGATTACACGCAGACAGCAGCTGCCGATTACCAGCCAGTAGCGCCGAGTACCCCAGCAGCCACCAACAGCTACCAACAGCCGACGGTATTTCATGGCGACTGGGCGGACGACGGTGAGGAAAACTCCTTGCCCATTGCATCGGACGACCCACGGGGGAATTCACCCTATCAGTGTTGATCCTTTTCATCCTCAGCGACGGCAATGAGAGAGGCTGACGTCATGTGCACACACCCCTGACAAGGGTGTTGACGGCCAATATGGGTGCTATGGATAGACCTCAAACTTATCGTGTTGCAACTATACAGGGTGTTACAAAAAGGTACGGCCAAACTTTCAGGAAACATTCCTCACACACAAATAAAGAAAAGATGTTATGTGGACATGTGTCCGGAAACGCTTAATTTCCATGGTTGAGCTCATTTTAGTTTCGTCAGTGTGTACTGTACTTCCTCGATTCACCGCCATGATTTCATACGGGATACTGTACCTGTGCTGCTGGAACATGTACCTTTACAAGTACGATACAACATGTGGTTCATGCACGATGGAGCTCCTGCACATTTCAGTCGAAGTGTTCGTACGCTTCTCAACAACAGATTCGGTGACCGATGGATTGGTAGAGGCGAACCAATTCCATCGCCTCCACGCTCTCCTGACCTCAACCCTCTTGACTTTCATTTATGGGGGCATTTGAAAGCTCTTGTCCACGCAACCCCGGTACTAAATGTAGAGACTCTTCGTGCTCGTATTGTGGACAGCTGTGATACAATACACCATTCTCCAGGGCTGCACCACCGCATCAGGGATTCCATGCGACGGAGGGTGAATGCATGTATCAAAAATGGTTCAAATGGCTCTGAGCACTATGGGACTTCTGAGGTCATCAGTCCCCTAGAACTTAGAACTACTTAAACCTAACTAACCTAAGGACATCACACACATCCATGCCCGAGGCAGGATTCGAACCTGCTACAATAGCGGTCGCGCGGTTCCTGACTGTAGCGCCTAGAACCGCTCGGCCACTCCGGCCGGCTGAATGCATGTATCCTCGATAACGGAGGACATTTTGAACATTTCCTGTAACAAAGTGTTTGAAGTCACGCTGGTACGTTCTGTTGCTGTGTGTTTCCATTCCATGGATAATGTGATTTGAAGAGAAATAATAAAATGAGCTCTAACAAGGAAAGTAAGCGTTTCCGGACACATGTACACATAACATATTTTCTTTCTTTATGTGTGAGGAATGTTTCCTGAAAGTTTGGCCGTACCTTTTTGTAACACCCTGTTTACATCAATACTACACGGACGAGCGCTAAGTTATTCTTGCTCCAGGATATGTTGAATTTTGCTTCCATCGATATAGACCTACTCCAGGAGGTGTACGCGACTACTTCCCAGGCATGTACGGTTATGACGCATGCGTTTTTCCAGCTTCCCCCACAAGCAGCGGCGTCGCTGTACTTCTTCGAGAAGGGATAGTGGTGGACGATATCTATTTCTTCCTGGGGCGAGAGGAACGGCACTCATAGTACTGGGTGTCCGCCTCATCTATATCTACTCACCCTCGGGACGGACAAACGTCGCGAACGTTCACGATTCTTTGCGGAAGACGTCGTCCCGCTCTACTAAGCTCGCCACGACCATCTGGTGTTTGGAGGTGACTACAATTGCGTACTGACACCCAGTGACCAACTCCCACGACATAATCCGTGCCTGCAATTCGAGACGCTAATCCGAGACCTGCAGATGGTGGACACTTGGGAACATCTTCACGACCACCGACCGGGGTTCACACACTTCACGAGTCACTCTTACAGTCACATCGACCTGATGTATGTCTCACACTCTCTTGCTGCTGGGACACAGGATGCGGATCTGTGGCCTGCAGCTTTCTCGGAGCACTCAGCTTACGTCTGTGCCATCACCCTACGGCGGCAACAAGCGGCAAACATATCCAACGAAGATCAGCTGGTGGTTGGACTGCGCCAAACCGGCACTGAGGCGAATGTTGATAACCTACCGTCACGACCACGCTGCTTGGCGTCGACATACACTCGATTTTTATTCGGGGTATTGCGAGACTGCGATGCTATGGCGCCGTCTCCGGAACGACAAACGGTGGTGCACCGTGCTAAGGGCCAGATTATGGCTAATATGCGACGCCACCTAGAGGGGGTAGTCATTCACTCAAGGACGCAGCATAGGATAGCGAGGGAACGCCCGTGTATATTCCAAGTACTTCGTGAACCTAAACGACGCCAAAGAGCTCTGATACGCTTCATCGACACGGAGGACGGTCGTCGCCTCACCACGCAACAAGACATAAGCACAGCGTTCTACGATCATTATTCCCAGCTCTATTCAGCCCAGACACCTGATCCGACAGCACCGGAGGACGTCTCTCAGACGATTTACGGTACTGTCAGCCCGGCAATGGGAGAGTCCCTGATGGAAGAAATTAAGGAAGAAGAAGTGATCGAACCATTAGAAAAGGAGCTGGAAGCAAGTCCCCGGGTCCTGATGTACACCCCTTGGAATTTTTCCGGACTTTTCAATATTTATTAGCCACCCGATGGACGGACATCTGTCGCGAACTACTATCCTCGGAAGTGCCGCGCTCAACGGCCCTGGTAGAAGGGATGATTATTCCTATTCAAAAAACGTCTGTTGGCTCACGGATGCAGGACTACCGCACACTGACGCTATTGAATTGCGACTTTAAGATCTTTTCTCGGCTGTTGGCGGCGCGGATGCAGCAGACCTTACAACACGTTATCTCAGCCGATCAAACGTCGTTAGAAGGAGACAATAACATTCAAACAGCACTCCCTGAATATCGTGACTTGATCTCACTGGCGAGGACATGTCGTCTGAAAGGTGCGCTGGCGGCAATCGATTTTAGTCAAGCTTTTGATTGCATGGACCACGACTATGTGGAAGCGGTCCTCCAACATATGCGACACCCACAGTAATTTGTCACTGTCGACTTCTCTGTGGTGCGACATCCAAGGTGATCGTCAACGGTCGACCTACGCAGCCCCTCACCATGTCTCGATCGATACGCCAAGGCTGCCCTCTGATCTCTTTACTTTACGCTGTGGCCATGGAACTACTCCTTTGCAGCCTTCACCAACCGGCTAACGGGTATGACGTTACGAGGCCACACTTTCCGTTGTAAAACACACGCTGACGACCTGGTGATTGTCATCTGCAATGGCGACGACACCGCCAGCGCACTGAGTTGGGTAGCTACATATAGCATTGCCACTGATAGTCTATCAACGTCGCAAAATCAGCGGCGATGAACATCGGGGTTGGACTGCCTGAGGACAGCGTCACCCCAGTGCAGCTCAGAGATACATTGAAATGCCTCGGCATCGATTTCACAAACGATATACGACGAACCGCAGCTCACAACTTTTGACGACTTTTTACGAAATGTTCGGACTAGGATAGCTAACAACCGCCTACGAGCACTGGACATCGTCCAACGCACCCAGTATGCCAACATACATTTAGCGGCACACATTCCGCACATCGTCCAGATATTACCGATTCCGGTGATGTTAGCTCGCCGTATACTGGCGGCTTTTAGGTCATTCGTGATTTCAGGAATGCTTTTCAAGATCAAATATGAGGCTCTCACCCTTCTCCCGGATCGGGGAGGATTGGCCATTCACGTTCATGACAGGTCGGTCGCCCTATTTGTGAGCACATTAGTCAAACTGTGGCGCCGCCGTCCGGACAGTCTCTCGAGTTTGTTATTAGATGATTCTACAACGGTGTCTTTTACCTCGAACTCAGTTACGTTCGACTTGCCTTACCAGCGACTCGACTGGGGACGGCAAGGACAGTTTATCATGTGCTGCAACGTGGAAGACCGGATAACATCGTGGAGAGGAAGCACCCGAACGTCAACCGGCGAGTAATGTGGAGAACGATTCACCACGTAACGTTGGACGCTGCCGTCACGGCGATGTGATATATTACTGTCAACGGTAAGCAGATGACCAGATCAAGGCTACATGCGATCCGTATGGTGGACTTACCCATATGCACGAGCTGTGGCGTTCAAGACAACGATGAACGCCGTCTTAGCTGTGGTGAGTCTACAGCAGTGTGGCACTTAGTGAAGCAAATGTCAGCGTACTTCCTTAGGGTGAGGCCGAATCATATCGAACCCAAGTCTGTATTATTCCCGGATGAGACGTATTACCCAATGCCGTGACGTGGCTTCGTGGACATGCAACGCATTATTTGTTTCAAGACGGCACTAAGGACACTTTAGACTTTTGGAACTTTGTAGGGACGGCATTGCAAGATCCACCGTAATCCAAAGTATCGACAATATTTTTCCAATTATTTGTGGAGCGCATTCCACGACCCTCCGCGCAGCTGGATCATCGCGGGTAAGAGAAGCTAAAATTACAAGACGATGATAGAACACTACACGGTACAACGTGGGATCTACTTTGGTCACTACGAGAAGTCATACCTGGATGATACAGCAGACGGAGAGTTTCGTCGTGACCCCCCTCACTGTGTATCAGTATTTTCCCTTTTCCTCTTACAAGTCCCCAGTGCGAAAGGTTCTTGACAGCTTTTATTTCCCATCCGGTACAAGATGTAGTACACCCTTAGGTTTTATTTAATGGCTTCCTTAGCCACACATTTTGTTCTCTTTCTTTCTCCCCTTTGGTGCACCTGTAAATATGTTTTCAGTTATGTGCGTACCCAATTCGACGCAACGAGTGCACTTATAAGTTTCCGTGACTTAGTGATTAAAAAACAAATTAATTAATAAAATAAAATAAAAATCAATTAAACCGTTGCATCCCTTGGACCACATCCCCAGAAACAGGAGGGAGGAGACATCGTGGCCAGGCCTCGGGTTGCGACCCCTGCCCACCTTGCCTCCGCCACCCCACGACCTGATCCATTTTCCATAAAAAAAGGGGGTAGAGTCTTCGTAATAAAAAAAAGTGTTTAGAATTGGAGCTTCGTAATACAAACATCAATGACGCGACAGTTCGACTCCTACTCGAAACTTGATTTTTAGTTTATATTGTTTTCTCTCTCATCATATGAATTTATGAAATGATCGTGTGACATTGTTGGCCTGGAAGCTCGACCGCCGGGTAGCAAGTTTTATTTCAGGTGAAGCCACATTAGGCGACTTGCGCGTCGCTGATGGCAATATGATGATGACAACACAACACACCAGTCTACGAGCGGAAAAAATACCCAACCCGGCGGGAATCGCATTGGGGCCCGCTACATGGTAGGCAAACACGTTACCACTTAGCTGAGCAGGTGGGTGCTTGAGACGTAACATAATTTCAGAAAACCACTTGTACCTGTGTGAAGTTTTAGTGAGTTTCGTGTTATTTGACTACTAACTATTTTAATTAAATTTAGTTATTACAACAAACATATTTATAACTATCGACAAATAAATGAAGAAAAGCATAGAGTTTTCCTGAAAATGTATGCCTTTCGTGATTTCTGAAATCCCATATACATGAAATTTGGTAAGGTACTCGGAACTACTTTGCACCTCGATGCTTCGAGCTGCAGACACAGAGGCAGGCCCCATTTGGCAGTTAACCTGCGTAGGGTGAGACGTTGCTAATGCAGCAATAAAGAATTATGTAGGTACAAATTTTTTGAATATCACAGAATTTATGCTACAAAAATGAAAGTTCGACCAGGAGTCAAACTGTAGTCTCATTCACGTTCGTCTTACTAAACTCGAACGCTAAACACTTTTTTCTTTAAAAAAAATCTCATTTTGTTTGCTATTGTTCGTTGCATTTGTTCAGAGCGGACTTCCTATGACACCAGTTTAAATTTGATCCATTCACTCAATTATTTCATTACAGAGGGCAGCTAACACTCTGAGCGAACACGCTGATCTACCATGCCGGGTATATAAAGGCAGTCAGGAAGGTATAGTGTTACGTGGCTTACTAAAGGCATTTGACTCAGCATCGCACATACGTTTATTATCTAAACTACGATTACACAGGGTGTCAAGCGACAGTTTTGACTGATGGAGGATTTCTTGGTGAGCGGGAGTCTGCTTGCCAAATTTGTGAATCTGTCTGATAGGCCTTGGAAGGCCGAATGGCACCGACTGACTGCTGTGTCATCTTCAGCTGATTGGTCCTACTAGCCAACAGCACTTCACAGGCCTTGACGGTTACCCATCCATATGCTAACCAAGATCAACAGCACTTCACAGGTCTTGACGGTTACCCATCCATATGCTAACCAAGGCCAACAGCACTTCACAGGTCTTGACGGTTACCCATCCATATGCTAACCAAGACCAACAGCACTTCACAGGCCTTGACGGTTACCCATCCATATGCTAACCAAGACCAAGAGCACTTCACAGGCCTTGACAGTTACCCATCCATATGCTAACCCAGACCAACAGCACTTCACAGGCCTTGACGGTTACACAGGCATATGCTAACCAAGACCAACAGCACTTCACAGGCCTTGACGGTTACTCATCCATGTGCTAACCAAGACCAACAACACTTCACTTCAGTGACCTGATGGGAACCAGTATTACCAGCCACCTGCCAAATCTACACTGGTGTACCAATTATTGGCGTGCAACGTATGGCGTTTACTGAATAAATCTTGACATAGACTAATCACAACATTTGTTGATGTGATAGCTTCTGTATCAAGTACTTTGCCAATGTAAATCCGAAAACTGGAGCAGTATCCATTACCACAGCACAATTTGAACGTTTTGATGTCATTTTAGTGTCTCTTTTGTTTCAAGTATTGCCTAAGCACAATTCGTCCTTGAAATAGTATTAGAGTTTCATTGATGTAAGTATTTTGGCATGCTTATAATATTTTTTTTAAAAAAAATGTTCAGTTCTTTGATGACGAGTAGATGTTTTGGAAATGATCTCAAGTATCAACTTTTGCATTAGCTGCAACAAAATTCTCAAACAATCTCTACTCATTACCTTTCAGGGGAATGTTTGAATAAACAGCAAATCCTAGGATCAATATAAATGTGTGGATGGAAATTTCATCAATCCCACCCACAAAAATAATAAAAAAACAGCTTTATTTCACCCTTGCTTATTGGCATTCATTGATTCAAACGTATGGAAATCATTGTCATTTGTATAGCATAAAAAATTGTTTGTTTACTGTTGTGTTCAGATATATCACCTGTGACACAAAGGTCATAAAAATCGTCGACTTTGTTACAGTTTTGCACATTTTCATCCCTCATTTTGGCATAATGAGTACTCGTAAAATGCACAATGTTAACCTGGTTGCCTTTAGGATCAAACCACATATTGGGTGGTTATAATTAAACTGATCGTGTTCTGAGTGCTACAGTGCAGGCTGTATACATCGCAGGCCGCTAAAACGCTGCAGATATGTCCACTAATTGGTGTGCTCGCAGAGTATGCTGAAAAATCATAGTTCCACTTTCTGCCACCAGGTGAAAATATGGCGCTGTAAACAGTCATAACGTGAGATGTTTCCTATTTTGACGTCAGTATGCTGGTTGTCATTTGATGACACATGTTGCTTCCTTTTGTGAAATGGCTCTTGATGATGACGTTGCTGTAGTTATAGCTGAAAGTGCAGCAAATGCCTCAAATTCTATTCCCAGGGCTCAACTGTGTCACAGGAAATGTCTCTCCCTTGGTCAACTGTTCAAAAATTTTGTGGCGCATTTTACATCGGTATCTCTACAACATTCAGAATGTGCGCAAAATGAAGTCCCAAGATGGACTACAACACCGTGACTTCACCCTTCCTTTTTCCAGCATGCAAGGAAATGGGTGACATGTGGGCAGGGAACATTCTTTTGATGGACAAGGCTCATTTTACTCTTAATGGTGCCATGAATACACACAATTTCACATGTGGGGTTCTACTCTGCCACATGTTATGCAGAACATCCATTGCTTTCACATTATGTGACTGTTTGGTGTTGTTTCACAAGCTCCTTTATTCTTGGCCCATTTTCTTCGAGGAGATGACATCTCATGGGCCTGTTAGAGTAAAATGACATCTGCCCATTATAAGGACCTCCTTGTGCAACACCTGGATATCAACTTTGCAAGAATGTATCTGTGTCCACACCACTGTTTTCATGCCAGATGGGGTGACGCAACATGTCACTTGCCAGGTGAAAGATTTGCTTTAAGAATCCTTTAGTAATGACTGCATCATCTCTAGGCAATTTGAAGATGTATGGCCTTTCATAGACCCACCCTAAATTGATGAGACTTCTAGTTCTATCAGGGATGTATCCAGATTCTTCTTGATACGAAGGATGGCAAATGACACCTTATCACTCTGACGACACTGGATATGCTGTGAGCAATAGTCGAGAGACTGTATTGAACTCAGCTTCTAACTTGTGACCATAAACATGTCAGAACCCCTGTTACGATGTGTTTGACGTTCTTTCCCTTTTCCTGCATCCACACCACTTTCTGACTGCCTACAGCGCCATATTTTCACTTGATGACTTAAAGTGGAACTATTATTTTTTCGGTACAGTTAATGTCCCCCACAAACTAATGAACAGATCTACAATGTTTCAACATTCTGGGTTTTATACAGCCCACACTGCAGCATATGGAACATCATCAGTGGAATTATAGCCACTTGATGCTTTCATCACTTACTGAGCTGTCAGACAAATCGCCACTTTTGGGCGACGGCAATCATTTTGCCCAGTAACGTTTTCTCTTCGTGGCGTTTATGCTCTTATGAATGTCAAAGCTTTTTCAAAATAATCGCTGTGAAACAATTCAGCCCCTACACAACTGTGACTTTCTCTAAATTATCGTTCCTTGGAAATTTCGTTCTTACAATACTGCACCTGTTTATTCTGCAACTCAGTTACGTGGTATACGTACATTTTCTTTACCAGGCTTGGCAAAAGCTGCTGAGCGAATATTTTCCATGGTAATATATGTGTGGTAGGTGGCAAGTACTGCGCGGCCGTCAGCTGTGTTGCTGGTCAGAACGTGCGCCATTACCCGACCCGGTCATACCCTAAGTTGTCAGCACACAGGGCTGCCACCTTAGTGGAATGCCCAGTAAAATCAACTCCATACTGAACGTGCTGACGGCTAATGACAAATAATTGTTTACGCTCATTTTCATATTTCAAAAAGAAGTTTATCTGCCTTTTTAACTAGCCAAGCGTGTTTACACATGAAAGTAAAATTGGGGAACCGCTGTATTTTTTTGTGTTTTTGAGGCATTTCTGCAGACGTGTAGATAATATTGTGTTTTTTGACAAGCCTGATACATATGTAAAACAATTAATTTAAGGCCTTGTTTTGTAATACCCCAAGTACAGTATAGAGACCAAAATTTAGTGCAGAAATACGTTGCTGACGGTAAACAATTGGGGCATAAATCAACAGCTGATTTTATTTCGCGTTTTTCGTGGTTTGCAGAATAGTATTTAAAGTAAAACTCATATTCGACAGCTACATAATACTAATACATTAATCATATTTTGTAAACAGATGTTGATTTTTAATTATTTATAGCGAATACGATATGTTATGTACTCATTCCGATATTCCATAGTGAATGGTATACAGATTTCAATGAAATTTATCGTTGCGAGTCAGTCAGTCCATAAACAACTTTTTGAAGTCAGTAATGCAAACATATTTGACAAAATTTTCCGCATTTTACACAACTGAGATACTTTCATTGTGTATGTTATTATCTTTTATAAATAATTCACGACATTTGGATAATTTAGAGTACAGCCAAGGTGGTGCTACATTGTGATTGGCTGTATCATTTTAATGGCTGCTAAAATACAAAGTCAAAGTGTCTCTTCTCCAATTTGCATTGGGAATAGGTTAGTGGAGTTTAAAGCTCGGATAATTGCGAGAGTGCAGGATGTGTTGGAGAGACCACTTCCATCTGTATAGTGCAGAGAAACTTGTGTTAGAAGGGAGTATCCGAATGGTCCACATTGCGAAGCAGTTGTTGAACTGTGGGTTGTGGCCATGTGTGTGAAAGTGTGTGCTATTGCAAGAAAAAGAGCCAGCTCTAAAGCTAATGTGAATGCTGTTTTCTTTTATGTGCTTCTGTGCTCCACTCATTCATGTGCTGTAGGTGACTGCTTTTCCTTTGTAGGAAGTACGGTACACGGTATATTAGATAGGCATAATCATAACTAACAGGTTGTACAATTCCATACCGCTATATTTTATTGTCACAAACATCGATCAGAGTGAATTAACTGCAGACCCCTCGCCCCCACCCCCTCCCTTACTGGGGAGCAGGTGAGAGAAAGCTTTCTGTACCAGCAGGATGTCAGTGCAGTGGAGGTGTTAACTGATGAGAATCGGCGAGGTGTGCCAGTGCGAAAATCGAAAATTATTGGTGGAAAACTATCACTTCAACAAAAAAATATTATGAGCTTGTCAAAATACTATGTATCAATCAAACTCTAATACTATTTCAAGGACAAATTATACTTAGGCAATACTTGAAACAAAAGAGATGCATAAATGACATCAAAATATTTAAATTGTGCTGTGATAATGGATACTGCTTCAGTTTTCGAATTTACACTGGCAAAGTACTTGATAGAGAGGGAGGAGCTGCTAGTGGTTGAGGAAATGGGGATGGCAGTGTGGTAAGGCGGTATGATGGTCCACGACCGGCGAGGCGCGGGAGGCATGACGTCGAAATCAGCAGTGGAGAAGAGGGCATTGTACCCGGTGTGGTGATTAGAGGGTGACGAGTCGGCATCACCCTGAGCATCGGCAACAGGAGAGGCATATACAGTGGTGATGATAATGAGGGCTCCATAGGTCATGAAGTGAGATGTTAAACCCACTGTATCAATGGAGGAGGGCAGCGGTGGGGGCGTGGCATGATAGATTGACCTGGAGACTACACTGGGGCCTGACTTTGCGAAACTGGTGGAATGACTAACAGCGAGTCATGTAGCTTGGCATGAATATCTTTCAGCAGGAAGTTACTCATATTTAGTTCTACTTTGAAGTGGGTGTCTGCTGGCTGTGGAGGCGTCGATGCATGGGATGCCATCGAGGGCTCGGCTAAAGTCCATGCAGCCTTCAGTCTGTTGAGTACAGTGTAGTGCTCTTTCCCAAGATGATAATGTTGGTGTTCCATGTGACTGTGTGGTATGGGCCGCTGTAGGGGTGCAACTGGCTTGATGGCATCTGTGTGTAGTGTAATGTGGGGACAGGTGTTTAAGCCCTCATGAACAAACATTGTAGACTTTGTGTGATGGGTAGGTGGCGGCACGCAGACGTTGCATATATCATCATGCACTCACTGCATTAGTTTTGGCAGGTCATGGTCTGGTGTAACACCTCGAGCGACAAATCCTGCACGAAGGCAGAGCAGCTCACCTCAGCAGCGGAGAGGCACTACGGCAGGGGATTGGTCCACAATTCTGAAGACCAGATTAACACTGCCTTGAGCATGTTGTGCCATCAGTTCACTAGGCCGTCTGACTGGGAGTGGTAAGCAGCTGTGTGAAAATGATGGCACTCACAAAGTCAGCACAGGTCACTGAACAAGGGAAACTGAAACTGACAGTCTCTGTCCTTCATCAGTGGTGTAGGGCAGCCAAACCTGGCAATCCAGGTGCAAACAAACTCCTTGGCAACTGTGTAGGCTGAAGTATCTGGTACTGGGGCGGTTTCAACCCAATGCATCACACAGTCAGTCATGGATAAGATGTGCTTTGAACCCTGCGACTCAGGGAGTGGTCAGACCAAATCAGAATGAACGTACTGAAAACGCCCTTTGGGATAGGGAATGTCCCAAAGGGAACTGAGCGTGGTGTCCTACCTTTTCCTGTTGACAAGGGACACAGGCCCTGGTCCATGCAGTGCAATAAAACTTGATGTTGGGCCAGATGAAATATTACGTGACTAATTTGAGTGTGGCATGTACGGCAGGATGTGCAAGACTGTGCAGCATGTCAAACAGAGTTTTACAAGAGGGCTGTGAGACGACTGGTTGTGTCCTTCCACGTAACACGTCACAACAAACAGGTCTGGTGGTTGTTGACAGTGTGCACTGTTATAGTTGTAGCCCAATGTCTTGTCCAGTGAGTAATTGTGGTAGGTTGGCCTGTGCGTTGGCGAGTAGACCAAAGTCCAAATGAGTAGATGTGGTCACCAAGGAAAGGTTGTTCACGACTATATTTTCTGCATTTTGGACGTGTCTGACGTCTGTGGTAAATCGCAAGACCAGGTAGAGGTGGCGAAAGTGTCTTGGAGTGATGTTAACAAAAGGGATTTTGATCGTGTCTACAAGAGGCAGTGTCATCCTGGAAACAGCGGACCATCTCATAGATATACAAAAGCTCTCTATGGAAAGTCGACGGCTTCATCTGAGCAATGGACAACTTTTGAGAGAAGAAACGCAGTGGGTGTGTTACTTCGGTGATCTCTTATTGGAGTACTGCGCCAGTCGCGCGGTCGCTGGCGTCTGCACTGATCACAAGGTGTGCGACCAGTGATGGAAGGGCGACGGTGACAGCCTGCGGGATGTCGTATTTAGTATTGACGAAGGCCATATCCATTTCAGGCACCCGCATCAGCCATCTTTTGCCACTGGTGTTCATGCTGCGCAGTGGGTCAGACAGAGGCACGAGTTTTTCATCAGTATGTGGGAGATCATGCTGTAAAAATTGATGACTTCCAGGAAACATCGTAGTTCCTGATAATGCGAGGGGGGAGTGGGGCGGGAGAGGGGAAGGAGGTGGATTTTTTCCCTTTTTACAGGCGTGTGGTGTATCCCCGAAACATCAACCATATGTCCACTGAAGATGACACACGATTGCTGTAGTTGGCATTTATCATTATAAATTAGGATGCCTTGTATCACTAACTTGACAAAAATGAATATCATGTTCATCAGGAGACTGCGAGAAAATAGATAAGCACGGCAGAAGGACATGTTAAATTGGACGTCGCCAATAAACCTCTGCCAGGACTGGGCCGCGTTTTTTTAACGCATTGGCATAAATAAAACCTCGAATATACCGAATGGCGCGATTATTACAGTTTTTGGAATATCCTCGTCAGCCATAGGTATCTATAAATAGGCCCTTTCACAGTCTACAGCGCTGAATTTCGTGTGCAGTGCCTTAAGTTCGGTACAGGGTAGCTGTCTATTATAGGCCAGACATTGAATTACCAATAATCGCCACACAATCGCTAAGTATTATCGTATTATCGTTTTAGAGGACGATTTTGATATGAGAAGCCTAGGCATTGTGAGGCCATACAAAATCAGCACACACGAGTTCATCCACGTCGGCTTGTCTTGAAAGACCAGACTAGTGCTGAATAGATTTTTCACAAAATGGACATTTTTAATGAAAGGTCGTGGTATCATTACGAGATAAATGTTGCCGTGAATGCATTTTAAGACTTTTTTGAAAAGATTTCTTTCCACACATGTTACACTGGAATGGTTTTTCACCAGTATGAGTCATCATGTGTCTGTTAAGTACAGCAGTCTGTAAAAAACTGTTTGAACATTATTTACAAAATAATGGCCGCTCACCTGTATGTTTTCTCTCTTGTCGCTTGAAGTATTTTTGATTAGGGCACCATTTTTCACATACGTCACAGACAAATCCTCTTAGTTGATTGTGAACTAAGTGTGTCACTTCAGGTCTAGTTTCTTGCTGAATCTCTTGGGACATTTATCCCTCTTGAAAATCAGTTTGTAATCAGACACAGTCATGTACTGAACTACGAAAGACGAATCACAGTTCACATTTCCCAAAACCCCCTTGTCAAGGAGTGTTTTATTGCCACCAAATGCTCTGCTGTAATCTCCTCATTTTTCGTTGTTGGAGGAAATTGAGCGGCTGATTTCCAGTATATGAAGGATGTGAATTCTGACGACTTTCAGGTAGTTATAATGAATATTGAGTATTTTTCTCACTTTTTACCTGAAAATTGATATCACCTGTTCTTCTCACATCAGGATGGACTTTGCTACAAGGCAAATTTTCCACTTTTTTCAAACTGTAATCTTATTATTGTTTTTCACCAGTTTCTAACATTTACATCCACATCTGTACTCTGAAAAAAACCGTGTGGTGCCTAGTGGAGGGTATGTCACATTGTACCAGTTATTAGGCTTTCTTCCTGTCCCATCCACGAGTGGAGCGCGGGAAGAATGATCATTTGAATGCCTCTGTGCCAGCAGTAATTATTCTAATCTTATCCTCACGACCCTTATGTGAGCGATACACAGGGGATTGTAGTATATTCCTAGAGTAATCATTTAAAGCCGGTTCTTGAAACTTTGTTAATAGACTTTCTCGGGATATAACGTCTATCTTCAAGAGTCTTGGTTGTTTGGCTTGTTGTTTTAAGGTCATCAGGCCCAATTCACATTCTGATGTACTAGTATCTACCTGCGATGAATTAAACAATGATTTGTGTACGTTCTGAATAAGTAAATCACTCAAACCGCAGACTGGATCAGAACTTGATTTGCAGTCTACTGTTATGGAATCTCATGATGATGAACAAAGGTTTCTGTTAGCAGGAAATACATCTGAAGAACTCAGTTCAGAATTATTGTCATTTGTGGAGCTGCACACAAATAATGTGCTTGATTTTTCTGTCTGTTTTGTTGCAGTAGTTTGAAGCTTAAACATGTCGCTTTTGACAATGATGAAGTTAGTTTCGTTAAATTCTCATTGATCTGTTTCTGCTTCTTTGCCAGCACCCAGTAGTATCCTAAGCTTAGTATCTCTTCTTCATACTTTTGTCTGAAACTGTATGAGCTTTCCACTTGGTACACGCAATTGTAACATACTTCTGACAGCATTCCATCTCCTTCAGACACCTGTTTTGAAGCCAACGTAATGTCTTCATCGTCGGGCAGTTCCTGCTGAGCCCTATGAAACTCGCTAGACGTCTCGGCGATGCATGAGTGGAGAAGGTCATTGGCTGCTCGCATATCCGAGTTGGAATGACAGAATTCAGAGTGTGCAGCAGATGTCGTGTCCAGCTCATCCAGTGTCTGCAAAGTAGGAGACGACTTCGTATCATTGGCTGGAAGGGAGTTGCTGATCTTGTCGCTGATCGGCCATTGGCTATCATGGTGCAGGAGCAGAGTGCGGTTCAGGTCAAACAGTAAATGGCAGGGAGGAAAATGTCTCCAAGACAGGTGCCACCAGTTCAGCCACCAAGAGCGTCCATGGCATAGTTTAGTGGTTGCCAAGATCGTGAGTAATGGAGGTGATGCCCACCACTGGTATCATGGAGTCATTAGCTACACACAGTTGCATAGGTGACAGTGGTAGTTGGTGCGAGAGGTGGTGGAATCATGCTGATGTTGGCTGTGGTCTCAACCAACTAGAAGGGAAGAATTCAGTTGTGCATCATAAATGTAGAGGCAAGAGCCATCTGGTCATAGATGAGACCTGCAGACGCTATCATGAAATGGTGATTTGTGGTGACTTGGAGAGGGCAAGCGCCCTGGTGCACCAGTATAAGGCTGCGAGATCAGTTTGAGTACGAGCAAGGCTGTCCACAATGTAGCGCATCAGTGTCAAAACGAGTGCGCAACCATGACGATGCGCGTGGGCGGGCGTAGTGCCCAGCTGACTCACATTGTTTTGACTGCCAGGTACAGGTTGGTGACTGTGCAGAGGTGCACTGGTGGTAGCCTGTACTGTAGGCTTTATGTTCGTCATCTGGGAGACAGCATGGAGTAGTTGTGGGTTTGACATGGTTCGGTGAGTTCTAGTGGCCCACATCTGCAAGGTACGAGGTGCACAGTACTGGCTGGGAGCACAAGCGTGGTGACAACTAGGCTCATCCAGATTCATGTGTTGTTGGCAGTGTAGGTAGGGAAGCTGTCAGCTGTAGTATGGTCGCAATGAGAATTAATCAGCAGTGCTGTCAAACACTAACTTTCTTTCAGCCAGGCATAGTTTGAAAACTAGTGAAGCACTCTTCCCTCCACCATTTGAATGCTCTCCGACAGTTTTATTAGCCACAAAGTATGATCCAAGGGCAGGTTTGTATCAATTTGCAGGTGAAGCTTGCGCCACAACACAGAAGGTGTTCTGTGATGGAATGAGATTCCACTTATCACCAGATGAAGTTGTTGCTCTGGCGAGCAGTATAGGCATTGAAGCGAAAGTGCCTTGAAAATCTCATACTTGTTTGTTTGTGTCTACACATCAAGCAGAAAGTCGCAAATAAGATAGGCGTTATCACCGAGGTGGTTGATTAGTTCTGCAAATTTGTCATTTCCCTCAGTGATGTTTGTGGACTGCATTATGCACTCACTAAGTGAAAACGACAGCGTAGGTGAGTCCACATTCAGTGAATGGAGTTTCAGCTGAGGACGTGCGAAATGGTAAAGGTAATGGCTGTGTGAGGCTGGCACCATCATGAGGTGAGCGTTGCCCAGGGAGGTAGATGTGGCAGGAGTGGAGGCACTGCAGAGTGGCACGTCATAAAGCAGCAAAGAGATATGCAGCGTGGTTGGTGCGGAAGCATCTGGGAGTAGCGCATCATAAAGTGATGGAGAGAAACACAGCATGGTTGGTAATGCAAAACCAGAAGCATCAGGACGGAGCATGTGGTGATGAGATGAAGGTATGTGCAGTGCATTAGATGTGTGCAGTGCGTTACATGTGAGCCGAACATGAAGATGGGTGTGACTGGTGGTATGTGGTGCTGGTCCGTGGGAGCTGCCGGACACAGTGAGTACATGATATGCTCACGAGGTAATGAGTCTGGTAATGCAGTTGTTCTGAATCTGGGCATTGTGTCTGTCAGTAGTGGTTTATCTTGTAGTGAAGTAGAAGTAGGTACTCCGTGCGAATTGGTATGGGTGGAGGTTATACTTAACAGCCGAACTAAGTTAATAATTGGCTCCTTCTACCGACCCCCAGACTCCGATGATATACACTCCTGGAAATGGAAAAAAGAACACATTGACACCGGTGTGTCAGACCCACCATACTTGCTCCGGACACTGCGAGAGGGCACTACAAGCAATGATCACACGCACGGCACAGCGGACACACCAGGAACCGCGGTGTTGGCCGTCGAATGGTGCTAGCTGCGCAGCATTTGTGCACCGCCGCCGTCAGTGTCAGCCAGTTTGCCGTGGCATACGGAGCTCCATCGCAGTCTTTAACACTGGTAGCATGCCGCGACAGCATGGACGTGAACCGTATGTGCAGTTGACAGACTTTGAGCGACGGCGTATAGTGGGCATGCGGGAGGCCGGGTGGACGTACCGCCCAATTGGTCAACACGAGGGGCGTGAGGTCTCCACAGTACATCGATGTTGTCGCCAGTGGTCGGCGGAAGGTGCACGTGCCCGTCGACCTGGGACCGGACCGCAGCGACGCACAGATGCACGCCAAGACCGTAGGATCCTACGCAGTGCCGCAGGGGACCGCACCGCCACTTCCCAGCAAATTAGGGACACTGTTGCTCCTGGGGTATCGGCGAGGACCATTCGCAACCGTCTCCATGAAGCTGGGCTACGGTCCCGCACACCGTTAGGCCGTCTTCCGCTCACGCCCCTACATCGTGCAGCCCGCCTCCAGTGGTGTCGCGACAGGCGTGAATGGAGGGACGAATGGAGACGTGTCGTCTTCAGCGATGAGAGTCGCTTCTGCCTTGGTGCCAATGATGGTCGTATGCGTGTTTGGCGCCGTGCAGGTGAGCGCCACAATCAGGACTGCATACGACCGAGGCACACAGGGCTAACACCCGGCATCATGGTGTGGGGAGCGATCTCCTACACTGGCCGTACACCTCTGGTGATCGTCGAGGGGACACTGAATAGTGCACGGTACATCCAAACCGTCATCGAACCCATCGTTCTACCATTCCTAGACCGGCAATGGAACTTGCTGTTCCAACAGGACAATGCACGCCCGCATGTATCCCGTGCAACCCAACGTGCTCTAGAAGGTGTAAGTCAACTACCCTGGCCAGCAAGATCTCCGGATCTGTCCCCCATTGAGCATGTTTGGGACTGGATGAAGCGTCGTCTCACGCGGTCTGCACGTCCAGCAAGAACGCTGGTCCAACTGAGGCGCCAGGTGGAAATGGCATGGCAAGCCGTTCCACAGGACTACATCCAGCATCTCTACGATCGTCTCCATGGGAGAATAGCAGCCTGCATTGCTGCGAAAGGTGGATATACTCATACACTGTACTAGTGCCGACATTGTGCATGCTCTGTTGCCTGTGACTATGTGCCTGTGGTTCTGTCAGTGTGATCATGTGATGTATCTGACCCCAGGAATGTGTCAATAAAGTTTCCCCTTCCTGGGACAATGAATTCACGGTGTTCTTATTTCAATTTCCAGGAGTGTAGTTGCGGAACAGTTCAGAGAACATTTGAGTCTCGTAACAAATAAATACTCCACTCATACGGTTATGGTTGTTGGCAGTGTATACCGTTGATATGTTAGCAAAAATACTTGTTCATAACCGGTGGTAGGCAGAAAACATCTTCCGAGATTGTCCTAAATGCTTTCTCCGAAAATTATTTCGAGCAGTTAGTCCACGAACCCACGCGAATTGTAAATGGTTGCGAAAACATACTTGACCTCTTAGCCACAAACAATCCAGAGCTGATAGAGAGCATCATGACTGATACAGGGATTAGTGGTCACAACGTCGTTGTAGCTAGGCTCAATACCGTTTCTTCCAAATCCACCAGAAACAAACGCAAAATAATTTTATTTAAAAAAGCGGATAAAGTGCCACTAGAAGCCTTCCTAAGAGACAATCTCCATTCCTTGCGAACTGACTATGCAAATGTAGACGAGATGTGGCTCAAATTCAAAGATTTCATACCTCATAAATTGGTAAGAGATGGGACGGATCCCCCGTGGTACACAAAACGGGTCCTAACGCTGTTGCAGAGGCAACGGAAAAAGCATGCGAAGTTCAGAAGAACGCGAAATCCCTAATATTGGCTAAAATTTACAGACGAGCGAAATTTGGCACGGACTTCAATGCGAGATGCCTTTAATAGGTTCCACAACGAAACATTGTCTCGAAATTTGGTAGAAAATCCGATGAAATTCTGGTCGTATGTAAAGTACACAAGCGGCAAGACACAGTCAATACCTTCGCTGCGCAATGTCGATGGTACTGTTACCGACGACTGTGCCGCTAAAGCGGAGTTATTGAACCCAGTTTTCCGAAATTCCTTCACCAAGGAAGACGAATGGAATATTCCAGAATTTGAAACACGAACAGCTGATAGCATGAGTTTCTTAGAAGTAGATACCTTAGGGGTTGCGAAGCAACTCAAATCGCTTGATACGGGCAAGTCTTCAGGTCCAGACTGTATACCGATTAGGTTCCTTTCAGATTACGCTGATACAATAGTCCCTACTTAGCACTCATTTACAACCGCTCGCTCACCGATAGATCTGTACCTACAGATTGGAAAATTGCGCAGGTCGCACCAGTGTTTAAGAAGGGTAGTAGAAGTAATCCATCTAACTACAGACCTATATCATTGACGTCGGTTCGCAGTAGGGTTTTGGAGCATATACTGTATTCAAACATTATGAATCACCTCGAAGGAAACGATCTATTGATACGTAATCAGCATGGTTTCAGGAAAATCGCTCTTGTGCAACGCAGCTAGCTCTTTATTCGCATGAAGTAATGGCCGCTATCGACAGGGGATCTCAAGTTCATTCCGTATTTCTAGATTTCCGGAAAGCTTTTAACACTGTTTCTCACAAGCGACTTCTAATCAAGCTGCGGAGCTATGGGGTATCGTCTCAGTTGTGCGACTAGATTCGTGATTTCCTGTCGGGAAGGTCGCAGTTCGTAGTAATAGACGGCAAATCATCGAGTAAAACTGAAGTGATATCAGGTGTTCCCCAGGGAAGCGTCCTGGGACCTCTGCTGTTCCTGATCTATATAAATGACCTGGGTGACAATCTGAGCAGTTCTCTTAGGTTGTTCGCAGATGATGCTGTAATTTAGCGGCTAGTAAGGTCATCCGAAGACCAGTATTAGTTGCAAAGCGATTTAGAAAAGATTGCTATATGGTGTAGCAGGTGGCAGTTGACGCTAAATAACGAAAAGTATGAGGTGATCCACGTGAGTTCCAAAAGAAATCTGTTGGAATTCGATAACTCGATAAATAGTACAATTCTCAAGGCTGTGAATTCAACTAAGTACCTGGGTGTTAAAATTACGAACAACTTCAGTTGGAAAGACCACATAGATAATTTTGTGGGGAAGGCGAGCCAAAGGTTGCGTTTCATTGGCAGGACACTTAGAAGATGCAACAAGTCCACTAAAGAGACAGCTTACACTACCAAAAAAAAGGTTCAAATGGCTCTGAGCACTATGGGACTTAACGTCTATGGTCATCAGTCCCCTAGAACTTAGAACTAATTAAACCTAACTAACCTAAGGACACCACACAACACCCAGTCATCACGAGGCAGAGAAAATTCCCTGACTCCGCCGGGAATCGAACCCGGGAACCCGGGCGTGGGAAGCGGCTTACACTACCGTCGTTCGTCCTCTGTTAGAATATTGCTGCGCGCTGTTCGATCCTTACCAGGTGGGATTGACGGAGGACATCGAAAGGGTGCAAAAAATGGCAGCCTTTTTGTATTATCACGTAATAGGGGAGAGAGTCTGGCAGATATGATATGCGAATTGGGATGTAAGTCATCACAGCAAAGACGTTTTTCGTTGCTGCAAGATCTTTTTACGAAATTTCAGTCATCAACTTTCTCTTCCGAATGCGAAAATATTTTGTTGAACCCAACCTACATAGGCAGAAATGATCATCAAAATAAAATACGAGAAGTCAGAGCTCGAACAGAAAGGTTTAGGTGCTCGTTTTTCCCGCGCGCTGTTAGGGAGTGGAATGGTAGAGAGATTGTATGATTGTGGTTCGATGAACCCTCTGCCAAGCACTTAAATGTGAATTGCAGAGTAGTCATGTAGATGTAGATGTAGATTACACATGCATGGAGGGGTTGCAGAGTGTGCACATCATGCATAGTGGAGACAGCTGCAAGTGAACATGGTATGGGTGGCAACAGTTGTGATGTATGACACAGCTAGGTGTTGCATGACAACATACTCTTGTGTCCAGTTGCAAACTTTTATGTTCAAGAATGTCACTCAAATCCATGTTATTTTGTCTGGGAGGCAGTACATAGTTGGAAACAGTTTGAGGATCATTTAGCGGAGTCCATTGTTGACCAACTATCGTGGCACTTTGGTGGATGTCCGTATAGTTTTACAGAACTCTGGTAATGTTAATGCAAGAAATTCAATGGGACTAAAGGAGTGTCCTGAGGAATAAGTGTCTTCATTTCCCATGTAGAAGTTCAGAGCATTATGTGTACTGACAGCTGGAGTCGCAGGAAGCCCCCATGTAGAAGTTCAGAGCATTATGTGTACTGACAGCTGGAGTCGCAGGAAGCCATTGTTCATCCACAATGGCATTCATTGTTGTAGCAGAATTACTAGGCAAATAGCCATCCAACATCATTACAGTGCTGTCACTGGTAAGGTCACATTGAGAATATGATACATGCCATTGACATGTTTGGTATGAAGTAGCATGAGCCTGGCATGGTATATATGAAAACAATAGAAGTATTGTTACTGGTTCACTACACACTGCCGAATTGGACACTTCTCCCAGGTTTTGGGGAAAATGTACAAAACAGAGGCACAAAAAGTTTGTGGAATTCACAGATGTTAATGAAGAGGTGAGACTGACATCCCTCAGAACAGGAGATGGTTGAGCTGAAGGTTGCAGCTGCATTGCAGGACAATGGACTAGCATCGGAGATTTTACATTTTAAACACAGCGAGGCTTAAATTTTGGGGTCACTACTATGGGAAATGTGGTATTCAGGTTAGTAGTTGTGTATAATAACAACTAACTGTCATACAGTTCCAAATGAACATGTTTTATTGACCTAAAAGTTACAAAGCATGTTGTAACAAACATCGATCAGAGCGAACTAACTGCAGGTCCAGAGAGGTTAGTTCAGCTGCCTCAGGGCAGCAGTTTTGTTCAGGACAAGTCCACAGCATTACATCCCCACAGCTTTATTTCACGTATCTTAACTTTGATTTAAATAACAAATATCTTTGACCTTCAAGTAGAGGTTATGTAATAAACTGAAATGACAAATGTCATGGAATACTTCCTATCATGTTGGACCTCCCTTTACCCACTGTAGTGGAGCAACTCCATGTAGCATGGGCTCAACAAGTTGCTGGAAGTCCCTGCAGAAATACTGAGTCATGCTGCCTCTATAGCCATCCATAATCTTGAAGGTGCTATTGGTACACATGTTGGGCGATCTGGGTGGCCAAATCATTTGCTCAAATTGTCCAGAATGTCCTATGAATCAATCGCAAATAATTGTGACCTGGTGACATGATGTGTTATCCATAAAAATTCCATCATTGTTTGGGAACATGCAAATGGTCTCCAAGTAGCTAAACATAACCATTTTCAGTCAATGATTGGTTCAGCTGAACCAGTCTGCTCCATTTAAACACAGCTCACAATATTCTGGAGCCATCACCAGCTTGTACAGTGCCTTTCTGAGAACTTGGGTCCGTAGCTTCATGAGGTCTGTGCCACATTCGAACCCCACCATCAGCTCTGACCAACGAAATCAAGACTCATCTGACCATGCCACAGTTTTCCAGTGGTCTAGGGTCCAATTGGTATTA